>NC_041742.1:23271331-23875527 GCF_004115215.2 Ornithorhynchus anatinus | reverse complement strand
GTAAGCACTTGGCAAATACTCCAATTATTATTATTATTCTTATCATGGAGCAGGGCAAGATCCCCAATCCCAGAGCACACTGAAATGCAGGCAGCTCAAAAGCACTGAACAGACACGCATCAACAGCTCTGACATAGGGTAGTCGGGACAGTTGGTCCAAAGAGCAGTTTTACTAACTCTGTCCACCTTAAAAGCATTTGTTTACTTTGAATTACCGTCCAGTGTCAGTCCCTTGTCTCCACACTATGGGCCTCGGAGATCTAGTGGGCCCCTATATCCCCCAAGAGGTGGCCCAAAGTAAAGTGGAAAAAAGTCGAGCAAGATCCCTGGGAAGCACAGGCTCCCCACTCTCCACGTGGCCGGCAAGGGCATCAGGAGAGCAGCGGGCTCTTCTCCGGGCTTGGGGGCTTCTCCCCGTGCTTTGACTCCTGACCAGGACTCGTGTCTGGGCAGAGGAGGATGCCAGGAGGGTCACTGGGTCAGTTTTGTGGGGGGGAGGAGGGAGAGGGAGGGGAATTCTCCAGTAATCTTTTCCCTTTGGTCCGTAGGTGAGCTAGAACGAGGGGTGGGCAGCTGGGGATCCTGACCTCTGGACCTCACAATAGAGAGGGAGGGAAGTACTCTATTCCCCGCTTCCGCCCCTCGTAGGGTCTCCCCCCGTACTTTTCTCCCCTTGGAAAAAATTCGGTAGCCATTTGTCTCAGAAAAGACCACAGAACTGAATCACTTATATTCTCGTATCAGACTCTAAGGAAGAAGTCTTCCTCTCCAGGTTCCTGTGGAGACAACAAACCTCAAATACATCTGGCCCAATTCAAAGTGTCTGGAAAAATATGGTTCTCAGCCTACATTCCTGCCCTCTCTCTTAACTGTGAGCGTCTATCATCATCATCATCACTGGTATTTATTGGGCACTTCCTTTGGCCTGAGCTTCTGCGGGCAGGGACTTTGTTCATTCGCTTCTCTTGGTACAAAGCCTTGTCCGTCACCCCATGCAGATGGTGCATTTAATCCAAATTCGTATTTGCCCGGGCCACACCTAACCTATGGCTTTTACTTTCCACCCGTTGAAAGTGCAGACTCGAGGAGGCGGGGGTGAGGTTCGGGACCGGTCTCGCTACGGAGCCTCGGGCTGCAGATGCCCGGAGCACACTGCCCGTGCTGTGGCAGCACAGCGGTATTCTGCATAAAATTGTTCTGGTTCTCAAGCCCCACACGACGAGACTGTTGGATCATCTGCCAAGTGGTCACTACAGCCTCTCACTTCTGCATCCCAGTTGACAGTTTTGATCTTCAACTCAGCACCTCATCAGCCACCCTAGGATGAAGGCCTACACTAGATTTCATAATTTCCAGATGGTGCCCCTCTCCTGATGTCACCGGTTCCAGCTGCTCTCTGAACCCATCTCTGCTTAACACCCTGAAATCTGGATTAGATGATGGTATTTTTAAGCGCTCACTATGTGCCAAGCACTGTTCTAAGTGCTGCGATAGATGCAGGGTAATGAGGATGTCCCACGTGGGGCTCACAGTCTTGACCCCCATTTTACAGATGAGGTAGCTGAGGCCCAGAGAAGTGAAGTGATTTACCCAACGTCACACAGCAGACAAGTAACAGAGCCAAGATTAGAACCCAAGCCCGTGCTCTTTCCACTAAGCCACACTGCTTCTCTTCCCCCTGTTGATCCAAAATTTCCTCCAGATTCGACTCTGCCCTAATCCTCTTGACCCTTTGAGTGGGAAAGGGGCTGAGGGGGAGGGAGAGGGATGGCTGGGCCTGGGCCGAAGCTGGGGGGTTTCCCCTTGCCCGTGCCAGATGGCAGAAGGAGCTGGGGCTGCCCTCTCCCTCCCTGACAGCCAGTGCCCACGCGAGCCACGGCACCAGCGATCTGGAACCAGATCTGCTAGGCTGGGCAGGGCAGGGGAAAGCTCACCATCCCCAGAAACTGGGGGCAAGAGCAACCCCTGTGCTGGACTCCGGGGGTGGGTGTCGCCATCTGCTTGGGGCAGCTGCGGGATGCCCGCCGAGCAGGGCAGGCCAGGCCAGGGTAGGGGCTGGGAGCAGCCCTCGTGGCTCAATCTCATCGCTGGAGAAAAAAGACGCATCCCGACCCCAGCCGGGGCCAGAGTAGCAAAGGCGGGTCGGAGGTGGCAGTTTAGACAACTCTAGTACCCATCCTCCTCTCCCCAAATGTAAACAGAAACACACACGAGTTCATTCCTTCTCTCTCTTTCTCCTCCCCTTCCCTGCCTCACCCTCTATTTACATTGCACAACCATGGCTTCGTTTTGTGTAGGGAAAGGTTGTCCATCTGTCCACTCTACTGATTTATCTCCAGGAACACGTTTGCTCACATGGTTTCGCCCACGGCATCGTTGCTCCTGACTCCCAAAGTTGTACCTCCAGCCCTCATAATTCATATGTGAACTGTATGCATATTTATAATTTGTAATCTCTTATCTCCCCATCCTGTCTCGAGTCATCACCACCTGGGTGACCTGCTTGACACACCTTCAACTCAAAATGTCAAAAAAACCCAAATTCCTCACCAACACTCCTAAATTGCTCCTCCTAACTTCTGACTCACTACTCATGCTTTTCCCGTCTGCATGAAACGTCCCTCCCACCTCAAGTTGCGATCAATTGATGGTATCTGTTGAGTGCTTACTGTGTACGGAACACTGTATTAAGCATGTGGGAGAGGACGATATAACAGAGTTGGAAGATACGTTCCCTGCCCACGACAAGCTTAGAGTCTAGAGGGGGAAACAGGCATTTATATAAATACAGAAATTACAGATTCGTGCTTAAGTGCTGTGGGACTGAGGAGGGGGTGAATAAAGGATGCAAATCCAAGCGTGAGGGTAATGCAGACAGGAGTGGGAGAAGAAGAAATGAGGGCCTAGTCAAGGAAGGCCTCTTGGAGGAGATGTGCCTTCAACAGGCTTTGAAGATAGGGAGAGTAAATGTCAGAAATGAAGAGAGAAGGTATTCCAGGCCAGAGGCAGCACATGGGTGAGAGGTCAGCGGCGAGACAGACGAGATCGAGGTACCATGGGTAATTTGGCATTAGAGGAGCGAAGGGAGCGGGCTGGGTTGTGGCAGGAAAGAAGCAAGATAAGGTAGGAGGGGGCAGAGTGATTGAGGACTTTAAAGCTCCCTGCCTCTCGGAAGGCCTTCTGAACAGCCACCTCCTTAAGAGGTTTCCCTCGCTTAATCGCCCCCCTAATCCTGGCCAGGCCACCAACAACATCAGTGGCTCTAGCATCACTCAGTACATCAGTTTCTCTTCTTTACCATTTGCATCTACTTACTCTTTCCCTAATTTTCTCTTCAGCGATTTGTGTTCACTCGATTCATCCGTTAGATTGGAAACGCCTCGAGGGCCGGGTTCACGTTTCTTGTTTCCACTGTATTCTCCCAAGAGCCAAACACCGTGCTTGGCACACACTGTAGGAGCTCAAGAAATGCTGTCAAAGATAGGACTTGGTGAACTGGACTTTCTTGGAGCAATCATTCATTCAGTTGCACTTATCGAGTGCTTACTGTGTGCAGAGCACTGTGCTGAGCATTTGGGAGAGAACAGTACAACAATAAAGAGAAAGACTCCCTGCCCACAATCAGGCCACATGACAACGATTGGATATTTAATGCTTGGAACATTTCCTTGTGAGATCTCTATGAACCTCAGCTTCAGGTGGGCCAGCTTCTGGATGAATCATATTTGACTTTCTTATCTCTTTCTGAAGAAATTCAGAAACCCAGAGGTCCAAGAGTCCACCCCAAGCTCTTGGGGTTCAGGTGATACCAGGGCCCGGGGAAGGCTGACCAAACCAGCACAGAGTCCAATTCCTCTACATTCTTGCGCCTGGAAATGATTTCTCCAAAATACCCAGTCCAGATCATTCTTCTTCCAGCTTTCCTAAGTAGAATGATCACGTTTGTTTTTAAGGCCAAGGGCATTTGATGATCGCAAAATGGTCAGAAGAAAGCCTAAGAAGTGACCAGTTGAATTTATTTACCCAATTGATTTTTAGTTTCTCATGCTAGTCTTAGAGAACACAGAGAAGTGTTTTGTATCATCAGATCCCCACTGAGCCTCTGGGACTGTGACTGGCTAAAAAACTGACCCGCCAGACAGTCTGTCAGAGGGGCCAACTTGCGGCAGGCCAGGATTCATCCAGCACATGGACATTCCTGGCACTGGGGAAGGCGCTGCCAACCTCCACACAAATGCCAGTTGTTTAATGCCTGTTTCCTGCTTTGGACCCTCATTAAACCAGGCTCCTTGTAAAAATATTGGAAAAAAACCCCTAACCACTATGAGCAAGAACTGTATTTAATTGAAATACACATTATTAGCAGTCTTCACCCTGGCTTGACTAACCCAAATTTGCTTTATTCCTAAATAGCGAGTGAAAAGATTTAAGGCAAAATGATGAGAGCAAGTGTAAATTGAAGTCCTTAAAACGAGGAGGCTATTTGGAATAAACCTTTCAGTTTGCAAATTGGATGGGGGACTGCTTTTATTAATTCCCACACACAGTGTTCTCATCAGTGCCAATGGGGTGGAAATCACAGCCATCACCGTGAAACTTGTTTAGTCAAACCTGAAAATAAACAAGGCAAAGGAACCCAGTGGGGCAGTGGCCTGTTCCAGGGAGAAAGAGAGAAACAGAGGGAGAGAGTGTGTGAAAGAGATGAGAGGGGAGCGGGGGGAAAGATATGGAATCACTATCAGGAGCCCCAAACTAACTCGTTTTGGGGATTATTTATGATGTTTGTGAACTCCCTCTCCCTTCATATCTGACAGACCATCACCATCTTCAAAGCCCTATTAAAATCACATCTCCTCCAAGTGGCCTTCCCTGACTAAAACCTCATTTCTTTCCCAACTCCCTTCCGCATCACCCTTGGATTTGCACTCTTGATTCACCCCACCCTCAGCCCCAAAGCGCGTTCGTGTACATATCTATCGTCTATTGATATCAATGACTGTCTCCCTCTCCGGACTGTAAGCTCCTTATGGGAAGGGGATGTGTTTACTAATTCTGTGAAAGTGTGCTGTTCCCAAGCACTTAGTATGGTGGTCTGTGTACAGTACACCCTCAAAAGATAGGACTGATGGATTGATAACTCCTTACATTATGCAAAGCACTCTACTAAGCAGGGGGAAAAGATACAAAGATTTTATAACAGACATGATCCTGAGGGGCTCACAACTGAAAGAGAAGAAAGACCTGGAAAGACACTTTACAACCAGGGGAAAATATACCAGATCAACGGAGCGAAGACAATAAGCCAACAGCGAAAACTAAAGCCATAGAATGTGTTTGTGCCCCAACCGTTCCATGGACTCTGTGCCGGGAACCACTTCAACTGCGCGATAATCCACGGCCTAAGGAGCGTCCCGGCACGGCTTGCAGCGGCCACACTGTTTGGGCTCCGCCACCCTGTCCCCTCTTGGGGAAACGGCTGAGATGCCCCTTGCGTGAAGACGCCTCGGGGTCATTTTGCCATCCTCCCTGCGGGTCGTCTACCACTTTCCCACTCTCCCCGGCCGCCCGACCCTGGACCTGGGACAACGCAGCCGGTCTCGGGACTTCCCTGCTGTACTAAGTGCTGCGGTACAGACATGTGCTAATCAGGTTAGACCATCTTAAGTCCCATTTTACAGAGGAGGGAGCTGAGGCCCAGAGAAGTGAAGCGGCTGGCCCTAGGTCACACAGCAAAGAAGTGGCGGAGTTAGAACCCAGATCCTCTGACTCCCAGGCCCATGCTCTATCCACTAGGCCAAGCTGCTTCTCGTAGATGACTTGCCCAAGATCGCACAGCAGGCAAGTGGCAGCATATCCAGAATTTTTTTTTAGAGGACCTGTGGATCGGAGGCGTTAAGCCCATCTGGGTCCCAGGGCTTCGCCTGGGGGTTGAGAGAAACTGAAAGGATGGGATCCACAGGACCTGCCCCCTCTCCCAGGGTGGGACCCAGGGCCCAGGCTGACCTCCCAGTTCAGGGGCCGGCCCAGTCTCCAGGGAGAGTCCGTCGGTGAGGGAGAGGATCTCTCTTTGTAAAGAAAACGGAGACATTTTGAAATTGACTTTGCCAGCTTTGACAAGTTTCCTAAGGTCCGTACCGGAGAGGCTCGTTGTAAAGCCCGTACACAGCTACCGACTTCGTTGTGCTGCGCTTTCCCAAGGTCTTAGTACAGGCCCTGCATACGGTAAGCGCTCAATAGATACCCTTGATGGACTGAATGATAGGATCTGGGTTCCAAGCCCGGCACTGTCATTTGCCAGCCAGGTGACGTGGGGCAAGTCATTTGACTTCTCTCGGCCTCAATTTTCTCATCTGTAAAACAGAGGTTCAATTCCTGTTCTCTCTCCCCTATAAACTGTGAATCCCTGGTGGGACTGTGACCCATCTGATTCTGTTGTCCTTTGCACAAAGTAATCATTTAACAAATGCCACTATTGCTATTATTATAATTATTATTTTAATTACTCTTAAGGCCCAGAGGCCCGGGTTCTCTAGCTCGGAGGCTGATCCCACATGGCATTTTACTTTGCGGCCCTCTCTAGCTACCACCCCACAGGGACTCAGTTAAGAGGTATGACTTTTATTTTCGCATTCCCTAAATAGGAATTTTTTATTAGGTCTTTTATCTTGAGACACAGCATCCCCCCTAGGGATGTTTGTCCAAGGCAGCTCATAGCTTGGATCAAAGGTCAACTGAGAAATGCCATTCCCTGCTAGCTTGAACTGTCGCCAAAAACAACCTCTCCTCCTCTCCCTCTCACCCTCATTCCACCTCTGCAAGTGTAGTTCCGACAGATCGAGGGGCACAGACCGAGGGAAAAGCCAGCTTCCTCTCCCCTGCTGGTCCCCTAGTCGAGACAATCCTATACCCGATTCCATTCTGAGGCTCACCAGAGGCTGCACGGTATTTTGGGGACAGACGCTCCCTCCGTCTCCCTGTAAGTCTGGAAGCCACCACTCTCCCGTGCCTCCCGCCTGCCTCTGAACGACGAGGGGTCTCGGCTTGCCCCGTCCCGCCCCGCTGAGCTCCCGCGGCATTTAGGGTCCCACGGAATCCATCGTGGCGGCCTCAGTAACAGTACGGGATGCCCTCTGTGTCACAGCCGTCTGCGGCTCCACTGCTCCAATGCGAGCTCTAGGGAGTTACGCGTACACCAGGTTGCCCACTCCCATCCACCAGCATTCGAATGATACTTCCCCACAAAGCTAAGAGGCTGGAGAGTGGTTTAGACTCCCCGTGCCTTATTGCAGCAGTTTACAAGAGATGTTTGGGTCAAACTTGGGCGTTCTGACTCAAAAGGTCACTTTGAGGCCTTTTGCTTGCTTATTTTTAAAGAACGCTTTGAAACACCATCTCGACTTCTTCTGGACTGTAAGTTAGATGTGTTTGAGATCAGCGCTGATTCTGCACGCTCCCCTACTTCAGATACCCCGTGGGATGGGACACGCGAGGAGAACGCTGAAATGGAGACCACGGAAAGGCTGGGCCGAAGAAGTGCTCTGAAGACGCAATGAAGCCGACCTCCCCCTCCCCGGCCCACCCCCGCCATGCACGGTGGGCTGGTGGTGGGTGGCTTTCTGGCCTGAGATGAGGTCTGACGCAGCAGGGCCACAACAAGCTGCCTCTACACACATACACACACATGTACTCATGTACACACACATGTACACATATGTACACATGAGAAGCAGCGTGGCTCAGTGGAAAGAGCACGGGCTTTGGAGTCAGGGCTCATGAGTTCGAATCCCAGCTCTGCCACTTGTCGGCTGTGTGACTGTGGGCGAGTCACTTAACTTCTCTGTGCCTCAGTTCCCTCATCTGTAAAATGGGGATTAAGACTGTGAGCCCCACGTGGGACAACCTTATTCCCCTATGTCTACCCCAGCGCTTAGAACAGTGCTCAGCACATAGTAAGCGCTTAACAAATACCAACATTATTATTATGTACTCATGGGCACACATACAGATTTATGCGTAGGAGTTGTCGGTCACACTGCATGGCCTCCAGCCATGATCTCTCCATCGGACTCATATCCAGGTTAAAGGGATTGAACCAGCCTCCTTGGTTGGGGTCTCATCTGTGCATTCTCCTATTATTATTATTGCAATAGTATTATAATAATAATAACTGTATTTCTTAAGAGCTTACTATGTGCCAAGCACTTTTCTAAGCACTCGATGAGGAAACAGAGGCACAGAAAAGATAAGTGATTTTCCCAAAGTAAGCAGAAGGGTTGGGATTAGAACCCAAGTCCTCTGACTCCCAGGCCTGTGCTGTTTCCACGAGGCCATGCTGCTTCTCACTAATGATAGTAATGATACTCATAATAATAATTGTATTCGATGAGCACACAAATGACTAACTTAGGTACTTGAAGATGCTGTTGTAAAAGTCGGCCATTTTAATGCAGTCACATTCAAGTCCCAGTCAGGTTAGACTCCCTTTTCCTATTGTTCATCATCATTTTTAAAAACTGGGCTATTCATTGAGCACTTACAATGTGCCGGGCACACAGCTAAGCACTGGGCTAGATACGATAGAGTCGAATTGGACTCAGTCCCTGCCCGATATGACACTCACAGCCTTAAAAGGGGAGGGAGAACAGGACTCTTACCCCCAGTTTACAGCGAGGAAACTGAGACTCAGTGAAGTTAAGTGACTTGTCCAAGGCCCCACAGAAACAAGTTGGCAGAGCCAGGGTTAGAACCTAGGTTTCCTGACTCCCGGTTCTGTGTTCTTTCCACTAGACCACACCGCTCCCCTGGATAGGAGAGGTTCATTTTACCATATTTTTGTTATAAGCCCCCACACGCGCTTAGCTCTCGATTTGTGCCGAGGGCATGATTTATTCTCTGGACACTGAAAACAACAATTTTCAGTTTGTGATACTAGAATTGATTAGCAACTAAAAAAATGCACATGGAATGCTCACCGCCCACCTCTTGAAGCAGCTCGAACACAGACTCGATCGATCAATTAAGCGCCACCGGGGCAGGGGTTGAGTCTACGAACGCTACTCTACTTTCCCGAGAGCTTAGCAGAGTGCTCTGGCCAGGGAAGGTGCTCAGTAAATACTATGGGTTGATAGTCATTGAGCACCTACTGTCTGCACAGCACAGGGCTAAGAGGTTGGAATGGTACAACAGAAACAAATGGTACAAACGAAACAAACCTAATGACCTCTGCCCTCAAGGAGTTTTCAATCAAGCGGGGAAAACAGCCCCTCCGGTCAGGTACAGATAGGAAGAATTAATAGAAGATATAATCCCAAAGCAGTCTGGAATTGTTCAGTGTTTTGGGAGGCGTTATCACAACTTTTAGGGTTGCTCAGTTTACAGTCAGGAGGAGAACCTTCCCCCTCAGCTCCTTGGCCACGCACACCTTCCCGAGGCATTCCAATTCATACCCTTAAGTTTGGGATGACAGTCAGGTTGGCAACAATCTGAAACAAAGGCTGGAGGACCGGCTCTCCACAGGCTACATCTCTTATACCGCACTCCTTAGTCACGCCGGGAGGTTTAGTCGCTGGCTGTTATGAGAGGCGCCTGCACCGCTTCCTCTCAATGGAATACTGACCCTATCCATGGGTCAAAACTTCTTTGCGCACTTGGACAATCCTCTTCCCTGCAGCATCCTCACGGGTGGAAACAAACCCACAGTCCACTATTTCTGCAGCTTGTGCCGAGACGGCTCTTTCTCCCTCAACTTTGAAAATTGTCTCGGTTCGGGGAGACGTGATTTGGAACAATCTAATTCTTTTTTCTATCTCTCTTCTTTCCCTGTCACTTTTCCAAGAATGCTAATTCGGACGGTACTATAGGCCTGCATATACAAATAGTGATAATGCTATCTTTATTTGTACATTATTCAACAAAGCTGGATCATCTATGGACTGTCCCTTCTTTCATAACCTAAAAACCCAATACCACAAGGGAGAGAAAACCCCAATAAAACCGGAATATGGACAAGAAAGAAAGTAATAATCTTATCCTGATGTGTTGACCAGAGCGCACACATCTATGAAAATGTCACTATTTGACTCACTGAAGATAAAATGGAAAGTTTTCCTCTAAAGCTCTCCAGTCATGCTATTCTTCATCTGGAAATAGGGTTCACTTCTAGTCCTTCGATTTCAGAAACTTCCCACTTCCAAGGGACCCTTTGGAAGTCTCCCCGATGACCCTGAATATTACAAACACAGACTCTCAGCCATGAGCCTGTTTGCCCTGACCAAGCAATATGTATTTCCCAGGTTGGATTTACATACATTCCAGCTTATAAAGAAGCTGGAAATACACGCCTCCCCCCCCCCCAGAAATCAAAAGTGGTGGGACAACCGATTCCCTAATAAAGGAGGAGGATGAGAAGAAAATGGATTGCTATTACTGGGATAAAAAAATCCAAGTGGGAATTCAGCTTTCCAAGAAGCTCAACTTGGGCTGGATTTCACCAAATACTGAAACGGGAGCAATTCAGTGCACTGGGGCTCCTACATCAAGTCCAAATCGAGCTGTTTGTGTGTTGTCTGCTATACAAAGCTGAAAGCACCGGTGAGAATCCGGGACAAGCCCGACTCCCTTCTGGAAGCCTACGTTCTGATTGCAACCCTCTCTTCAAAGAGGGATTTTGCTAAAATGTTTGGCACTCCCCTTCCCTTGGCAGTAAATAAATTCACTGGGGAGAAGGGGTGGGAAAGACATTCTACTCCATCGGCTCATCCCTGGAAATGTACCTGACTCTCCAGAGTGTCACTCAGGAAGTCGGAGTCTGTACCTGAATGAATGCCTTCTCCCTTTCAATAAGTTCCAGAAACATTAGCAACTTTCCTAGCGTTAAGGGCCCGAAAAATCAAGTAAACCCCCCGGCCTCTCATGGAATCATTCTCCATTAAAGATCCCTGTCTGATTGACACTCAGTTGAGCTCAAGAGGAAGAGGGTCCTGAGGTGCACAGGTCTACGGAGAAGGTATTTGATTTCCGGCGGGATACTCACCGATCTGCGGAGAGAGCCGTGAGCGTGAAGACTGACACGCCGACCGAAGTGAGTTGTATAAAGGGAATAAGTTTACACCCGATCCTGCCAAACAGCCACTCGTCAGCCAGATACCTGCTAGCATCCACAGGGGCACAGGTCACGAGGAGAAGCAAGTCTCCCAGGGCCAAGCTGGAGATGAACAGGTTGGGCACGTTTCTCATAGATTTCACGGTGCAGAAGATCTTGATCAGGGTGATGTTGCCAATGAGTCCCACCAAAATGATGAGTCCATAAATAGTTGGGATGGCGTACAGAAATCCTGGGAGGGGGAGATTTGTGCTTTGATTGACAGATACGTTGCAAAGAATAAAGCTGTCCACCTCCGAGTCCAAAAAAAAGCACTCTGCTGGAGCCATTGTTCGGTTCTTGCCTCCCGATGAGCTCATTAGAGTCCTTAAAAATACAGAGATCCCTAGAGTTCAAAATGTTGTCGCGGTTTGTCGCCGGGTGACTTGCTACAGCTGGCTGGGAGGACCAAGTTTCAGGGCCGGGCACCTTTCTTCTTTGGCAAGGCGGTCACCGGTCAGGCACAGTTCCATAAATGTGAACACTGCACGGTGCGTGTCTCTACGGTTTTGAGCCCGAAGCCGCTCTATTTGTGATTCATTGCCCGGGTAACCCACCTCCCGACTGGGCAAGCTAATCACCCTGGGCGGAGAGGGATGCGACCCCACTCACCAGAAACATCTTTCCGGGGGCAGGTGAGTTTTCCTCCCACCTCCGTCAGCTAGCCCGGCTCGGAGCCTTAGCCCGGCTCTGCCGGCTGGCAGTGTGTCAGAACTTTGGGCCGTTCTTGTCATGCTGCACTCACCGCTCTCTTCCTGCACTCGGGACCCGCAGGTGGAAAGTGAGAAAGAAACTGCTCTCTCGAAGACTTCGATCCTATAGGCAGGCTCCTCTGCGCGTCATCCTTCCCTGCCTCTCAAGCTGCTAGCCGGGCTGCTGTCTGCTCGGCTGAGCGGCCCTGTGAGGGAGCGAGCCTGTCTGCCTGCCTGTTGACGGGGAACGCCAGCCCCCCACTGGACGGTTTCATCACTGCCTGAGCCCTGACTCTCCCCTCGCCTCCCCACCCCAGCCTGAGAGAGGGCACACCCCATCTGCTCTCTTCCTATCTGGTCCGGGGGTAAGAACGAAAAGCCAAATGCCACGATAGAGTAAATGCACTTCCTTCCAACCTCTGCATCGCAAACCACTCTGCAGGGGCCAAGATACCATACTTACTTCGAAGGAAAGCTGGAGGTGGGGGTGAGTTCTCGGGGGGCACTCAAATCTACCCCGGCACCGTGAAGAATGAAACTTCAAGACAACTACGGAGCGCCGTCCGGGTCGCGGTCAGCGGGAAAGTCGCATCTGTTTCGGGCTTATCGCTTTCAACTTTGCCAACCACGGCTTTTCTGGTGCTGCTTTTTGTCCTTCCAGTCTAGCCCTTGTAGGCGAGTCGATGTAGAGCGCTACCAAAGTTTAACGGCTCAACCGCTTCCATTCACAAAAACTGGGGAATGATCCAGGTCAGGTCAAATTCCCCAGGAGGCCTTTTCCGGAGAATCACCGTGTAATCACGCCCGTTCCTTTAAAACGGAATTAGGGACAAGGTGTCCTCTTAACTGCCTGGAATCTTGTATTCTCGGAAGAAAAATGGACCCAATCTAGTCTCACCTGACACATCTGAAACGCCAAGCGACGCTGTCAATTGGTTGACGTGCCAGAAACTCATGGGCGGGGTACACTCTTGCCCAAATCAGCATGTCAAATAGTGGCGACAGCCCCCCTTAGCACTGATACAGTTTACTCCCACATTCAGCACATAGGTACGTGAACACAAACACTTGGAGAATGTGCTATCGATTCAGCTGACATTTGAACTGCTAACTCGTATGTCCTTGTTCTTCCTCCCGCTTCTGCTGCATGCAAATATTTTTTGTCCACCCATCCCATTAGATTCCCATTAGATATATATTCCACCGATAATTAAAAGACATGGAATAACTAAGTGGAATAAAAGTACGATGCTGCACATTGAAAGACATCTGTCTTTATTCATCCATCAAGTGGAAAAGTATTTCCTGGGTAATGACCTCTCTGTATTCCCCCCTTCCCCGCCCGGGAATTCTTTTTCCACCCCCTCCCCTAAACGTTCCTGCTCCCCTCTCCCCCACAAAGAACTTCATCAATTCTAGGCCCCAAAGAACCAAGGTGCCTCTCTGACAAGAACACACCCGTTTCCTGCCCTAGACAGAGCTCGTGATCTAACTGAAGAGAGGTGTTCTGGAAGGCCAGGGTAAAGGGAACGTCAAGGAGTTGTCGAGTCAAGGGGGCCGCCTGGGGAAAGTGGAAATTCTCATCTGAGCCGAACCCTGCAGCACTTACGTACCTATCTATAATTTATTTATTTCTATTAATGTCTGTCTCCCCCTCTAGACTGTAAGCTCGTAGTGGGCAGAGAATGTGCCATCTATAGCATTTACATCCATACCCTGCTACTTCAGCACCCTTAAGCACCCGCCTCCACATCCCCTTACCTTCTTCCACGTCTCTGCAAATTATTTTCGGGTCTGTCTCTCCCGACGGGGATATTGTCCACTACCTCTTCTGTACGCTCCCAAGTGCTTAGCATAGTGCTTTGCCCAAAGTAGGTGCTCCACAAATCCAATTGCCTGACTGATGGATAGGAAATGACCTTAGACCCAAGGCTAGTACACAGAAGGAGCCATGCTCCCCTGGCCAAAAGGGGATCAAGGACTCAACCACAATATCACGAAACGAAGTCTACCGAAAGTCCTTCCTATTCATCTTTAGCTGGATGGAGGAGGGGACTGGACGCGCTTGTGGAGAGCCTGGTTGGGGTGTGTGGGTGTGTGCGGAAGGACAGAGGGAAAGGAAGATGAACATATTTATGGGTCCCAAAGGTCTCTCTGTTCTGCACACAGTAAACGCTCAATAAATACAACCGACTGAAGAGCAGGAAGGGGAGGGAAGGCAGTGGGTGGGATCATTTCTTTCCTTCTATTAGTATCTGTCTCCCCACTTAGACTGTCAGCTCGTTGTGGGGAGGGAATGTGTCTACCAACTTGTGCTCTCCCAAGCACTTAGTACAGTGTTCTACATGCAGGAGGCACCAATAAATACCATTGATTGATTGACTCTGAGGTCTAGAGAGGGAAAGCTTCTTTCGCTCAAGATAGGAGAAGATGAAGGGGCTCAGGTGGAGAGCTGAGGAGTAATTAATGCCGGGAAAAAAGCCAAGAGATGGGGTTAGCCGAGGGAGGTGACCACGGAGGGGGTGTCCCTCTGCTACGCCTTCTGACTCCTCGCCCGGGGAGCCCGGCGAGATGCTCTGTTTCCCTCTCGTGTTTCCAGCCACGAACACGTCTTTAATAAAAAATTAATTTGAATTGGAAGAACGGGAGCAGATCGCCATCGGTTCCCAATGGCAACAGGGCACGGACCTGGTTTCCCTTTCCTCATTAACTGGGAGAGACAAACCTCAAAAAGCCTCACAGAGATTTCAAAGAACTTGGAGCAAATGATGCAGCTTGCCCTTTGTTGCTGAAAATATTGATGGGTTTCAGGTTGCCTACTTCCTGGCAACAGCGAACGTGTTCCTCTTCACACTCCCCTGCTGATCTTGTGCGGGGGAAGGTGGCAGAGCAACGTGTGCCGATATACCGGAGCTTGTCTTATTTTTCCCCTTCGCTCCCTCTAACCCCCCCATTACATCCTCCACTTCACTGCTTCCCTTCAATGAGTCTGCTAAGTTATTCTTTTGTGCTCAGGAATATTTCTTCCTTTTCTTCCAAAGATATCCAGGCCTCCCCCTTCCCTTCTCAACTCTTCTGCTATTAATTAAGAGCTGTTCCTACAAGATCTTTGCCCTTAAAGTTTCATCACTGAAGGGTGGCTTTATCAACGGCTACTCCCAGCATTTTCCATTCATCCATTGAGCTGGCTGAGTGGGGAAGCTGCCTGTCTGGGAAGAGAAGGAAGGGCCATCAAGGACCCAGCCTGCGCAAGGGACGTTCACCAATTTTTGTGCCGTTTTCAGGGTCCTGAACTGGGATCGGTACAGATATGGAACCATATTCCTTTATGTCCAACAATTGTAATTATTCCTATCATGCATAATTATTACCTATCACCTACAAATCGCCACGTACTTTGCAAAGTATGGGGCAGATACAACCATTTGGACACAGTCTCTGTCTCACAAGGGACTCGCAGACTAAGTAGGAGGGAGAAGAGGCACTGTATCCCCATTTTCCAGATGAAGAAACTGAGAAACGGAGAAGTTACGTGACTTGCCCAAGGTCACAGCAGGCAAGTGACAGAGCCGGGACTACAGGACAGATCTCTTGACTTCCGGGCCCGTGTTCCTTCCAGAAGAGCCCAGTCTCCTTCTTTGCCACAGCTCCTCCCACCGAGCCCTGTGACTTGGAGAGGTGCCTTGGAGGGGAATGCAATAGCTCTGGAATGAATGTGTGTGCGGGGGGGTGGGGGTGAGTGCGGTTGTCAGCCGCCCACCCAGAGAATTATTTTAAATTCATTCGGACCTAGCCAAAATTGTGCAAAATACTGCCTACGACGTCATTAACTTGAAACTCTGCACCGAGCACAATGGCTGCGAGGCCTCGTCTATGTCCGTGGCTAGTATCCGTGAGGGCCGGTAGTGGTCACCCGCCCCAGGTCGGGCTGGGGGAGAGGCTGACAGATGCAAAACGAAGGGCTAAACTGGAGAAATACCGAGTAAAAAAGCAAGCAAGCCGGGAGCAGGAACCACATCACATGAATAGTCAGACGCGACGCGGTCAATAGGGCACGTATCAGTGAAGCACTAACAAGCCCTCCCCAAAATGGATGAATCAAAGATGGAACCACTTTGCTGCTGCTTAAGATTTCTTTTTGTTTTTGGTTTTTTTTATTGGTATTCGTTAAGCACATACTATGTGCCAGGCACTGTAATAATAATAATGATGTTGGTATTTGTTAAGCGCTTACTATGTGCAGAGTACTGTTCTAAGCGCTGGGTAATAATAATGTTAGTATTTGTTAAGCGCTTACTATGTGCAGAGCATTGTTCTAAGCGCTGGGTAGATACAGGGTAATCAGGTTATCCCATGTGGGGCTCACAGTCTTCATCCCCATTTTACAGATGAGGTAACTGAGGCCCAGAGAAGTTAAGTGACTTGCCCACAGTCACACAGCTGAAAAGTGGCAGAGCCAGGATTCGAATTCATGACCTCCGACTCCCAAGCCCGGGCTCTTTCCACTGAGCCACGCTGTACTACGCTCTAGGTTATATACAAGCTCATCAGGTGGGCACAGTCCATGTCCCACATGGGACTCACAGTCTTAATCCCCATTTTACCGAAGAGGTAACTGAGGCATAGAGAAGTGAAGTGACTTGCTCAAGGAGTCCTAGCAGACAAGTGGCAGAGCTGGAATTAGAACCAAGCAGCGTGGCTCAGTGGAAAGAGCACAGGCTTAGGAGTCAGGGGTGACGGGTTCTAATTCCGGCTCCGCCACCTGTCAGCTGTGTGACTTTGGGCAAGTCACTTCACTTCTCTGGGCCTCAGTGACCTCATCTGTAAAATGGGGATGAAGACTGTGAGCCTCACCTGGGACAACCTGATTACCCTGTATCTACCCCAGCGCTTAGAAGAGTGCTCTGCACATAGTAAGCGCTTAATAAATACCAACATTATTTCTTACTCCCTGGCCTGTGCTCTATCCAGTAGACCGTGCTGCTTCTTGGGGGTTTGTTAACTATTCAGAGGAAATGGATTCAAACAGCGTGGCTTAGTGGAAAGACCACGGGCTTGGGAGTCAGAGGTCGTGGGTTCTAATCCCAGCTCTGCCACTTATCAGCTGTGTGACTTTGGCCAAGTCACTTAGCTTCTCTGTGCCTCAGTTTCCTCATGTGTAAAATGGGGATTAAGACTGTGAGCCCCACGTGGGACAACCTGCTGACCTTGTATCTAGCCCAGCGCTTAGAACAGTGCTTGGCACATATTAAGTCCTTAACAAATACCATCAGCATTATGATTATTATTCCTGTTCCCTTTGCTTAAGCTACCTGGGGCTTGGAGAATAAGACAGTGGCACCCACCCAACCCCCACCCACTCCGAGGGGCTCCCCAGACTAGACCGTGTAGGCCTGGGGGTGAAAGCAATCCAACCAGCAGAGATCTGGCTAACTTGGAGTCTTTCTTGAAGGATGGGAATCATCCTCCTTCCTTTCAAATCTCACTGCTCTTGCAAGCTGGGGTCTCAGCTGCTCCACCATAGAGCGCTGGGTCATCCCATGACCTCCAGTCCGAGTTGTCCTGGGTCACCCTTTTTTTTTTTCTTCCTTTACAGAACATTTCTCAGAGCGGCCTCTTTGGAGAATTTAACTGATAACATTTAGGTTTCTGGGAAAAAGCTATCTGGAACAAATCATGGGAAGTTGAGGGTTGGAAAAGAAATGCTGTTTACTTGAAGCTAGAGGGAAAAAATAAATACCCAAACACCCCAAACCTTTAGGCTTGTGCTCAGATTGTCTCCAGACATGATATCTGGCCTTCAAGATGATGGCCAGTCTCCTCTCAAATCCCGATTAAGATTTCTCCAAAAGAAAGACGGGGAATAAGTAGAATGGGGGTGGTTAAAAGAGGACTTATGTCCTCTTCCTGTGCCTCTCTAGCTCCCTGCCTCCCTGTCCTCCACCAGCCATATCCCAAACCTGACAACCCCATCCACTCTGAGGTGGGCAGAAATCAGTAAAAATGGAATTTAAATTCCTAATTTAGACTTAAACTTTCTTTGTCCTCAGAGTCGATTAGACAGACAAAATCTTCAAAGAACTATAGAGGT
This sequence comes from Ornithorhynchus anatinus, assembly GCF_004115215.2. Lineage (NCBI taxonomy): Eukaryota > Metazoa > Chordata > Mammalia > Monotremata > Ornithorhynchidae > Ornithorhynchus > Ornithorhynchus anatinus. The sequence goes on along the minus strand of NC_041742.1, from coordinate 23,857,604 downwards.
GCATGACAAAAATGTGACTAAAAGGCAACCCCGGATTCCTAAAATACTCTTTATTTGGTCTAGTCAGGATTAAAAACGAGAAGAAAATTACTGTTTTGGATCCACTTGTTGGTAGGAAAACATCAGGTACGTGAAGATTCTAAACTCATGTTCAGTAGAATGGATCTCGCTGGCAATTTTCCAATTCACCTCATGGTTATTTTGTAACTCTGAACAGTTTTCCATAAATTAGGTTTTTAAATACCCTGCAACTTGCCCAAAAATGTGCAATTTTAGAAAGGAAAATATGATTATAAAACAAATCTCTGGAAGTCAGCACCTCACCATTAATCTTCCTTTCTCTACTGAAGAACCTGAATCGCTTCTCTGTTAAATCCTTAAGTTTGACATATTTTTGGTGATGGGCTCCAATTACAAATGCCTGGGTCTGGGAATAGGAAACCATAGAGAAAAACACTCTAGGGGAGGAATAAGCAAGATGGGGACAAATTGGCTTCTTAGACCAAGATAGAAAAACCATTCCCGTGATTTGTGGATGGCTGATATAAAGTTGTTTACCGTGGACACGGTAAACAAGAATAAGAAATGGTTGCTAAAGACACTGCCACCAGGCCCAAAGCAATGTGTCATCCAGATGTAATACATTACAGCCCTTACGGATGCGGGAAATATTGTGCGAGAAGCTCGGGTGAGGCACCACTACAGACATTTCCCCATTCATCTGGCCTGGCACATACCCGCTTCATTTTATTCTCTCCCACTCAAAAGACAAACATTGGCAATTAAAAGAGAAATCATCGTGACTGATAAGTGAAGATCCCTCTCTTGCTCGACCCTAGTTTGGCTATTAACATGACTCAGAAGAGTGGTGAGTGCACTTCTGTTTCAAGTGGGGATGGAGAGGGAATATGTGGGCTTCCCAACGCTTGGGCAAATGGAAATGGAAGGAGCAATGAGTGCCAGGACTGCTCCCTTGGGGCGAATTGAGCACCTGTTTGCTTATTCGTTACTGATTGACCTGAGTTTGTAGTTCATCTAGAGTCTCCTGCTCTTTTATCAACTGTATTTTTCTCCGTTTTGGTCTCCTTTCTTTCCCCATTAGATTGTCTGCTTCTGGAGGGCAGAGACGACATTTTACCTATCTTCTGAATTTTCCAAGTGGCTGCGAGCCTGCCAGCAGACACCTAGATGCTATTGATGCTGCAAACACTTGAGAACACACTTTACTCGCTCCTGCAGGGCAATCCAACATGCCTGACTTCATTTTTTTTTCTTCCTTTTTATGGCATTTGTCAAGTGCTTGCTATGTGCCAGACACTACATTAAGCGCTGGGGCAGATACGAGCTAAGCAGGTGGGGACTAGTCTATATCCTACATGGGGCTCACGGTCTTCCTCCTCATTTTAAAGATGAGGTAACAGAAGCCCAGATAAGTGAAGTGACTTGCCCAAGGTCACTTAGACAAGCGGTGGAGCTAGGTCTAGAACCCAGGTCTTTCTGACTCGCAGGCCCGATCTCTATCCACTAGACCACGCTGCCCAATCCTTTTATGATGGCCCTTTTAAGTTATGAGAAAGAGGCAAACACCTGTCCCCCCTCCTCATTAGACTGTGAGTCCAATGTGAGACGGTGTCCAACCCGATTAACTTAATAGTAATTAATTATGATATTTGATAAGAGGATAACTATGTGCCAGGCAATGTACTAGGCGCTGGGATGGTTACAAGTAAATTGCGATGGACAGAGTCCGTCCCCTGTGGGGCTCACAGTGTCAATCCCGATTTTACAGATGAGGTAACTGAGGCCCAGAGAAGTGACTTGCCCAGGGTCACACAGGAGACAAATAGAAGAGGCGGGATTAGAACCCATGACCTTCTGATTCTCAGGTCCATGCTCTATCCACTACCCCATGCTGCTTCTCTTAACTTGTACTTACTCCAGCAGTTCAAATAGTGCTTGACACATAGTAAGTAATTGATATATAAAATAATAATGTTGATGAAGATAGCGATAATGATAATAATAATAAGTAGTACTATAAATGGGGATGGGAATTAAGACTGTGAGCCTCACAGGGGAACAGGGACTGTATCGAACCTGATTAACTTGTATTTACCCTAGTGCTCAGAACAGTGCTAGGCACATAATAAGCACTTAACAAGTACCCCAATTATTATTATTGAATGTATTAAATCCTGGGACAGTTGGAGTTCTGTCTTAGACTATTTCGGGACAAAAAAACTCTAGCCGGGTTCCAGAGCTGGACTGTCTTGCAAGGCTCTTCTTCCTGCCTGCTTACAGCACAGAACACCCCTGAAATTGCACCCCCTCAAACACATATACACACACACAATCTCCCCCAAAACACACACACCACCTCCAGAGGTCCGGGAGGAGAGCCTAAGCACATCTCTGAGGTGGGACAGCAAGGGGAGGCCCCCTTAGCCGGGGTCCTGAGGCTCCACCCCCAAAATCCCCAGTGTTGATCAGGTACCGGTAATAGACACAAAGAGGGACCAAGCTCCATTCAGGTTGGAGGTTGAGAAAAAGCTATGTGGTGTCTGTCTGACTTTCCATTTGTCTGAGAGATCTGGCCCTACTACAGAAAATGCATCCCTCATGAGCCAGATCAACATCAGAGGATGGTGCTGGGTTACCGACGATGCGGTCCTGGGAATCCAGGCAGCTCAGGAGCGTAACAAAAGGCCCACGGGGACACACAGCTGCCCTTTGAGTTGACTGCTGAATAATGAACTCTAAGTTGAACACCAGCGAGCCAGGAAGGCAGAAGAGATGATTTCGAGAGAGTGAAGCGCCGTCTCAAACAGTGCGACAAAGCAGTGGAGGGCTGGTAGAGCCAGGCCACAGGCGGACCAGGCTGGCAGGCAGCCATCTAGAGAAGGGGAATCTCCCATCTAGCAGATGCCTGGCCAAGATCAGAAAAAAGAGCCAGGACCTGTAAGGGGCAAGTACATACATAAAAATACAAGTCTGAGACCTCACGCTTTGATAGAGTTATATCTCCTGGCCTTCTATCCTCTTCACTATCACATTCTCATTCTCATATTCTCTTTCTCTCTCTCTCTTTCTCTCTCTCTCTCTCTCTCCCCTCCTCTTCTTCCCCCCAACCCCTCTTCTCTCCATTTCCTTCACTAAGCCACAGCCCAGTCAAAACAAGCTTCCTTTGCAGACCCCAAGCAATATTGTCAAAAGCTTGTCCTTACAAGGGAGCAGCCAGTTATTTCAACCCATTTTTGATTTTGAGCCAAAGCAGACCAAACACAATAATAATAATAATAATAATGGCATTTGTTAAGCTCTTACTATGTGCCAAGCACTGCTCTAAGTACTGGGGTAGATACAAGGTAATCAGGTTGTCCCACATGAGGCTCACAGTCTTAATCCCCATTTTACAGATGAGGTAACTGAGGCACAGAGAAGTGAAGTGACTTACCCATAGTCACACAGCTGACACGTTGCAGAGCCAGGATTTGAACCCATGACCTCTGACTCCCAAGCCCATGCTCTTTCCGTAGATACAAGGTAATCAGGTTGTCCCACGTGGGGCTCACAGTCTTATTCCCCATTTTACAGCTGAGGGCATGGAGGCACAGAGAAGTTAAGTGACTTGCCCAAAGTCACACAGCCAATAAGTGGCAGAGCCAGGATTAATAATAATAATAATGTTGGTATTTGTTAAGCGCTTACTATGTGCCGAGCACTGTTCTAAGCGCTGGGGTAGACACAGGGGAATCAGGTTGTCCCACGTGGGGCTCACAGTCTTAATCCCCATTTTACAGATGAGGTAACTGAGGCACCGAGAAGTTAAGTGACTTGCCCAAAGTCACACAGCTGACAAGTGGTAGAGCCGGGGTTCGAACCCACGACCTCTGACTCCCAAGTCCGTGATCTTTCCACCAAGCCACCCTGCTCCTCAAAATAATGAGGGGATAGTCAAATGAGCTATTGTTCGGGTCACTAGTGTATGGTGTTTTTACCCTGATTTTAGAAAAATTAGTTATTTATATTATTGATTTTTTAAATCAGAATAGTCCTTCTGGGAGTAATGAAGAGTTCTAGAATTCTGGTACGCAAAGTGATCAAAATAATTTTGCCACAGATGTCACTTTAAGAGTTCCAACATCACCACTTCACCTATCTGCAGAGCCTCCCGAACTCATTATCTTTAGGTGAATGGCAGAGGGGAATAGAAGAATTATACTATCGTAGAGTGGGCCACTGACTACCATTTAAGCCAAAATGTACTTTATTACGTGTACCACTGTACAATTTCCAGAAGAAATATTTACTTGGAAGTGAGAGGTCCAATTAGCCATGCGCCGTGCTTAAAATAATTGAATCTTCCAAAACTAACTTTTCACCTTTGGATGTGGGTTTCAGATCTCTTTGACTTGTCTGGTTTAAAGTGTTGGCAAAATAACGATACGAAGAGGGTGAGAAAATCACCGAGGCACTTTGCAGAATCATATGAAAACTAGTGTTCCGCAGCCTGGCCTAGAAGAAAGAGCATGAGCTTTGGAGTCAAAGGAGCTGGGTTCTACTCCCAGCTCTACCACTTGCCTGCTGGGTGACCTCGGACCTCAGTTACCTCATCTGTGAAATGAGGATTAAGAGTGGGAGCCTCATGTGGGACGGGGACTGGGTCCAACCTGTTAAAATTGTATCTACCCCAGCACTTAGAACACTGCTTGGCTAGGAGTAAGTGCTTAACAAGTACCAAAATTATTGTTGTTCTTATTATTACTGTTAATAATAATAATTATAGCAAGTGCTTAACAAATACCCTTTTAAGAAATGAGAGTGTGAGCCTGATGAGGGACAGGTCCTGTGCCCACCTGATGATCTTGTATCTGTCCGAAGGCTTAGTAAGGTGCTTGACACATAGTTGGAGCTTAACCAACACCACTTTTGTGATTATTCCCAAGGGCCTTGAGCAGTCCGGAATGCTTGGGCTAAAAGAAGGCCTGGCGCCCTGTTTCAGGATCAAGAGGAATTCCAGTTACTCCAGTTACACGCATTTTCTGAGAGGTTGGAGAGGGAGGATGAACTCGAAACGACCTCGTCCCTTGGAGGCTGCCGCTCTGAGAAAAGGGTTTCCAGCGGTCCAGTTGGTGATGGAGAGGGGGCCTTTGGGCACAACTGATCTTTGGTGTACGTCCAAGGGGAGCGCCATCGCTCACGCTTTCAGCCACTTATGAGTTTGGCCCTCACACGGTTTACCCTGCAGCTACTCTAGTAGCTTGTCTATAGGTTGCCGCCAGGTCATTACTTGGGGAGATTTTGGCCTTTTCGGCTCATTCGCCGGTGACTTCTCTAAAGAGCCACTGACCCAGGACTGTGGGCTGACTATTTTGAGAAGCAGCAGAGCCTAGTGGAAGGATTACAAGACAGGGATTCAGGCAGGGGACTTGGGATCTATGTCCATATCCGTCTCTTGCCCGCTCTGTGATCCGAGGCAAGTCGCGCAGAGAACCTCGATTTCCGCAACTGCAGAATGAGGATTCAGTGCCTGTTCTCCTTCCTCCTCAGTCCGAGCCCCGTGTGGGACAGGGATCGTGCCTGCTCTGATTATCTGTTATCCACCGCAGCTCTTAGGACCGGTCTTACCGAGGCACGTGGGAAGCACTTAATTCACAAATACCGCAATTATTATCATTACTGGGGGAAACCCAGACAGGCCCAGAGGGGACTGAGTCCTGCAGAGGTGAGTGGAAAGTGAGGAACAGTGTTTCCTGTGGTAGAAATCAAGCAGGGGATGGAATGACTAGCCCTGACCAGACTTTCTCTAAGCCTGAGCAGCCCCTCAGTAGGCCTGGGGAGCACCTTCTCAACATGCTCACTTAAGCAGCTCTGAAAATAGGTTGCTCTGACTAACAAGAAACCCTCAGAGAAGTCACTTAAATTTGCTTGACAGACTCGTCTCTCATAAATGTTCTGCAAATACCCATCAGATCTGTACAGGAGTTCCTTCTCCAACAGAAGACATACCACTAGGGCGTGCGTGGCCCAAGATGGGGGCAGTTATCCTGCTTGCCTGCGGTGGTAATGTGCGATAACTTGCTCTTCAGGCATCACACTTAACCTTACCAGGACCGGAGACACGGTTTGGGTCGGACACAAGTACCTGCCTAAGGTTGGGCTGTGTTACAATCCAAGTTAAATGCCAACCGGTGCCGTGCATGCGGAGGGAGTTTTTGGCAGATGCGAGGCTGCCCCTAGAAGGGCAAATCTTTGCCATTCTCAGTTCTCAGTGAGACATGCAGAAGCTTGATCCGCTCCAAACTTGGAGCGTTCCTGCAGGAGGAAACCCTTGATTCATACCCTCTTGCTCCAGAAATGGAAGAACTAGAGCTCAGAGATTTGCACTTAATGCCACTAATAACTTCCAAAAGTATATTCTGCCTTTTTTCCAGCTGTAGTTGAGATCTGTGGATTATGAATTTCCTGGGGGGGCAGGGATTGTATCTTTTACTTTTGTTATTACTGTCCAAGCAATTAATATTGTACTTTGCACACACCAAGTGCTCAAGAAATACTATCGCTTGAATGATTAGAGAGATTCACAAATGCTAAGAACTGTGAGCTGCCAAAAAAGCCTGACAGAAAAAGGTGGAAACTTTTGTAGTCCAATGATGGGGTTAGGATTCATTTCAGAGGGAAACCAAACTGAGCTGAGGCTTGCAAACCAAACTCAAGGACACTGAACAACTGAAAAACAATGCAGTAAATTGCTTAATTAGACAACCTTATCCAAAATGCCATTAAGTGCCAACAACCAAACAAAACACGGAAATCGGTCTTAGTTAGAACATTTAAATGGGAATAGATAAGCCGGCAATCAAATCCACAGTAAGATCACTTCATTGATTTACAGATGGAGAAATGAGCTGCTTTACCACCCCCTAGCCTTTACAGAGTGCTCGGAAAGTCTTTTCCCTTAGAGCGCGGTCCATTCCAGCACACTGGGCCTCCTCTCTGCTCTCTTCTACCCTGGCTGCAGCAGGAGGTGGGGGTCAGCTATCCGATGGTCCTCAGGCTCCGCTTTAGGTTTTCCCAGGGATTCGCTTGCACCGAGCTAAATTTAGATGGCCCGGTTCGGGAGCATATCGACAAATTGGTCCAACTCAGATCACTTCCATCTTCCCTTCTGGAAAAGGAGATTACCGCTCGCTCCTTGTTTGCTACCAATCCATCGTATTTACTGAACACTTATTGTGTGTAGGAGACTATATTAAGTGCTTGGAAGACTAGAAACTCAACAATATAACAGGCGCATTCCCTGTCCACAACGAGCTTATAGTCAAGAGGGGAGAGACAGACACTGAGGCTTGCAAACCAAACTCAAGGACACTGAACAACTGAAAAACAATGCAGTAAATTGCTTAATTAGACAACCTTATCCAAAATGCCATTAAGTGCCAACAACCAAACAAAACACGGAAATCCTTGAATGCCTAGAATTCCTTAACTCCCATTCTCTCCTAGACCCCCTCCAATCTGGCTTCCGTCCCCTCCACTCTACCGAGACTGCTCTCTCTAAGGTCACCCATGACCTCCTTCTTGCCAAATCCAATGGCTCCTACTCCATTCTGATCCTCCTTGACCTCTCTGCTGCCTTTGACACTGTTGACCATCCCCTCCTCCTCCATACCTTATCTCACCTTGGCTTCACGGACTCTGTCCTCTCCTGGTTCTCCTCTTACCTCTCTGGCCGATCATTCTCGGTCTCCTACGCTGGAGCCTCCTCCCCCTCCCATCCTTTAACTGTTGGAGTTCCTCGAGGGTCAGTTCTTGGCCCTCTTCTGTTCTCCATTTACACTCACTCCCTCGGTGAACTCATCCGCTCTCACGGCTTTGACTACCATCTCTACGCAGATGACACGCAGATCTACATCTCCGCCCCGTCCTCTCCCCCTCCCTTTGGGCTCGCATCTCCTCCTGCCTCCGGGACGTCTCCACCTGGATGTCGGCCCGCCACCTAAAACTCAACATGAGCAAGACTGAGCTCCTCATCTTCCCTCCCAAGCCCGGTCCGCTCCCAGACTTCTCCGTCACCGTGGATGGCACGACCATCCTTCCCGTCCCGCGGGCCCGCAATCTCGGTGTCATCCTTGACTCGTCCCTCTCGTTCACCCCACACATCCTATCCGTTACCAAGACCTGCCGGTTTCACCTCTACAATATCGCCAAGATCCGCCCTTTCCTCTCCACCCAAACGGCTACCTTACTATTACGGGCTCTCGTTATATCCCGGCTAGACTACTGTGTCAGCCTTCTCTCTGACCTCCCTTCCTCCTCTCTCGCCCCGCTCCGGTCTATTGTTCACTCCGCTGCCCGGCTCATCTTCCCGCAGAAACGATCTGGGCATGTCACTCCCCTTCTTAAACAACTCCAGTGGTTGCCTATCGACCTCCGCTCCAAACAAAAACTCCTCACTCTAGGCTTCAAGGCTCTCCATCACCTTGCCCCTTCCTACCTCTCCTCCCTTCTCTCTCTCTACCGCCCACCCCGCACGCTCCGCTCCTCTGCCGCCCACCTCCTCGCCGTCCCTCGGTCTCGCCTATCCCGCCGTCGACCCCTGGGTCGCGTCCTCCCGCGGTCCCGGAACGCCCTCCCTCCTCACCTCCGCCAAACTGATTCTCTTTCCCTCTTCAAAACCTTACTTAAAAATCACCTCCTCCAAGAGGCCTTCCCAGACTGAGCTCCTCTTCCCCCTCTACTCCCTCTGCCATCCCCCCTTTACCTCTCCGCAGCTAAAGCCTCATTTCCCCTTTTCCCTCTGCTCCTCCACCTCTCCCTTCCCATCCCCACAGCACTGTACTCGTCCGCTCAACTGTATATATTTTCGTTACCCTATTTATTTTGTTAATGAATTGTACATCGCCTTGATTCTATTTAGTTGCCATTGTTTTTACGAGATGTTCTTCCCCTTGACGCTGTTTAGTGCCATTGTTCTTGTCTGTCCGTCTCCCCCGATTAGACTGTAAGCCCGTCAAACGGCAGGGACTGTCTCTATCTGTTGCCGACTTGTTCATCCCAAGCGCTTAGTACAGTGCTCTGCACATAGTAAGCGCTCAATAAATACTATTGAATGAATGAATGAACACTGATATAAATAAATAAATTACGGGTATGGACAGAAGTGGTGTGGGGTTGGGAGGGGGGATGAATAGAAGGAACGAGTCAAGGCAGTGCAGAAGGAACTGGGAGAAGAGCAAAGGAGGGCTTAGTCAGGGATGTGCCTTCAGTGACCTCATCTGTAAAATGGGGATTAATAATAATAATTATGGTATTTGTTAAGCGCTTACTATGTGCAGAGCACTGTTCTAAGCGCTGGGGTAGATACAGGGTAATCAGGTTGTCCCACGCGGGGCTCACAGTCTTAATCCCCATTTTACAGATGAGGTAACTGAGGCAAAGAGAAGTTAAGTGACTTGCTCACAGTCACACAGCTGACAAGTGGCAGAGCTGGGATTCGAACCCATGACCTCTGACTCCCAAACCCGTGATTAAGACTGTGCGCCTCACATGGGACAACCTGATTAGCCGGTGTCTACCTCAGCGCTTAGAACAGTGCTCTGCACATAGTAAGCGCTTAACCAATACCAACATTATTATTATTATCATTAGGTTTTGAAGCAGGGCAGAGTAATCGTCTGCCGGCTATGAAGAGGGAGGTCATTCCAGGCCAGAAGCAGGACGTAGGCAAAAGGTCAGCGTTGAGATAGGCGAGATCGAGGTACAGTGAGAAGATGGGCATTAGAGGAATGAAATTTGCGGGAAGTGTGGTAGTAGGAGACTGCATTAAAGCTGATGGTAAAGAATTTCTGTTTGATGCAGAGGTGGATGGGCAACCGCTAGAGGTTCATGGGGAGTGGAGAAACATGGCCTGAACATTTCTGTAGAAAAATGGTCTGGGCAGCAGAGTGAAGTAATAATAATAATAATGTTGGTACTTGTTAAGCGCTTACTATGTGCAGAGCACTGTTCTAAGTGCTGGGGTAGATACAGAGTAATCAGGTTGTCCCACGTGAGGCTCACAGTTAATCCCCATTTTACAGATGAGGTAACCGAGGCACAGAGAAGTGAAGTGAGTCGCCCACAGTCACACAGCTGACAAGTGGCAGAGTCGGGAGTCGAGCCCATGACCTCTGACTCCGAAGCCCACGCTCTTTCCACTGAGCCATGCTGCTTCCCCAGTAATGTCGGTACTTGTTAAGCGCTTACTACGTGCAGAGCTCTGTTCTAAGCGCTGGGGTAGATACAGGGGAATGAGGGTGTTCCACGTGAGGCTCACAGTCCTTATCCCCATTTTCCAGATGAAGGAACTGAGGCACAGAGAAGTGAAGTGACTTGCCCACAGTCACAGAGCTGACAAGGGGCAGAGTCGGGATTGGAACCCATGACCTCTGACTCCCAAGCCCGGGCTCTTTCCAAGTAGGAGACAGGAGGCAAGGTGACTGTTACGGTAGGGTTGCTCCGTACTTGGATTAAGGTGGTAGCAGTTCGGATGGAGAGGAAAGGGCAGATTTTAGCAATTTCGTTTAGGCTGACCAGCCAGGATTTAGTGACAGATTAAATGAGTAGTTTGAATGAGAGAGGGGAGTCAAGGTTAATGTCAAAGTTATAGGCTTGGGCCACCTCCCTCCCTCCCTTCCTCCCTCTCTCCCTCCCAAGGGACACTTTGAAGATTAAGGATAAATTATAGTAACTTGCAATGTACAGACAAAAGCTAAAAATACTTCTCTCCAGGGCAGGCTGTGGCAATCTGTTTTCATTGCACAAATGCTAAACAGCCCCAGTAAGACTGTGCCCGCTTCACGTGCTCAGAGCTCTGGACAGAGACTTGCAGGCCCGTTATCAAAGCGCAGGACTTGTGTGAAAGAAAGGAAATAACCATTATGGCTCCCGAAACCGCGGTGCGGTTCTGATTGCCACGTAATCAAGCGGCGGGCTCATCCTAATCGTATTCTTGAAAAAACTGACAATCACTCCCTCAAATCAAGTCCTCGGCAGAAGCGCACTCTATCTGGTGACCCCAACAACTCTGAAGACTATACGGCCTTGGTATGGGCCTGAAGTGCAAATGAAACTGCCTAAGGACAGCCGAAATGGCCCAGGAAGATTTCTGAATGCAGCTGGCCTCCTGGGACTACCTGGGCTAGTCGTGTGCCAGGTTTCACCATGAGGCATAGGGTGACCTACGGAAGCGGCTGTAACTTCTGCTGGTGGGAGAGGAGGCAAGGCAGGGAGGAAACTGATGGGTAACAATAATAACAACTGTGATCATCGTTAAGAGCTTTCTAGGTGCCAAGCACCGTACTAAGCGCTTGGGTGGATGCAAGCCAAATGAGTTGGACACAGTCCCTGTCCCACATGGGGTTCACAGTCTTAATCCCTATTTTGCAGATGAGGGAACTGAGGCCCAGGGAAGTGAAGTGACTTGCCCAAGGTCACACAGCAGACAAGTGATTGAGGCAGGAAGAGAACCCAAATCCTTCTGACTCCCAGGCCCACGCTCTATCCACTAAGCCCAGCTGTTCTTTATACAATAAAACCACTAATTCATTGGTAATACAGAAAATAATATTTGGGATCACATATTTTCTGGGATTTAAAAATAATCTAGAAAGTACTGGACGGGAAGGTCCATGATTATAATTTCTCTTTTAGATCCGCTCTATCCTACTTTTATGCTCCTACGTATATTTTGGTACTGTTGCCAATTTAAAGAATTTAATGGGGATTGTGCTCTGAAGCTTGAAGGTAAGGGCACAATTTTTAAAACCTTATAAATAATACAGATGGCATTTCATACATTACAGAGGAGGTATGAAAAGCTAAAGAAAACAGAGCAGAGATATTTAACCACTGGGAATACTGAATAGTGAATGAACTTGGAAACTACAACTGACATAAATAGAAAAGGATAGAAGAAATGCCATTAGCTAGTCAGACTGATGATCCATCCAGCCCAGTATTCTGTCTTTGGAAGTGATAAGAGGATGCTGAGAGGAACTGTATGATGGCGGCCATCCTAACAGCCCCATTTCAAAAGGCAGTGTAGCCTAGTGGATAAAGCATGGCCCAGGAGTCAGAAGGACCTGGACTCTAATCCCAGCTCTGCCACTTTGTCTGTTGTGTGACTGCAGTCAAGTCACTTCACTTTTCTGGGCCTCAGTTACCTCATCTCTAAAACGGGTGATTATCCTAGATCTACCCCAATGCCTAGTACCATACCTGGCACATAGCAAGCACTTAATAAATACCATTACAAAAAAATTAAAACCCTCCTCTTGGGCAGGGGGCATGGCACTTCTTTGTTCTGTACTTCTCAAGCGTTTAGTTCGGCAAACTGAGGCAAGCAGGCACTCAATAAATACTTATAATGAAAATGTGTGCATCTTTCTCTGAGAAGTAGTGTTGCCTAGTGGATACAGCACAGGCCTGGGAGTCAGAAGGTCATGGGTTCTAATCTCGGCTCTTGCACTTGTCTGCTGTGTGACCCTGGGCAAGTCACTTCACTTCTCCGTGCCTCAGTTACTTTAACGGTAAAATAGGGATTAAGACTGTGAGCCCCCCATGGGACAGGGACTGTGTCCTACCCAATTTGCTTGTATCCACCCCAGCTCTTAGTCATTGCCTCGCACATAGTAAGTACTTTACAAATGCTACAATTATTACTATTATTATTAATATTTCAATCGAACCATCAAACATCTTACACTTGCTACTTCAGATCCATAACTTTCTCACAGTAATCCGCTGTGGATTTCGACTTTGACTCTAATTTATCTAAGCCTCTTTTGAACCTACTGGTATTTGCTGTTTGCACAACTTCTTGGGATAATGAACTCCATTGATTGGCCACCCTCTGGCCTTCCCTGTAAAATATTCATTTATTAATATTAACTGGTGGGGGCCCTTTGTGTTATTGGGGGTAGGATCTGAGGAGCAGCAATTCTGTGTCTGCCTTGTCCGCACCCTTCATCACTATGTCGATTTCAATCCCGTTTCCTCTCAACCTGTCTCATTGCAGACGGACCAGTTCTGATATTTTCAGTCTGTCCTCAGGCAGAAACTGCTCTGAAGCTCTTTGAGCTGCTCTGCACCTTCTCCAGCGCCATATTATGTCCTGCCCAGGAGGCATCAACCAAAACTCCACCAGCACACCAGGGCTGGGCAGACCATGGCTTTTACCTCTATTTTATGTGCCCAAATGCCTACTACATCCAGTAGGCACTCAATAAATGATGATCGCCAATCCAATTAAGCTTAATATGATCCCAGAAAAAGTCCACTCAATTCCAAAAGGAAGGTATTAGGCTGGGTCCACCTTCCCTGCCAAGTTGGAGAGGCGATAGTGAATGAAGGAGCTTGGAGACTATCTCCTGCCGATCGGCTGGAGACCCAAATCTTGTTTCCACTCTTCTTTTTCTGCTGTCCCAAGTGGAAAAATCATGAAAATAAAACGTATTGGCCGTGGTGGGTTTGACATTGCTCCATTGTCCACAAAGACATTGTCCACTGCGCAGCTCAACAGTGGAGCCGTGTTTGGCCCATAGTAAGCGCTTAACAAATACCATCATTATTGTTACTATTAGGAGGCAACAGGAGTGCTGGGCCCTCAGTAAGTACTTCACAAATCAAACTATGGCTTTTATTATTAATGATAATATCAAGCAGATCTTAACCAGCCCTCGGTGAGAGTTTTAGTAGGGGACAGCCCCTCGAAAAAAGCAGCTGGCTTCTCTTCCCTCACCAAAAGCATTTATTTGCCTGAGCGGTGGGATGCTGATGTGAAAGGGCTATTTCCAGATGACTTCAGAGCAAGGCTGTGGAAGTCTGAGGAGGTCTACCTGGGCAGGACTAAGCCATATCCCATTCCAACAGATGCAGACGCTGGCAATTTGGGTGTGGCGGCAGGCTTCTTGGCCCAAAGCCGAAGCACTGAATTTCATCTAGGAGGTCAGAGTGATCTTTTCCTGGAGGAAAAAATCAGGGTTCTAGGGGGACTGGGCCTCAATTCACGATACAAATAATTTCAACCCATGTGAACTATACCATTAAAATCGAACATTTCCGGTATTGAAACTGCACAAGCATTCGAAGCTGAAGGTTTGGATGTGTCTTAAGCCCACTTCATGGCACTCTATGCCCAGGCCAGTCACTCCCTAGGGGATGGGGATAATAATAGTAATAATGTTGGTATTTGTTAAGCGCTTATTATGTGCAGAGCACTGTTCTAAGCGCTGGGGTAGACACAGGGGAATCAGGTGGTCCCACGTGGGGCTCACAGTCTTAATCTCCATTTTCCAGATGAGGTAACTGAGGCACAGAGAAGTGAAGTGACTTGCCCACAGTCACACAGCTGACAAGTGGCAGAGCTGAGATTCGAACTCATGACCTCTGACTCCAAAGCCCGTGCTCTTTCCACTGAGCCACGCCGCTTCTCTAATAGTAATACAGATGGTATTTGTTTAGACTTTGCTATGTGCCAAGCACTGTTTTAAGCCCTGGGGTAGATACAAGGTCATCAGGTTGTCCCATGTGGGACTGAAAGTCTTAATCCCCATTTTACAGATGTGGTAACCAAGGCACAGAGAAGGTGTGACTTGCCTGAAGTCACATAGCTGATAAGTGGAGGAGCCAGGATCAGAACCCAGAACCTCTGACTCTGACTCCCAAGCCCGGGCTCTTTCCACTAAGCCATGCTGCCGGGGTGCTAGAGGCTATGTGTTCTCTGGCAGGAGCATCCTCATTCCACTGGGGAGACATCTCTCCTGGGTTCAGAATGGGGGTGACCTCTTTCACAAGCTCATCCTATGGTCTGCAGACCCACATCATGGCACCCCCAGAACATAGCAGGACAAGCATCTCTAAGGGGAGCCTGCAGGCATAAAAAGCCTAAAGGGACAGTGGAGAAGAGGCTGCTTGGCCTGATAGAAAGAGCACAGGATTGGGAATCAAGACACCAGGTTTCTAATCCCAGCTCTGCCACTTGCCTGTTGCGTGACCTTGGACAGTTAATTTAATTTTTCTGTGTCTTAGTTTCCTCATATGTAAAATAGGGATAAAATACCCAGGATCCCTCTCCCCCCTTTTTTAATGGTATTTGTTAAGTGCTTATTATGTGTCAGGCACTGTTCTAAGCACTGGGGTAGATATCAGCTCATCAGGTTGGACACAGTCCATGTCCCACATGGGTCTCACTGTCTTAATCCCCATTTTACAGATGAGGAAACTGAAGCATAGAGAAGTAAAGTGATTTGCCCAAGGTCACAGAGCAAGCAAATGGTGGAGCTGAGATTAGAACTCGGGTCCTCTGACTCCCAGGCCGTATCCTTTCCACTAGGCCTCGCTGCTTCTCTAGAAACCACTTCTCTTCTCCCTCTCTCCCTCTTAGACTGGGAGATCAATGTGAGACAAGGACTATGCCTCATCTTATATCCACCCAGGAATAACACAGAAATAGTAAGCTCTTAATAAATATCATTCCTGTCTATAGCTTCTATCAATCTATTAGCTATACTTGAAGAGTTAAATTTCCCAACACCCTGAACACTTCTTAGTGCAGCCTCCTTCTTAAACCACATCAAAATCGAGAAAGGACAAGAAGTCTTAAAAAACAAAAGATAGCTAAGCCTCTCTTAGCATAAACCTATCAGATTAAAAAAAACAGCTTTCCATATACAGTCGGTGAGATAAAATGATAAACTATCTTTCTGTTCAGGAATCAATCTTTGGCAAAACACCTAAACAATCATCAAATGATGCATCTAAAAGACATAAATTGCATACATTCTTTTTGGAAATCAACTGTGTGCCTGTCTATACTAAGAAAAGACATAGGTGGCCATGCCTAATAAAAGTGTAATTTGGCAAGTCAGTGAATCATATCATACAGTGCTCAAATTAATCACAATCTCTTTGGAAACCATCTGGCTGGTGAAAATCAATGCCAATTTGTGGAATGGGTGAGGCTTGTGCCATCTGATATGCGCTGTTACCCATTTCCCTACCTTCTGACCCTGGTTAATTACAAAGCTTTCCAAACTGCTAAATTAATGGAAATTGCATAGTCATTAGGCTCAATCTCAAGCACAAAGACATATATTTCACCAAACGGTTTTTAACTTTATCTCGTTATCCCAACTTTCATCTGGCTTGCCAAGTATTTTCTATTTTTGTTGTACTACTCCATGTGGCTCATGAGCTTTTTACGGATTGTTTTCTTCCCCCTCAGATTTCTGCCCTGCCTGTCAAAGCAGCTACTGATGTTCTTTGGTTTACTGAGTTTCTTATGCGTTTGACTTTTTTGGGATCCCGATCTTGATAGTTCTCAATATCTCTGACTCAAGATTTCGCTAAAGTTCATTAACCAACTTCCATCTTGTGGTGTTCTTGGATCAGCTCTATTTCTATGCTTTGAATGGCCTCTCACATACAGTAGAATGGAAAAGATTTTTGTTGTTGTTATTTTACATTTTCAGCTCTGTATCATTACTCCTTTCCTTGTGAAAGGTTGACCTTTTGCTGTCTCTGTCTGAATTATTCCTGGATCGTTCATTTTAAGACTCACTTAGATGCTAGCTTCCATTACCCTTGAACCTGAACCTTGCTTGGGTTAGGGGAAGTGTTTCCTCCCCCGAGGAGCGGACTTTAAAAGGCCACAAAAAAACTTGATAGAAATGTGAGCCGCTACTCGCCTAACTTCGGAAGGACAAGGTAACATCACGAAGGCTACTCGGAGAGTAGCGGAGTTTCTTGATGGGAAGTTTCACCCATGACCAAAACGGGAATCAGGCACAATGCCAGCCTCCTCTTGAGGTTTGGCAGAGCTGGGCCCCTGCCTCCTTCTTTGGGAGGTAGGCCCGACGAACACCAGAAGACTAATTTTTCCTTCCCGCTGCAGAAACAAATGGGTCCTGGTACCTAACTGGGTTTTTTTCTCTGCTTTCCTCTTGAAAACGCTAACTCTGTAAGATTAACCAGAGGGTTGTTGATCCTTAGCATTCTAATGTAAACCAAGAAGGGCTCAACAGAATCAGCCTGCAGTAAAGGTGACAGTTTTCCACAATTTGTTAACCTGAGTTGCCTAAGTTTGTAACAGTCCTGCTCCAGGCCCTAACGCTAGCACTCTCTCTGCACTTTATTCAACAGTTTACGTTAAAATGTAATTAATTTGGGGGCCAATTTATACAAGGTGTCGGGATATTTAAAGGTTACTTTCCAAATCTCTGAAACAAACCGAGAACGGATCCCTAAAGCCGGGTGTTTTAGGCAGAAAAATGAAATTGGTCTGGGAAATTTAAAGCCTCCAGAATTTTTTATCTTCACAGCATATGCACCCAAACAAGTAAACGCTGAATGATTCTGGCAGGGGGGCTTGATAGAAGCTCTCAAAGTTTCCTCCACCTATGATATCATCTGCTATATCTCCTGGTATAATTTCTGTAAATGAGTGGCTCATTTAGCCACAGATTTCTAGTGTGGATAACTTGGGAGCTGCAATACACTTCTCTTTCAAGAATACTCTAATGGCTTCTCGTTTTGATTACCATATACTAAACATGGCATTAGTATGCCAGTTACTCCTTAACATATGCTTCCAATGTCCCTTGGTTGCATATTCACTCAGAAAACTGAATCAAAGAGGTCCAGACTGATCTGCAGATTCCCCGAGGAGACATTACTACTCAACCTTCTAGATAACCATGAGTCTCCCTCCCAAACACTTATTACAGCACTCTCCACAGAGTAAGCGCTCAATACATACTATCGTTTGACTGATTTGGATGTAACGCAAAAGGGCAAATGTGGCTTATTGAGCAGCTCCATCATTGTCACATATAGGCTACACTCAACACATTAACCGACCGAAGCAGACTTAATGCGATCACGGGAAGTGACCGGTCCATTACAATTGACGTGATATCGGTCAGACGAGGTTGGAGAGGGGAGTCCTGGAAACTTTTGATTTCTCAGCTGCCGGGATCTCATTTCTACAGAACTGGGAAGTTTCGGGGCAATGATGAGGTCCTCTGAGGCACACAGATTTAGGAGCAAGCAGGGTTACTTGCTGGTTCCTCAGACCTTGATTGGAAGGAAGGAACTAGAGAGAGGAGGTACCATAAGATTCTCCTTACGGATCTCTAGCAGTGGCATTTATGGACCACTTCTGGGCAGAGCACTGTACTGAGCACTTGGGAGAAGAGAATACAGTTAGGAGAACAATCCTTGCCATCAAGGTTCCTACCTCCTGCTCAGGAAGGCAGACACAAAAGTAATTTACAGATAAGAGGAAGGAGGAAAGGTCAAGATTTCAGTCCAGTGAAATGGATTGGCGAGGGCCAGAGGAGGGTCTCTGAATGCAAGGAGGTGAGATGTTAGCTCTGTATTTCTAAAGCAGAGTTAGGTCTGGCCTTTAGCACCCTGATACAGACAGGTTAAGTCATTGGGGAGCTAAGGAGGCTTGGGCTCTTCACTGGGAATCTGAGGCAAACGGGCTGAAAATCCAAGGTCCAGGGTTGGGTGGGGCACTCACGTGAATAAGCGAATGATGTGAAGATGGCTGGGCTGTGGTTCAGGCCTAGGCTTGCTTTGCCATTGTGAACAAGGGTTAGGATCTTGTGGATCTTGTTGCCAGGCCCTGGGAGCCTCTCTGTCAGTCACAACTCTCTCAGTAACAACATAACTCTCACAGTCATTCTCATCCAGCTCTCCACCTTTCTCTTATCCCACTAAACATCAAGTTCTGTTCTGAAAATGGCAATTTAGGAAGGTTAACTCAGGAGGAGTGAGTGAAGAGTGTAAGCTGGCACTTTGAAAACACCACACAATCTTTCTAACGCTAAAAAACACAGCTACCCATGTCCCACTCTTTCAGAAGCTTTGGCCACTTTGAATCCAGATATCAACTGTCCTTAGGTTTCCCTTCTCCTCACCCCATTCTCTTAGATATGATTTTTCTATTGCTTTGTACATGTTAGTGCTCAATAAATACTATTCCACTGAATGATTGATTATTAATAACAATGATAATAACAAATGATGGCATTTGTTAAGTGTTTACTATGTGCCAAGCACTGTTCTAAGCACTGGGGTAGGTATAAGATAATCAGCTTGTCTCATGTGGGGCTCACAGTCCTAATCCCCATTTTACAGATGAGGTAACTGAGGCACAGAGAAGTGAAGTAGCTTGCCAAAGGTCACACAGCAGATAAGTGACAGAGCCTAGAATTAGAATCCACACCCTTTAACTCCCAAGCCCAGGATTTTCCCAATAAGCCATGCCCTTGAAGGCAGGGAATGTGTCTAACAACTCTACTGTATTGTACTGTCCTAACTGCTCTGCACACATTTAGCCCTTAATAAACTCCATTAATTGATGGATTTTTCCCCCTGGCATTTTTACCTTCAGTTTCCCACACTTCGGGAACCATATGCTACCTCTGCTTTTCTCTCCCAGGATCATTTTATTTGAATCAACAAACATTTCTAAGGTTTCACCCTCCCAAATAGTCCCAATATCTCTACACCTGATAAATTGCTTTACATGAAAGTCCTTAAACTAGAGATTAATTCTCCACTATTTCTAACATCCCCTCCACCCCTTCTCTTTCAGCAGCAAATCACTTTCCCATTTTTTAGAGGTTTTAAAACTCCGCCTCGCTCAAGAAATAAATCCCGGCTGACCATTCCCAACCTCTCGCCACATCCCATATCACAATCTCTCATTATAAGACATCAATTCCACCACACTGCCAAAGGGCATAAAAGGAAGTCTTAGCCACAACAACAACAAGAGGTGAAAAGAGTCATTCTTTTGAGAAAGAGACACGAAACATAGACATTCAAGCAAAATGAGAGCCTTGGTATGATGTTAAATCCTCCCTTAGCAATAAATTGATGGATTTTATTAAGCACCTTCTGTGTGTGGAGAACTCTACCAAGTGCTGGAGAGTGTACAATAAGCGGAAAGAGTTCTTTTTCTACCCGCAAGGACCTTACAGTCTAATATCACCTCAGGATAGGATCTTTCAGTCAGCAGGCAAGTCTTTGAGGGATTAGAGGACACTTAAGTTTTTCTCTATGGGCCTAAAACACATATCACAGACCAGAATGGAGACAGATTAATGAAGAGATGTGATGAAGAAAAAGAGTTAATCAGGTGAAAATTAGACACAGTGTGCAATGACAGTACTTCTTCATTGGCTGACCAAGAAAGGCTCTCAAAACAAAGCATTCAACCAACACTGACTGTTTCTAAGAAATTTTTCACTGTGCCAAAGACAGGAACCTTTTGCCTTTCTTGGTCCCATGGCTCCCTCTAAGAACAAAACTCACACAATTATCTTTCTTCCAGCTGTAGAACCTGAAGCTTAGTTGAGAATGATACTGGGAAGGCTAAAACATGGCTTCTTTATTGCCATGTGGTTGGTTGATTTAGACAACTCAGAACTAAGACTCATCATGTTTTTGACAGTTTTCTGGGGTTAACTTCCCGGATAAGGAACGTCTCAGTGACCCTTCCTCAGAGATACTACATGACATCTTAAAAACTGTGCCCTAAGTTGACCTGGGAAAGGAAGCCTCCCCCCAGCACTATTTAATTCTAGTGAACCATTCAAAGCAAAATAGGAAGTGCTTTTGGCAGAGAATGATGCTGGTACATATGGAGCTCGGGCTGGGGAGAGAGAGATCATGGGTTCAAATCCCGGCTCCGCCACTCATCAGCTGTGTGACTTAGGGCAAGTCACATAACTTCTCTGTGCCTCACTTACCTCTGCCACTCATCAGCTGTGTGACTTAGGGCAAGTCACATAACTTCTCTGTGCCTCACTTACCTCTGCCACTCATCAGCTGTGTGACTTAGGGCAAGTCACATAACTTCTCTGTGCCTCACAGGCATTAAGACTGTGAGCCCCACATGGGACAACCTGATCACCTTGTATCCTCCCCAGCACTGAGAACAGTGCTTTGCACATAGCAAGCACTTCACAAATGCCATCATAATTATTATTATTATTTATTGAGCACCCACTTGGTGAAGAGCACCGTACAAGGGGCTTGGGAACCAATCAACACTACGGATGGAACACTTACTTTATGGTAACCATTGTACTAAGCACTTGAAGAATGACTTATTACCTGCCCACGAGGAGCTTATACCCTAACAGGGAAGACAGAACTAAAAATACACACCAATAGAGTTGTCAAAACAAATAACTGAATGCACAAATGATTAAACATATATACCTATTTATAATAGGCCTATCACTCTTGGGCATCTTGAATTAACAAGCTTTTACTGTACCAAAAACAAACAAGGACATTTTATGTAAGGGTTTTTGTTGGTTTTTTAAACAAAAAAATTCTCATGTCCTTGAAGAGTTGATTTAAGTATTGAACTTTGACGGACTTTCACTATATTTGCTTAAAAGTCACGGCAGGGTTAGTGCTAAATTGGGAGCTGTACCAAAATGTGTCTGACAAATACAACTCTGAAGGCTCAGAAGTGCCTTCCGCTCTGGTGGGCAGTCACTTCGGAAAACGAAATCCAACAACACCTGAGTTCACTGCCAGAAAACAAAACTCGCATAATCTCAGACAGAGGCACTGCGTGACTTTGTGAAAAGCGGCATTATTTTTCTAGAGCAGTTTAACCCTCCGAGCCTTTTCACAAACCCAATGGCAAATGCTTGGGCCAAAAGCAAAAAAGAAAAGATCCGGAATATTAGAGTGAAACTGTGGGCTTCCAGATGATACTCTGCTTTAACTTTACCTTCCTTTTTTTTATCCCCAAGGGACTCTGCCGGGATAAAATACTATTTCAGAAAATCAGAATACCCTGAAGGAATCTTATTAATCAATCAATCAACACAGCACAGTACTAAGCATTGGTCACCTCTACACTTCAAACTCATACTGGGCAAGAAATAATGTCTACCAACTCCGTACTGTCCCAAGCACTTAGTACAGTGCTCTGCACACAGTAAGTGCTCAATAAATGATTGGTCGAAGGGACCAGCAACACGATATTTTAACAATGCTTGAACAACAAGGTGGGTTAGATAATGGACGATTGACAGCACAGTGTACTAATTGAAGCCACGATTTTAGTGATTTCCAAATGGCGATGGGTATGATGGAGAGGTGTTTCAACACCTGATGTTAATTTCAAAAAAAGCATTTATGCAAATATTTGCATGAAGACATCGCCAGGCCAACATTTAATACTGGATTAGTACAACGAGAAAAGTGCATCCCATTATCTTGACTAGAAAAGGAAGACTTTTGCACAGCTGTCCTGTAATTTTTCTCTGATTAAAACTAAGATAATCGGGGAAGACACTGAGTTGAAGATGCTGTTTTCCCCTTGGAAACCGAGCTGCTGTTTTACACAGGCCCCTAAGACTCTGTCCAGTTATGCTGCTAAACCTTACATTGCTTACATGGAGGAATGTGCCAAGGGGCCAACTGCTGTTTTGTAGGTCTAGCAGCTAAATTTAGTTCCTTCTACATTTAAAGTCACCTCAGGATCACCTCATGCAAAGCGCAAGAGATCACGAGTCAGGACACCGGGTTCTCATTCCAGCTCCGCTCTGCACCCGTGGCACGATCATGGCCTGCCACTAACTGCTTCCGCTTCCTTGTCTGAAAGATGGGGATAAGATAGCTGTCCTCCCTGACACTTATATCTCGAACGCTGGATGGAACAAAGATGATCTGATTTGATTAACTTGTATCCACTCCGGGGTTTGGCATATAACTATCACATTTATCAATTTCTTATTAACATAAAATGCCTGGAGAAAATATACACTATTTATCATGTTGATCTCAGAATAGGAGTTCTGGAGTGCATCAAGATAAGTGGGCCAGCAACAATATGTAGACTGAAAGATCCTCCCTTTATGTGGACTGTAAAGCTCCTTGTAGACAGGGATCATATCTACCAACTCTGTTCTACTGTATTTTCCTAAGCACTCTGCTTTAAAGGAAGTGTTCAATAAATACCACTGATTGATTGTTAATACCAAACTCAATTTTTCACAATCCTCTCATGCCTATTATTCATAATTTGAATGTACTTTTAAATTTAGAGAAGCAGCATGGCACTTGCCTGCTGTCTGAACTTGGGGAAGTCACTTCTCTGTGCCTCAGTTGCCTCATTTGAAAAATGGGGATTAAGACTGTGAGCCTCATGTGGGACAAGAACCGTGTCCAACCTGATTAGCTTGTATCTTCCCCAGCACTTAATGCAGTGACTGGCACACAGTAAGTGCTTAGGTACCATTAAAAAAAATTGTTCTGAAGCATACTGCTCTGTAGACACTGAGGCTACCCCGTGGGAGGCTCCATAAACGCCACCGATGGTAACTTTTAAACCTGCGTCTTCCACAGTTAGCTCAATTTGGCCATTTACACCAGCACCGTGTGCAAGTAATGCTGAAAATACAGTGTCTGGAAAAAAAACTGCAGTGAGCTCCTGAAACATACTCATTCTGCAGCAGTCACAACACAGTTTCACTGAGAGAGCTCCTTAGCCTTCCGGGCGGTCCCACTCTTCAGGATCCTGAGAGCGGCTAGTCCCCAATCTATCTACCACTCACTACCTGGGTAAAGCCTGTACCTGAGGTTGTGGGATGGGACAGACATGGGAACAGGGGTGCAGAACTGGGAAAAATGAACTCCCTTTAGTTTCTTCCCTCTTGCTCTCCCACCTGTTTTTTTTCCTCTTAAACATCATGATTTCCTGTGGACCAGGATCTTTTTCCATAGTGTCATCCTTGTATATTGCTCTGCACAAAGCATGTACTCAGCAAAGGAAATGCATAATGATAATCAAGACTTGACTTTCAATTTGGTTTTGGTTTGCTCTTCTAATCTGATCCTTTATTATTATTAATAATAATGATGATGGTATTTGTTAAGTGCTTACTATGTGACAGGCACTACACTAAGCGCTGGGGCGGATACAAGCAGGTCGAGTTGAACGCGGTCCCTGTCCCATGCGGGGCTCACAGTCTTAATCCCCATTTTACAGATGAGGTAACTGAGCCACAGAGAAGTGAAGTGACTTGCCCAAGGTCACAGGGCAGGTAAGTGGAAGAGTTGGGATTAGAACCCATGACCTTCTGACTCCCAGGCCTGTGCTCTATCCACTACACCATGCTGCTTTACTTCCTCCTCCTACTCACAGTTCTAATTCTATGTCTCTTTGTAGGTAAGTGACTTGTATTTGATTTATGTTGTACTTCCTCTGGTCCTTAGTGCCACTGCACTCAGGGAATGCTCAAAAGAATGACATTAATATTATTAGTACTTCTCCCTCAATAAGTGGTTTGATTAGATAATTTTATTTTTTGGAATAAATTTCCCAAACTGCATCCCCATCTCACTGCACAGTCAACATTACGGAAGAGGATTAACTAGAAGCTGCCCTCCTGAAGCAATAGCTTGGGCCACTTTCCTCCAATTCATTTCCTGGCTTGGAAAAGTTTCTTGGGGCTCAAAGCTAATATAGGATTTCCCAAGATGGAACTGGGAGCCTCTAAGTTTCTAAGGAGACTGACTCCAAGAGCATTTTGAGTCCTAAAACTAGTAAACAGAGTACTTAGCAGGGACAAGCCCACAGCAACAGCCCCAAGGCCACTCTGTTCTCCGCAGGGGTCTAAGTTTCAATCAGCATCCTCACAGAATGCGAACAATGGAGCTGAGCTTTTTGCAATCACTTTTCTTCCCTCACATTCAGCTCCTGTCTCAGGTTTATTTATTTTTTTTTTTATGGTATTTGCTAAACACTTACCACGTGCCAGGCACTTCACCATTTCCCTGTGAGGGACCAAGGAATGGGTGCTATATCTTCACTTTGGAGATGAGGAAATAGAGATATTTTTAGTTTGTACACCCCCACAAGGGATGGGGACTGTACCTAATTCCGACCTATGTATTCCTTCCCAAGGTCTAGGACAGTGGTCTGCACACAGAAAGCGTTTAATGCTATTACTTCTGAAAAACAGAACTCCTTTCACTTGCAGCTGAATTCGTACAATCAGCTACTTAACTAGCCTTCTCATTTGTAAGTGTAGTAATAAGGCAAAGCATTAGACAATCTTTGAGGAGCTAAACAATCAGCTAGTTAAGTAGCTGATTGTAGGAATTCAGCGGCAATCGAAAGAAGGCATGAAGGAGGTAAAATGTGCTGGGCCAAAGCTATATGTGTGTATTTGTTTAATTTACTCTGCACATGTCCTATTCTTTCTCACAGGGAAGAGGTAGGTAATACAGTACTTGAGTTTCAATGTCTCAAAACTATGAATCATAAGCCATTCTTAATATGTGCTTTCAGTAATGTCCGTTTGGGACCTACTGATCTCATGCCGTAACATATTAGTGATGAAATGGGTTCACAAAACTGGCCCAAAACTTAAGCGGGATGTTCTGACTTCTTCATGAAATATTTGGGGAGGACCCCTAACATTTCATAAAAAAAAATCCCCTAACTCCTTTACTGTTGGGGAGGAAGGATTCTCTGCTTAAGAAATCTCTCACAAGAATTCTGACTCAGGCGCTACAGACTGGTAGAATCTGCAGGGAGAAAAGATTGATTCGGAGGGGAAAATTTTCTGGGAAATGTCCTCTTGGGAGATATTTGCCCAGGGGGGAAAGAAAAAAATCATTCATTCATTCATTCTTTAAAATCTCACGAATGATTTTAGTTCAAGGTTTGGGAGAGAAAACCTGAGACAGAAATGCAGAGTGCCCCCTGCCCCAAGGACCACACCCATTCTATTGTCAATGCCCTGGCCCAGTCTTTAGGTGTGCCCATTTAGGGAGGAGGAAGATCATTTATTTGGGGGTCTTTTGGTCCTGTTTGGTCTTGTTTCCTGTTGCCCTGACCCTGGACCTTCCTTCCCCACTGCCCCCTCACCACCACACACACACCAAAAAAAATCAAACAACCGGTGGAGTCTTTACACTTCTTGTTTAAAGTTACTTCAAAGGATTTGCCCAGGTTCCTTCTCACATGTTCTGCTGGTTAAATTCCAGAGGATCTGGGGCTGGCTGCCCCAGAGAGACATCTGGGGCATTTAGTGTTGGCAAGTCCTCCAATTGCCAACTGGGGATTCATTTCTGCTGCATAGGCCAAAAAGACTCTGGTGGCAGCAACTGAGGAGTTTATTTTTTAAAACAATCAATGTATTTATTGAGCTCTTACTGTGTGCAGACCCCTGTACTAAGCATTTGAGTATACAGTACAGAGTTGGTAGGCACGTTCCCTGACCACACTGAGCTTACTAAGGACAAGCTTTCAGTCTAAAGATTGAAACTTTAGCCTGCAGACCTGGGAGTAGGCTTTTCCATCACTTTGTCCTTCCCTCCTCCTAGATGCTCCATCAGAAAGGGAAGAAGGAGAGAAGACTTAAAAGGTTTGGTAGTGCAGGCACCTGTGTTTTCTGCTGCCTTCTTTTAAAAGCTAAAAAAAATGCTAAATACATTCAGTGAGGGAAAAAAAACCACTAACAACATCGGGGGAACTTTGGGCAAATAAAGATAGGCAAGTTTTACGAATAACACCTTAAACTCAGCAGTGTAACCGATAGAACGCTGGAATGTGTCTAAAGAAGTAGGTTACGTAGGTCCGTGGCAAGGGGGGAGTATTCTTCCCTCAAAACTCTGTTCTGACCAAGCGTTTTGTAGAATACCACTAAAGACAGACAAGGAGGATGGGGAGGGCTCAGGGAAGAGCTAAAAAGAACCTTTAAAAGTCTGGTAAATGGAAATGACAAAGAGAGGTTAAAAGAAGATAAAATGGAGGGGCAACTTGGTAGCCTTGAATTTAATGAATTGTCACAGGGAGGAGAGTAATATATCTCATCTAAGTCTGCAGCAAAACAAAGGGGAATGTGTGGCTTGGGCAGTGGCAGGCTGCTACTTGCCTAGGGAGGGGGTAGAGCTCCCTGTCAAAAAGGAGCTCCTTTTGGGGCAGATATTTCAACTCAAAGATCAGACTTCTGACTGGGATGGTTTAAGAGAAATCAACTTTAAATATTGAGCTCTTACTATATGCAGAACAATATACTAAGTGCTTGGGAGAGTACAGTATAGTAGACTTGATAGACCCTGATCCCTGCCCACAAGATCTAACAGTCTAGCCACTCCTTATTCATGGACTAATCTCATCTGAAGGACCCCCAAAATCCCTCTAGCTCTAAAGCTCAGAGAACATACACAGAGAGTTGGGAGAAAACTACGAACTACAAGTTCAAACTGGAAAAGATTCTGCTGATATGTATTTGCTAGAGGAAGTGAAATGGCTTCCTACTCTATAGTGTAAAATCCCAGCCAGTTAAATATGGCTGGCCCAGCCCCACCAGAGTCTTTGCCATAAAAAAGAGAATGTAGAGTAGGAGCAGTCATATTTATGAAGCATCCACTTGGAGCAATACACTGTTATAAGCATACACAACAAAGCAGTGTCACAATCCCTGACCACAAGGAGTTTACACTAACCAAGAGCTTACATTTTCACAAACCATAATGTCCTCAAACTAAGCAGCTCATATGTTAAAAAAACCAAAACCAAACATGAAAAAAACTCACAAATATTTTATCGGCTTCTCTAGTGACCCTTTTCCACAACTTGGCTAGTTTCACAACATTGACCTACAAGCAGATTTTCTAACTCTGAAATGTTCTATTCCAGAGGCTTATCTTTTCCGATCGCTCCGAACCCCATTTCATTGGCCTTGGAAAAATTCTCCATAAAATTCTTCATTCAGCCACAGGGTTCTTTTCATTCCTTCAAGGTTCCCTCTTATGGATAATTTTTGTATTGAGTTAAAATGCCAGCCTAATTAAAATTTCCAGACTTCAAATCAATTTCACATCTAAGGGAAAAGAAATTACAAGTCTTAATTTAGTCTGGCAACAGAAACTGAGACAAGATCCAATTGACTTTGGCCTTACAAGATTGTGCCTAGCCCGAGAACGTGGGATGTAAAAATTCACTTACTAGGTCTGTGCTTCTCCCCACAATAACAGATGCTCAGTGATCTGCAGCTATTGCAACTCTATAACTGCCCTTTGGGTTCAAAGATCATGCTGAGGATGGTGAACTTCTCCATGCTCTTCACGTGTACTGCACTGTGAAATTGGGTTTGGAATAAGCATCGCTTCAGTGCTGGCAGGGTGGTTGTGGTCTGCTGCCGAATTGTATATTCCAAGTGCTTAGTACAGTGCTCTGCACATAGTGAGTGCTCAATAAATACTATTGAATGAATGAACTTTCCAAAAAACACAAAACACCTTCTACCACCAGGTTTCCTCTTGCTACATTGCATGGCTGCAAAGACTAGGTTAAATACAAGATAACCTATTAAACCTAACCCGCTTTACCAAAATTGTTGAATGAGAAAATGTTAAAAATGGCACTTTCAAGTTTAACATGAACAGCCATAACACAGCCAAGAGCCGTGGAATCCTAGTGAACTAAGGAGAATGGGCCAATTTGGGTACTAGTTGCCATGGTTGATTATTTGATGATAGTGTTAAAGATCAGTTAACATTGATGTAGAACAGAATTCATTGCCTTTAAAACACATCAGTGTAAGTCTGTAGGGCAATTTTGGGAGATGGCTAACCATGTTTTTCAGAAATCATTTCAGACTGAGTTGGATTTTGCCAAAAAAAATCAAGGGAAATCAGGAAAAACATTAGAAAAAAATGGCAAAAAAAATAACACTGTGGACCTTAGAAGGGCTCAAAAAACTTCAAAAGATGACCTAGTCCAGTGAAATCTCATTAAAATGCATTTGCAATTCTCAAACACAGCTTGCCTGAATGAATGTCTGTTGTAACCAGGGATAAATAGAGTCATCTATTACAATGGTGTCTTCAATACTTCTCACTAGCCTGTGGCTCTTCCTTAAAAGAAGGTACTAGAATTTTCAATGGTTCCAGATCAACGGAAATAAGCGTATCTATCAATTAAAGGTATTTATTGAGTGCTTACTGCGTGCGGAGCACTGTTCCAAGCTCTCGGGAGAGTACGACAAAGCAGACATTCCCTGCCCACAATGAGCATATAGTCTGTGGTGGCAGGGCAAGGTAAAGGAGGCCAACAACATCCTCTTTTTTTTTTTTAACTTTCTGGGCTTTTCAAGCTTGGCGTCAAGAGGTGGAGGTTCATACAATTGCTTTGGCCTTTCTGTCTCTCTCCACCCACCTCTGAAGCCAAAGAAGAAGTCATGGAGTTATTCAAGGGGCATGCCTAGACATTGCTGGGAACCCTCTTTACTTGAGATCTTGGGGATCGTTTGAGATCCCCAAGAAGTAGAGCTCTTCGCCATGGAAACTAGGCAAAAAGAAGGCAGAGGATCCATAAATAAGAAGTTCACTCTTGGCAACTGCCTCATTTCATTCATTCAATAGTGTTTATTGAGTGTTTACTATGTGCAGAGCACTGTACTAAGTGCTTGGAGAGCTGCCCCTTCTTTCTTAAACTATCTGCTAAAGAACGCGGGACTGAACATAAAGCCGCCACAATGGAGCTCTGTTTTTAAAGATTTTTCTCTCTCCAGAGTTTTTCTATGTACTGCATGCATTAGACTGCCCTTCATACGCTCATGGAATGTTAAAGAAAGACCCAGAAGTAGTTCCCATTCAGCAGCAACAAAATCCCTTCTAAAATTTCCAACAGCAGGCATCCCCTCAGGGAGCTATACTTTAGAATCAGGCCAGAAGGGATTAAGAAGAAAGAATTGACCATCTTGCCCGGAATACAATTTAATTAACTTCCCACAGGAAGGTCAGACAGCAGCAGTCAACAACTCTCTAAAGAAAGCAAGAAAATAACAACAACAAAAAAACAAACCAAAACAAGCCTGAAACAAACAAAAAAACCCCAACACCCTTAAATTCAGCCATAGCTATCCCTAACTTCATTCGCGCCAAAACCTTCAGCTGGGAACAATCTCAAATCAACTTTTATTAAGACAAATTTGAAAATGCTTAAGAGAAACCTGGAAAAAACTGCCGACGTTTTTGAGAAAGAACTCTCTTCCCCTCTTCTGTTTCACAAATGAACTTATTCCATTAAATATTTGAATCCTTGTTAAGATACAATTATAACATCACTAAAACAAACAATTGAGCCCCTACAGGAGGTAGTGCCCTGTGTATTCTGAAGTATACATAGTTCGGGTTCAGAAGCCTCTGCCCTCAAGGAGTTTATAATTTAAACAGGAGATAAAATGGAAGAGATCTGGACATGATATATAACATAGGGTCTTCCCATACATACAAAGAAATGAGACTTGTGCACTAGCTGCACGATCTGGGCTCAATTTTGATTTATAAAACCCTTAAACTGACAACGAATTTGAACTAGCAAAAACAACTATGGAAATGGAATCTAAATATTTTCCTAATGGCCAGAACAAAGTATTTTCCCCATGCACTTTGGAGATAAGTATTCAATGTACCACCAAGAGATTAAAAATGTTTTACATATAAGTAGAATATCTCATTGCACTGCAAGGGATAAATGGCCACTAGCAATTAGTCATCGAAGTAGAAAATTGAATTTGGACCAGTTTCTCATTAGGGTTTCCTACACTCGATTCCAATTTGGTCTTGTATAGGATGGAGCATACAAGATGCCAGTATCAGCAACAAAGTCAGTGAGAAGAGCAAACGAAAGTTTGTACTTTAAAAGCTTCAAGGATACCAATTAGAAAAGTACCATTTAAATGAGAATGGAATCACAGTCTCCCTTTCCTGAGATGCACGTATAGTCTTTTGATCTATGCTCATTTCATACATTCCACATGTCAATGCAAGGAGAGTCATTTCATCTTAATATTCAAACATGATCCAAAAAGCTTAATTCTACTGGAGATGCCCACCCAAATCTTAGGACCCTAGAGCAAGCTTTTCATTTTGGGGAATAGTTCCAGAGGACAAACATGAACCTAGTTACAGTGATCACACATGGCTAATGGATTTATAAGGGCTAGCTCTTAGAAGAGTTCAAGTCAAAAGGTTAACTGACACCTGTCCTGGTGGTGTGGTGATATGTGGCTTTTTCTACATGGGCCACAACTTATAAACAGGGGTCTGGCATCCCTCAGCCCAGCCCAGGTGAGGATTAGCCAGATACCTGCTGAATACCATCCCCTTTACATCGTTGGTCTTGAAATCTCTGGGGCGACTCCAAGACCGGTTCAGTTCAGGGTGGCCTAAAAGGTCCCACTCCAGTCTGAAGCGGTCACGAGAAGCCCTGTCTGAATCCTGGGTAAGAGGGCTCCTGGGTGGGCAGACTAGTTCCAGGGTTGCCCTGGAGCTCAACTCCACCTTGGGGAGAGTCAGAAAGCTAAAAATTCCCTCTCTGAGAGAATCTGGCGCTCGTCGAGGGATGTGGGGAGGAGGGGGCCTGGGACCACCTCACCGCCGGGCACCTGTTTTAATCTAAGGATCACATCTCTGGAGCTGACGCTAGCACACCTCAGAGCCCATCGGTTCCCCAGTACAAATATGCTGGGATGTACTGAAGCCCTTTCCCACATTACCAAAAGCATCCTATCCAAGTTCAGGTTTTGAGAAAGGCTATCATTCTTTCCACTCTCTTCCACATACCCTCGCTGTGCTGCAATTTCTGACCGTCAGACTCCCACATGGAGGAGAATTAAATCTCTGGGTGGGTGGCAATTGGTACAGTTCCAGCTGCCTTGCAGCCAATATCTCCAGTTGCAATAATTGAGCTTCAATATACTTAAAAGATCATAGAGAGGTCACCCTAGACATTTTTACTGAGGCATATGTAAAAATGCATTTGTCTCTTAATAGCCCCAAACCACCTAATGAGTACATTCTACACTCAAATTGATGGGGAGCAATGAGATACTGAGGATTATCGCCAAGCTCTAGGAAGTCAACTCTCTCCTCTCTCAAAAGGCTGACATGGATGGAGAAATTTGGCATCGCCTCAGATGTACAAGTGCAGCCTTTTGGTTGCCTGAACAAAACAAGTGTTAGAGAACTGTAGCGGGAGACTTGAAATTAGACTCACGATTTGCCCGACAGCTGGGATGTTCTCCTGGGATAAGGCTCAGTGCAAAGCAGGAGCGTTTGGATCTGTTGGAAGAAAAGAGGAGAGGAGTGATACATATTCTCAACTAATCCTCCTCCAGACTATAACCTCGTGGACAAGGAACGTGTCCACCAACTCTGGTGCACTGTACTCTCCCAAGCGCTTATAAACAGTGCTTTCAACATACACTAACGCTCAGTTAATACCACTGATTACTAATCACACAGTTCCCTCACTCCACCAACACTCTAAATATCTGTATTTGTCTGTTCACTTGCTTTCTGATTTCTCCACTTTATCATTTAACCATTATCATATTCTTTAACTACTGCATTTTCAGCAATTGGGCCTACTTGCCTATCCTGACTAGATCGTATCTTCCCCAGGAGCCTAGCACAGTGCCCTGCACATAGCAGGTACTCAAAAAGTACCTGACAGATTCAGGCAAGCTCATTTGGTCTTTTAGACAGATGGTCATTGTAGCAGCAGAAAACTTCAATATTACTACTGTATTGTCCCATTCTACGGGGACCCTGCTCTGATTTTTGCTCTAGTTCAGGCTTCCTCAACACAGAACCAGCAGGGAAGGATAGAAACCATTCACCGCAGAGCCTTCTAGACATTCCTGGGGGTGAAGAGGAAGACAGAGAAGTTATCTGGACCATTAAAAGCGTTTCCACAAGGATTTTTTTTTTGCAAGCTCCTCCACCAGACTAAGTTCTTTGAGGGCAGGGATCGTGTCTACCAACTATTGTACTCTCTAAGCACTTAGTACAGTGCTCTATATGTAGTAAATGCTCAAAGACTACTGACTGATTTTGTGCATGCTTATCCTCCTGGCAGGGTGTGGGGGGAAATGTTGAAAGGTCACCAATGGACTTGGGTCTGTACCCTGTAAGCAGTTTGATTTTGACCCCACCCTAAAGTACTTATGTACATATGTGTCAGTAATTTTTAGAAATAGCTCTCTTCTTGTCCAGTCTGTGTATTCCTTGGGGGCAGGGAACATGGTTACCTACTTGATTTTCCCCAAGAGGCTACCTATTCCAGATTGGGGTGCTGCTCCTTAAGGCTTAACTGGTGCCTTTACCTTTGGTTTACATTAGAACACAAACATTCTCAGATTGATTAGAAAACCTTCATTCATTCTATTATTGGATCTAATAAGAACATCATTTGATCGAATCACTTACCGCTATTTTCAGCCGGTAGTTCAGGCTCACCTTTTCTATGCTGACATTAGAAAAGCATATTGAGTGGACATGAGAAGAAAAAAAGGGATGACCATATGATCCACTATAGGACTAAATCACTATAGGACAGCACGATCATCTCTTCCAAGTATGAAAAAGAGGGTGTTTTTCTAAATTCTTCTAAAAGCAGTACAAGATGGAGCGCAAAGAGGCTTTGTTCAGCTACCTTCCTGGGGTCCAGCTTGGTTCAAGAGACTAATCCTATCTAAACCATGACAACTATTCAGAATACACACCAAGGTGACCGCACCCTGGGGAATGGAATCTTAATGAAGAAGGAGAGTGATGCTCTGATTCACAAGCATTAATAGGAAAGGGCATATTTCTATTTCAATAAATATGTAAAGATACTTACATATGCCCCGAATGATAATAGATGTGTTTACTAAAGCAAATGTCCTTCTGTTTCAAAATGAGGAGGTGATCAGATCAAGGCTGATTTAATGTGTGGCCCTCAAGGAAGCCAAATGAATCCATCAGCTGACCTGTTAATGGGCACAGGAGTGACCTAACCTTACTTATGCTTCCAGGGAAATGTTTCTGTGGATGCGGATGCTGACGTACCCAAGCTGCAGTGCCGACTATCGTCCTGGACCGCCTAACACCCCCTCCTGAGAGCCACAGCACCGTTAAGGGACCTCACTGCTTCTGGGGCTTCCAAGGTGTCTATTACAATGTAAGCTGAATTAGGCAGGAGAAGAGGAGTTTCTCAAACTCCCCTTGAGGACCCTCTCCCTAGAAATAATCCACCACAGACTCCCTTCCCTTCACCTTAGCCCATCCTGCTGCTTCAAGTCAGGCTTTGTGGGCCCCTCAGAGAACAATGTGGGGTGTGATAGCAGAGTCCAGACACATCCTTTTTGACTTCTGTTCGGAATAAGCATTTTCTTGAGTGTTTATCTTTTCCCTAAAACCTGTGTGCGTGAAGGTTTGGTTTTTTGGTATTCTATAACCTTAAGAGTCTTTCTCCTCTCTGAAACCATAGATTATTTCCAAGCAGAGGAAAAGGCTCATTTCATGGTCCTTCAAGGAAAGTTATTTTTGACTTCACAAATGTCAGAATCCTCCTGGTTCAGAGAGGAAGACCCAAAGGAAACCTCGCCGGCACGCAAAGGGGTCCCTGACTAGATGGTTCAGAAAACTGAACTGACAGCAGTTGGGCTAATGGAGACGGTTTCGAGGAAAGGTTCAGAGCCTTTACACTTGTGTCAGCAGTCTTCAGCCTGGACACAGATTGCAAGAGTACTGGGAGCTTTCAGGAAAGATGCTTGCCAGCTTAGGCAGCCTAATTGGAAAAACTCTCCGCAATCTTTTAGAGGCCAGAAAACAGGAGACAACAACATCACAGACAAAAATATTTCTTAGGTAAGAAAAAAAACCCACTACATCATTTCACCTGACTGCTAGTCCTCATCATTACTGCGAGACAGTAAAGAGCAATAGCCCACAAAGTTAATCAGTTTAAGAGTCTATTCAACACAGAATGTTGAACAAACAAATAAACCAAAAATATATGGCCTATCGAAGAGAGTAAGGTATGCTTGTGGAAAGAGCATGGGACTGGAATCAGGAAACTTGGGTTCGAATCCCAGTTGTACCCCTTGCCTGCTCTGTATCCATGAGCAAGTCACATAGTTTCTCTGTGATTGTTTCCTCATGTGGAAAATGGAGGTTAAATACCTGTTTTCTTTCCCCTTTATGATTGAGAGCTCTATGTGGGGCAGTGAATGTTTCTGATCTGATATATTGCATCTTTCATTCATTCATTCATTCATTCAATAGTATTTATTGAGCGCTTACTATGTGCAGAGCACTGTACTAAGCGCTTGGGATGAACAAGTCGGCAACAGATAGAGACAGTCCCTGCCGTTTGATGGGCTTACAGTCTAATCGGGGGAGACGGACAGACGAGAACAATGGCAATAAATAGAGTCAAGGGGAAAAACATCTCGTAAAAACAATGGCAACTAAATAGAATCAAGGCGATGTACAATTCATTAACAAAATAAATAGGGTAATGAAAATATATACAGTTGAGCGGACGAGTACAGTGCTGTGGGGATGGGAAGGGAGAGGTGGAGGGGACTGGAGGAAGAGTAAAAGGGGTGACTGCTCCCAGGTCCCATGGCACTAGGGATGGAGAAACTACCAGTGACAAGAATTCATCCTGCCCAAGACATGGAAGCTCTCTCTGGTCCCCATCGCTGGACTTAACACACCACTTCTGGCCCTCACATTTGAATCCCAATATCGTGGATCTCTCCAACAGCCCCTCCTTGGGTTCGTCCCACCCCAGAGCCAGCCCTGCTGACCCATCTGATTTTACCTTCAAAAATACTCCAATCACAGCCAAGCCATTTTCCTCCAATGCAGCATCTTCAAAACTTTCATATTTCACTGCATTCCAGTGCACTAAATGTAGCTAAAATATAATTAGGGGAGCATTAATGCGTGAAAGTGGGGAAAATAAACAAGATAATTAAAATGCCTTGATCCTTTTAGATGAGATTTGGGTCTTTGGCATATACTTTAGATAGCAGAGATTCCTTGCAGAGTATGTAGCTATGATTTACCTGTTACATATGTGTTTGATTTTCAATATTAGTCTAACAGACATATTTGGGAGGGGAGTGGGGGGAATCACTGTTCAAATCTATCTCATTCAGACTCACTTGGCTATTAGGAGCTCAGATATTAGTACATAGGTACTACACCTATGTGTAGTACACCTAGTGTAAAAGAACAATTTTTTAGAAGCATCCTTATGAAACCGTGATTTGAGAGTGATGAGACTCCACAGAGACATTCCTTTAATTTTTACCTTCAACCATTATAGCCTCGCCTCATCTGCTGCCTTCATTTGGCAAAGAGTTTCAAGACCTTGGATCGTTTGATGACCTTTCTTATTTCCACATCCCAAATTGCAGGCGTCACAGAAAAGAGCAACCAAGAAGCCTGACGGTTCATCGTGTCTGTTCCCTGAAGCTTTGTACGTCCCTTGTTAGTCTTAGAAACTCCAGGCAGAAGTCATTGCTACAAAAGCCTAGAAGTTCTTTGGACAGTTTATCAAACCTTAGCTGCATCAAGAAAAGACCACAAGGCCATAACGACCAGTCTATAACATCGGTCTAAACTGGGCAAAGTCAGCTGTTGTAGCGTGACCCAATCCTACCACAGGGCTGGCCAGTTCAAGCATCCTGAGCTTCTGGGGAGGAGTCAGGGCAGCACTAAGCCAAACCAAGTCTGGTCCAGGCCAGTTCTGATAATAACAATAATAATAACAACGATAATAATGATTGTGGTATTTGTTAAGCACTTACTATGTGCCGGGCACTGTACTAAGCACTGGAGTGGATACAAGTAAATCAGATTGGACACGGTCCCTGTCCCATGAGGGGCTCACAATCTCACTCCTCTCAGATGAGGCAACAGGCACAGAGGAAGTGCCTTGCCCAAGGTCACACAGCAGACAAGGTGTGAAGCTGGGATTAAAACCCAGGTCCTTCTAACTTCCAAGCACCAGTGCTCTATCCACTAGACCATGCTGCTTCTCTTTTCCCCCTGCTGCTGACACCCCACTGTAGTCTGGAACTCAACAGGGCTACCTCTAAAACAAAGCCCTCCAAGTGGGCAGTAAAACTTTCGACCAAGTTGTCACCTCTCCTCAACAATGCTATTCAGACCAGCATCCATCCAGCCCTAGAGTCCGTCCCTGAGGGTCATCGGCCGTCTCAGCTAAACTTCCCTCATCTCCCATAGGGCTTCTACTACATCCTCTGTTCTGCCCAGGCAAACCTATTTTTATGTTCTCTTTGACTTAGTTTTCATGGTCTTCATTCATCTATCGACTGAAAACCACGCCAGTCCCTTTTGGGGTCTACCGTGCTCCAGGACTGTTCACCGGGGCCTTCATTTGAATCATGCAACACATCGCTGAAGCAGAGTGTACTAAGGGCTTTATTAAAAAGGAAATATAGTTGTCTATTTTTCAGACATTAATTTTGTAGCTCAACCCAAAGGGCTGTGAAATTCACCTAGCAAAAGGTGCTGCAAAACCATGAATTTGCAGCTTGGAATTCTATTAACCTTTAGAAGCTAATAGTATGTTTATCTTATTTACTAGTCTAAAATCTGTGTGTCAGAAGGGTACAGTTAAGGTACAAATAGGTGGGAGAAAAAATAGAGTTTTGGGTTTGTTATTTATCATACCAAAGGCAAGGTAAGAAAAAGCATCAAGACCTGGACCAAGCGACAAAGTATGGCTTTGTGAGAGCTGAACAACTGGTGCTTAAGTTTCTGTGAGCCAAGAAAAATAATGCCAATAAATTGAATTATTCCATCTCTAATGGATGACCTTTAGGGAAATAGAGAAATAATATTTCAATAAGAGTATTTCCTAGTTTGAAGAGTGATTCAGTCAAGAAACCAATTTCAAATACACCCTTTTCTTAAAAAAAGCAATTTGTGATCTTTTCAGATTAGAGTGCATTGTCTGGTTTTTTTCTGCCAAGGCATCCTAAAAGTGGATGAACTTTACAAAATGCCTCTTTTCTGTAAATTTTTCCTTTCTCTCACCGGTGTGCCCTAGATGCCTGTTTTATATAGAACTCTCTCCAAAGCAACTGTCTTCCCCTTTGAGAAACTTCAGTGAAAGGCACATCAAATGTCCCACTCCAGTATCAAAAAAACAACTCGGACAAAGCAAAACAAGTTCAGATTTACTGATCAGAAACTGTTTCAGCTTGGAACTAAGTGCTCATTTTTGATAACTTTTGTAATTACAGATGAATAGCACATTTGAGAGATTATAACTGAAAGGGAAAAAATGGCTTGGATTATCTACAGATTAGATAAACCAACTTTGAATAATCAACAATTGTTACTTGCCAGACAAAATTTTATATTATGGTAGTGGCTGTTCAAGTCTTCCCACAGGTTCCTGGGATGTTAATCTACCTTGAACACCTGGGAAGAACAACCTTCACTCTCATATACATTTTGGTTTCACTGACACTTATTGGATCTTTCTTGGAAGTTGCTTTAGGAGCTTCACGCCAGAATTAAATGCAAAAGTTACATGAATCATTCTAATAATTTAGACTGTCAAGAATAGGAAATGGCCCAAAGAGGGAGTTGAAGATTCTACCTGGGTGCTAATTCCTTAGGAGGCATTATATTGTATCCTGGTACTCTCTTCTAGCAAGAGAACTTTGAAAGAATGACTTGACTTTGGAGAGAAGATTACTTTACTCCACAGGAAAGTCTCTCATCCAGGCAACAAATCCGTAATTTTACACTGCTGGAAAACCAGGCTTCCAGTAAGTTTCACTGTGTATTGAATTGAACAACATAAGTCAACTCAGTTTCAAAATAAAAAACTCAAAATGAAACAACCTCTACAGAATGCTAAAAATTTATTCAGGTTAGTCAATACTTTAGGTGGTGGTGGACTGGGAAATGTACTTTCCAGTCACTCAGCAGAATTATAATAATTAATAATTATAATGGTATTATACTGCTCCCAGGAGGAAAGTGGTCTCCAGGTTACATGGGGACTGCATTTTAAATTAGTGAATTTCCTGTAATCTCTCACAACTGCTGTGAGGATGGAGCACTACAGTTCTCTGTAGCACCTCATTGGAGTTTAACTTTCCATCAAGACAACTCTCACACAGTTCAGATGAAATAGGAAATAGAGGGTGCAATGATCAGAAATGGGTGTGTTTGTGTGATTGCTTTAAAGATACTAAATAGATTAGGGGAAATGGCTATGGAAATATTTGGCAAAGACATAAGACAGATGGCAAAGGGAGACGCATCCTGGTCTTGAGTGCAATAGCAGGACTTTTTTCACATGTAAAATTCTACAACTGGCCTAATACTAGTATTTCCTTAAGAATTCTATTGCCGATGGGGGGTTTGTTCAATTTACACCCACAAAGGGCTTATAAAACTATGCTTTTGAGCTATTCCTAAATTAGTGAGGGACTTTCTCAATTCAGTCCAATTTGTGATTAATAAGAGGCAGTGAATTACTCATTTTGGGAAGTTCAAGGTGCAGCCCCCAAAACCCCAATTCATGTGAAGGCCAGTGAAATCTTAAGCACTCTCATCTTTTAGAAAGCAGCCTTCCTTCACACTCTTTACAAATTGGATCGCAGGCGTTAACATACCTTTTGTCTTCTCTAGATTACCCCACAGCAATCTCCAGCTCCTTTGTCAAGCCATGGATCTCCCCAGGTCACTGCAAGAGGGGAGAACTTGAGTCATCAAGGGGTCAGATCAGAAACCTCTTTAACCAGTTCAAACCCTAAAAGGTCAGCTCCTTCCTCCCAGTCTGTGGAGTCATCCCTACTGCTCTGCTTTCCAGGGCCGTCCCCTCAAGTACAGATAAAAATCCTTACCCCTTTAGGGGTCTTGAGAAACCCTATTTAACTGCAGAAACAAACACAAACACCCGCTTTTGGCGGGTGACCCCAAATCTTCATTTTCCCCTGTCCAGTACATCTTTAGGGCCAGTACTTTTCTTTCACATGCCCTGCTTCCAACCCCCACGGTCACACAGCAGACAGGTGGCAGAGGTGGGATTAGAACCCACGACCCTCTGACTCCTAGACCCATGCTCTATCCCCTACACCATGCTGCTTCTCACTCTTCCACATTCTTAGATCGGTGAGCTGCATAGAGAACACACTACTGACTGATTGATGGATGCATGCAATAAATCACTTTTAGAATTTTTCAGATTCAACCTCAATTTTCATGGTAAATCTTTAATTTCCACCTTAAATATGCCCTAGTAAAATAAATGAACTAACAAAGGATTTATGTCCCTCGACAATATTTTAAAATTATTTTGAGAAAAAAAATCCTAAGTGCTCACTATGAGTCAAGCACTGTTCTAAGCACTAAGGTAAATGCAATTTAATCAGGTCAGACACAGTCCATGTCCCACATGGGGCTCACAGTGAAAGTAGGCAAAAGAACAGGTATTGAATCCTCATTTTACTTATAAGAAAACTGAGGTAAGGAAGTCACACACAGGCAAATGACAGAGCCATGATTAGAACCCAGGTCCCTAGAACCCAGGTCCTCTGACTCTCAGGCATGTACTCTTTCCACTAGGTCATGCTACTCCTTGGGGCTTAGATTTCAGGGCTTTCCATTTAGAGTGCTACATTCCCAATAGAAATGTTTCCTAGTTCTGTATTAAAAGCATCTGGATGATCTCAATTGAAGTTACATGCTCCATACTCTTCTTTAGATAATTTTTGATACTGTTATTAATCAATTCTTTTTAAACTACAATGCTCGATGTGAAATCCAAGAAACATTATGTTTGGTTGTCACTTCTTGAAAAATAAAGTTATTTTCCAACAGCACACATAATGATCGCATAGATTGCAATAGATTTTTTTCTCTTAAAAAATATTGCTCTTGTAAAACCCTTAGGACCAGAATTTAAAATCCAAGACAATGAGAAATTATGCTATTTGGAATTTAATAGTGAATCTGTTTCAAAGCATAGTAGGATGGAAAAAGGTTTTGGAAGCAATTATCCTTCCACATCAATAGGTGTGGTGGGGATGAAATCAAGGCAAAGGGCTTGCAGGCTGAGTTCTGAACAACGGTCACCTCTGTATGGGTATTCCTGGTCCCCAACATCCCTCCATTCCTAAACTCCTCCAGCCAACCCCAGGGGGAGGAGGAGAAACGGGAGGGGGACCAAAACAGTCAGTCGATCCATTGGTGGTATTTATGGAATGATAATACTGATAATAATAATGAGGAGGATGGAATTGGTTAAGTGCTTATTATATGCCAAGCACTGTTCGAAGCACTGGATAGATACAAGGTAATCAGGTTGTCCCACATGGGGCTCACAGTCCTAACCCCCATTTCACAGATGAGGTAACTGAGGCACAGAGAAGTGAAGTGACTTGCCCAAAGTCACACAGCTGACAAGTGGCAGAGGCGGAATTAGAACCCACAACCTCTGACTCCCAAGCTCGTTCTCGTTCCACTAAGCCACACTGTTTCAAGCTGCTTGAACATCTACACCATGCAGAGTACTGTATTAATCTCTTGGGAGAGTAAAACAGAAGCAGAAGGTACTTTTCACTGGCCTCAAGGAGCTAACAATCTAATAACTGGAGGGGGAAGTGGGGTCAAGAGCGGGTTTTTTTAGGAGATGTTCTTCCCCTTGACTCTATTTATTGCCATTGTTCTTGTCTGTCCGTCTCCCCCGATTAGACTGTAAGCCCGTCAAACGGCAGGGACTGTCTCTATCTGTTGCCAACTTGTTCATTCCAAGCGCTTAGTACAGTGCTCTGCACATAGTAAGCGCTCAATAAATACTATTGAATGAATGAATCTAATAGGAGAGGCAGGTGGGGCCTCCAGGAATGACCCATAGTCAGTTACAACAGACCAACCTGCTTAGTACCGGCTGTTAAATCCACCATATCCAGAACCATGGGAAGCATATCTCTCTGGACCATCTTCATTTTAGAATATTTGAATCACATTTTGTTCAAATCATCCCAGGATGGGAGGTTTCATGGTTCATGAAATACTTTCAAGGTCTTCTTATAATACGGATAACTATATATGCATATATAAACCTAGAAAATATATATACGGGAAGCAGCGTGGCCCTGTGGAAAGACCATGGGTCTGGGAATCGGAGGTCCTGAACTCGAATCTTGGCTCCACCACTCACCTGCTGTGTGACCTTGGCAAGTCACTTAACTTCTCTGAGCCTCAGTTCTCTCACCTGCAAAATGGGGATTCACTACCTGTGCTCCCTCCTAGTCAGACCGTGAGCCCTATATGGGACCAATCGATTAATCATATTTATTGAGTGCTTAATGATATTAATAATAATAATTGTGATTTTTGTTAAACGCTTACTATGTGCCAGGCACTGTACTAAGTGCTGGGGTGGGTACAAGCAAATCAGGTAAGAGCCAGTCCCAGTCCCACGTGGGGCTTCACAGTCTTAATCCCTGTTTTACAGACGAGTGAATTGTGGCATGGAGAAATGAAGTGATTTGCCCAAGGACACACAGCAGACAAGTGGTGGAGTTGGTATTAGAATCCATGACCTTCTGACTCCCAGGCCCTGGCTCTATCCACTAGGCCACACTTACTGTGTGCAGAGTACGAGCTTGGGAGGGTGATTATCTTGTACCTTACCAAACGCTTAGTACAGTGCTTGGCACACAGTAAGTGTTTTACAGATACCACCGTCATTATTATTGTGATCATTATATTCATTCAAGTGTATTTATTGAGCGCTTACTGAGTGCAGAATACTGTACTAAGCACTTGGGAGAGTCCAGTAGAACAATAAACAGACATATTCTCTGCCCACAACGAGCTTACAGTCTAGAAGACTGTACTGGTGCAGACACACAACTATATGTCTATATATCCTTTCAAGGACGTCACCGCTACACATTGCAAAAGCACCCACGTCCAGCACAAAAACCCACTTGTCCCTGGGCATCCGACCTTGGGCATTGCAGCTTCCCTTCCTCCACTCCGCCGCCCACATTCCCAAAATCCTTATCATGACTCCGGGGTCTGAGTGGTGAATGAGGACTGACAATCACCCTCCAATCTCAGCGTGCAAATCTCTTCTCAGTCCTGTCATCCTCAGCATTTCCTTCATAGAGTGCTAAACCCCTGAATTCTCTAGCAAGACCCTAAGTCGTCTATTGGCAGGAAAAAAAAACAAAATCCAGAAATAGACACCAACATTTGTGCACTAAATCGCATCTAAAATTGTGTGGAAAAACAGAGTCCTCCATTCTTAGAAATGCAGAAAAGCAGCTTCATAGAGAAGCAGTGTGGCTCAGTGGGAAGAGCCCAGGCTGGGGAGTCAGAGATCATGGGTTCAAATGCCGACTCTACCGCTTGTCAGCTGTGTGACTTTTGGCAAGACACTTAACTTCTCTGTGCCTCAGTTACCTCATCTGTAAAATGGGCATGAAGACTGTGAGCCCCATGGGGGACAACCTGATCACCTTGTATCTTCCCCAGGGTTTAGAACAGTGTAAGCCCGTCAATGGGCAGGGATTGTCTCTATCTGTTGCCCAATTGTACATTCCAAAGTGCTTAGTAAAGTGCTCTGCACATAGTAAGCGCTCAATAAATACTACTGAATGAATGAATGCTTTGCACATAGTAAGCACTTAACAAATGCTATTATTATTATTATTATTATCACTTGGGACCTTAGGTCTGGGCTGCACAACCAACATGAAGAAAAGGTTTGAAAAAGGGCTCAAGTTATATGCGGCCTTGAAGGCTTGGCCTTAGATCTGTATCCGCACTATTTTTGAGCTCTCTGTGGACCACTACGCTTGATGATGACGATGACGAGAAAGATATCTGTTAAGCACTTATTTTGTGCCAACTATTCTACTGAACGAAGGGACAGGTACCAGACAATCGAGTCGGACACAGTCCCTGACCTTGAGGAATTTACAATCTGATGGGAATGACATTAAGTAAAACTGACAAATACTACAGAGTTGAGAGAGTAGACAAAAATATTAGACATACGTGAATTAGTAAATGAGCAATAAACAAATACAAGAGTGATGTTTGGCAATGGGATGGTATAACTATGGAGGTGGGTGGAATGATTACATATTAGAATTCTTGGAAGTTTTGCAGAGAAATGCAAAACCTTTTTAACCTTCTCCCATTTTTTAAATTACCTCCCTTGGTTATCATATGCATGCCACTGGTAGAATAATAATCCATCATTCTTAGCTCCTGGACCATCATAACCAATTACCACAGCATACAGAAGTCCCAGACTGATTTGAATGTGACATTCATTTATCATTATTCATTTTGCTCAGTCTACTCACTCATTTCACCCCCAACCTCAAAACTCAATTACTGCTAAGCAAGTCACTAAATAATTACGTTTTCACTCTGGGAAGGGAAAAGACTCCTCAATTCATATTAGCAAGTCAAAAGAATCTCAGTCTCATTCAATGAGGGATAGTTGGTTAACTGTGAGCTGGGCTACTGTTGGACAAAATGTTCACTTCACTGTCAAGTCTTGCTTTCTTCATTCTAATGTTCGTGAGTGGGAACAGTCTCACCAACTGTGGGAAAGACTCACATATATTGCATCTTCTGAGATGACAAATGAAATGTGATTTAAACATTTGCATAAAAACCATATCTCTGACATGTTTCCGGAAAGGAAATCTACGATGGACATTAGAAACTGCTGTGAATGGCATTTCCTCCCTTTCAAAGCAACAGTGGTTGAACAAGTGTATGAAGACTGGAGACAGTATGGTCTAGTGGAAAAAGCACGGGACTGGAAGTCCGGAGATCTGAGTATTAATCCCAGTCCTGTTAGTGGCCTGTTGTGTGACCTTGGGCAAGTCACTTAATCTCCCTGTGCCTCAGTTTTTTTATCTGCAAAATGGGGAGAAAATGCTTGCTATCCTTACCACTTAGGGACTGAATTCTGATCTGAAATTCTTGGGTCTACCCCATGGCTTACGGTAGGGCGTGGCACATGATGTGTACTTAATAAATACCT
This sequence comes from Ornithorhynchus anatinus, assembly GCF_004115215.2. NCBI lineage: Eukaryota > Metazoa > Chordata > Mammalia > Monotremata > Ornithorhynchidae > Ornithorhynchus > Ornithorhynchus anatinus. Next base: position 23,812,651 of record NC_041742.1, on the reverse strand, counting down.
TGACCAACAACCTGAGGCATTGAAAATTCTGTTTTCACAAAACCCTGCAGCTCCATCTGAAGGATCCAATGCAGTATTTCTTTACATTAAGGGGTGAAAGTTAAAAAAAAGAAAAAGGGTACTCAAAACATGTCTGATGGAGGTGCAGCCAGTTTTTGGGTCGGGGGGAGAAGGTCCCAGGATGGACAGTCCAGGACTTCTGGACAGGAAAGCTTGGGGGGGGGAGGTGGGCAGGGAGGGAGAGGGGAGTTGGGTGCTGTAGTCCCTCCCGGCACTGGGCCCACATGGGTAGGAATGTCAGTTCCCTCAGTAACCCGGCCTGTTCTGGGTAACTTCCAGCTCTGTTTCCATTACTCTTTTTTTTTTAGAAGAAACCCTTCAGGAGGCAGCACACAACCTCTTAACCTTTGCTCTTCACTCGCCTCTCCCTCCAAGTGCAAGACCCAAGAAATCCAGGAGGAATTTTAAAGGACTTGAAAGTGTCACCTAGACCATTTGTCTTCCCTTAGCAGGCCCAAGCCCAGATGATAATTCACCCTGCTGTTAAGAGGCTTTTGAAGGTGGAGTTTAGGAGAGAAGATCTCCTGGAGGAGATATAATTTCAGAAAGGCTTTGCAGAGGGGGAGAACTGGGTTCTGGCAGATATGAAAGGGCAGGGATTTCCATACAGGGAAAGGCATTTAGCAAGAAGTCAGAGGCCAGAGATATGGGAACAGGGCCCAGTGAATAGGTTACCTGGAGAGGAGTGAAGACTGTGAGCTGGGATGTAGTTGGAGAAAAGAGTGGTTAAGTAGAAAGAAGGAGCTGACTTAAAGTCAATGGTCAAATGGTCAAAATAATGGTCAGGAATTTCTGCCCGTTGTGGAGAGGTTTGCAATACGGCATTTTTGAAAAGTGATCCAAGATGTCAAGTATGGACTTAAGAGGGGAAAGATTAGGGGCAGGAAGATGAGAAAGGAGTTTTATGCAGGAGCCAAGTCAAAATATGACAAGTGCTGGGAGGGAGCTGAGTGCAAGGAATCAGAGGGAATCACATCTCCTGCTCTAGGAGGTTGTAAAGGAAGTGAAAGCAAGGACGAGGAGAGGAGTGGGAAGAGACAGAGAAGGTAAATGGTGGTTTCCTCCTGCGAATGGGCAAGACTTGGACCTATTGCAGAGCAGAACAGAGCAGGGCAGGAGCCACGAGAAACAACAAATGAGTAGGGGAATAGGGGTTCCTGACAATAATAATAATCATAATAGTATTTGTTAAGCACTTACTATGTGCCAAACACTGTTCTAAGCACTGGGGTAGATACAAGGAAATCAGGTTGCCCCGCCTACAACTCACAGTCAATCCCCATTTTACAAATAAGGTGAGTGAAGCACAGAGGAAGTTAAGTGACTTGCCCAAGGTCACACAGCAGACAAGTGGCGGAGCCGGGATTAGAACCCACATCCTCTGACTCCCAAGCCCGGGCTTTTTCCACTAAGCCACGCTGGTGCTCCCTTGCTCCCTTGCCAGATGGCTTCTCCTTTCTTCCAAGAAGCAGGGACACCCCGGGGTCATGAGGAGCAGGAGGTAATAAATGCAAGACCTCTTTTTCAGATGGAGAAGCAGTGGGCAAGAGCCAGGTCACCATATCAATTAGCAGAAGTGCTGACCTCCCTACTGGCCGTTTCATTTACCGCTCCCCACCTCCTAGTGATGTCTGGTCTCAGAGACAGTCTGTGCACTCTCTGACAGTCACAGACCAAGGGGTTGCACATCACACAATCGTTTGATCAGAGTAAAACAGAACAAGACTATTATGTACATCTGTGGCTATTTTCTCCATTCGTTCCTTGCCCTAAGTAGCCAAACACTGTAGTGCTCACAAAAGGACTATATAAACACAATTGTTTTTTTTTTCTTTTTGAGCCAGTCAAAAACTTTGATAAAGAGAATAAATGCTGTTGGTTGCTCTTCCATTAAAAATGATTCTGTTGGTACATCTGATACCATCTGGACTCCAGATAGAATGTTAACTATCAGTTAAGTGGATTTAAATAGCTGGCAAACAGTATATTGTGGTAGCTAATGGATCTAGGCACTTCGCATGATACCAAAAGGCCAGCTTTCATTATCTCAAAATTAGTACCGTAATGGTAAAGTAATACTTGGACTTAAAAACGTACTGCTCAGAATGTGTTGTAATAAACTGTTTGAATATTTTAGCCCTTCTTTCAGGGGGAGAGCATTTAATTAAGAGAGATTTGGAATTTTCAGTCCAGTAGAGTCAGACCACCAGATAGCAGAGGCAATACATGGATTTATCCTATTCCTCTAGTGAACCAACCCTCTTTGGAGGAGAAGTCCCCAGCTGGAAATAAAATATCACTTTGGAAAAATTTCCTTTTTATGGGCTTTTCATTCTTTTTCTGGAAAAAATCAATACAAAGATGCTGCAAGGGAATTTGTAGCACTGCAAGGAAAAAAAAAATTGGTATATGGCTGGGATTCCTGCTTTACAGACATTAGACAGGGCTCTTGAGATTTGCCTTAGGCAAGAATCTTCCCTCACCCAATCAGTTCATTGAAAGTTCCCAGAGGTGACTAGAGGGGCCCAGTCTGTGAGACCAATAGCCAGCCTGATTCCCTTAGGTGAGGGAGTCCAAAGTTTGAGGCTGTTCTCATCCAAAGATCAAGAAAGCAATACTGACTAGTGCGATCTTAGGGACCAATATACTTTGGAAAGTTTATTTCTATTTCTACTGTCAAGGATAACAGTTTCTGCACTCTTGGTTTGGGATTGGAGCTGCTTTACTTTTTCTTACATTGAATATGGAATTGAAATCCTTAACAAGCTCAAGATTAACATAGCTTGCTTTGGCATCAGCTCTTTGATAGTTTAGATGTTTACATTCTCCAAAGTAAACTTCAGCGAGGCAAGCTAGGGCACATGAGAAACTGCAACTCAATCAATGATATTTCCTGAGTGTTTACTGTAAGCAGAGCACTTGTACTAAGTGCTTAAGGCAGAGACTGCATTGGGTATCTGGTGAGCTACAGCTCTGCCTGGATGGCTTATCTCAGACCTGACCAGGGACTGCAGTGAATGAAAGTCCATGTCATCGAGCCCATCCCTCCCAATCCCCTCAGCTAGAGTTGTTTTTGTGAGTAATTGGGAGCACCAGCAAGTTCCAGAATTGGCTTGATTGCTCATGGCAGCACTATTTTATTTTTATTTCGATTAGACTGTAAGCCCGACAAACGGCAGGGACTGTATCTGTTGCCGACTTGTTCATTCCAAGCGCTTAGTACAGTGCTCTGCACATAGTAAGCGCTCAATAAATACTACTATTGAATATTTCATCGAGTTATTCTGGAGTTTAGAAATCATATCTTTGCCACTGCAATCTGTCTGTATTGCTTAGCGCTTTAAGGTTTGGCCATTTAACACCATCCTGTGGGGCCCCAAACCAGCTTCACGAGTTTGCTTAAAATAATTCTGCATTCCCCACTTGGAACTAAAAGTTGGAATGTGAAATGGCTCCCCAGCTTGCTGAATTTCTGCTACGGCACTGGGAAGATATTCAACTTGCAAATAAATGGCCCACATCCCTAATGCATGTTCTTGCTTTCAAATATGCAAATCGCTATGCTTCACAGTTCCAGTCATAAATATATGTAAATCCTGAACTGAAGGAAAGAAGTCTTCCTGCCCAGCCCTGGGTTAAGATTCTACGAGTGGGTTCTTTGAGGCATTAAACAGCCAAGACTAAAGTTTGCAAGAACGCTTGGAGGTTTGATTTTCCCTTGGGTTTCTGGTCCCTGAGGCCGAGGGTCACTTTCACTGGCTGTCGCTGGCAAGGGCGCCAGAAATCTCCCAGGCATTGCCAGCAACTGTCAGGGTAACTTTACCCTCTCTGCCTTTCCCCCACCCAAATCTTCCTTTAAAATTTGATTTTCCATTGTTCACTTGTCTTAGGTGCGCTGATCACCTATCCTATCATGTCTTGATTACTGTATAAGCCTCCTTGCTGACCTCTCAGCCTCGTGACACTCCCAACTCCAGTCCGTACTACAATCTGCTGCCCAGGTCATTTTTCTGCAAAAATGTTCAGGCCACGTCTCCTCACTCCTCAAGAACATCTAGTGGTTGCCCATCTACTTCCACATCAAACAGAAACTCCTCACCCATTGGCTTTGAAGCACTCAATCCCCTAGCCCCCTCCTACCTCATCTCTCTTCTGTCCTACTACAATCCAGCCCTCACACTTTGCTCCTCTAATGCTAACCTCTCACTGTACCTCCATCTCGTCTATCTCATCGCTGACCTCTCTCCCACATCCTGCCACTGGCCTGGAACGCCCTCCCTCCCCTTCTCGTATCTAACAGACAATTACTCTCTACCACCTTTAAAGCCTTATTGAAGGTACATCTTCTCCAAGAGGCCTTCCCTAAGCCCTCTTTTCCTTTTCTTCAACTCCCTTCGGTGTCACCCTGATCTGTTCCCTTTTTCATCCCCCCTCCCAGCCCCAAAGCACTTAAGTACATATCTGTACTGTATTTATTTATATTCATATCTATCTCCCCCTATAGAGTGTAAGCTCGTTATGGGCAGGGACTGTGCCTGTTATATTGTTATACTGTACTCTCCCAAGAGCTAGCATAGTGCTCTGCATTCACTCATTCATTCAATCGTATTTATTGAATGCTTACTATGTGCAAGCACTTGCAAAGTACAATTCAGCAATAAAGAGAGATAATCCCAGCCCACACCAGCCTTTCAGTCTAGAAGGGGGAAGACAGACATCAAAACAAGTAAACAGGCATTAATATAAATAATTAGAATTATAGATATAAAAATATGGAAGGCACCTCTGCACATAATAAGCCCTCAATAAATGCAATTGACTGACTGACTGATAGTTGGTCATTTTTCTCTAGCGCGGATACGGAGAGACAAAAGGGAGTGGGAGAAAAAAGAACAGAAAGACCTCGCCTTGCCCCGTCCTGCTCCACTCCACAGCCGGGTCACCTCTCGAGACTCCACCCACTCTGGGCTGGTTTCGGACAGTGACTTAGCCATACCATCCCCTCGGTCAACCCTAATCAATTAAAGGCATTGAATGAATGCTTACTATGTGCAGAGCCTATGAACTTATTTCTACCCTCCTTGGCACTGATGTCTATATGTTCACTCAATTATTTATTTTAACCATTCAAGTTGTAAATATTTTTAGGAGTGACCCCCCCATAGCATGTAAAAGTTCCTGGTGGGCAGTGAACAATCAATCAATAGTGGTTATTGAGTGGTGTCTGTGTGCACGGGACTGTACTCGGTGCTTGGGAAAGAACAAGACAACGGAGTTGATAGGCACATTCCCTGTCCACAGGGGAGAGACAAACATTTAAGTGGATAAGTGATGGGGGAAAAATAAGAGTATAAGAATATGGCATTTCTTCATTCGGCATTTTCCAAGTGCCCACCAAAGTGGCGCTCAATAAATGTTTCTACTATTAGTACTATACTACTTCTCTTACCGTGAACAAGAGAGGTAGCCACTTCTGGTATAACCTGACACTGAAACAATCTTCTATTCGGAATGTTGAGGAACAGCAATTTTTGAAATGCACTCACAAAATTAAAATTGTTAGTAGCTGGGATTTCTCATTTATTTTTACTATTACTACCACATTTGCTCACAAAGCTACTCCATTTTTTTGGCATAATTTTGGCAACTTCAAAACAGGGGAGGGTTATTAGGTGGGGTCGTAAAAAGAATCATATCTAGCAATAAGGAAAGCAGGAGGAAAAAAGGAAGGAAGATGGGGAGAAGGAAGAGAAAGGTTAGAGGGCACTTGAGACAGCGTCTTCTTACTTTTATTGCGCTTTCGGGAGTGCTGCATACCAATTTGGTGCCTCTGGGCACTGTCTCCTTTTCCTATTTTACACTCTGTTAAGAACCAAAGGGATACAGAAGCAGCATTCCAAGCATGTACTTACATATGTCACTGGCAGCTTATGGGGAAGAAATGTTTCCAATAGTTCGCTCTAAATATGCCATGCATTTGTAGTTTGGGTGGAAATTTTGAAAATCACTGACCCCTAGAGAGACAAGGAGATGGGGAAAAAAAAGCAGAAGAACTAAGAAAAGAGAGTCAAGATGAAAAACAAAAGAACATGAATCTAGCTTAAAAAGCACCAAAAAAGCGCTTGCTGTGAATTAAAGTTGAGTTCTTTGAGAAAATGAAACGGAGGCACACGCTTTTCTGAGTCATAGACCTCTTCTGGTAAATAAGCTAGACTTTAAGATTTCAGCTGAAAACAAAAAGAGGGAACATGGATTCCAGTTGTTTTGTTCTCTTAAAAAAGAAAACTAGAGAGAGGAAATCAGGAAATGGATAGCTTGGACAGCATTAGCTACTGTTATTTTTTTTAGATATTTGATAAGCACTTACTACGTGGCAGGGACTGTACTAAGCACTGGTGGAGATATAGGATATTCTTCATTCAGTCTACAGTGACAGGGACTGTACTAAGCACTGGTGGAGATATAGGATATTTAGTTGGGACACAGTCCCCATCCCATATTGGGATCACAGTTGAGGTTGTTGGTATTTGTTAAGCGCTTACTACATGCAGAGCACTCTTCTAAGCGCTGGGGTACATATAGGGTAAACAGGTTGTCCCACGTGAGGCTCAAAGTTAATCCCCATTTTACAGATGAGGGAACTGAGGCACAGAGAAGTGAAGTGACTTGCCCACAGTTACACAGCTGACAAGTGGCAGAGCCAGGATTCCAACCCATGAACTCTGATTCCCAAGCCCGGGCTCTTTCCACTGAGCCATGCTGCTTCTCTACAGTCTAAATAGAAGGGAGGGGATATAATTCCTTTTACAGATGGAGTAAATGAGGCACAGAGAAATTAAGTGACTTCTCCAAGGTCACCAGCAGACAAGTGGCTGAACTGGGATTAGAACTCAGGCCCTCTTACTCACAGGCCATGCTGCTTCTCAGGGTGATATTCTTTAACCCAGCTATAGTCTCTGCTGGGCTGGTAGGCTATATGTTGTCTAGAACAATCAGCTTCGGAGCTTGAGGAGATGGGCATTCTGAGAATTCTAGATGCCTCTGACTTGGCAATTCCTTGGCTGCAAAGTGATTTTGGATGATGTTACTGCTCCCTAGATCTTTAGGGCCAGAGACTCTGTCACTTCCCTTGGTGGTCCAGTAGAGTGTCAACAGTCTCCACTGGCAGAAAATTATTTCTCATATTAAACCCAAATACTGTCTGCTCTTGTCCTGGAGAGCACTTAAACAACACTCTTGGCAATAATTTCATTATATCAGTCAATCAATGGTATTTGAGCACCTGCTGTTTACACAGCGCTGTAGCTAAGTACTTGGAAAGTACAACCAAAGATTGATTCCATGCCTAATTCCCACCTGCATAATCTTTCCCAGTGCTTAATAAAAGTGTTCTGCCCACAGTAAACTCTTAACAAATACTATTAGTACTATAACACCAAAAGCAAAACTTCTGTTCCTTGCCCTCAAGGAGAATACATCCTCATCACAATCTCTCTTTATGATAATCTAACCTCTGTGTACTTCTACGTCCCCCTTGCAAAAGGATGTGTACCCTCTATTTACCCTACCCTGAGTCCCGAAGCACTTATGTACATATCTATAATTTATTTTAATATCTTTCTCCTCATGTAGATTGTAAGCTCCTGTGGGCAGGGAATGTATCTACCAACTCTGTTGTATGCTACCGAGAGCATAGTACAGTCTTTTGCACAGAGGAAGTGCTCAATAAATATTATTGATATCTATTACTAAATGACCTCCTCTTGCCCCTGGATAAGTGTTCCATCTCACTATATTGCCATCTAAAAGTAGCCCCACTGAAGGTTGTCCTCAAAAACAAAATATTGCTCACTAATTGTCAGAGACAATCCCAAGATGTGTCCCACTGCATCTCAAATCATATCCCAAGGAACACTTGGCATAGGGAAGCAGCATGACTTAGTGGAAAGAGACCGGGCTTGGGAGTCAGAGGCTGTGGGTTCTAATCCCAGTTCTGCCACTTACCAGCTGTGTGACTTTGGGCAAATCACTTAACTTCTCTGTGCCTCAGTTACCTCATCTGTGAAGTGGGGATTAGGTCTGTGAGTCCCACATGCGACAACCTGATTACCTTGTATCTACCCTAATGCTTACAACAGTGCTTGGCACATAGTAAGCACTTAACAAATACCATCATTATTATATCAAAAATGGGTTTCTACTTTCTCATGATAATTAATAGTTTACTATACATCACATGCTGGGTTAGGTACCGGGGTAGAAACAAGATAATCGGATTGGACTCATTTCCTGTCCCTCAGGACAGCACAAACTGAGAGGTAAGGAGAGCATGCCTCTTAGCCCATTTTACAGATGAGGAAACTGAGGCCCAGAGAAGTTAAGTGACTGCCCTTGTGCTTTCCCCTAGGCCATATCGCTTCCCTTAAATCTGGCAAAAGATTACACCCCCAGAAACCAATGGCCCACCTTGCCAATGCAACTTTTTATCAACAGACATAGAAAAACACATTAAAGGATTAGTCACCTAGGCAATACAGCTATGACATCTTTTTGAAGGTAGGCAGTTAGATATCCTTTTGCAGCCATTTACTCGCTTAAGCACTTAGTACAGTGTCCTGCACATGGATGCTATTGATTGATTGATTTTTTTAGGAATCCAGAAGCCCAGCAGGAGTGGAAAATGCCACCCTTCCAATAGTACCCAGTGCTTAGTACAGTGCTTGACACATAGTACATGCTTAACAAATGCCATAATAATAAAAATTATTATTACTGTCATGGCTCTGGTCCCTGTCAGAGGTTTTTCCACATTTCCTCATCTCCCACTCCCTTCTGTTCCCTTTGCTCTTCCCTCTCCCCCAGCCCCACAGCACTTATGTATATATCTGTCATTTTATTTATTTGGATTGATGCGTGTCTCCCTCCACCCCTAGATTGTGAGCTTGATGTGGGCGGGGAATGTCATTGTTTATTGTTGTATTGTACTTTTCCAAGCGCTTAGTACAGTGCTCTGCACACAGGGAGTGTTTAATAAATAAAACTGAATGAATGAACATGAGTTTCATAGAAGTTATTTTTCCTCAGAGTTCTTTAAGGGTTTATGACACTGCCTGTAATCCATAAGTGTCAGAAAATAAGAACAATGATAATGTTGCGATGATAGATATTGTTTAGCAGTAGGAAGTTTATTCACTAAAACCAAATGACTTAGCAGCTGACTATCTTAGGGTCGAAAATTCACTGAAATTCTCAGCTCTCCCCAACATCACGATAATACTTTTTTGTAGACAATTGCTCCAAATTAAATGGCTAAATGGGGGTAAGAATGACTCTTAAGTAATCCCACAGTTCAGCTTGGAGCAGTTTAATTACACACTGGGGTGAGAGTTTTAATTCATAATAAATACATATTTGGTCACAGCGCATTTACAGAGCTTTTTCGCTACATAATTCCTCTGGACTTCCTGAATGATGATAGTCCTAAACCACTCATCATGAGGCAGTTCAATCACAGCTATTCTTCTTCATTGGGCAGTTATGTGCTTTTCATTTCACTGCTCCCAGGAATTGACAGTGGGGTTCCATCTGAAGATGATATCTCCAGCCAGCTTAAATGCAGTCCAAGGAGGCGCCCTTAAAGCCTCAGGGATTACCAAGCTTGTAAACCCAAATCCTGGGCTCCCACTGCTGAATGATTTTCTCCGTAGCTCATTATCAAAGAACCTTCCGGCACCTGAGCTGCGGCACTCTCCCTCTCTCTTTGTTTAGAGACAAACAACTTTAGGCCTGGGGAAGTGAAGTCACTTGCCACCATTGCACACAAGAGCAAATGGCAGAATGGGCATTAGACGTCCTGGCCCCAGTTGGCCAGACAAAAAGTTATGCCTGAGGCATAACTAGATCAACCAGCCTCTCGATGAGACCGATGGCTCCAAAACTTTTCCAGTGATTTTTCTGGTCTTTAGGGAACCCCTTCCTTCCACAAAAGAAGCAGCTCTATAGAAGCAGACTAAGATGAATGGAATTAGAGATACTGACATCTGACAAAACAATGATGCGGATCTGTTAAAAGCCAGTGTAGAGTAGGTTGATATGCTGCCAGACATGTAACTAAGGCCCACACACTGATGCTGCTCTACCTCAAGTGCACTGGGATTGCCCGGGACTACCGCGGACAGGGGATTTTCCATGGGGTCTCATCGGGGTCATCAGAGGGACCCACCAATGTACTCTCTCCCCCATTATCACCTGGGAACTTCTCTCTGCTATGCCATCTGCCCTCTCATAGAAGCCCCAGAAGCACGGAGAGGGAAGAGTTTGTTCAGAGCTAAAAGTGGGCAAGAGGTACCTGAAGGCTACCTGCACTTCAAATGAAATGATTCCCCTTCAAATGGAAGGTCTTCAGTGGGATTTGCATCAGGTACAGCCTTTGGATTCACACATGTAACATGTGAAACATGTAAAGACCCTCTCTCACAAGGCCTTTAATAATAATAATAATAATAATAATGTTGGTATTTGTTAAGCGCTTACTATGTGCCGAGCACTGTTCTAAGCGCTGGGGTAGACATAGGGGAATCAGGTTGTCCCACGTGGGGCTCACAGTCTTAATCCCCATTTTACAGATGAGGGAACTGAGGCACAGAGAAGTTAAGTGACTTGCCCACAGTCACACAGCCGACAAGTGGCAGAGCTGGGATTCGAACTCATGAGCCCTGACTCCAAAGCCTGTGCTCTTTCCACTGAGCCACGCTACTTCTCCAGACTTTAGCAGACTTTAAAACAAAGTCTGCTTCGGTATCATGTTGCCAGGAAGGTGGTGGGGGAAGGGACGACTATTTAACCTGGGCTTCCCACCTCCACTACTTTCCACTGCCAAGACCCCACAAGAGCTTTAAATTGGTCCTGCTCCCACAGTACCATTCGGAGCACATTTATATTAGGAAGTAACACAGCCAATCACCCAAATAGACAACTATTTAAATCCCACACTATTCCAAACTGGCTTTTTTCAGTTACTTCAAATACCTTCTGGGTTTTGGCTAGAGCACGACGGAGCAGACATCGTCTCACCAGTTTATAGTTTTCCTATTTTAGGACCTTTTTATTATTTACTACGTGTGGTCCAGCAACACTAAACAACTTTTCATCAGAGAATCCCAAATCCCGCTGCATTTCCTTAACTATTTCTCCTTCTTTCATGTTTCCATCTTATCCCACACTTCCTTGCCCCTAAAATCTGCTTTTGCATTTTGGGGATTTGGATATTTAATGCCCCTAACAATCCCTCTGTTGCCCTGTGCCTCTTGCAATCTGAGCTTCTCAGGGGGAATATAGTTTTAACTTTTAATAGGAGTGGTACAAAATATATGCTTAGGATCTAGAAAAAAAGGTACCTTGATCCTCTGAGCCATTTTCCTACTAACCAGGACAACAGAGAGTTCATATCGCTGCTATTGGTCATAGCAAACCTGCTGCCTGTTCATCTCGGTTTAGTGTCCCTGAACCATCAACCTAAATGTTGAGGGGGTGCGGGGTCATTCTCCCAGCCACATTGTTTCACACTACTTTCACTCAACTCCACCCTCCAGCAGGTTTCTTGTCCCTTCACCTGAAGGTTAATCCATCCAGCAGATTTTTTAAATGGCATTTGTTAAGTGCTTACTAAGTGCCAAACACTGTATTAACTGCTGGGGTAGATAAAAGATAATCAGGTTGGACACAATCCCTGTCCCTCATGGGGCTCACAGTTCAAGTAGGAGGGAATAGGATTTAATCTCCATTTTACAGATGAGGTAACTGAGGCACAGAGAAGCTAAGTGACTGGCCCAAGACCACACAGCAGACAAGTAGCAGAGCAGATTCTAAAATCCAAGTCCTCTGACTCCCAGGCCCATGCTCATTCTACCAGACCACACTGCTTCCCTTGGCTTTTGAAAGATGATGCCTTTCAAAAGTCAGAGACCTCTCTAAGTCTAAATGGGGCATACAGGTACAAGCTTAACAAAATATCCTAACACATTTCCATCCTTTTCTCATTCTCTAATCATTTTCCTGTGCTTTCTTGTGTGTGTGTGTGGCTGGGGGGGCGGTGAGGAGAGGTGCACGCATGTTTAATTTTTGCATACTGTTTCTGGATGTATTCACCTTCCCACACTTGCCAGTAAATATTGGGGGAAGTGAGGAGATATACTTGACATATGATAGGAAAGAGTACAGAAGAATATCTAATAGTGACTTTCTGTTGATGAGAGGAAGGTCTATATTAGCGTGCCTGATTGAAAAGCCAGATACAGAGAGATAAAGAGAGTGAAAAAAATGATTCAAATGCATATTTTTCTCCATGAACTTGCAGCATGTTATACGTTCTTCTAGGCAGCCACTGCATTTGCTTTCAATATTCATTTTAATGTTTTGAAAGGATTTAACAAATCCAATGGTATCTTGAGAGAAGGACAGATGAACTCTGTCCAAACTAAGTTTAGATATTTGATTGAAAGTGACAAATTGCTTCAGAGATAAAGTCAGGTCTTTCTGTGGGAAAAAAGGAATAGCCATTTAGAAATATAGCTATCCAAAATAACCACTCCACAAATTCTGTGGAGTGTGAGGGGAGAGAAGCCAGACTCTGGGCCAGGAAAGGGAAAAAAGAGAATGTAGCCACTTACTGCAAACTCCATTTAAAATTGGTAACCACAACTAGAAGTTCAAAGGAAGAGAAGTCAGGTAACAGCTAAAGGCCTGTTTCCTTAACTGTAAAATGGGGGTCGATACCAGTTTTCCTTCCTACTTAGACTGTGAGCCCCACAGGGACAAGCATGCCTGTCCAACTTCTTGATACATAGTAAGGACCAACAAATATAATAATAATCATAATAATGAATACCTTAATAATAATAATAGCACCAATAGAGATCCATACAGTCTACTGGGTAAGGCTTCAGAATTTCCCTCCACTTTTTTAGCTCCTGATCATCTGGAAGCTCCAGGTCTTCAAATTCTACCAGGAGGCAGGGCTGCTGCCCTGGGACTGGGGAAGCAGGTATTGCCACGAGTAACCTCTGCTGGGCTGGAGTGGCCTGTCAATGTGATAGTGGCCAGAAGCCACCCGGGGCTCAAGGCAGGCACCGCTTCAGGGCAGGAACCCTGACCTAGAATGTGCCTGGAATTGCTAGCTGGGCAGCCCTGGAGCTGGAGGCGGTGTAGTTTCTCCAGGACAAAAGAGTGACAGAAAAGTTCCCTCTGAGATGGAGTTATGGGATAAAGAAGAAAAAGTATCTGTAAAAGTATTTTACGACAGGAGGATATGTAATATGGAAGGTATATTGCTAAAATAATAGGGCGTGCAGAAGATGTTACGTATGTGCTATGGGAGGTGATGAGTTCACAAGTGCTCAGGTGATGCTGAAGTGCTCCCCAAGAATCTGGGAAGAGGAGGTGTGATTTCAGTAATGCTTTGAAGGTGAAGGAAATCTGTCAGATTTGAAAGGGGAAAGAGTTCTAGGTAGGGACAAAGGTGTGAGCAAGGGGTCAATCGAGGGGAAGACGGAGTGCGGGAAGTCAGGGGAGGGAGAGAACAAGATGTGTGTTGTGTTAGCTCGGTAGGAGTGAAGAATGTGAGCTGGGTTGTAGTGGGAAGGAAAGCATTGTCTGAGTGCCTGAAAAGCAATGTGGAGAGGAGTCTATTTGATGTGGAGCGGAATGGATTAGCATCAGAGGCTTTTTGAGGAGTGGAGAGATATGGGCAAGAGGCATTATAGTAAAATAATCCAGGTGGAGTCATGGGTCTAATCCCAGCTCTGCCCCTTGTCTACTGTGTGACCTTGGGCAAATCACTTCCCATCTCTGTCCCTCAGTTACCTTATATGTAAAATGGGGATTGAGACTGGGAGCCCCATGTGGGACAGGGATTATATCCAACCCAATTTGCTTGTATCCACTCCAGTGCTGGTACACAATGTCTGGCACTTAACAAATAGTGAAAAAAAAACAAACAAACAAACAAAAAACAGAGAGGAGAGACAATGGAAGCAGGAATATCAGTAAGGAGGCTGATTCATTCTATCTTATTTACTGAATGCTTTCTGTTTGCAAAGCACTGTTCTAAGCACTCAGGCAGTGCAATATAACAATAAAGACACAACCCTGTCCACAAGGAACTTAGCCAAACCATGATATGCATAGGGAAATGAATAAATGAGAAAGAATCATCCTCAAGATAGCCAGTAAAAATTGGAGGAAAGATGACTGAAGTAACTCAACAAGAAGCAACTCTCATGTTCCGCCACTGTTTGAACGAGATGTTCTTCCCCTTGACGCTGTTTATTGCCATTGTTCTTGTCTGTCCGTCTCCCCCACTTAGACTGTAAGCCCGTCAAACGGCAGGGACTGTCTCTATCTGTTGCTGACTTGTTCATCCCAAGCGCTTAGTACAGTGCTCTGCACATAGTAAGCGCTCAATAAATACTATTGAATTAATGAATGAATGAATGAATGTTCCATAAAACAAAAATATGAAGTCTTTATTATTGGCCACCAAAACCTCTGCAACAGCAGGGCCAGAACACCTCCCCCAGACTCCCACACCCACACTGGACACATGCACAAACACACACACACACACACTCTTTAGAGAAGCAGCATGGCTCTCAACTGTAAAATGGGGATTAAAACTGTGAGCCCCTGGTAGGACAGGGACTATGTCCAACCTCATTAGCTTTTATCTGTCTCAGTGCTTAGAACAATGCCTGGCACACAATAAATTTTTAACAAATACCATCATCATTATTATTAATTTAATGCCATAGCCAACTTTCTAGAGAAGGTCTGCTGTTTTGCTACCCTGCACCTAAACAGCAGGACTTGCAAAATAATCTTTAAAAATTAAGAAGAATACGCTGGCAACAGAGGCAGATGTTCAATGAACTGAGGCACTGATGTTGAGTGCAGAAGCTTTTACAGATGTTCGACATAAAACTAGCAATATTCCAACTGAATGCTTTTTCTGTTTGCCGTGACACTTCTACTGAAATGTACAACATAACATTTACGACTTTAGAATTTGTTCAGAGAAGCAGATTCTATTTTAAACTTGAAGGAAATCTTTTGACTCTGGATTTACTTTCTTTCTGTCAGTTATTCGTTACTGTGCCCATCAGCAAGATAAAGAAAGCTGCATGGCTTACTGGAAATAGACTGTAGACTACCCACTGCACTGTAAATTAATTGTGGTAATGGAACATGTACTACCAAGCGCTTAGTACAGTGATCTGCACTTAGTAAGCACTCAGTATTTACCACTGATTGACTGGGAAGAACACAGGTTTGGAAATCAGAGGATTCTAATCCTGGCTCTACCTCCTGCCTCCTTTGTGACCTTGTGCAAATCACGTAACTTCTCTGTGCCTCAAGTTCCTCATCCATACCTTGTATCTACCCAGTGTTTAGAACAGTGCTTGGCACATAGTAAGCACTTAACAAATACCATCATCATCATCACCTATCAAACGGGGATTCAGTTCCTCCTCTCCCTCCCCATTAGACTGTGAGGTCCATGGGGGACAGGGACTGTGTCCAACCGGCTTATTTTGTATCTATCTCAGTGCTCAGTACTTAACAAATACCATAAGAAATTATTATTATTGTATTATGCAGGAAATTTCTGCTGGAGGAAGTGACTTTTAGGAGGATTCCAAAGAAAGGGAGATTGAGTTTTAATGTCTGTCTCTCACTCTAGACTGTAAGCTCACTGCTGGCAGGGAATGTGTCTGCTGATTCTGCTGTAGTGGATTCTCCCAAGCACTTAGTACAGTACTCTGCAAATAGTATGTGCTCCTAAATACCACTGATTGATTGACTTATTGATGTAATTTGGAGAAGATGTGAAGAGACACTTCTCAAGCAGTTGGGCAAGACAGTGGAGAACAAGGCCCAGTTAGGTTTGCTTGGGAGCAAGAGCACCAACTGTGGTGCTGTGAAAGAAGAGGGCGACTAGGTAAGAAGGAGGAAACTGATGTGGAGCCTTAAAGTCAATGGGAAGGAATTTCTGTGCTAAAGGAGTCATTGGTGTCTTTTGAGTGATGAGTGAGTAGTTACAACTACTACTATTATTTCTACTAAGCAAGGGTAATAATTGTGGTTATTCATAGGCTACTGCAATTTGTTGGCTAAGTATATGTAAGTTAGGCCACAGAGAGGAGAAGTTAGAGGGGGACAGAAATTCAGGAGGCTGTTCCAGCAGTTTGGGCAGGAGGTGATAAGAGTGTGAACTAGGCTAGTGTCTGTGAAGGTCAAAGAGGAAGGGGTGGGCCCATGAAATATCTCGGAGAAGAATGACAGCGAAGGATCAAAGATGACATCAGGTTGCCAGTCTTGAGACAGAAAGGATGATGGTCATGATGGGAGGTTAGAAAGAGGGGTGAGTTTCAGATGGAACATGAGGGGTTTAATTTTGTCCAATGCATCACCTAGATGGAGTTGTCTTCAAAGGAAGAGGTAAAATACGGCACTGAAGGGCAGGTCAAGACTGGAAAAGCACGTTCAGGAGAAGCAGCCGGAGAAGTTGGCTAAAAACTTACCCATGGATGAACGCCTCAAGGGGGTGAATGTGAAGTGAGAGCAGGGGATCTTACACCTAAGCTTGGTGACATAACTACACTTTAAAGGTGAAGAGAGCCGATTATTAAGACCCTATTTCTTAAAAAGGTTTAACTTGAGTGAATTTCTCTCTGCTCCACATTTATTTTAAAAGGACATGATCTTTACTTTCATGAATTTAGAATACTGCAAGAGTCCAATGCTCCCTAGAAATATGAATCTTAATTACAACTTCCCTGTAAATAAGAAATAAAAATCAGATGGTTTAATGTTCCCTTCTTTGCCTCTGGTTGCAATCAAGTCCTGGCTACTTAATTATCTAACATATCTCCAAGGAAATTCCAGGTTCTGCCTCATTAATACAACAGTATTACAATAAATATTCCCTAATATATGGAGTCTTAATAAGGTTTACAAACATAAAATGAATGGCTGACTAAGAGCACCACTCAGGGAATTGAGAGAAAGCGAAGGTAATCCAAGAGGAACGGACATTAATAGAAAACAGTGGGCACCAGAAATATACATGCATCCCACCAACTAGGAAGTTCAGGATTCAGGAATTTCAGGAATGGATCAGCGTAGTGTTTAACACGCATTTCACTTCACATACCCCTCTGAAAACAACAGTAAGGCTTAAGCTTGGCAGGGTCTTAGAGAATCTATTCATTCTAGATTCTGGACTGTATCCAGTGGATGCCTGGAGAAGGCTTTTCAAGATTCTGTTTCTAGTCATCATTTCCTAAAGCTCTTGAAGACGAACACTCCTGACAAAAACAACAGAGAAGTAGCATGGCCTAGTGGGAAGAGGCTGGGTCTGGGAGTCAGAGCCCTTGGGTCCTAATCCCACCTCCACCACTTGTCTGCTGAGTGACCTTGAACAAGGTACTTCACTTCTTCATGCCTCAGTTTCCTCATATGTAATAGAGGAATTAAATTACTCCCTCCTACTTAGAATGTGAATCCCATGTGGGACAGGAACTGTGTCCAACCTGGTTATCTTGTAACTACCGTGGCACTTAGTACAGTGCTCAGCACAAAGTAAGCACTTAAACGAGTACTAATAAAAAAAGAAAAAAGTGAACTGAGTATTTCTGAGCTTAAGTTAGGGTCTTCATATAGATTATTTGGACCTAAAAACACAGGCTACCTATTATAAGTGAGATGGAAATTATTTTGGGTCTCAGGTGGATAATTGCTAGCCTAGAACTGGCCTGGGGAGGGTATTTTATAATTGCCTTTTAGTTTTAATGAGACCAAATCAAATGATAGAGATTTCTGCAAGAGACAAGTACAGAACATTAAAGCACACAAAAACACGCTGCTTGACATAATGGCCAAAAGTGGTAAAACTGCCAAATTAATGTATCTCTGTCATCCATACGGAATAAGCCTCTAAAGGCACTAAAGAGTCAAAGCTAATAGAGTCGGTGCTCAGTAAGTACTACTGACTGATGGAATGATTAATACCCGCAAATTTCAACCCACTTTCGAATGCCCCAAATCAGTTTTAGTTAAGGTGGGAGTAATGTTACCTGTAATGTAATGTGCACTGTAAGCTCCTTGTGGGCAGGGCACGTGTCTACCACCTGTTTTATACTGTACTCTCCCAAGGACTTAGCACAGTGCTCTGCACACAGTAAGCACCCAATAAGTATCACGGATTGATGAGGACATTTTGGGGGTATTGCTCTCTCCTTTTCTCCTACTTAGCTCTCTTCACCCTTCTTCCTAGTGTCCCTGATAACACCATCGGAAAGGAATCTTTTTTAAAATGTGAACAAATAAAACCATTCTTAATGTGCAGATAACCTGTAGACGTGTACTCAGGGCGGTGGGAGGGGGAGGTCAAGGGCTAGGGAGGGAGTTTAAAGAGCAGAACACCCTGCCAATGCAATAGTTACACCCTTAAATTGCTAATCAACCCAGAACCATCTCCTGGAGCCATTACTTTGCTCCTTGCTGGAGGAGGGGGTAGGGAGTATCTC
The DNA here is from genome assembly GCF_004115215.2 of Ornithorhynchus anatinus. NCBI lineage: Eukaryota > Metazoa > Chordata > Mammalia > Monotremata > Ornithorhynchidae > Ornithorhynchus > Ornithorhynchus anatinus. The sequence continues at coordinate 23,794,007 of NC_041742.1, read as the reverse complement.
TAAAGCCCTGGGCAATTACCCTCATCCTCCCTATCCTGCAAATACAACAATATGCTAGCCATTTACACTAACAATTATATGCAATTAGCCATATGTGAGGATACCATATGATAACACACAGATAAAACAATATTTAAGCAAAGACTAAACATGCTACACTATAAAGAGAAAGTGTGCAGAGTAGTTATTCAGACTATATATACAGATACTGGGATGGGTCCCACTTGTTAGGGATTGCCACACAACCCCCTCCATGGCCCTTTTCTGAAGGGAAGATGTTATGTGCAACAGGTGACTGAAGCACGCTCCCACTCAGAGAAGACAATCTGTTAAAATAGTTGAATCCTCTAGACTATAAACTAGGTAGGGCAGGGAATATGTCTGTTTATTGCTATATTGTACTCTCCCAAGCGCTTAGTACAATGCTCTGCACACAGTAAGTGCTCAATAAATACGACTGACTGAAAATAATTACTAATTGGCATCCGTGCAATGTGAAGGAAAGAAAATCCAGTCCAGCTGTATCAATGGGAGGATCCCTTCACCATTAAATTCAGGATATAAGCTCCTTGAGGGCAAGGATCATGCCTACTCTGTTGCTTTCTTCCACATGCTTATAGAACAATGTTCTGCATACAGTAAACAATTAATAAATACTACTGCTGGATAAGAGTGTGGAAGGGACCAGCACATGAAGAAATGAACTCAAGAAACTGCTATCAGTGTCAATAGAGAAACCAGAAGATTCTGTACTGGAATGATAATATTTGAGACAAATGCAGTCTTAGTTGGATGGACTGTTACCAGAGGCTGCACGGGTGAAATTAGGCAAATTATTTTTGGAAGGAAAATAATATCAGTAACAACAATAACTGTGGTATTTGTTAAGCGCCTACTATGTGCCAGGCACTCTACTGAATGCTGGTGTAGATACAGGGTAATTGGGATGGACACAGGGATGGACACATAGGACTCACACTCTTATTCCCCATTTTACAGATGAGGTTACTTAGGCACAGAGAAGAACAGTGACTTGCCCAAGATCACCCAGCAGACAAGTGTGGAGCTGGAATTAGAACCCAGGACCTTCTGACTCCCAGGCCCATGCTCTATTCACTAGGCCACACTGCTCACCATTATGGAAATATCAGTAAGGATGAGAAATCTTTTCAAACAATTTGTTTTTTCCCTACTCGGCAATCCTCATTTTAATGAAATTCACATGATTTTTCATAATATGGGCAGTTTAGAGTAAGGGCTCTGAAAACCAGATCTTCCACTCACAACAAGGACAATCAAAGGAGGAAGGAGAGACGAGGCGAAAGGTGGTGTGGCCAGGTGGAAAGAGCCTAGGAATAGGCTTTATTTGTCCTGGGTTCTAATCCCGGCTCTGTCTGCTTCATGACTTTAGACAGCTACTTAATGTCTGCATGCTTCAGTTTCCTCCTCGGTAAAATGTGGATAAAATACCTGTCCTCCTTCCCTCTTAGATTGTGAGTCCCATGTGGTTCCGGGACTGTGTCCAATCTATCTTGAATCTACCTCGGTGCCAAAATTGTTACTGTAAAGAACAAGAATGTCACCTTCTCTCTGATGAAAAAGTTGGAAATTACTTATACTCTACGACTACAATGATCGATGAAGGCCGGGGTCCTTGTTGCTTTCTTTTTTATGGCATTTGTTACGCACTTAGTATGTGCCAGGCACTGTACTAAATGCCTGGGTAGACACAAGATAATTGGGCTAGACACAGTCCCCATTCCACATGGGGTTTGCAATATTAACCCCCATTTTCCAGATGAGGTAACTGTGTCATAGAAAAGTTAAGTGACTTGGCCAAGGTCACAGAGCAGGGAAATGGTGGAACCGGGACTGGAACCCAGATTATCTGACTCCTAGGCCCGTGCTCTTTCCAGTAGACCACACTGCTTCTAAAATCGACCGTAGAAAGATGCATCTGGGCTATGATTTTTTGTTTCAAAAAGGTTCAGGATCTGGGTAAAAAGAAGAGCGTCTGAGTTCTAAGGATTAGAAAGGGAATGAATGCTTGGCTCAATGTTTTCAATTATTTGCCATGATGAGTGGATGACTCTATGTACTCAACTTTTGAATAGCACTCAGCTTTTCGGACAGTCCCTTATATTCAGAAGGCACTTGATAAATACTGTTACTATTGCTGCTGCTACTGTACATAGTGTGGTGCTAAGTGATGCCACGGTCTAGCAGTTCTAGAATGAAACTGGGCCTTGCAGACTCCGGTCATACTTCAGACCATCCTCGGCCCTCTTTCTGATGTTTGGATGTGGCCATCCTGACACTCTAGTCCACACTTAAGTCCCATTCTCCTAAAGGCCACAGACCCATTTCTGGAAGGAAAAGAAACACTACAAAGGAAGTTGTTGAGAAACCTATGTGAGCTTGGCTTAATATACCCCTCACCTCCGAGAGGGTCTTTTAAAAAATATGAAAAGCTTTCCAAATGGGAAATTCAGAGAGGGGCCTGAATTCTGTAACTTCAAAAAGGTTGCCGAGGAACCGTCAACTCTCACCAAATACTCCCGGGAATTTCTGAAATTGCCCAAGGAAAGGTCAGTGAGACTTTTCGAAAGCATCTATTGGAAATCAGAAGGTGCTGATGACAGAAGCCGTCCAAATGTTAACCTGATGATTTGGAGGGCTGGTCACGAAGCAATTTAGAATCTGGGGAAGCGGATACAACCTAAATCAAGGTCCCTGCTGAACCAATTTCATCTGCAGGTTGTAATTTGACATTTTTATGCTACCTACGCATTTATCTTGCTTACACATTTGCTCTTTGTATTCTGCTTGCTTTGAAATTTGATATTGTTGTTCTTTGAATGTATTTTTGCAATTTGCCAGGGGTTTCAGCAATCCAAAACATGTTTGAACCTCTTCAAGTCCATTTCCGTATCCCTCACCAGATCCCCTTTCTCACCTCTAGGCAGACTGATGTCTCAAACCTCCCGACCGAACTCAGGAGCACGAGCTGGCTTCAGAAGGCCCAGCCAAAGAAACCCAGCTTTTTAAATACTTTCTTTTACATCCAGCTCCCAATTCTGGAGGCCAGGAAAGAGGAAAGCTGGATGCATTGGATTAGTTGGGAGGAGGGAGAGGTCACGCTAAATCTTGTTTGAGGCAGCAAAGGTGAATAAAAAAATACCGATCTGACTCTGAGTGCTGATGATATCCATCCGGCTGCAGGTGGCCTAAGGTTGGGTTAGAAGTGGGACCTGAAGCCATCAGTAAAGGGATTAGACCTGGGGCAAGGCACTCAATCAGTTCTCCCTCCCCTTACTTATTCTTGCCCCTCTCCCACTATTCATTCATTCATTCAATAGTATTTATTGAGCGCTTACTATGTGCAGAGCACTGTACTAAGCGCTTGGGATGAACAAGTCGGCAACAGATAGAGACAGTCCCTGCCGTTTGACGGGCTTACGGTCTAATCGGGGGAGACGGACAGACGAGAACAATGGCAATAAACAGAGTCAAGGGGAAGAACATCTCGTAAAAACAATGGCAACTAAATAGAATCGAGGCGATGTACAATTCATTAACAAAAAACACTACAACCCAGACTACATACTTTGTTGCTTTAATACCAAGCTACTCACTCTGCTGTGACTTTCTCAGTCAAACTCTTGCTCCTGCCCTTCCTCCAGTCTGGAACGCCAACCTGTCCTCCTTCCTATATGACAAACCACCGGTATACCCATATTCAGAGCCCAACTAGAATCACATCTCCTGCAATAAACCTTCCCTGACTAGCTGTAAGCTCATTAAAGGCAGGGAGTCTGTCTGCCAACTCTATTGTATTGTGCTTTACCAATCACTTAGTACAGTGCTTCGTACATAGTAAGTGCTCAAAAAATCCCATTGATTGACCACTCTCTCCCTACCCTATTCCTCTAACCTACTGCTTTACTAATACACATGAATCCATACCTGCCTAGCACTTAAGAGACTCATCCCAGCCCCACCATACTTATGTACCTAACTTTATACTCTGTTGTGTCTTCTGCCTAGTAGGTTATTTTATTGTCTGTCTTCCCGGCTAGATTATCAACTTGGGATGGGTAGAGAATTTACCAATTTTACTGTAGTCTTCCAAGAATCTAGAACAGTGTTGGGCACATGGTAAGCTCCCCAAAATGACCACTGATTAATCATTTGAAGAAGAAAGAGGAAAAGAGGCAAGCCAGGATGGGAGCCTTTAAAAATAGACAAAGCTTGGAAGGCACGGGCTGAAGCTGGGGCCGTGGGCAAAAGTGTCGGGAGATGCTGCCAGGCCCCCTGCTAGCATGGGGGTTCAAGTCCAAGAGAGGAAAGTGTAATGTCCTTGAGGACAGGAACTTTGTCTACCGACCTTACTATACCCTTCCAAGCTCTCTGACCACAGTTCTGCATAGAGTAAGAGTTCATAAATATGATTGACTGATTGATTGATTGGATGAAAACCATTTGTTTTTGGATGTTTCAGCCCCTAGTGCAAGGATGAAAAAATGCAAACAAAACATGGGAGACTTTTTAAATAAATAGTAATATTTTCAAGTGACAGCTGCAAAATGCCCCCTTTCTTGTTTTGTGAGTAACTGTTTGCATAAAAAGACTAATGGGAATAAGGTGCTTAAGAAGAGGCATTAATTTAGACCAATGCTTTTTATTCTTTATAAAAAACGGTCCTGGAATTGTCTAGTTCTGAGCCTGAGTTTGGCTTTTAGGTTGGGGTGAAGGGGGTGAGATTTTTTTTTTAGTATTGTTGGATCCAGATACTGGAGATGGAGTCTAGGAGCAATTATGCGGCAAACAATCGTGCCCCTCTGCTTTTCCTTCCTTGATCTGGGTGTTTGCTTTGCCACATTGGCTGAAGGCTGGACTCTGCCATTAACATACGTAGCAGTGTATTTCTTAAGGGGAAAACGAAATAAAACCCCAAACACCCTGAGTTTAGAGCCATAAAAGGTGAGAGAAAATTAAAACAAAGGAACTGGCGCTATAAATTTTACAAGATCTGAGCATCTGCAGATTGCATTGATCTCACAAAACAGTCCCACTTTAAGGAACTTTGAAATTTCAAATATTTACTAGGAACAACGGCGACATCTTGTGTCCAATCGAGGCTTGGATTTTTCGTGGACTTTCCGGGGAATGTTCAAAGGAGCGGGGTGTCAGTTTATTTCTAGCATGAAATAATCCAACTGCCGATTAAATAATCCCCAAAGCAAGCAGCCCTTTCGGGCTTGGGGTGGGGAATATGATAGCCTCACCTTCTTCAACTAAAGTGACTTCTGAAATGTACAGGTTATATTTCGGAACCCAATTCTTTGGCCTTGACCTTGCTATCTAATGAGGGCGGACTTTGAATTTCATACGGACACATGACAGAGCCTTGCACACCTACAGTTCGCTCAATGAACGCTATTCTGATCAATCCGTAAGATTGGCCGTGTTCTCATTCGAACAGATCAAAACCTTTCATTGATAAGGTCATGGGAATTGAGTGGCATTCACCCAGCTCCAGCCAAACCATCGTGGACTTGAACCCTGACCCCTCCACTTTCCTGGAACCCGGCTCCAATCGCCCAAGCAATCAATGAATGAATGCTTTCTTCGAGTGCTTATTGTGTGCAAAGCACTGTACTAATCACCTGGAAAAATGCAATACAATAGAGTTGTCAGATGCTCCACCCAACCCTTAGCTTCACCTCTCAATATAGAAACCAATTAGTTGAGGCCGGGCCAGCCTCAGGCACCCCTGCAGAGCTCCTGACTCATCCCTGAACCGGAGGCCCAGAAACCTCCTCTCTCCTGGAAGTTTGAATCCCCTCGAGGCAGGAGGATGTTGGGATCGGTTGGGAAGGCCAGAGTTGGGCTTGGGGTAACTCACCCCGTACAAAGAGGGTTCCACTGGTTGGGAGGCAGGGTTTAAAGAAGAGAAGCAGCGTGGCCTAGTGACAAGAGCAGGGACTCGGGAGTCGGAGGTCATGGGTTCTAATTCCGTATCTGCTCTGTGACCTTAGGCAAGTCCCTTAACTTCTCTGTGCCTCAGTTACTTCATCTGTAAAATGGGGATTGAGACTGTGATCCCTATGAGGGACGGGGACTGTGTCCAACTGATGGCCTTATACCTACCCCAGGGCTTAGAACAGTGCTTGGCACACAGTAAATACTTAACAAATAATAATGTTGGTATTTGTTAAGCGCTTACTATGTGCAGAGCACTGTTCAAAGCGCTGAGGTAGATACAGGGTAATCAGGTTGTCCCACGTGGGGCTCACAGTTAATCCCCCTTTTACAGATGAGGTAACTGAGGCACAGAGAAGTGAAGTGACTCGCCCACAGTCACACAGCTGACAAGTGGCAGAGCCGGGAGTTGAACCCATGACCTCTGACTCCTAAGCCCAGGCTCTTACCACTGAGCCACGCTGCTTATTATTATATTGAACTTCACATCCCCAGCTCGGTCCAAACCACCACCCACTCCTCCTCCCCTCCCTTGCCAGCAGGACATGGGGCAGTCCTGGACCCCTCACTTCCTGTTGGGGGTACTCAGAGTGGATGGAGCACGGGCCCGGGAATCAGAGGAACTAGGTTCTAATCCCAGCCCTGCCACTTGCCTGCTGTGTGACCTTGGGTAAGTCACTTCACTTCTCTGGGCCTCAATGACCTTATCTGTAAAATGGGGGTTAAGACTGTGTGGGACAGGGAATGTGTCCAACACGATGATCTTGTATCTGATCTTGTATCTAACCCCGGTGATGAGTCCAGTGCCCGGCACTGGGAGGGGTGAGAACTAGCCTTGCTGGGGAGGCCGGGCCGTCCACCCAGTGCTCCCCTCAGGATGGGCTCCCTCTAGACTGTAAGCTCCTTGCGGGCACTGAACGTGTCTGTTTATTGTTATATTGTAATCTGCACACAATAAGTGCTCAATAGCCACCTAATGAACGATGAGGCACCAAGCTGTGGCAGAGTGGAATGGATCATTAACTCGGAGCTATGCATTTCCCCTACTGGAGGATGGTCAGGAGGTGGTGCTCAAGCATCTCCTCAATTCAGATTTTTTTTTTGTTTCAGTGAGAATAACAAGTTGTACAATGTTAAACCCTGGAGCCGGGCTGCAAGCATTTTATCCTACCTCAAATTAAACGGGTGGTGAATTAGAGCCGAAAGACATTACCTACGCAGGGGCCACAGAGTCAGCCCTTTCTTCTATGACAAGTTTACCATTTTCTCATTTTTTCTCTTCATATGGTCAATCATCCTAAGGCCCCTGTGATGCCATTATACCTGAAGCTATCCACTGTAGGTAACTTCACTAAGGAGTAATTAGGGAACATTTTTCTTGCAAAGGAGCTCAAATTACCCAAGCCTCAATTACTCAAGAGTTTAGCACCCAGGGGAAAAAATAATTCTGGAGCCATTAAGAGGAAAAATATGTGGGTGAATATTTCACATCTGAAAAGGCTCCTTCCAAAACTGATATCCAATTAATGGGGTCTTACAACTTCAGTGATTTACGTGATGCCCTTAATGTTAATTCCCAGCATAAACCTCAATCTTTCAAAAGGAGCTGAGCCTGCTCAGGACTGATGAATTCCATTCATTCTAGGCAGAGTCATAAGGAACTGACTGCACATTTCAGTTTCACTGTGCACATTCTTTAATGGCATTTGTTAAGCATTTACCATGTGCCAGGCACTGTACTAAGCGCTGGGGTAGGCACAAGCTAATTGGGTTGAACACAGTCCATGCCCCAAAGGGGGCTCAGTCTTAATCCCCATTTTCAGATGAGGTAACTGAGGCACGGAAAAGGGAAGTGACTTGCCCAAGATCACAGAGCAAACAGAGGATCCGAGATTAGAACCCAGGTCCTTCTGACTTGCAGGCTCTGCAATGGATTCTACCATAAGCTCTTGATTTAGACTCAAAGCTCCACATGGATATCATGACATCCCTTAAAACTGAATATGGTGAAAATCAAACTGCTCATCTTCTCTCCTAAGTCTCCTCCTCTTCCTATCTTTGCCATCACAGTCAATACCACCAACACCCTCATTGTCCCACCGTAGTGCAGGGGTCCTGGAGGTTCAGGGTGGGGAGGAAGGAGTGGTTACAGAACATTAATTCCACCCTAACCCTCCCTTGCCAGCTCAGACCAGTTTAGGGCAACCCCAGGCTCTGTGTCCTTGGGGTAGCCCCTCTTCCTAGCAAGGGACTCTAGAAAGTCACCACAGACATGAGATCTGAGCTTGCAGATCTTACTGGAGTTTATCACAGGGAGGAAAAACGTCTTTTTACAGCTATGCGTAATGGGATGCGTGTCAGAGAGTGGACATTCACAAGACAATCATTCTACTTCTTGAGCTCAACCCTGATTTTCTGCAGTGATTGTCTCATAGTTCAGGTCAGCATGTTCTTGTATGCTCAACACTTCCCTGACTAGATTAGATTTTTCCGAGGCTGCCAGAAGCAAAATTGGACTTGTTTTCTTAGCATTACCGTGAACGGTGCTTTGCTCATGTTGTTTTGCTAACTGATACAAGCTACACGGTCTTCCTTCTACTGGTAATTTTCATCCTGGAAGCAAGTCATTATCTTCATTTGCATCAAGATCTGGCGAGCATCTACTCTATGCAAAGCACTCTGCTACACCCTAGGGAGCATCTATCTAAGAAATGTAGGAAACATTGCTCCTGTCAGCCAGTCAATCGGATTTATTGAGCACTTACTGTGGGCAGAGCACTGTATTAAGCTCTTGGGAGAGTACAATAGAAAAATAAACAGACACACTCCCTGCCCAGGAGGAGATTACAGCCCTAGAGGGCCTTGCAATTTAATGGTGGAGTGAGGCAAAGACAGTATACTGTACACAAAATGGAAGCAAGAGGGAAAATGGAAACAACTGATACCGAATACATATGTGGAATATATGAGCCGGTTTATACAGTTCATAGGGGCTAAGGGTGATGGGATGGGATGAGCTGACCAGGGAGGTGTGGATTAGATGGGGAAGGCTTCCTGGAGAAGATGGCATTTTAAAAGGGCATGAGGAGGGGGTTAGCTGTTAGACCCAGTTTTTCACTTTATTTCCATCCTTTACTATCCTATTCTAGTAAAATATCAACCTGAGCTTCAAGGTCCAGTTGAAAAGAAACCCCTATTCTGTGAATTTCCACTGGTAGGGGTCATGGTATCTCATTACTACCTTGGGGTTTTCCCTCATGTACATGAGATTCACTCATTCAATTGTATTTACTGAGTGCTTACTGTGTGCACAGCACTGTACTCAGAGCTTGGAAAGTACAATTGGGTAACAGATAAGAGACAATCCCTACCCACCAACGGGGTCATTGCCTAGAAGGGGGAGACAGACAACAACAAAACAAAACATCACTACCATCAAAATAGATAAAGAGAACCATAGATAAATGCACATCCATTCTTTAGTGACCGTTCAACAGTTAGCCTGAGAGGTTTTAGTGGTTGCACTAAGGAGCATCTTGCAAAATGGTTCTTCTTGAAACATTGTGGCACAATTTCCTAATTGCAGGACCTGGTTTAAGTCCTGGCTACAGGCCACTCTTCCTGCATGCCCACCTACAAGCTGTGGGTGGCTGCATTTGTACCAGGTGATCCTCTGCTGTGAGTGTGGGAAAGGGGTTTCTGTCTGTACTTTGAGTTTTTTCAGGCTGTATTTTCTTCTGATTAGGGTATGGTCAGTCTTGTCAGGTGGATGGAACTCACTGGCATTGACATTTCAGCTATTCCGCTGATCAGGGAAGTTTTATCTCGGGGAACGTTCCCTTTCCTCCAACATCTTCATATTACAGAAACCCTGTCCCTTGTCAGAGAATCTCTGAAATTCCCCAAAGCACAGCTCTGACTCAGTGTCTTTAGGTCTGTGACACAGTGGTTCCCCCTTACCCCCACCCTGCAACTCCCCAAACCTTTCAAATGGTTGCCTCTTTTCCGGTGTAAAATTAGTCCTCAAGTTGGTCAGTATTTCCTCTCATTTCATGTTTTCCTTCTTCTGATTTAAAAAAGATTCTTGTCTTTCCTCCTGTGCTGCCTCCCTGTCGATATGCAGAAAAATGTAGGATTTTGCTTTCTCTTTCAATCTCCCAGGCTTTTTCCTGCAAAATACAACCTACAACAATACAAACCTCTCTCTGGTTTTCTGCAAGCCCGCCAGGGAACTGAATACGAGGTAGAGGTTGTAAAAAACGTCCAGTTACATTTTGGGTCTCTCCTGTACTCGGAGTTCTGTTTGAGGCAGGAAGACCTACTGAGGCTTTTTTTTCCTTTTTCTCTTATGTCTCCCTGGGCTTCACATTCACAGCATCCTCTGCCTTTCATATCTTTCCTACATACCACTTCTGAAGCTGTGTAATGATCTTGGGGCCCAGTAATTCCAGAGTCTCTCTGAATGAGGAAGGACAATAGGAAAGCAGACCCTGGCCTGGCAGGGTCCTTACCCTTCAAGATAAGGACCATTTGCTAAATGGAAAGCTGATAAAGACCCTATGGTAATTTCCATTCAACTCCCACTAACACAACTCTGCCCACTCTGGGCAAGACCCAACAGGAATGTGTCCCTCCGTCCCCCCGCATCCCCAACCTCTAAAAGAGGGACTTGAGGCCCCACACAAGTCTCGCTTTTGACCACGTGGCCAAGAGCGCAGCAGCAGAACCGGCAAGAAAAGCAAGAGCTGATTCTCATTGCTGCCACACTCTGTCCCCTTCCTGTATCTCTTTCTCTCTCTTTCTGTCTCTCCCCGACCTTCCCCCCACCCAACACTGGTCCCACCCAAGGAAGTCGGTCATAAATTCGGTTCCAGTGAAGGCAGTTCCTGTAAAGACAAACTTCACTGACCCTCCCAGCTGTTTCCTCACTACCCCAAAGCATAAGGACTGAAACTGGGGTTTCGCCTCCAGGGTTAACAGGTTTTCTGCACTTTTTTTCTACTATACACTCCCTTTTCTGCCATGTTAAATTGTGTATGACCAGATCAACCCAAGAGAGGATGGCAGGCCATACTGGTATACAGGGTGGGGTGCGGGAAGTGCAAGGAAAAACGCTCAAGGCTTTTTATTGGATTGCTTTTTTCCAGGTGGAAGGGGTGGAAAACGGAAGAAATGCTGTATGTTGCAAATAAACTGAAATGTAATGTTCCTTGCACTGCAGACTTGTAGCCACAGAACATTTTAGAAATGGGCCTTACAATCAGTGGCATTCAATGTATGCATAGCACTATATTAAGGACTTAGGAGAATTCAACAGAAACAAGACACATGTTCCCAGTTCTCAAAGAGCTTCAGTGAAATGGAGGGAGACAGACAAAAACTGCAGACAGATAGAGGGAGCAAGAGGAAAGACATGGATATTATATCTTATATAAAGAGATATATTTATATAAATATTATATAGATAGATAGCGATAGATAGATAGATAGATAGATAGATAGATAGATAGATAGATAGATAGATAGATAGATAGACATATATGCCAATCATCAGCACTAACATACAGGTAAGGATTTAAAATAATTCAGGAGAAAAAAACCTAATCAACAAGGGTTCTATTTTACTACCACTGTTATTATCATTATTAAACATTCCCTGAACATCAAATATAGGCAAAATCCTGTACAACACTGAGTTTGATCATGTCCTTGCCCAGGGTCTTGAAAGTATGCACGTGTATTCTCTCGGTCACAGCTAACGCTATTTTGGGAAACATCTAAATTGAATGTATCCCATATACTCTAAGAAGTAGCACCTCAGGAAGCCCCAGAATATTGACAGCAACAGCCGGGAGGCTGTAGAAACACTGACCACTTAAGCAAGGACTGTCCTATCCATGGAGGAGGAAGGTGCTGAGTTTGCTTAGCTTGCCTGGGGCTCTTCAGCAGAAGCTGCAACTCTGTTCCAAGGGATGGCCATTCCTTTCCTGGATGGCCATTCCATTCCTGGATGCCCATTCCTAAGTTTAGAGAAGCAGCGTGGCTCAGTGGAAAGAGCACGGGCTGGGGAGTCAGAGGTCATGAGTTTGAATCCCGGCTCTGCCACTCGTCAGCTGTGTAACTGTGGGCAAGTCACTTAACTCCTCTGTGCCTCAGTTACCTCATCTGTAAAATGGGGATTAACTGTGAGCCTCATGTGGGACAACCTGATTACCCCAGCGCTTAGAACAGTGCTCGGCACATAGTAAGCGCTTAACAAATACCAACATTATTATTATTATTATTCCTGCCACCTAACTGGGGAGCTGCTGGATGTCCACTTTGGGTGAGGGCTGATGGGACTGAATATGTTGGGGTGGGGGACGGGGCTTCTTAAGCCAACCTACTGCATTGACCGCCTCTGAACACCAGCCTTTCTGGCCCTTTCCACTATGTCTGCTCCTCCTGACAGATTTGTATTTAAGCCTCAGGCAATGAGGACTTGCACTAAGACTTAATGTCCTTGTCCCTGGCAGCATTGCTCTAGGGGTTTATCTCCCAGCTGTCTCCTGGGGTGTCACTCTCCTTGGAGCGGGATTGCGAGTTTCATGCTGTTTTTTTGGGTCCCATTCACATCTGAGGGTAAACTTGATTCATAGTAACTTGTAAAGCAATGGAGGGCCGTAGTTTATATAGTTAATATATATCTATATTATATACATGACACATTATATATATTATACATTGGCATACACGCTCTTCCAGATAATGCAACCAACTGCAGATAAAAGATGCTTGCTAACATTTCGAAGTAATGGCAAAGTGTCCTCATCTGCAAAATGAGGATAATTACAACAGTCTCTCTCTACCTCACAGAGGGATGTTGTGAGGATAAAATGAGATACTTAATGTGAAGCACAGCCTAAAAAATTAGAACAATATAACAGAACAAGGCATTATCCTCTGTGGGCTATGCATTTGGAATGATAGAGAGTGAAATGCAAATATAACTCACACTGGTGGGTAAGTTTAAGCAATATTTCAAGTTACCAGTTTTGCTGACAATTGCCAGAGCATTCTGAGACGAAAGATCAGATACTAATCCGACATCAGTTTACCATTTTCTCTCAAAGGTGCTGAAGCGTCGGAATTGCAGGGCAACGTGATTAAAACCACTAGGATGGAATGGGAGTGTTGTTTGTCTTAAAGGGTGGCATTCACTTTTCCCGGATGCACACAGTCACTTTGACAGGATCAGCCAGGCCCAGCCTGGCCAAAGTAGGACCAGACTTTTCTGCCTCCCCCAGCCACCCTCGCTTCTGTGCCACCTTTTGCCATTGACCTGCTGGGAGCCTTCAGAGATGTCACTGTACTCCCACCACCTACCTGCTGGGAGAAAACAAAATTGAAACGCAGAATGACTTTTGGAGCAACTCAGAGAAAGGCATCATGGGGCACATATAGCGCTATTATTATCGACACTAATAATACTCTTTGACCTGCGATAGGCTCAGCACCCCCCACCCCCGGGCTTTTTAGAGAGATGAAAGGGTGTGTGATAAGACCTCCCCCATAAACAGTTAGAGGTACTAGGCACACTCTCCTGAGGCCAGATGAGCCCACGGAAGAGGAATGAAAAAAGTGTGGGCGTTACAGCTGCCCTCAATATGCCTGGCTCCTCCTGGTGCTACCAGGCCTCACTTTTTCACAGCTCTAAATGCTCCTCTCTGTTCTCTTCCAAGGGTACAGCCATGCTCTGAAAAGTTAAAAATAAATGGTTTAAAAGCCTAAAGGAAACAGTACCTGCTCGGCACAGAATACTGCTGAACTTTCCTAAGACTTACTTCCACCCATAAAATTCCTAAAGGCAGAGAGGTTTTGGGGGTAGAATAGTAGACTTAATCAACACTTTTCCTCCCTGCTTTCCAAAGCCGCCTTTCCTGACCCTTTTGGCTGGGTCCGTCACAATTCCTTCTCCCTGCCGCACAGGTCACAGCTGAGAAGGAGGAAGCAGAGGAGGGACGCTCAGGCTTTGGCTGAAGCTTCAGCTGAAAAGGGCCAAGACTCTGGGAAGAAGGCCGAAAAGACCCCCAATTAGATCTTTCTGATCCATTTGCTCCCTGAAGACTGCCTGGTCCCTCCAGTCCCTCCAGTCCCTCCAGTGCTCAAATAGGAAAAGTCGGCCCGTGATGGAAGAACCCTAGCTGGCCTGAAAGAATCTGAGGTGCAGTGGAAGACCTCCCCCTTTTCGGGAAGTGAGGCTCTCAGCAACACCGTCCTTCGCTGCAAGTCAGTCTGCCAAAAAGCAGTTGAAAAACTCTGCCCTAAGGTGGTGGCCAGGCTGTCTTGGTCTCCCCAGATGGAAAATACCTTTGCAATACATAAATGCAAGTTAATGTGGAGGATGTGGCTTTTAGCTCGTGCCCCACCTCTCTTCTCTCCCCACCCGCAACCCAGAATAAAAATAACCTGCCAACTAGAGGGGAATTTGTCACTTGTGATTCTAGTTTAGAGACCTTGTGGGAGAAGGGGGCAACTTCTGACTGCAGGCTGGTGAACCAGAAATAATTGGAAAGGTAGCTTAGGGAGGAGAATTAAATGTTTACCAGATTTGAGCCTTTCATTAGATCAAAAGGCACTGTTTGTTATGCTGAAGTCTCCAAATATAAAACAAATTCTCCAGATTCAACATAAACTATGGAGACTGAAAACAAGCCAAATGGAAGCAGCTGTCACTAGATTAAAAAGTCATTTTCTCAGCCAACTCTGATTAAAAAAGAGCCATTTTATAAACATATTTCTTCAGCCCAAGCAGATTTTTATTGCAGTGTGTTTCAGCTGCATGTAAAAATAAAAACAGCATGACTGTTTGCCAGAAATTCAATTTCAGATAAACAGATGGGGCTAAACTAAAAAATATTAGGAAGTTCTTGCCTGCAAAATCCACATTTTCCTTATATGTATTTGGTGGATTTTTTTTTTTTAGCACGATCAAAAATTGTTAGTAGTCCGCATTTAGAGCCCTCTAATTTGGTCTAGTGGAGAGACTGCTGTGCTGGGAATCGGGAGACCTGGCCTCCAGTTGTTTGGTCTGCCCGACGACACCAGGGGAGCCACATGCAGCTCTCCTTCACTCGCTGAGCATCCCGGGGTGACAGTCTAGGTAACATATGCCTTGTGGCTTGATAAGGAGAAAATATACTGGAACCGTCTGGAAAGAAAATTGCTGGGAGGGCTGTTCCGTTAAGCAAATTATTCCATCACGGAGGCAGCAGGCTGCAGTGTGGTTGTGTCAGCTACCCTCCGGGTGGGGAAAGTGTCTCTGGCTTGCCCGCTCCTCCCCCGCTCGCTTGATCTGTGGCCCTTGGTCACATTACATTTTTGGTTTCCAGCTCTATGATTAACAAGACTAGGCCATCTCTAGGCCACACTGTCAGTGGTGAAGGTCTCTGACACAAGAACCAACTTGGGGCATTCTGCAAGACAGAGAGAGCCAGCGGGAAACCTGAGGAATAGCCGGTTAACACGGAGGAAAAGGCCAGGGTGGTTATCAAGGCAGTTGCCTGTTGGGTCATGGCGCTACGCTCAGCATGGGCACTCTGCGGCAGTCCCTTTGGCCTTAAATGGGTCTTTCGATTAGAAAAGAGCCCCCAAAATCTTTGTGTGCACTTCACCATGTGCTATACCGCTGCATGCCTATTGGTTTGCTGACTCCACTGACCCTGGGGGAGCCTGACAGGAAGGAGAGAGGCCAAGTGGTCCTGTACAAAACCACTAGCACTATAATCAATCTCTGCACACAGGACTGAGGCTCGCCCATCAACCTGACCAGAGACTGCGTTGTCCTCGTCATCGTCATCATCGGCTTGCATTTGCTATTCGATTTTACCGTTTTGGTGGCAGAAGTCCGAATGGACTAAGGTTCAGATTTGACAGAGTATCCCACGGCACATCATTAGGGTCCTTAGGTTGCCCAGTGTGACCCACATAAGGGCACATATGCCAGGGCGGCCACCCTAGGGAGAGGGTACCAAATCTGTCCCGCCTCAGCGTGGCCAAATGTTTGAAGCAGGCCCTGGTCCCGGCCCAGTCTGCGTTGGCACTGTCAGTCCTGGGACTGAGCTGGCCCTCTCTGGGAGCCCTGGGACCCGGCCTGGGGCCCCCAGCAGTGGAGCAGGCCCGAGCCTTACACGGATAGGCCAGACGGGGGCTAATATGAACTCTGCGGCGCTGGGTCAGAACAGAAACAGGCCACACCAGTCAGGCTCAGGAAGGGCTTGACCAGTCCTCAAATCCCCCGGTGCTGTGGGGAGAATTTCAGCCTTGGGAAGGACAGAGGCTACAGAATTTCACTCTGCAACTAAGCACATTGGGCACAGCATCCCATGCTACAGACTTCTTGCCTCGCTTGCTTCCAAGCAGGTAAGGCCACTTATTCCACTGCAGCTCCTTCTTCTCTTGCCTTCCCTCCGTTGGCTCTCGGAAACCTCCCCACAGCTTCCCTGAACCTCTCCCTCGGTCTCCCTTCCTCGTCCCCCCTGTGGCCTCGACTTCCCCCTCCTGTGGAGCTGCTGAGCTTCCCCCTGTTATGTTGCCTCACTGACGCCACCACCGCTCCCTGCTCCTCTCTGACTTCTGGGGCTCCCACCTCCCAGAGCCACCGCAGCTGCGGGGACTAAACAGAACAGAGATGGATGCCTGGGAAGGGACTCGCCCCCGCTCCGTGCTCTTCCAATCCTGGCTGGTTAACCTCCCTCTGACAGAGTACGGCGCCATGCCTAGCATCAGGAAGAGAAGCAAACTCACCACACTATTGTGCAAACGTATTGGCAACAGGCCTGGAATCTTGAAACACTGAAAGGCTGAACAGGGAGGAAGTGAGGAGAGGAGAAAGGGGTGAAAGGAGACACAGACGTGGGGACTCATGGGGACTAGACATTCCTTTTGGAAATTTTATTTTTGACCGAATTCCTGTCCCGGTGACAGGCGATGACCCCCTTTTAGGTAAGAGCATCCCTAGAGAGTTTGCAGCTGTGGAGTTCAATAGGGGATGCAACTGAGAGTCTTGAAATCTTAGGCATGTGCAGTTGTCCACTAGACGGGACAACTCTACAGAGCCCCGGGGGCAGCCTCACAGGTTGGGCTCTCACAACTGAGAGTGGACCCCTGACATCTGGCCTGGGAGCCCTCCCATTCCGGTTCGAGTTCTGGACGGCAAGGGCTTGACCCAGTACTGGGCTGGGCTCAGGCAGGGTTCGGGGCAGGCGGCAGCCCAGAATTCCGGGACTTGAACGAGAGGAACCCAGTCGGCCGAAGGCCCTGAGGCTTCCATCAAAAACAAACATAGAGAAAACTCCCTTTTGGAAATATCCCAGGCTCTAGGAAATTCCTTTGCCCTCTCTTCCATCAGCCAGTGTTTTCAAAAAATTGACACACAAATAAGGAGAAAAAGCAGGGAGGAGGGAGAAAAGAACAAGATGAAAAAGGACAAAAGGGAGGGAGAAAAAGGGATTGGGCACTTAAATAGAAAAGAAAACTAGGGCAGAAAAAGGGGAAAGAAACAGAAAAGAGGCAGCAAATAATTAAAACGGATCCCAAGGGGTAAAAAGTTAAACCAGAGGAAGATATGAGATCACTGGAAATTCTCGGCAGAACGGTACAAGGAAAAGGATGCTAAAACAGGAGTAAAAAGGAAAGGAAGAAAATGTCAGTGGCAGGGAAAGAAAGGATTAGAGGACCAAAAAACAGTGAGCAGAAAGTTGGGAAAGGATGACTGGGATAGGACAGTAGAATGGTGAGACGGAGACTCGAGGAAGGAATCAGTAGTGGGGAAAGAGGCAATGGAAGAGGGTGCAAAAGAGTAGGCCGAGATCACAACTGATGCAATTATAAGGCATTGGTGATGCTTGTTCTAGAAATTCTGGGGTTTATAGACTCCAAAACAATAAAGACCTAAGTTATTCCTGTCATGACCATATATCTTTCCCATTATCATTTCATCATTCATAAGGATCTGAATTTTTATGCTGTTACCTGAAGTCCCACTCTCTAGAAGACGACAACCCCCCCCCCCCCCCCATCTCGTTCTTGCAGAGTGAGCAACTGCTCGCTCAAAACAAAAAGTCAGAATCTATGTTGTCAACGATAGGGGGGAGACTTCATAAGCTTCGCAATATACTTCTTTTTTTTACGATCTCCACCATGACTGCTAAAAGCTGCTTCGCTAAGCACTAAGTTAAAAGCTGCTTCATGTGATGAGACAGAAGAAAATTGCGAAGATTCAAGATTTGACTGCAGACATACCATAATTTGTGGCCAACAAAAACAAACACAAACTTCTCCCTCAGGTTAACCTTTCTGATGATTACAAAATCATGCCCCTAAGTGATGATCTGTATTTTCCATGACACATGGAAGCCTGTAAATTGTTTCTGAGCAATATTTCCTTGATTTTTCCCTTTCCAGGCCACTGTGGACTTCTATGTTCATTTTTTTTCAACTCTTGAATATAGTGTAGAATTTTTAGGGTAAAGAGGCAGGATGAAACTCTTCCCCAATTATTCCCACACCCATTGCAGTGCAAGCTCATTGGATATTAAAGCAAAGAGTCGGCTCCATGTCTCTGGGAATGTCTGTTGGACTAGTCTGAGCACTTCCAGCCTGAGTTTACAGGTGCGGGAATTGGAGCCTGAAGAAGTTGAAGGTTTCACAGTAAGTCCATAAGCGGATTCAGGAATACAATCCTTTTCTCCTGAATCCAACTGGAAAATACAATTACTCCAACAGGTTTTTGTTGGAGGAAATCTCTCCACTCCAGACGATCAAGCCACCAATAGCAAAATGCATTTCCACCAGCAGACTTACTTTTTATTTTTCCTGGCTGGAGTCTTTGTCCTTCATTTCAAAGATTACCCTGTTGAAGGTATTATTTATTGCCCTGGGTCTTCCGTTAACTTAATTAATACTTGACTTGATTACAATGAAGATGGCTTAACATAATGGCCTGCAAGGTTTCTGGCCCATCCACCTTTGCCTGAGGCAACATGTAACCTGGACCTTTGGGGCAGGGGTTTGTTGCATAATGGAAGACTCAAGGTAAAGTTTGAAATCAACGTGATGCAGTATGTGCCTCCCTTATTTTTCGTTTGGAGGCGCAGTCCAAAGAACGGTCCCATGGACACCCCACAGTATCTTGAGGAAATGGGGAGGGAAAGGTAAGAGGGAGCTCAGAGATTTCTCAGTACCGAGGAGTGTATCGAGGCCCCCAATTTGGTTGCCCCCCCCCCCCCCGGCAAACTCTGAGCATGGAAGCTTGCCTGTCTATGTGAACAGAAACCACAGCATTCCTGGACATTTGGGGGTAAATGAGGGGGCTTCCCCAGTCACTCCAGTATCGGCATAGGTGTATTTTTGTGTTTAAAGACAGCACTGATGGCGAGACTGGATCCAAGTCTGTGTGTGTGTGTGTGTGTGTTTGTGGGTTATCTTCTACACTGTGAGCCTGTTTTGGGAAGGGATTGTCTCTATCTGTTGCCAAATTGCACTTTCCAAGCGCTTAGTACAGTGCTCTGCACACAGTAAGTGTTCAATAAATACAACCGAATGAATGAATGAACTGACGGTCTTCGGCACACATTCTGGTTGGCACCTCTCCTCCGCCCGTGCCATCTGGAGTGAGCGACGCTCCACCAGATGACCAGGCCTCTAGAGTTCTGCGGATCGGCACTGCGGCCTCCCCTTCGGCAGCCTAGATTTTAGTGGAGGGTGGGAAGGGCAGGAGAGGAAAGAAAATGCCTGTCCACTAGCAGGGAGGCTGCAAACGGCAAGGAGGGTTTACCCCGAGGGTCCCAGAAACTTGCCAATTTGCCAAGCAGCTGGCGAGGTTGGTTGGCGGCCACAGAACAGGAAGCTGGCTCTGTGAGACGCCAGGGGCAGACACCCTTAGGCCCTCGCACATTTCCACGGCCCTTGTGGAGTCCGGCCTTCAGGTTGGCTTTAGACAATGGCGTGGGGGAGGTGGGGTTTTCTTTTACATAAAGACCCACACGGTTTGAGAATCTGTTCCCTGACGGGAGCATAATTACAACCCCGCCCTCGTGGGTGGCAGTGGGTGAATACGTGAAAGCATTCCAACCTCCCCCCGCCTGAGTCAGAAGCAGCACCGAGTTTACGGGGATCCGGGAGGGAAGAGCAATGTTTGGAGCAAACGGGAGGCTGGTGGGCCACTGGGAGAAGCCCCTAGTTCGGGGTTATCTTTCACATCATCACGTAAACTGCATGCCCGGAGCATTCCAGGGTGATGTCACACGGAACGGGATGGGGAGCCCAATTTTTCCCCACCTCCCGTCTCCAGCTGGTCCTAACAGAAATCCAGGAGCCACTACTCCCATACCCCCAGAAGCACTCTCTGGTTGGATTAAGCCGATAGAAAACCATGTCTTTTCGGCTGGCCTGCTTCTATAAGAGCTTAGAGGACAGGGATCCTGTCTACCTACTTTATTAAATTCTCCGAAGCACGTAATACAGTGTAAGCACTTGATAAATACCTGCGATTCAAAGACTGAAAGGTTTACCAGGAATTCCACATGAATTTATGCCCAGCTGATTTGGTTATTCATTTTCAAACACAGTGATTACTCTATACAGGGACTGTGTCCCACCCATTTTGCTTATATCCACCCCAACTCTTAGCCTGGCACAAATAAGTGCTTAACAAATATGACAGTTATTGTTAATCGTAATTCGATCGATGGTGCATATTGTGCGCTTACTGTGTGCAGAGCACTGTACTGAGCACTTGGGAGAGTACAACAGAGAAAGTAGACATGATTCCTGCCCTCAAGGAGCTTACAGTGGAAAGAGCATGGGCTTGGGAGTCAGAGGTCGTGGATTCTAATCCCAGCTCCCTGTCAGCTGTGTGACTTTGGGCAAGTCACTTAGCTTCTCTGTGCCTGTTACTCCTCTGTAAAATGGGGATGAACACTGTGAGCCCCACGTGGGACAACCTGATTACCTTGTATCTCCCCCAGTGCTTAGAACAGTGTTTGGCACATAGTAAGCACTTAACAAATATCATCATTATTATTATTATTATTCGAAGAGAAATTCTTGGCTGCCTTTTAGAACAAAATATTTTTACCGGCTACGAATTTTAAGGTTGTAACTGGCCACGCATACTGTGTAAATTTTGGTCTATAAACCACCGATTTAAATGTCTGATTTTAATACTGTCTAAATATGGACAGTGGCCTGTTCTCTTTTAAGATTCTTCTTTTTCTTTCAGAGCCCCAGACAACCATGTCCTACCCTTGGGAATCGGTGTATGTCCGGATGTGTTTGTCCGGATATAGGGGGACTGCATACAGTCTGTCCTGGTGTGTCTGTTTCCGTTGTGTTTATGGGTAGATGTATGTCTGTGTTGTGTATTTCTCTATGCCTGTTTGTGCTTGTCCATGATTGTATCTTTGTAAATGTCTCAACATGTACTGGTCACTGTACATCTGTGTACATCTCTTCAGGTGTGTGGATGTGGATGGGCGTGGTGGGGCATGTGCATGCAGGCTGTGTATATAGGCGACAGCAACCAATATTACAAGCAGAAGAAAGAATGATTTTTCTCAGGCAATCTTTGATGAATATGGGTTTAACTAATGAAAACCATTCTTTTCCTCAGAGAGTCACAGTTCCTCCAAGAGTTTTCTGAAAGAACAGATGGGATGAGATCAGGCTGGTGTGTGAACCCGGGGGGATGATCAAGCCAATACCTTAAAAGATGTTAGCTAAAAAAGCAGTCTTGGGATCTGAGGGTAGTATTACCACTGTACTGTTATGAAACAAACAAATGAATAGCAAGAAAAAATGACTATCTAGATTGACAGTGCAATATAGCACAATGAAAACTGACTGGGAATTGAGGCATGGATGATGATACTTAGAGAACAGAGAACTCATACTCTGTCGTACTGTACTTTCCCAAGCTTCCAGTACCGTGCTTGGCACACAGTAAGTGCTCAATAAATACCGTTGATTAACTGATTTGTTTATATATAGGGGTATCTTGAAAAGATTTTAAAGGGAGTGACTAGTAAAACCTATTTGCTTTTAAAAATACAAAATATGAACTTATATCCCCAAATCCTATTTATTTAGTCCTCAAATTTCTCATTTTCAATTGTTGGTGGCTATTTTAAACCTCCCCGAAGCCCCAGCATAATAGAGATCATCAACTTAAAAAGTTGCAAAGAGCCACCAGTATTACCATTTATGGAGCGCCCACTGGATACAATCCCCTAAACTTAGCATTTGGGAAATACAAAACAAGGAAGGGACACATTCCCTGCCCACAAGAAGCTTCCAATATGAGTCTCCCGAAGGTCAGGGCCATGTCTAATTTCCACTCGTGTATTCTCCCACAGTGCTTGGTACAGGGCTTTGCATATGGTAAGAGCTTAATAAATTCCATTACTACTACTTACAGTCTACTGAGGGAGCTTGACCTAATAGGATTTACAAATGGTAATGTGTCTACCAACTCTCTTGAACTGTACTAGACCAAGCGCTCATTACAGTGCTCCACACACAATGAGCACTCAATAAATCCCCTTGCCAGAGATGATAATCAATATAGAGCTTTACAGCCGTCTTGCTGACTTCCCTGTGCTAGACCAACCTCTGGACATAGCAAGCAGGGGGCTGCTGCCACTTGCCTGCTATAGGCTTCCAGTACAGCACTGCAGTGTGATGGAAGCTAAGCCGGAAATCTCTAGGAAGTGGCTGGGAAGCAGAGGGAGCTGTATATCCTCTTCCTCCACTCCTCTGCTGGCCAGCCTATCGGTTGACTCCCCTCCCTCCTCTCAGCCAAAAGCAGGATCCTAATAGATCCAGCCAGGGGCTTTTCAAGGAGTGGAATGGGAAAATTCCTGACTGCTCCCCTTAAAGTCGGACGCTTGCTCGAATTAGACCAAAGGGTCACTGCGTACCATTTGGGAACCAATAATATCATCGGTCGCCTTTCTTAGCTACAGTATGGTACCGTGTTTTCTCCACTGCATGCAGCAAAGCTGTCTTCAATAGAGATAACGCCTTCTCAGATCATCCCAGAGGACAAACCGACTCAACTACGAGAATGCAGGATTAGATGTGTCTGCTCCGTCACACCTGTTAGGGTGATCCACAAACCACCATTAATCGGGAAACGTCCATTCAACAGCAAATGTCCAAAAGGGAATAGTCCTGCCTCTCTCATCCTGACTGCCCTAGGGAGTCCCTGGCTCTGAAGTCATTTTTCTTATCGTTCTGATGCTCCCGGCTTAGGGAGCAAAGGCTGGCTCGGGATGGGGATTGGCTTCCTTCGGCCGTTCCAGGATTCCAAGCTTGCAACTCCTCCCAGTCCCTCTTTGCTTCAGGAGAGCAGGATTGAGGAAGGTAGAGGTGGCAGATGGAAAGACAGGGAAGGGAAGAGTGTGATGGCTAGGAATAACAATGCAAGTGCCTCCTGAGGAAACTCAGAAGGTGACAAAAATATCTTTTCTTGAAAGGGGAAAGGTAATCAACAGAGCCTCTCTGAGCTGCTAGAGACCCTGAGGAAGGGATTAATTTCAGCACCTCAGAAATCATTCCTCTAAAATCTTGTAAGTCTCATGGAAATGAATCTTTGCCTGAAGGAGGGTTTTCTCACCTCCAAAAAGGTGGGTGAGCTGGTATCCCACTATGGACTCGAGGGGCTTCTCCTCTCTAGGTTAACATAAATAGGGAGACCTCTCAGGGATAGTCTGCTGTTTGCTGGAAGGAGGGGCACTATTTCCACTCTTCCTCACCCATCCTGGAGTTAAGGAATGGGAATGATGGTCCTGTTGATGGGAGGGTGGGAGAGGGAAAGGTATGTTCTACAAGTGAACTGGCGAATGCGGATCCCACTTTTTCCCTCCAATTCCCAATCCACTTACTTCAATCCAGTCCCATTTGCAGTCTGGCAGACCCACGCCTTTGCCGGGTTATAAATAACCGAGACCCCTGGGGTTTCAAAGCAGATGTGAGGCATCACTCATGCTGAGGAAGGGCACACTGATATTCTATCCCCAGTCAATGACCGCACATGCCTTCTAAGCAAATATGTTGTTGATCCCAAGGGAGCTGTGGCTCACTCACCAGCTCAGCCCTGCATTACCAAAAGAAAAGCCAATCAAGTGTGTGTCCTGCTGATGGCTGAGCAAACCAGACAGGGTTCGTAGGCAAATATATTGCTCGGCTGTTCAAGAGGCAGCACAGCTATTTGATTGCTTGGAGAAGCAGCTCCCGGCTCTGCCACTTGTCAGCTGTGTGACTGTGGGCAAGTCACTTTACTTCTCTGAGCCTCAGTTCCCTCATCTGCAAAATGGGGATGAAGACTGTGAGCCTCACGTGGGACTACCTTATTACTCTGTATCTACTCCGGCACTTAGAACAGTGCTCTGCACATAATAAGTGCTTAACAAATACCAACATTATTATTATTATTCTAGCATCTGGGAACGGTGCTCACTCAACATGGAGAACAGTTGCCTCAGCACAAGACCAGGACTGGTGGTCTTTAACCAATCAATCGAGGATAGTTATTGAGAGCTCTCTGTGTGCAGAGCCCATACTGAGCGGTTGGGAAAGCAAAATAGAGTAATCCCATGATTGAAAAAAAAAATCCAAAAGAAAGAAAATAATTGTGTCATAGGACATGGGGGAACTGTAATCACTCTGGAAAGAACATTGGTGCTTGTACTTGAATTAGCCAGATGTGGAACCGACATTGCACTGCTGAGAAGACTTCCTGATCGAGAACAGTTTATGGAGAGAGCTGCTGGCTGCATTTTCTTATACTTTTTGTCAGGAGAGGCCTTCTCTCCTCTGAGCAAACATTCTCCGGAGTCAACTTCTGAAATTTCTTTCTGATTACAACCCAGCCTGCACACTTCGCTCCTCTAATGTCAACTTACTCACTATATCTTGATCTCATCCATCTCGTCGCAGACCTCTCGCCCACATCCTGCCTCTGGCCTGGAACGCCCTCTCTCTTCATAATCCAACAGATGATCACTGCCCCCACCTTCGAAACCTTATTAAAAACCATCTCCTCCAAGAGGCCTTCCCAGACTAAACCCTCATTTCCTCTTCTCCCTCTCCCTTCTGCATCGGCCTTTCATTTGGAATTGCACCCTTTATTCACCCCTCCCTCGAGCCCCACAACACATATGCACGTATCTGTAATATACTTATTCATATTAATGTCTGTCTCCTCCTCTAGACTGTAACCTCACTGTGGGCAAGGAACGTGTCTACCAACTCTGTTATAGTATACTCTCCTGAGTGCTCAGTACAGTGCTCTGCACAAAGCAAGCACTCAATATATAGGGTTAATTGACTGACTGAAATCCTTTCTCAATTGTCCAGGCTTTCCGAAACTGTCCAAAGGAATTAGGGAGTGTGACGACCTGATCCCTATCTCTAGAACAGAAATGCTGCTCCCATCAATGCAGTGGTGAAGAGAACGAGTCACCCAGTAACTGATAATGAACCAACTTGTCTTTTTCTGAAACGGACACCGGCCAAGCTAATCTATATGCATGCGCCGAAACAAGAAGACCAATTCCAAAATAAATATTCACACAATCGTGTCGTAATAACGCAGATTAGTGGGAGGTTTCTTCGGGTTCTCATTTCAACCAGCTGTTGGCTCATTTTCATTCTCTCCCTAACTTGTGACAGTTTAACAGATTTGCCCTTCCCTCCTCCGTCTGTTCTCCCCGGCCCCTCCACCTCCAGAAGAGCGCTTCATTTCCCTGCCTGCCTCGAGTTTTAGGTAAAATTGTTCTCATGAGGAAAGGGAAGGCCTGAATCACACCCCCTACTTAGAAACTGGTTAAACTCCTCCACCTGAACCCCAAAGGCACAAATAACCATTAGTTGTAGAATTTGAGACAATAATTGAAAACCTAATTTTAGTGTCTCAGTGAGGGGTTACATTTTAATCAACACTGAGTGCTTAACGGTGGCATGTTGGGGTACGTATAAGCACAGAACAAAGCTGAACGGCCGTAATCCTGAATCCCACAAAACCCCCCAAAAACACTGATTACACTTCCCTTTTGCATTTCCGTCTGGTTTGGGGTGAGCTATTATGCCTTCTTTTTGTCCCATCTAGAGAGTAAAGATAAAACTTTCTATCTTCTACCTTCGGTGGGAGCTTCCGATCTTTCTTCAAATCTCCCCTTAATAATTACACCTTGCTTTTCTGGCTGGCTTCTATTCATAGTCTCTGTCGCTGAGAGTGTGGGTGGGAATGGCTGAGGGGCAGGAAGGTTGGAATGTGAGCATCCCAGCAGAGGAGTAGAGCATCAGCACTGATAACAGTGGGAGATCTTTAGAGTACTGATCATATTGCTATTCAGTGGGGGTCCGGACAATAAATCCATTGCTACTGCAGTCCTGAAACTAGATAGGAGTCATTTAGTACAGCAATCAAAAAGACACCAACTCGCTAACAAGGAGGTCTGGGGGACGCAGGTGCTATTTACCCTTACACCTTCCTTTTTCTCTTTTCCAGAGTTTTTATCTCCCTGAGATTTTGGTCATTAAAGTGGCAGGCGAAGCCTCTTCTCTGGAGGGCTTTGTTTTGCCACTGAAAATTTTAAAATATTTCATAACTTTACTGTTCCTCCCAAACACTGTGATTTCCTTCAGTTATAATTTTCCCCATTTATTGAACATTTACAACTGGGAAAATACCCTCAAATACTACGACGGATAGGCATAAGAAGTTAAATGCAGAAATAGTATTCCCAGGAACAGTGTTTAGTAATTAAGTACAAGGAAATTCACTTGCAATTTTAAGCAGATACCAAAACGATAGAAATCAAAAAGATTCTTGTTTGGGAGAAATTGATATTGATAATTCTGCTCCCCCCCTCAATTTATAAACATGAGGGAGATATCAAGACCAGGTTAGAATTTTCTAATACATTGTTCCCATTTTGCAACAAATTATTTTTATGATGTATTTTGCATTTTCTATTACTCATTCATAATTCATGAAATCATAAATATGGTAGGTAGTTAAGAACTTAATGGAATTGTGGGATTTATTTTTTCATGAATTTTTAAGGGCCATAATTATTTTCCAAGGTGGTGCTCTAATGATACTGAGGATGAAAAATGCGAAACACGTATTATGATTGATCATCGGTTTAAAAATTTATGGTGACACTGTTGACTCTAGCCAGGAAAATCCTGTCTTCTGCACGGTGAATGGGTGGTGTTTTTCTTTTTTATGACCCCAGCTGTTCTCCCTGCTATTGTTTATGAATGCTGTTGGAATATTATACCCTGAACTGTTCTGGGTAATGCAGGTAGTGGTATAGTTCGGATATAAACCAGGATGTTTGTTACACAACAGCTTTTAAGTTTGCTGATTTGCAGGAGACATATTGTTGAAATGTTCACAGCCATCTGTTCTCTGCCATTTGAAATAACTCTAAGCATTTTAAACAAGTTCTCTACTGTAGTGCATTCTCTCACAGGCCCAGAGGTTTTATTTAGGGTGTGGAGTTGTTTGGGTTGTGCTGACTGAAGGAAATGTAGGCATTTTTGGCAGAGATTTCTCCCTGCTGCTCTCCCTTACCCTTTGAGGGAAATACGGTGTTTCTGAATGAATCTTGAGGGATCATTGTGTAGTTTTCTCCTTCTGTCGTGAAAATGAACATGGCATTTCACTGGATTGTTTCCCCTTGCCAACTTGAATTTCAAAAGGCCTGGGCAGTTCCTGGTGGGATTTTAACTCTAAAATTTGGGGGTGGAACCAGTCCCCACGCCAACATAAAATGATTTAATCTGCCCTGGATTGTCTCGAATTTCTCTGAATAGTAAACGTAGTTTCAGTTATAAAATTTCTAAGTATTGTACATGACTTACCCATGCGATAAATGGGAAATGAAGACCCTCCCAAAAGGAATATAGCACTTTTCTAGGCCAAATCTAGAGGCGTGTTTATCAAGGTCTATTAATAAAACAAAACACAGGTGCATGTACCTTACGTGGTGTGTTGTTGTTTTCTAAGAGGACAAATCTGAAAGTACAAAAGATAAAGTTGATAAAATGCTTAACATCATTTACCAAAGATGATACTTTTTCATCTGCTGGAGATTCACAGCAAGCATCACCGTGCCATTTTACACAGACTGCTTATTATTCCCAGTTCCAGATGACTGCGATATTTAAGGAGGCTGCCAAGACAGATTAAAATCAATCTTGAATTCCGAATACAGGTCTTGGGTTCAACCGACTGAGCAACTGGCAAGGGAATACCCTTGTAGAGCAGTATACAAAGCTGCCTTGTTTCTAACCTTGTCTGGAGCTGTGCTGCGTGAGCTAAAACATTGGTATTTGTGCTCTGGAACAATAATTGAGTCTGTTCCTGTCTGTTCCCCTAATGATGTATTAACCCGGTCTAATGACACTCACCCATTTCTTCAAGTCAAACAGACGAGTGGTCTTGCTTCGCTGCTCTACGCCCTCTCCCTGCTCCACAGCACTTGGGTATATATATACATATCTATGATTCTTTTTATTTATATTGATGCCTGTTTACTTGTTTTGCGGTCTCCCCCCTTCTAGACTGTATAAGCCCGGTGTGGGCAGGGATTGTCTCTGTTTATTGCTGAAATGTACTTTCCAAGTGCTTAGTATAGTGCTCTCTGCACACAGTAAGCGCTCAGTAAATAGGATTGAATGAATGAATGAATAAATGAGTGAAAAAATTGGCTTCCTTCTTAATACAGTGTGGAAGATTGTCCTGGCCACATTGAGAAGGTCCCTGAGAGACATCCCAAGATCACAGTCAAGGAAGGAAGAATTCAAGTGCATAGGCTGGGCATGGAAGTTGTCCCTAAATCAGCAGAGGCCAGCTGAGGTGCGTCTAGGCTGGGATACGTGTGTGTGCCAAAGGACACTGACAGAGATAATATTGCATGTGTAAAGAAAAAGTGTAAGTAGGTTGAAATCTATCGGGAGGGGGAAGAAACGTTTTAACTCCATTAAGGGTAGAGAGCTACTTAGAGGGGGCTTAATTGACTAAATTAAATATGTTGGCATACCAACGTCACGAACTGAGTTTGAGCTGATGCCTCCACTCCAGTCTCACCTAGAATCAGGATGGGGCATGGTGGAGAAGACCAGTGAGGACAAATCCACTAAGTGCTGCCTCTGGCAGCAGCCAGAAGAGAAAAATGCCTTCCCTGGGAGGGATTTTTCACAAAACAAACAAAGGGAGCAGGAAAAAGTGAAAGAAAACAATTTGAAAAGGGTCACTTGGATGAAAAGGATTTCACAAAGATTGAAGGCAAGCACGGGGAGGTGAGGTTTCGGGAAATTTGAAAACCTATGATTTCCCTACACAAAAGCAAGGAGTCATTTCCACGAACACCAAAGTTGAAGAAAAAGGGTTTATTCATGAGAGAAGCCAATTCAAGGTCAAATCATGCATATGGATAAGGTGAGGAATAAATTCCAGTTTTGAAGGAAGAGGTTGGAGGCAAAAGTAATTGAACATGAAACACTGCCAATTTCTGGAAACATACCTCTCTGATGAGAGTTAGTACCTGCAAATTTGAGGCCAGCAAGAATGCTGAGCAGAATTTCCCAATTTTGTGAAACAAGGTAGCCAGTTGGGAAAAAAAAAAATCTGTGTTCTCTATTTACCGACTGCCATTTTGAATAATGAATTGTCCTGTGATGATCGGTCCTTTCAAATGATACTTCTCCTTAAACTGCTGAGGGCAATAATGCCAGTGAGCATTTCTGGAGGCGCCGAGGGTAAAATAAATGATTCAGCTATCAAGCTGAAAAATATTTGCCACATTAATAAATGCTATGGTAACCCTGGCTCAGTATTTGTTCTGACCTTCAATCTTAACTTCACAGCCCTTCCTGAGTGGATTAGGAAAGAGGCCCTAGAAATCGTTCCCATTCCCATTACTGATCAGTAAGTGGAATGACTTGTTGAAGGCAGATATTTTGTCTTTTGAAATTAAGTTTAATTTGGAACCCATTACAGTGTTTCCAGTTGTAGTAATTATCCATTAAATTTGAAAATGCATGCATTTCTGCTGGAAGCAGTTACAGGAAGTCAAAGTAATTGATTCAGGTCCTTGCATTTGAACAGTACTGCTTCTGGGCCTTGCCACAGAACTCTTCCATACCTTTTCTCTATCAATCAATCAATCAGTAGTATTTATTGAGCACTTTCAGTGTGCAGAACACTGTACTAAGCACATTATCAACCTCCGCACAAAACAATACAACAGAATTCTTCAGTTACCTCATCTGTAAAATGGGGATTAAGACTGTGAGCCCCATGTGAGAGAGGGGCTATGTCCAACTCGATTTGCTTATAACCACTCCAGGGCTTAGTACAGTGCCTGGCACATAGTAAGCGCTTAATAAATCTATTATTATTATTATTAACAAGCTTACAGTCTAGAGGGGGAGATTATAGCAGGAGATAGAAAGTTCCATTTTCACTTGCTTCACAAACACCTAGGAAGATTCATTGTTACATTTTCATAATCAAAGCTACTAGTGGCCAGGGAAAGAGCATTTTTTTCTTTTGTGGTATTTGTTAAGCATTTCGTTGTGTCAAGTACTGTTCTAAGTACTTAGATGTAGGTGACTGGATTTGGGGGTCGGTTTTTCTCATTTACTGTTTAGTCATTTCCTCTTTTCTTTAATCAGTAGGGAATCCTCAAACCATAACTTTAATGATAAGTAACAAGATCAACTGATGTGAGCTATATCTGCTATTCTTTCTTTTCAATAGTATCTGTTTGAGGTGCAAAAAACAGCAAAATGCCTGAAGGTAGGCAGGAGGAAGAGTATCCAGAAGCTAGATGATCATTCCTTGGAGTAATCAAAAAGTTAACCCTAGCAGTACTAGCATCCATAGGTCAAGGAACAAAAGACTTTGGTTTATGAGCTTATGGCATCTTATTACCCTCTTGAGATGATACAGTGAAATTATCCGGTCTAATTAATGGGAAGCCAGTCGCTTTTCCGAAAGGTAGAATTATTGTGGAACATATTCGCATAAAAAATTAGCATGCACGCTCATACACAAACACATACACACACATACACAAAAATCTCTGTGCCTGAGACAAGAATGTCCAAACATAAAGAATTTGAAACCGTAGTTTTGGGGGAAAAAATGCATCACTGACTTTTATCCAGCTCCTTGGCCCTCTTTAATATACGTAGTTTTCGTCTTCCCAGTCTCGGTAGGAATCAGTCTTCTTGAGCTACAGTCAACATCCTCTTTGAAACTCCGATTTTCCTACCTCAAGGTAGTTCCTGTCATACAATAGATCGATATCGTGCTACCAAGGTCTTTCTCCTAAGCAAGACAGATAACCCCAAAGTAGTGTCTGTGTGGGATGTGGGTACTGTATGTCCCTGCATGACTTGAAACGAGGACAGGGTTCAGTGGGACGTAAATCACGCACGGGCTCCACCCGCCACCGTGCCTCTCATCACCAAACTTGCACAATCACCAGACCAGAAGGGGCCACATTTTCCAGCCTTCCCTTCTCACCAACAAAGTCATTAGTAGCGAAGGAGTGTGGCTCAGTGGCAAGAGCGAGGGCTTGGGATTCAAAAGTCGTGGGTCCTAATGCCGGCTCTGTCACTTATCAGCTCCCCAACCCGACTTCCTTCTCAAGGTAATAGCATTCTCAAACTCCCAGGGACCCCTGGCTTCCTCTCATGGAGGGTGCTTTTCTCCCAGCTTTCCATTTGGACGCAAGGTGCTTCCTTGGCAGTACCATCCTCTATGGGCTGTGAGAAAAGGGAGGAATTTTAAAAGATGCATCCCTAACTCTGTAGCTGGATGACAAAAGGGGGACAAGCCTAGCTTGGCTCCTTCAAACCACTGTCAGGGTGTCCCTGTCAAGGACACGATCCTGGATTGGAAGGACCATTAGGCTGGGTTTTACCAGAAAGGGAAATGAACGCTTAATGAGACATGGTTTTCCAGAATTTGGGGGCTGGCAGAATCCTTCAGAGACCAACTAGGCAATTCCCTGAGGTCCAAGCAACACCCCCACCGGCATTCGCTGTTAATACGGTCATCGGTCATACGCTTATATAAGACCACTCTACCAGCTATGTTATGTTGCATTCTTCCGTTGGTTGGTTTGCATTTATTGAGCACTTGCTGTGTGCAGCGCACTGTACTAAGCGCTTGGGAGAGTAAAATAGAACAATAAACAGACACATTCCCTGCCCACAGTGAGCTTACTCGCCCAAGAGCTTACTACAGTGCTCTGCACAAAGTAAGCACTCGATAGACACGACTGTCTGATTGCCTAATTGGACATGCCACTGCAGAATTCCATTATTTCACATTTTTCCCTCCTGTCTACCTTTAATTCCCCAGCTCCTTGAGGGCAGGGATTGTGCCTACTTGCCACTGTACTCTCCCAAGTACTTAGTACCACGCTCAGCACACAACAGGTGTTCAATAAATGCCATTAAATAATTGATTTCCTGTAGCGCGCAGGTTATTGTCAGGCTAAATGTTAGTTTTTGAAATGCTATAGCACTAAATCCAAACCACCACTTGGTGAAAGAATGAGGCAGTTAGTATTCCAAAAATAACAAAAACAAATATTATGCACACTTTCTATGGCCCACACAGTTCAAAGGGGTAACAGTGTCATGACAAACGTTGGGATGCACGCCCTAAAAGCTCACTCTTCAGAATATTTGAAATCAAGGGTGCACTTAATTACTAGGAAAGCTGGTGCCACAGGGCTTGCTGACTTCATAGAGCCCACACAATTAACATTCAATACTGAAAAAAGGAGAGCGAAACACCATCTACTCGAGACCATCTGTTTCTGTAAATTTTGTTCTTGTGTTTTTGCCAGAAACGATGGGCAAAATGATACAGGGGCCCTGACCCCTAATTGCTGGGTTGCTTCTGGTGGTGTCACGACTTCAAAATGCAAGGAGCCAGTTTTGTAGAATTAATGAGTAGCTGAGGATGTGCAGTAGTTAAGCGATCTCCAATTTCTCTTTCCCTACAAACCCCCGAGTTCTTAGTCCTGGGAACTGACAGCTGGCGTGAAGACTTTCTGTGGAGGTGTCATTCCGTTTATCTACGTACCACATAAACAAATGCAGGTCTTCCTTTTCAGAGAACCTCAGCAACTCGCTGGCGGTGCAGGAAGTGATTTCTTGTTCAGCAGGCAGGCAGGCACTCCTCGGACATCTTTTGTAGGAAAAAAAAAAGGGATTGTTCAGAGAAATAGAGGGTAGCTTTTCATGCCCGCCAAACAGTCATTACCTATCCCCTAGCCAGGTTAAGAGTGAAGGTTTTTGGGGGTCTTTTTCTGGTGGGGAGGAATGTGTTTAGGAAGGACATGGGGGAGCTGGACAGGAGGGAGGGGAGACAAAGTTCACTTCTCGGGAGTAGGCAGGACACATATTTTTGCAGGAGAAGGCTAGTTCGGGGCTGGATAGTAAAGCGCTTAATAAATACCATAATAGGGAGGTCTGCTTAGGCTCCCCCTCTCTCCTCCAAAGTCCCCGGGGGTTGGCAGCCTATCATTCCTTGGCTGTTGAGATCTGTTTACCCCTCCACCCTGCAGCCTATTTCTAGGCCAGGCCAAGTGTGCGGACTATGCCCCGATCCAGTTACAGAGCATCGCCTAACCCCACTTTTAGAGGGCAATGTTACATTTTTTTCCCCTCTCTGCCCGGACGGTAAGATTCAACAAAAGAGAAACATTTAAATCCTCACCCTGCTCGGCGGAACAGTGCTCCTCACTGGGTAAGGGCTCAATCTCCCAACTGTTTACTAACACAATAAAGGCTCAATAACTACCACTGATTGAAAGACTATCGACTGATTCATCTGTGCTGTTTGGGAGCCTGGGATGGAAACACATCCATCTGAGAAAACAGATGGCACGCACGCTCGAGGTTGTGATGGTACTTTTCCATAACCTTGTCTCCTCCTCCTCTCCACTGCCCATCTTCCTTCCGGGAGAATAAAGGGCAACCGATTTTCCCCTTCCCCGTCAGACATCCGGAAATGTCGGTTTCTTTGGCCAAGGTTTTAAAAATTCCAAATGACATTTGGGAGTTTCCTAGTTCTTTTTCCCCCCGCCGTCACGTCCCCCAACCTGCTCCTTTCCTCTGCCGGGGTCCCTATCCTTCCCTCCTCCTCCTCCCTCCAATCAATCAGTCGATCAATGGCATCTACTGAATGCTTACTGTGTGCACAGCACAGTACTAGCTCTTGGGAGAGGGTAACCTAAGAGAATTGGCAAACACGTTCCCTGCCCTAAACGAGCTCCAGTCTCGAGGGGGAGACAGACATTAATACAAATTACGGATATGTGCGTAAGTGCTGTGGACTGGGGGGGGGTTATAAAGGGTGCAAATTCAAGTGCGAGGGCGACACCGAAGGGAGTGGGAGCTGGTGTTTGGACCCCTGATTTGGGTTGGGCCTCTGGGAGTTCTGCTTTCTTAGGTCTGGAGCTCAGGAGGTCTGGGAGCCGAGGAGGGTGCACGGATCCCGGTGCTGCAGGCTTTCATTCATTCATTCATTCAATAGTATTTATTGAGCGCTTACTATGTGCAGAGCATTCTAATCCCGACTCCCTCACATGTCAGCTGTGTGACTTTGGGCAAGCCACTTCACTTCTCTGGGCCTCAGTTCCCTCATCTGGAAAATGGGGATTAAGATTGTGAGCCCCGCGTGGGACCACCTGATGACCTTTTATCTCCCCCAGCGTTTAGAAGGGTGCTTGGCATAGAGTAAACGCTTAACATTATTATTATTACTACAGTGCTCTGCACACGGTAAGGGCTCAATAAATACGATGGAAAGAATGAACGGATGACCTTCTGACGCCCAGGCCCGGCCTCTGTGCACTCCGCCGTGCTCCTTTGGTGCTTAGTGCAGTGCCTGGCACCTTGTAAGGGCTTAACAAATCGGGCCATTAGTATTATTAGAGTTATTATTAGTGATGATAGAGTCCCTGAGGCAGCTGGCTGAGGGGTAAGCGCGGTGTCCCCCGCTCTGCAGTCTGGCTGGACCGGGGAAGTGGCGGGGGGAGCCGCCTGTGACCCGCCTTGTCCCTGCTGTCATTCATTCAATAGTATTTATTGAGCGCTTACTATAATAATAATGTTGGCATTTGTTAAGCTCTTACTATGTGCAGAGCACTGTTTTAAGCGCTGGGGTAGATACAGGATCATCAGGTTGTCCCACGTGTCTTCATCCCCATTTTACAGATGAGGGAACTGAGGAACAGAGAAGGTGACTTGCCCACAGTCACACAGCTGACAGGTGGCAGAGCCGGGATTCGAACCCATGACCTTCCAAGTCCGTGCTCTTTCCACTGAGCTACCCTGCGCAGAGCAGTGTAGTAAACGCTTGGAATGTGCAATTCGGCAACAGATAGAGACAGTCCCTGACCCTTGACGCGCTTACAGTCTAATCGGGGGAGACAGAGGGACAAAAAACAAGACAATTTAATGACGATAAAGGAGCGCTGGGCCGGGAGGAGGGGGGCGCCTGTGACCTGCCTTGTCCCTGCTGTCATTCATTCAATAGTATTTACTGAGCGCTTGCTATGTGCAGAGCACTGTACTAAGCACTTGGAATGTGCAATTCGGCAACAGATAGAGACAATCCCTGACCCTTGAGGGGCTTACAGTCTAATCGGGGGAGTCAGGCGGACAAAAAACAAGACAATTTAATGACGATAAGGGGGCACTGGGCCAGGGTGAGGTGGGGGGGGGGCGCGCGCCGGTGACCTGCCTTGTCCTTGCAGTCATTCATTCATTCATTCAATAGTCTGTTATTCATTCATTCAGTAGCATTTACTGAGCACTTACTATGTGCAGAGCACGGTACGAAGCACTTGGATTGTACAGTTCGGCAACAGATAGAGACAGTCCCTGCCCCTTGATGGGCTCACAGTCTAATCGGGGGAGTCAGAGAGACAAAAAACAAGACGATTTAATAATAATAATAATAATAATGTTGGTATTTGTTAAGCGCTTACTATGTGCCGAGCACTGTTCTAAGCGCTGGGGGGATACTGGGTAATCAGGTTGTCCCACCTGAGGCTCGCAGCTAATCCCCATTTTAATAATAATAATAATGTTGGTATTTGTTAAGCGCTTACTATGTGCAGAGCACTGTTCTAAGCGCTGGGGTAGACACAGGGGAATCAGGTTGTCCCACGTGGGGCTCACAGTCTTCATCCCCATTTTACAGATGAGGGAACTGAGGCACAGAGAAGTTAAGTGACTTGCCCACAGTCACACAGCCGACAAGCGGCAGAGCTGGGATTCGAACTCACAAGCCCTGACTCCAAAGCCCGTGCTCTTTCCACTGCGCCACGCTGCTTCTCTGACCTCATTTTACAGATGAGGTCACTGAGGCACAGAGAAGTGAAGTCACTTGCCCACCGTCACACAGCTGACAAGTGGCAGAGTTGGGAGTCGAACCCATGACCTCTGACTCCAAAGCCTGGGATCTTTCCACTGAGCCACGAATTTAATGACTATAAGGGGGCGCCGGGCCGGGGTGAGGTCGAGGGGTGCCTGTGACCTGCCTTGTCCCCGCCGTCCTCCAGGGGGCGCCGGGCCGGGGTGGGGTGGACCTGTGACCTGCCTTGCCCCCCCTTGTCCTCCAGGGGGCGCTGGACCGTGGTGGGGTAGAGGGGCGCCTGTGACCTGCCTTGCCCCTGCCGTCCTCCAGGGGGCGCTGGGCCGGGGTGGGGTAGGGGGGCGCCTGTGACCTGCCTTGCCCCTGCCGTCCTCCAGGGGGCGCTGGGCCGGGGTGGGGTAGGGGGGCGCCTGTGACCTGCCTTGCCCCTGCCGTCCTCCAGGGGGCGCCGGGCCGGGGTGGGGTAGGGGGGCGCCTGTGACCTGCCTTGCCCCTGCCGTCCTCCAGGGGCGCTGGGCCAGGGTGGGGTGGGGGGCGCCTGTGACCTGCCTTGCCCCCCCTTGTCCTCCAGGGGGCGCTGGGCCAGGGTGGGGTAAGGGGGCGCCTGTGACCTGCCTTGCCCCCCCTTGTCCTCCAGGGGGCGCTGGGCCAGGGTGGGGTGGGGGGCGCCTGTGACCTGCCTTGCCCCTGCCGTCCTCCAGGGGGCGCTAGGCCGGGGGGGGCGCCTGGGACCTGCCTTGTCCCTGCCATCCTCCAGGGGGCGCCGGGCCGGGGTGGGGTAGGGTAGGGGGGCGCCTGTGACCTGCCTTGTCCCTGCCGTCCTCCAGGGGGCGCCGGGCCGGGATGGGGTAGGGGGCGCCTGTGACCTGCCTTTCCCCTGTTGTCCTCCAGGGGGCGCTGGGCCGCGTCCCGCCTCCGACCGTCCTCCGGGGGGCGCTGGGGCGCCTGTGGCCTGCCTTGCCCCTGCCGTCCTCCAGGGGGCGCCGGGCCGGCTCCCTCCGGTCCTCCGGGGGGGTGCGCCGGGGCGCAGTGCTTAGCACAGGGTGAGTTTCAGGGCGTTGAGCGCCTCCCCCTCCCCCCTCCCAGCGCCGCCAGGGCGATTGGGGGGGGGGGGGCCGGGGCCGGGGAGGGGGGATGAGCGGGGCGGGCGGGTCCGCGCATGCGCCGGAGATGCGGGGCGGGGCGGGGCAGGACCGGCCGGGAGCGGAGCGTGGGAAAAGGCGGCGGGGCGGACGGAGGGAGGGTCTTCCCTTTCCCATCTCCATCCCCAGCCCGGCTGCGGGGGGGCGGGGAGGGGGGGGAAAAAAAAAAAAAAAAAAGGGAGGGAAGAGGAGGGAGCCCCGCCCCGTCCTGTCCCGCAGCCCCGCCTCCGGCCGGCCCCCCGGGCGGGGACTCCCGGCTCCTACCTGCCTTGCTCTCCTCCTCCTCCTCCTCTTCTTTTTCTTCTCCTCCGGACGGCCGAGCTCCCCGGGGCGGACACGGTAAGCGCGGGGCCGGGGCAAGCATCCCAGGCGCGCCCCCCCCCCCCTTTCCCCCCGCCGGGAGCGCGCGAGCGCGGCCCCGCGGCCCCTCTCCATTCACCCATCCCCTCCCTCCCTCCCTTCATTCATTCATTTCCCCCGTCTTTCATCATCCCATCGACAGGGATGTGGGCGCTCCCTAAGCGCCCTCTTTGTGCCGGGCACTGCTCTAAGCGCTGGGGTCCCTAGAAGGGAGTGGGGTGGCCCCGCTTTGGGTTCACGGGCTTTCCCCTTTACACAAGGACTGACCGACGCACAGAGCATAATAAAATAATAATAAGGTTGGTGTTAGTTCGGCGCTTACTATGTGCCAAGCACTGCTCTAAGCGCTGGGGCCCCTAGAAGGGAGTGGGGTGGCCCCGCTTTGGGTTCATGGGCTTCCCCTTCTCCTTTACAGAAGGACTGACCGATGCACAGAGCATAATAAAATAATAATAATGTTGGTGTTCAGCGTTTACTATGTGCCAAGCACTGCTCTAAGCGCTGGGGCCCCTAGAAGGGAGTGGGGTGGCCCCGCTTTGAGTTCATGGGCTTCCCCTTCTCCTTTACAGAAGGACTGACCGACGCACAGAGCATAATAAAATAATAATAATGTTGGTCTTAGTTCAGCGCTTACTATGTGCCAAGCACTGCTCTAAGCGCTGGGGCCCCTAGAAGGGAGTGGGGTGGCCCCGCTTTGGGTTCATGGGCTTCCCCTTCTCCTTTACAGAAGGACTGACCGATGCACAGAGCATAATAAAATAATAATAATGTTGGTGTTCAGCGTTTACTATGTGCCAAGCACTGCTCTAAGCGCTGGGGCCCCTAGAAGGGAGTGGGGTGGCCCCGCTTTGAGTTCATGGGCTTCCCCTTCTCCTTTACAGAAGGACTGACCGACGCACAGAGCATAATAAAATAATAATAATGTTGGTCTTAGTTCAGCGCTTACTATGTGCCAAGCACTGCTCTAAGCGCTGGGGCCCCTAGAAGGGAGTGGGGTGGCCCCGCTTTGGGTTCATGGGCTTCCCCTTCTCCTTTACAGAAGGACTGACCGATGCACAGAGCATAATAAAATAATAATAATGTTGGTGTTCAGCGTTTACTATGTGCCAAGCACTGCTCTAAGGGCTGGGGTCCCTAGAAGGGAGTGGGGTGGCCCCGCTTTGGGTTCACGGGCTTCCCCTTTACAGAAGGACTGACCGACGCACAGAGCATAATAAAATAATAATGTTGGTCTTAGTTCGGCGCTTACTATGTGCCAAGCACTGCTCTAAGCGCTGGGGCCCCTAGAAGGGAGTGGGGTGGCCCCGCTTTGGGTTCATGGGCTTCCCCTTCTCCTTTACAGAAGGACTGACCGATGCACAGAGCATAATAAAATAATAATAATGTTGGTCTTAGTTCAGCGCTTATTATGTGCCAAGCACTGCGCTAAGCGCTGGGGTCCGTAGAAGGGAGTGGGGTGGTGCCGCTTTGGGTTCACAGGCTTCATCTCTTTTACAGAGGGACTAACTGAAGCACAGAGAAAAATACTAACAATAATGTTGGTATTTGTTAAGCGCTTACTATGTGCCAAGCACTGTTCTAAGCACTGGGGTGGGTACAGGGTGATCAGGTTGTCCTACGTGGGGCTCCCAGTCTTTATCCCTATTTTACAGAGGGAGTAACTGAGAATAATAATAATAATAATGGAATATCTCAAGTGCTTACTATGTGCTAAGCGCTGGGGTGGATCCGAGGTCATCAGGTTGTCCCACGTCGGGCTCACTGTCTTCATCCCCATTTCACAGATGAGGGAACCGAGGCCCAGAGAAGTGAAGTGATGATGATGGTATTTGTTAAGCGCTTCCTAGTTGCCAAGCACTGTTCTAAGCGCTGGGGGAGATAAAAGGTCATCCCGTGGGGCTTTGCAGTCTCCATCCCCATTTTCCAGATGAGGTCACTGAGGGACAGAGAAGTGAAGTGACTGACCCAAGGTGTCACAGCAGACAAGTGGCAGGGTGGGGATTAGAACCCACGACCTCTGACTCCCCAGCCTGGGCTCTTTCCGCTGAGCCACGCTGCTTCTCATGAGCGTCTCGCTGCGTGCGCAGCACTGGACTAAGCGCTCGGGAAAGCCCAGCCAGAGGAAGCGGGCACATGGCTGCACCTGTCCAAACTTCTATTTCTGGACCATCCTTCCCTCCCCTCCCCCCGCATTGGGAACTTCTTGGGGGCAGGGACTGGGTCTGCGTTACTACTGTACTGGACTCCCCCCAAGTGCTTAGTCCAGTCCTCCACACACAGGAAGCGCTCAGTACATGCAACCATGGGTGACTGGATACAGTACAGCAGTGAAGAGGGACAGTTTGTATTGTGAGCTCGTGGTTGGACAGGGATCGTCTCTGCTGCCGAACTGTCCATTCCCCAGCGCTTAGGCCAATGCTCTGTACAGAGTAAGCGCTCAGTAAATACGACTGAATGAAGCCTGGCCCACAACGAGCTCGTGGTGGGGGGCGGGGGAGGGGAGACAGACATCAGTGCAAGTAGACATGATTATAAATAAATACATAAATAAATGAGTAAACCCCCTTCCTTGCCCCTCTCCCCGA
Source organism: Ornithorhynchus anatinus (assembly GCF_004115215.2). Lineage (NCBI taxonomy): Eukaryota > Metazoa > Chordata > Mammalia > Monotremata > Ornithorhynchidae > Ornithorhynchus > Ornithorhynchus anatinus. The sequence goes on along the minus strand of NC_041742.1, from coordinate 23,753,469 downwards.
CTCCCGGGGTCCCCGAGGATGGGGATGATTTGCGGGGAGTCCCTTTGTATTTCCTCTACCTCCCCGCCCTGCCTCTGCCCCAGAGGAGCCCCCAAATACCATCCTGTTTTGGCCCTTTCCTCCCCAAACACAGTGCCCTTTAACAATAATAATCATGGTCTTTGTTAAGCGCTTACTGTGTGCAGGCACTGTCCTAAGCGCTGGGGTGGATACAGGTTAGGTTGGACACTGTCCCTGTCCCACTGAGGCTCACAGGCGCACTCCCCGTTTTGCAGATGAGGTGACTTGAGGCCCAGAGAAGTGAAGTAATAATAATAATAATGATGATGGTATTTGTTAAGCACTTACTATGTGCAGGCACTGTCCTAAGCGCTGGGGTGGATACAAGTTAGGTTGGACCCAGTCCCTGTCCCACATGAGGCTCCCAGTCTCACTCCCCGTTTTGCAGATGAGGTGACTGAGGCCCCGGGAAGTGAAGTGAGCTGGCCAAGGTCACAGAGCAGACGTGTGGCGGAGGTGGGATTAGAACCCACGACCTTCTCGCTGCCAGGCCCGGGCTCTTGCCGCTACCCCATGCTGCTGCACCTTGCACCCCCTCGCCCTCCGGATTTGGTGATTACGAGCAAAAAACCCAGCCTGAAAAGCAGTTTTTTTTTGTAGTCCTGCTATCTAAGTATGCCGGCGTTATTTGGGGACCCCCCATTCCCCTAACCCCCTATGAGAGGTCACCCGAATTCCGCCCCAACGACGACCCGCGATTTCATCCTCGACTACAAAACGGGGTTGGGGATTTGTAGCCCTCCATCCCACCCACCCCAGCGCTTAGTGCAGTGCCTAGCACAAAGTAAGCCGCTCAATAAATGCCGTAAATATTACGCTCCTCCACTTCTCCCTCTCCACCTCGGTCTACCCCTGTTCAATAAGTAGCGCCGGTATCCAGGAATATGGACTGGATCCTTTCCCGAACTTTACCCGGATTTACCTGGCATTGTGGCACTGACTTGGAAATGATGTTTCTCCACCGGGCACCTCATTTTCCTCCTCCTGGAAAATGCAGATAACTCCCGTGTGGTGGGCTGCTGTCACGATCATCCGGTAAAGTAGAATTAAAACCGTTATTCTGTGTGAGAAAAATATTTGAGGGGGAGGGGGATTTTGATCACTCGGGTAACTTCTGGTCATTTCTTTTACATCCCGGCAGTCTTCAGAATAACGAAAACCAGAACTGCTACCTAACGATGGTTAACCGTTGTTACTACTAGAGGGCTATAAAGCACATCAAGGAAAAAATCTAATGCTCCTTATAATTTATGCCCAAGTTGCCGTACACTGACCATTTGTAGTTTAGGTTTTTGTTTATGGGAAATTTCCCCGTAGTATTTGCCAGGTGTTTCTTTTTGATCAGTTAAAAAATATAATTTTTTCTTGTTAGTCTTAATTTACATATCCCAAATAAAGGAATTTTGAACTGGGGTTCTTAATGATCTAACATCTTCCATTTTGTCTATAGGTAGCATTTTATATTGCTTTTCTCCATCATTAAATGATTTTAATTTTAAAGGGTGTTTTGGGTTCCTAAATTCTCCATTTTTCTCCTTTTGAAGCTTAGGGTTAAATGAACTGTTCTTGCTTTGCTGTGTGTTTTTGTTTATAGGTGTTTTTTTTTTGTTGTCGTTGTTTCTTCAATGAAAGAGCAGAAACTGATTGGAAATCATTTGCCGTAGACAGCAAGTAGGGAGCCGGGCGAAGGAGGGAAGGGTGGTGGGTATTGATCGCGAATCCTCGTGGTGCTTAAATATTCTTGACATTTTAGATTTATGACTTCAGATAAAAGATGCCAGGTCAAAATGATGTCTTGCATAGCACACTCCAGAGCATAGTATCGTAGTCCTGACTGAATACAAATTTGAAATCCGCGGTCGTGAAATTGGGGGGACGTGGCATAGGAAGAGAAAGGAGCCCGTAAGGCACCCGTTTCAACCCAGCATAAAGCACCCACGCATTGCCAACCCACCCTTTCCCCTCTAAAGCTTACGGACTAAAGGTTGGTGGTACAGTGAACTGATTTGACACCCTTTTGTGCCCCTGCAAATCCCCTTTATTGTGGCGGCCTCAACTTAAATTCACGTCCTTGGTTCGTAACCATTCCTCTGTGGGATTTGGATCTGGTACCTTCTGAGAAAGTCAAGGGAAGAATTGGGGGGTGAGGGGAGGGAGCTGGAGGGAAGGCTAAAAGTTTATGGCCGGGGTTTCTGAAAAGGGCTACTCATTGCTGCCGCCTCCACTAAGCAAAGTGGACTTCATTTTGAACTGATGCAAATCGGTCAATGGTTTTGAGCGCTTACTCTGTGCGGGACACTGTATTAAGCACTTGGGAGAGTACAGTACAGCAGAGTTAGCAGACACACTACCTGCCCACACTCCTAAGCGCTTACCACATCATAGGGGAGAGATCTGTGAAGTACCTTGCTATTTCTGTCTCCACCCCCTGCCTCCCCTAACCACACACACGGATGTTTGTGGGCAAGCGGAAAGTTGCGGTGGACAACTGCAAAGCGCTTGCTGTAATCTGGTAGTGCAGTTGGCCAAATCTTGGTTACGGCTCCCTTTCTCAACAGCCTCCGCTAAGCACAACAGATAGGTGTGGGTGTGGAAGAGAGAGTGAGGTTGATATCTGAGGACCGTCTCCAAGTCCCGGTAAGGTGATCAAGCCAAGGGGAAGGAGATGGAAAATTCCAACTTGCTACTTCTGAACCACTGGTGTGAACGATGAAAAAGGCTGTGTTTATGTGGCCACGTCCACCAGCAGCCTCCTGAGCTGGAAGGGACTACAGCAGATGGGTGTAAGGAGACAATAAGCAGGGGAATTCTACCTGTCAATCAACCTATATTGATTGAGCGGTTACTGTGTGCAGAGGACTGGACAAGATGCTTGGGAGAGGAGAGTGAAATAGAGTTGGAGGATATGATCCCCACCCTCCTGGAGCTTGTTCTACTTGAGCAAATGCAATGGGGACGGTGGGAGGGGAGGAGTTGCAGGAAGGAACTTGAGCAGAAAGGTGACCACTACTTGACAGGCTCGCTGCCATGAACAAGGAATTAACCCAACTTTTTGCGCTAATAATTCAGCTCCAACTTCTGGAATGTGAGACCAGACTTGGTGACAAAGTGAAATGAGTTTAATTGAAATTCAGATGAAAAAACTGAGCCTTTTGTAGCCAGATGGGGTTTGATCAGAATTTGCTTTTTGAATTGAAAACAAAAGTTAAAATATTTAGGCTGTGAAGCTGCTGCAGGCCGAAGACTATACACGGAGCTCAGTGATGAAAAATCGTGCCCTAGTAATAATGGGCTCGCTAAATATTGTTTCTTCTTCAAATTGGGACAAGGCATTCTGATAAGACTTGTTTATCTTTGACAAGTTCCTCGTTTTTTAATTTCAGTTTGGAATGGGCACTCTTGGGAATTCTTTCAGCCCTAGAGAAAGCCAAGATGCTTTATAGGAAACGAATTCCCAAGTCTTCAAAATGAAGGCCTGAAGCTAATATTGATTTTATTTATCTTAACAGATGCAGTTTATGTTGCTTTTCAGTCGCCAGGGTAAGCTACGACTTCAGAAATGGTATGTCCCGTTGTCAGACAAAGAAAAGAAGAAAATCACAAGGGAACTTGTTCAGACCGTTTTAGCTCGGAAGCCTAAGATGTGCAGCTTTCTGGAGTGGCGAGATCTGAAGATTGTCTACAAAAGGTATAGCTTGTATTCATCCGAAAGTTGACGTAGCAGAGGGCAAGGCACAAATGTTGGGTCGCTTTCTGCACAAGAAAATGGTTCGTTGCGAAAGAGGGGTTATTTATGGACATTCATGCCCAGAGACTACTTCTGCCTTTAGAAATGCTTTGTAGATCTGAGGGTGAAACTGTCGAAACCTGGTCTTCCTCCGGTAGAAGCAATCAACACATGGAAACAGGTTGTTGAGCAACTGCTTATTTAAGGTTTCTTCTGTTATTATTTAGAAATGATTTGAAGTGGTTTTTAATGAATGTTAGCAGTTAGGATTATGTGCAAAAATCTTTACTTCCCAGCAAATCTTATGGTATGTGAGAATGTGGTTTTGTAACCAGAGGAAAAAGAGACATCTGTTTTGGGAGGTATCATCAATAAAACCCTTTTATAATGGGGAAGAAATTACAGTAATCCATTCTTCCTCTACAAGGCATAGTTCCCCCCCACCCACCCTACTTTTATTTAGGCAGTTGAATTTAGGGGACTATCACAAGTCTCAGAAAGAAATATTCCTGAATTTAAAAATCATTTGTTACTCAGAAAAAATAAAAATTTGCCTAATGTAGAATTATGAAGATGAGTAGAGAAAAGTGCATTGAAGGTTTCAAAATTTAGTACCAAAGAAAAATGACTTCATGGATCAGTAAATCGGTCACTTATATCTGTGCCCACTGTGTGCCAAGCATTGTACTAAGGGTTTAGAGAGCCGGGCGTGGTTGGGGCAGTGTATTATGAGTTCACCTCATCATGACTGAAATATCTTAAAGCAAGATGCTCGACAGTTGGATCCGGTGTGGGGAATTCTTTGCTCTGCAGTATAAGTGGGCAGGACACTAAACTAGAACTCAGAAGAATTGAGAATGTACGTTCCTGGAGGATTGGGAGTCTGCCTACCAACTCTGTTGGGGTGTATTCTCTCAAGTGGTGGGTATGGTGTTCTGCACACAGTAAGCATTCAGATACAAATAATGAGGCCCTGGGAGTCAGAGGACTGGGTTCTTTCTAATCCCTGCTCTGCCACGTTTCTGCTGTGACCTTGGACAAGTCACTTCACTTCTCTGCATCTCAGTTACCTCCTCTGTAAAATGGGGATTAAGACTGTGAGCCCCACATGGGACACGGACTGTGTCCAACCTTATTAGCTTGTATCTATCCCAAGGCTTAGAACAGAGCCTGGCACAGAGTAAACACTTAACAAATATCATTAAAAAAACCCCCACTATGATTAAATGGGGTTGGACAGTGCCACGAATGACTAGCTTTGTCACTGGGCAAGTGGTTGAGAGGTGCCCAGCCTCAGAACAGGGTCAATAATTCTTACTCTGGCTTATCTGAGCCGGGGAAGAGATCAGTTGTAGTTAAGAATATGTAAAATGCCTGACCTCCGTGAAAGAGGTTCCATATCAAATTTCTTTTTTGGCCTCAAGAATGTACACTTCACCCTTTTCAAGGAGGGTGAAGAAACCCTCCACACCATGGTGTATAGTCCTCTGAAAAAAGGTCCTTTTCAGAGATTTTCTCTTAACCCTTTATAGAAAGTGTCTCGCCGTAGATACTGTTAGGTAAAGGCTGTTCATAGGAACATTTGCTAAGTCTGTTCCGGATTGACCATTCCTAGCTAACTACTTTTGAAGGAGTAGTGCTTGCAACATTTGATTCACAGTTATTTTTAAGAAATCCAATTTTTTTTTCTTTCCAAGTAACTGTGAGGTAGGTAAAATGGAAAATCTGTGCTTCTAAAAAATTCTCAAATCTTAGCAAGTCAGTCATCTACTGACTCGCTGTGCTTTAACAGTAGTTCATGAAATACAGATTACCAGTGGGTATTTAAAGAGCAGTTCAGCAGTGGTTTAAAACCGTCAGCTGATATTTAGCTGACTTAGAAGAGTCATGTGCTTGGAATAGAAGAAGAGTCGCTTTCAGATTTGCCGGGTGTTCCAGCAGTTAAATGAAAATGTGCCAAAAACATGCGAGTAGACCTTTTTTCCTTACTAGTCTGAAAATTTACTTCTGCAAGTACCTTGAACTAACTTAATATAATGAACCCTTTACTGAAATTTTAAAAGCCATTAGGAAGAGATTTTTTAGATAAAGAAAACAACCTAAAACAAAAGTCTACCTTTTCCCAAATGTATCAATTTTTTGGTTCTTCGCCTCTCACTTCAGATTTTAAAAAATCATTTTGATTCTACTCTTAAATCTGGTTTAGTTCAGGAAGTCATGTTCCTGGGGCACCTCCTCTTCGCCATTTTCCATCATCCTCCCCTTTTGACACACAAACCTTCTCAAGGAAAACTCTTGGTCCCTTGGTATCTCAGACAAAATCATTAAAAACTTAGTTTTGCCATTCAGTTCCATACCTCCACATGCGCTACTGCGGACTGTTGGGCAAAGGTGTTGCATCTGTCCTGAAATTATATCACGGCAGCAGTGCTGGACATAAGCGGGAGCCCCCCGGATCTCAGCTGTGGTAGAAGAAATGGTCCCATAATGGCTGTTCTAAGGTGGCAGTGGCCCCATCCACATGGGATGCTTCTTCCGTCCTCTTGGTTCACCTCCAACCACAACCCAGCCTTCCCAATGTACCCTGCCCCGGGCCCGTATGCCTGATTTCTTCAGTGACTGGCTTGCGTCCCCCTCCCGCCGGCCCCTGAAAAAAGAGAACCATGTGTGCCTTGGTTGCTCCCAGATCAAATTAACCTCTTTCCCAGTAGTCCCCTGGAAAGCTTTGCATGAATTTTCAGCACCGGAGTAGAGTAGATGCAAGGTCAGACACAGTCCCTACCCCCAGTGGGACTCACATTCTCTTTTCCTATTTTACAGATGAGGAAACTGAAACTGAGAGAGAAAGTAACTTGCCCTAGATCATTCGGCAGGCCAGATGTGGAGCTGGGGATTTGAACCCCAATCTCCCGACTCCCAAATCCCAGCTCTTTCCAGTCGATTACACTGCTATTTTGTTCTGTCTGCTACTTAGACCGGGAGCCCTATGTAGGACAGGGACTGCATGACCTGACTCTCTTGTACGAACCCAAGTTCTTAGAATGGTGCTTGGCCCCTAGTAAACATTTAAAAAATACCAGTTACTGTCCTTGTGATTTTTATGGAAGAATGAGAGATGAACTGAACTGAGTCAAGTCCTGATGTTTTCCTCCAATACTGAGTGGGGGCTATTTCCTTTCTAGCCTTTTTTCCCATTCATTATTAAATTTCTCATTTCAACTTTTTGTCTGTAATGCCTCCCTACTCTACTGTATTGTACTCTCCCAAGCACTCTGCACACAGTAAGCGCTCATAAATGCCACTGACTGAAAAACCCCAACTAACTGCTGTCCCTTCAGCCCGTGTCTTGGAGAGGCTCCTCGGGTTCTCTCTGGAGCCACAGTTGGCTGATTTGAAGGTACTTCATTATTTTGGAGGAACACTGAAGGCCCCTTGCGGAATTGGCCCAACCCTGCCTCTTTTTCCTCACCTTCTCGAGGGCCTCACTCTGCTGGGGCCTGGGCCTCCGGAAACTCCCTGGGGTCTCCTCCTCTTCTAGTGCCTAATGACTTTGAAAGCAAGGCAGATCCTTCATTGAGTCCCATCTGCCACCAAATTGCGTTTTGGGATTCCTAAAGCCGGAGTCTCCCCGGATGTGCTGGCTGGCAGTCACGTGATGCCAGGGCCTTCGGTTCCTTTGTCCTCAGGTCGGATCTCGATCCCGGCACGAGAATCATCCTTTTCCAACACTCCCCAGTTTCATTATTCTAAATGCAAAATAAGCTGTGTTTGTCTTGATGCTATTTCTGGTGATGTGGTTTTTTTAGAATAGTTTTCCATTGTTTCCTTCTACACTCTACTTTTTTCCAGATATCAACTAGTTTTCTATTTTAATGAACTCTGGATGAGAGTTTGGGAAGAAGGATTACCATTAAAATTAAATTTCTGCTCTGTCTTCCCAAAACTTACCTACTCAAAATTCAGCTGCTAGATATTATTAGAAAGATGGAGTCTTTGCTTTTCCTTTATTTCCTTTTTCTTGGGAAAGAATGAATTGCTATGAAAATATAAATGGGCTTTTAAAATAATGGAAAGCGAGGAAAAAAAGATTAATTTTATGTTGAGTTGAACACTATAAGATTGCTTAGAAAATACAGTTATATAATCTGGAGAGTTTTGTGTGTGTGTTTTCTTGCAGGTATGCTAGCCTGTATTTCTGCTGTGCTATTGAAGATCAGGATAATGAACTCATTACCCTGGAAATAATTCATCGTTACGTCGAGCTACTTGATAAATATTTTGGCAGTGTGAGTAGTATTTAGTTTTTTAGAATTAAGAGTTCCAGACATCTTGGCATTTTACCCTTGCGCTGTTTTTATGGACTAAGACAGGCCTATTTCAGGAAGTCTTCAAACTGGAGGGGAAATAAAAAGAGGAAGGAATGAATCTTCGTTTTGTTTATGTCTCTAATATATGTGCATTTGCCAAACTTGCCTGTTCCCGTATGACTGCTCTTTTAATCACATTGATGGGAATTGGATTTAAAACTGTAATGGAAAAGAATCCGGGAGCAAACACATTAATTTTCTTGAGGCTTAGTATAGGATTTACATTTGTGTTAGCATGTGTAATCTTCCTATCTAGGGAATGTGTTGGCAAAAATCAATTTCTTTGTGTAAAACCCAAAAGTGTAATTTGTCAGTGCTGGGGAAGTTGGAAGAAACTGTAGCTGTAGGTCTCATAGCAGGATATCATAGTATTTGTGACAGGTAAGATGTGAAAACCAAGTTCCATTAATTTTGCTTGGTTAGCAAGACTTAGGGTTTTCAGAAAGCATAGGATCCGTTCACTACCACAAACCAGGCAGTTATTCCAGATGGTCTGCCTTTCCTGTTTTCGAAAGTTGCTGATGTTCCTGACACCGAAGCGTAAAAGAATCATTTTTTTGCATGCTGAAGCATTTCTCTGTATTGCTCCAGGTGTGTGAACTTGATATCATCTTTAATTTTGAGAAGGCTTATTTTATCCTGGATGAGTTCCTTTTGGGAGGGGAAGTTCAGGAAACATCCAAGAAAAATGTTCTTAAAGCCATTGAGCAGGCAGATCTGCTGCAGGAGGTAAGTTAGTTGTAATTCTCTCGTCTGAGTCTCAGCATGATGTGCTTTTGCTAGGAAGATACTGTCATCTTTCTCAATTGTCTTCTAAATTGCTTCTTCGCATGCTTAGCATGTGACCTCGAGTGTCTCATTGTTTATGTGTAATGTGTCTACTTCTATCGCATTTCATTCCAGATTGTTGCGATTTTCATCTCATGTGCAGAACCTGCATCATAAGCCTAGGAGTTTAAATTTTTCAAGAACACTTGGGGTAGTTCTATGTTAGAAAAACAGGTGCTTTCGCCCGCGTGTGGTTTATCCTAAGCTACTTACGAATTTTCATGAGGTTAGTAGTTTTTATAGAGTCTTCCCTTAAGGAAGTCATGCTGTTGGTCTAGTGGAAAGACCACTGCTCTGGGATTCAGGAGGCCTGGGTTCGAATTCCTCTTCTGCCTGAAGCTGGCTAACATGGGTGAAGGCTGCAGATGCACTTTACGATGGACCGCACTCCTTTCTTCCCGCTCCTTGTACATTGGGTCCCAGTGGGAGTGTGACTGGCAGATACAAGCACTTAGTACAGTGTTCTGCACAAAGTAAGGGCTCAATAAATACGATCGAATGAATGAATACAAGGGCTAGTGAGTGACGCTGCACAAGCCACTAGCATGCTAATCCGTTCCTCTGTGCGACTTCTCAATCCCCAAGTCTCAGCGTGAGGAGGGTCTTCTGTCGTTCCCAGTGGGGGACTCCTTCGCCTTCTCGGGACCAGACCCTTGAATGATAACCTGAGACTCGTGTGGTCGTAGGCACGGTCCGTGTGCAGCCTGTGCAGATAAAGGTGATCTTAACATTAATGTTCTGTAAAGTTCAGCTACTTTTGAGGAATGGAGCTGTGGCTTTTGTAGTTGTAGGAAACGGATAGGTTGAAACAAACAAAAAAGACTTAGGTTCAAAATGGAAGACTATTTTCAAGAGTGTTTTCCTTCACTGTAAGTTGTTAAGGGTAAAATCAAAGGTATGATTATGTTTTTTCTGGATAATAGGTTCATTTTTCAGAAGTGAAGTATTATTTATTTTGGAGATGAGAATGAACAGACTAAGTAATTTTCTCTTTTGAATTCTTGAATTCTTTTGAATTCTTGAAGGACCAGCATCTTCTCCAAGTGACTAGTTCATGTCACTTCATTTCAGATGGTTCTTTGTTTGCTAGGGAAGAGCATCTTTCTAAAATGTTTCCCTGCTATTTCAGTTTATGAATGAAAGATCTGGCTTTGAGGGGATGCTCTCTGAAATGGTAATGAGAATGCAGATTTTTTTTTCTCTTTTATCTGTAGCCTTTGTTCCTAACAAACTCTACTCCCATCCAAAATGAGAAGATAATGCTTTCACTGACAAGAATTGGGGTCATTCCTGTGTAGGTTACTGATTCAACACTGTTGTTGGAATCATTTGAATGAAAATGACATCATTTAAATCATTAAATGACATCATTTAAATGTCCAACTTATCTGAAAAGTACTAAGAATTTTACACATGTAAAATAAACTTTTATTTTCTATTCTTTTCCTAAGCCTGCCTTAGTAGTGGTATAGCCGTCTACTTGTGTTTTCCGACATTATAGTTTGGCTGAGTTTGAAGCCTGCTTCTTTTTTCCCCATCAATATCTACTCTAAGCTGTACGATTTTTCTTTATGCACTAAATGATACACTTAGAATGTGTATTCATTGATTGCTTCGAGTTAGGTAATCAATAGCTCCGCCATTCTTTGCAGAGGTCTAGATGTTTTGAAGGATCCCTATTTTTTCTGCTGCTTGCAGATTTCACTCAAATTCTATAGGAAATCCACTTGTTTTTGAAATATGGTGTGATTTAGTTTCCAGAATTTCTTGCATCTCACAGGAAACAAAGACGTTAGTACAACTAATATTCAATATAGTATCTCATTTTTCGTATCGATATGTAAAGTTGACAGGCAGCCTTGTTTTGGTGGTCATTTTGCAGCAATTTGTTCACTTTACCACCTCACTGAAATGATGTGTATCTACGTTTTGCTCTAAGTATCATTGGAGCGAAGCATATTAAGTTGCGTGGCACTGTATCGTCCCAAAGTTTATTCATCCTGCACTGTGTTGTCTTGGAATTTTAATTGCATTATTTTGTGCTTAGTTGGTCAGTCTGTGTGACACTGGGCAGACTACCTCTGTCTCCCAAATCTCACTCCTTAACGTATTTTCCATCGTCTCTTCTGTGACTCTCAAAATTCTGCTTTTGGTTGTCGTGTAGTACTTAAAATATTGTCCATTTTGGAGTGCCAAACACTGCTGTGTGTTTTCTTAACTCCAGCAATAGAAATTTTTGCCAAAATCTGACTAGGGTAACATTTGCTTTTCATGTATTGAAGCATGATCGGGTAAGACACGATTTCTTTTAACTTCCTTTTACCTAGCTTGCCCTTTAAAGTCACTATATTTTCAATTTGCATTTCCCATCCTACAGAGTTGGGGAAGTAAGGCTCAGGGTGGTTTCTCCTGAAAGTGAGCTTTTACCTACTCTGAAGACAACAGAAACTTACTTGGTAGTGAAATTTAACCCTTGTGAAAATGAGATTGTGAATTGAGCCTGATTCCTATTTAGTTCTGTACTCCTCTGCAAGGATGATTCTGTTCACACTCAGTCCGCTAACAGTATTTCTTGGGCACCTATTGTGTGCAGAGCATTGTACTAAGCACCTGGGAGAGTACAAAAGAATTAGCATGCAAGCAAGCACCCAGGCCCAGCTAATTTATCTGTGTGTTTTAGACTTTTTTGTTTAATCCAGTCTGAAAGGAAAACTCCTTAGTGTGGCACAGAGATCTTGGACAGAGGTTGTCCTAATGGTCTAAAGATAATCTAGTCTAGGAATTGGCAGAGTTGGGTGTCTGGGCTTGACCACTTCCCTCCTGCTTGACCTCAGGAGGATCTCTTGGATAAAATACCTTTTCTCCCTCAGACTGTAAACCCCATATGGGACAGGCCTCTGTGCAATCTGATTATCTTCTCTCTACCCCAGCGCTTAGCCCAGTGTTTGACACACACACAGTAACTGCTCTATAAATTCTATTATTACTATTAAGTGGGCAGGGCATGTGCTGCTACTCTTCAGTTGAGGTATAGTCCCAGCTTTGCCCATTTTGCTACTACCTACTCTGTTGTTCTGCCTCCCACATTGTGTCTCCACTCCTGGATCCTAGTGTCCTTGGCACAGGGAGCGGGAGGGGGAGAAGCAACGGAGGCTCAGGACAACTCTAGGGACTCAGAAGCAGCCGTGTGAATTCTTGGCATATGGGCTACCTGCTGCCAGTATTTGGCTGCCCTTTATATTCAGAAAGGGGGAAGGCCCCAGGTCCACTTAAGATCTCGCTATATAAACTGGTCCTAAAATATATAGGGGTAGATGGGGCTTGAGACTTTGTTTTAACTTCCTGGCTTCTTATTTTAGAGTTATTTTGACTGTTCAAGCCACCAGCATACTTTCTGAACAAATGCACAACTGGCTGAACTCTGGCATGTTTCCCAGGCATTTTTTTTTCCTTACAGAAAGTAACAAATCAGTACTAAAAAAAACCTGGCAATTTTTGGTACAACACTGTTCTTTTTTTAGAGTCCCAAACCCCAAGAATATCAAGCATACAGTGCCCAAACAGTTCCTTTTTCCTGGTATGTTTACACATCCTGCCCCCGTAAATGAGGCTTGAGTTGCTTAGTAGTTAGGCTGTGTAACAGAGAAAAACTTACCTTTGCCCAAAGTCTTCATCTGTGTGGAGCCGGCCCGGATCACCTAAGGACATTGAAACCAGATCTCACTTAAGCTGCAAAACTATTTTCTCCAAGGTTCTCCAGGAAATTACAATCATTATTAACTTTGTGAGCACGTAGGAAATAATTTGATATTCATTCCTGGAGACTAAGGTAGAGAACTCAACTGAATTTCTGTTTTCATGTACCAAAGACTGACATCCAAATCAGGGGTGCCTTTTCACTGTCTCTGCTCTCTTTGTGAGGACATGTTAAAATGTCTCTATGGTCTTAATGTATTTTGTGCTACAAAATTAGGGTTTTAAGACTGGATTTTTGGTTAAAGGGATCCTTATCTTTTTTTTATCTTTTCCTTTCTGAAAAAGTGCCCTCAAATTTTTCCTTCCAAACCTCTGTTCAGTTATGAAGGATTGCACCGGCCCCAGATATTGCAGGGAGGGCATGGGCTTCGTGGATTCTTTTTTGAAAGTAGAGGTGTGACTTGCTATAACACACACATCATTACTGCCCAGTGATAATCAATAGTGAGGGTCATTCAAATGTTGTATTTAAAGAATGAGTAGCCCCAGGTAACCACCAACCTTGATTACTTTTGGTTACATGGGTTATATTGGTTAAATCTATATTATTTTTATCATTAGGTGGGTGTTATGATAGATTACAGCATAACTGAAAGACTCAAATATGTTGATTTGCAAGTTCGGACTGGCGTTTTAAACTAAGATACAATTAGAAAATTATATAATTTTTTGACGATCTCTAGAAATTGGTTTGTAATTCTATTTTTAGTTTGTAACTGGGTTATTTTTGAAAATGATCAAACATGCCACTGGTATCAAGTTTTCAAACCCTTGGAAAAAAAATTCCATCCAGAAAAGTCTAACATGTGAAGATTTCAGATAACTCTAATCATTTTTATTGTTGTAACTGATAGACTCATTCTTTTACTTGTTATATTCTTCCCAAGAGCACACTACGTAGCTGATGTAGCAAATGTCTTTTTCTTGCACCGTTAAATTAATTTAGCTGAAAGTGAATTTTTTGTAAGTTAGTACAAAACATCCCCCCATCTCTCTCATGTATCATAGAATTAGCAGGCTGGCAGGGCCAGGACATATACCAGCATAGTGTAGTCGTAGACATAGTGAATATTTTTTATAAGACAGACACTTACTGATTTTTTTTTTCTCCCACTGCTGCTTGACTTTGTGTTTATAGAGCCAGAATGAAGACTGGGGAGGTCTGTCTGAGGATATCTTATGATTATGAGCAATCTAAGGCTTTATGCCCTTTGACCCCCAACTTAATTATTGGTAACTACTAAATTTACCATTTTGGTGGCATGGATCAATGGGGTGCTATGCACAGATTGTTGCACGTGAAATGAATTCCAGTCCTTGCTTGATAAGCGAAGATAAAAGCAGTAGATAACGGGTGTTGGGCTTTACCCCTCTGCAGCATTTGCATGATGAAATATTGGGACGGTGCTTTTTGGTGTGTTCACCTTTCCTTGTCGTACTAACAGCATCAGTTTGAAGTGCGTGGTGTTTCTTTTGATTTTGAGCTTTGCTTGATGTTGGTATTATTTCTCACCAAGCGGGGGACCGAAAACAAGCAGTGAGCTAATGAATTGGGTGCTCTGAGTTCAAGATGGGAAGGTGGTTGTTAATTTGCTACTTTAAGGAAGGCGGGACCTCTAGCAAATGCGTGCTGCTGAAATTTACTTGATTCAAACATGGTGCTGCCTAATAGAACTAAATGTACTTTAGTGCATTACAACATATGCTCATAGAGGAAGACTTGTGTGGCAGTGCCACTCAGAAAGGTAAGTCTTAAATACTTATTTCAAACAGTAAATGCTGTCTTTGTAGTCTTATAGATTTTAGCTGTTTGGAGAAATTTAGTTTTGCATGGGTCAGAATGTTTTTCATGCCTTTTAAATATTCCAAACATAGAAAAGCTCTGGGCAGAATAAAGCTTTTTCTTTTTTCAAGTAAGAGTTTTTCTTTGGATATAAAAAAAATATTAGCACTGGGACTGAAGAATTATTAAAACGTGTCAGAATAAAGAAAATTGCCATATGTTGATTTGTTTGCATGTGTTAATCTTTCGCATGATATAAGTTTTTTTCCTCAACTATAAAAACTCACTATTTGACGTGGACCTTACCTAATGACTTTTCTAACTCCTTGGTATCAGGTGACTCTGTTTCACTGAGTAAGAGGGTAGCCACAGCACATATGCTGCTTTGATTCTTTGGAATGTGAATGGATTTCTGAGCAGCCAAAGTAGGCAGACTGTAGATGTAGCTGTCCTCTTCTGAATTATGAACAGTTAGAATTAGCACTGGGTAGGACAGCCCGTGTTGGCTAAATTTGAAATTGTGACCCTGTGACTTGCATGCTGAATAATGGACTAGAAAGGAAACGAGAGAATATTCTCAAGAGAGAGCAACAAGGAATAGCCGTTATTTGGTGGGGGGAATAGAGGGCAAGAAATGGAAGCTATTTGAAGGCATCCGAGTATTTCTCCTTCCTTCTGCCACCTCTATAATTCATAACCCCAAGATAACAGAATCCTCATTCTATGAATCTTTGGCATTTTGGAGGGGTTTGGGATATCAAATATCTTTCTCCCCCTGGGTTTCTCCTGTATCTATATCATCTAAACAGGGTAGTTTCCTTAATTCTGCACACACTTATGATTTATGCCCTGCCCAATTCCTATAAATTGTTTTGTCTGAGCCCTGTTATCTCCTCTCTGCTTTACTGGCTGGGTGTTATGTCTTCCCCACCCGCTACTCTTGCTCCTGTCGTGGTTGCTTCCCCGACTACCACCTTCTCTACATTTCCATCTTCTGGGCTTCCATCCCTCTTCCCAGCTTATTTGCTCTGTTCTCTGCTGAGCAAGTGACTTGCTTGTCTCTTAGGTGCCGTTTCCTACTCTCTCTTGCCTCGTCTCTTCTCATTCTTGCCGCTCCCTAAGCTTCTTTCGGCCCGATTCCTTCTTACCTCTCCCAGAGCCCACTCTGCTTTTGCTCCTCTGCTCTTTCTCCCTCCTGCCCTTCCCATTTAGGAGACCACCTTCTCTCCACAGGAGCCTCTCCACTATCCATGCTGCTCTTCGACATCCCTTCGTGGCCTCCACAGACCTGCATGCCTGACCACGTGTGGGATTGGGAGGGAAAGCTGGGAGACTGAGGAGTTGGAGGGGGGCGGCTTCGCACCCGTTTTAATCCAGGCACCCCAGGGAGAAAGTCCAGGGCAGCGTTTATGTCACTGCTCTGACACTAGCTTTCCTTGGAAATCTCTGAGGCCCTGGAGCAGGAGTAAAGGGCCTAGGAGGGAAAAAAAAAAGGAGGGGAAGCAGACCCCTGCTCCTTCTTGAGGCAGGGTGGGCGTGGGGAGTCTGGGCTCCCAGCAGGCTGGCACACTGGCTTTCTCTGCACTCCCATATATGCTGTGGGCCATACTAATAAGACAATTATAATTTCTTATCTTGATATTTTTCTTATCTCTGTACTGTAAGCTCCTTGTAGTCAGGGAACATGTCTAGACTGTAAACCCGTCAAAGGGCAGGGACTGTCTCTATCTGTTACCGAGTTGTACATTCCAAGCGCTTAGTACATAGTAAGCGCTCAATAAATACTATTGAATGAATGCTGCACCCAGGGCAGCGGCTCATTCTCCCTCCGTCCTGGTTTCCCCCATGGCACCCACTCTGAAGTTTGTGCAAAGTGAAAGTTTATGTTCTCCAAGAACACAGAAGAAAAATACATTTCTCTGAAAATGACTCTGCCGAATGCATTGCTTGTAAGCACTGATTAAACAAGCAGCACAACTTTCTACTGCATTTGCTTAATGCCATTTCAAATACTCTTCCTTGTGAGCCAATTTTTGAGCTTAAAGAAATCCAAGAAATCTTCATGCCAACTCAGCAGTTAAAAAAGAACCAAAGATCAATAGTTGGTTTTAGAAAAGCAGCATTTTAGTCCTTATGCTTAATCTTCTAATCTGCATGGTTTTCTTTATTATACCTCCAAAGGAATCCTTAATACTTTGTTGCTGTTGGTTATTACCCTTGATTTTAACTGCTAGGAAAAAAAAAAAACCTCAACTAAGCAAAGCCCAGTATCCATAGCAATGAACAGTTCAGCATTTTTTTTCTTTCTAGCCTATAGGACTTAATTGGAATTTGGATTGTATCTGTGCCACTTGCACTAGCAATAATATCCTTTGGTTTGGGATATTTTGGAGTATATATTGTGGGTTTTTGTTGGTTTTTTTTTTTTGAGGCCACAAACTGCCCGGGAGTAGTCCTTTCTGTGGTTCCAACTCTTAAAGAGTTTTTGCTGCAACATTTTAAGTTGTTTTGAGATGTGGAAAAAATGCTTTCCACAGGTGAGGGCAGACTGAGGTCGCAGCTCTGGGCTGGTCTCTGCCCATTCATTCTTACTGAGGACTCAGCAAAAGGGAAGAGAGCCGATAGGGGCTGGCTTTTCCTTCCTCTGCTCACTGCCATTCTGCATTTTATGACCAACATTATCAAAGACCCATAGTGAGCAACACAGGTTACACACATAACTCAGAGAGAGGAAGCTAGTGAGCGAGCTTGAGTCAGAAGGACCTGGGTTGTAATAGTTCTGCCACTTGTCTGCCGTGTGACCTTGGGCAGGTTACTTAGCTTCTCTGTGCTTCAGTTATTTATCTTATCCGTAAAAAGGGGATTAAGCTTGTCCGTCCTTTATGGGATATGGACTGTGTCTAACCTTATTGGCTTGTATTTTAGCTTAGTACAGTGCCAGGCCCATAAAATCGCTTGATAAATATCATTAAAAAAATACAAATTTAAAAAAGAGGGTACCAGCTTTTCAATGGATCTAAATCTTCCTGCCATTCAGTCCCCAGCATCCCAACAAAAGTCCCAATTTACATGAGGCCTCAAAACTCCCACAGCAAGCTCAGAGACTTTTCTTTTTGCACAGTAAAATATATTCTACTCTGACTTTTGAAATCTTTGGATGTTAGAAGAAAAGATGCAGCTCAGTCTCATATATCTAATTCTGCAGATCCACTCTGATGTTTCCAGACTGTCCTCAATTCAGGGTACAGTAGGGCACTGCAATTGTGCTTGCATATTTTTTTAAAATGGTATTTGTTAAAGGCTTAATATGTGCCAGGCACTATAATAATAATAAGGATGGCACTTGTTAAGCACTTACTGTGTGCAAAGCACTGTCCTAAGCGCCGGGGTAGATATAAGGTAACAAGGGTGTCCCTCGTAGGACTCACAGGCTTCATTCCCCTTTTACAGATGAGGCAACTGAGGCCCAGAGAAGTCAAGTGGCTTGCCCAAAGTCACACAGCTGACAAGTGGCAGAAGTAGAATTAGAACCCAGGACCTCTGACTCCCAAGCCCGGGTTCTTTCCACTCAACCACTCTGCTTCTCCTAAGTATACTGTACTAAGTGCTCGGGGCAGATATAAGCTAATGAGTTGGGACACAGTCCATGTCCTGCAGGAGGCTCACAATATTAATCCCCATTTTACAGATGAGGCCACTGAGGCCCAGAGAAGCGAAGTGATTTGCCTAAGCTCACACAGAACACAAGTGGCAGAGCAGGGATGAGAACCCATCTGAATCCCAGACCCGCTCTCTATCCAATAGGCCACATTGCTTCCCAGCTTCCATCTTCCGGGGTTTGTGGCAAGGTGACTGGAAGTTACCAGGTGCCAGGACTGGATGGGGTTAGCCTCGGTTGCACCGCCCTGCATTAAAACCCAATTAAGCATCTCTCGCTGGACTATCCAGATATTCATCTGTGAATCATGCTGTATTCAATTGATCCTTATAAAGGAAGTTGCACTGTATCCATGGGCGTATCTACTTGTAAACTTGGTCAAGTTAAAAAAAAAAGATTTAAATTGTACTATTCCTTGTAAAAGTCTTAAACTTAAATTACAGTCCTGAACTAAAACATGAATTGAAACATACCACCGAATGGTAGATATGAAGGGTCGTTCCTTCAGGGAAGAAAAGGAGGCTCACTAGTGTCTAGGGCAGATTCATTGATTGGGTCTGATCCTCGGCCTGATGGAACATTTTTATTTAAGATGTGTGTGTCGGATGAAAGACTGCTCTCCCCATGAAGAACCTCAAATTGGGTTATGACTAATAACTGGGTAACTTTAATAAAATTCAAATGGTTTGCTTTTTAAAAGGGATGAAAGATCAGTAATTCAGTAGAGTGGTTGGGAATGACTGGGCAGCTTCAACAGAGGAAGTCGTGGTGTCAAGAGGATCATAGATTGCTTGTATTTTAGTGACGGTCAACAATATCATCAGTTTCGTTGAGCACCTGCTATGGGCAGACCAATATAATGATATGGTTTAATTTTTTATAAAAGCATCTCTCGGAGAGTCATTAGATGCAGAAATGATAACTGCAAAAATAAGTATTCTTTTTATTAGACTCTGCGGTTCTGCTCTCCATATTTTAAGATGCATCGGGGAAGAGAAAGGGTTGGAACTGTGAAGTTTGTTTATCCACATGAAAGAATAGATTCTGCGCTTGAAAGTGAGAAAAGGCACTGGGGAGGACCTAGCAAGGAAGATATTTGGGAATAGGATCTAGGTGTTGAAGGGGCTAGGTGTAATTATCTGTCTTGGATGGGTTGGGTGTAGATCTGCAGGGAAGCTGGCCTAGGTGACCTCAAAATATGAACGGTATTTTGCAGGTGAAATTTTAGTATGCTATTATGACTACTTATCTCTCTAGATACAAGTGTACAGAGTCATCAGTATTATCTCTCCCTCTGCCAAAGAATCCACTCTTCTTGTTTCTTTAAAAAAAGAAAAGGTTTTGGTGCCCATCCCTGACCCCAGCATGCACCCCTGAAACTTACCTGCTGCCTCTGGGCTGCTAGTCTGTAGCCCTCCTGACCTGGAAGTAAAGGGGAAGTGGCATTGTAAAGCTCTGAAGATCCAGCCCACTATCCTGGGCACCACTGAAAAGTTCCCTGCCTCTCTCATTGAAAGGGCGCAACAGATTCAAGTGTGGGGGGAAGTCAGGCCAAGGTTACAGAGAAGTCCAAGACAATTTACGGTACCTCTACTGACAACCAAAAATTAAGTCTTAATAGGTGTCACTATGGGGCTTTTTAGATGTAAAGATTCACTTTATGATCTGAAAATGTTTCCCTTAAACTAATGTGAATGTTCTGCCCCTAAGATTGCTAACCACTTGAAACAAGATTCCTCTATCAATGCAATAATCCCTTTGTGCCTAGACATGCCTTCCTCTCTAAGGGATTACCACTAAGTGATTCTAGTATTTAATACAGTTCCCTCACTTGAGGGTGGATATATCTACCAAGGGTTGGGTTTGGGGTGAGGCTATGTTCCCTTTCTATTTGACTGCAAAGAATCCTCAAAGCTGAGCAGAAAGTATCCAAAGACTGAAATGCTCAGGGCATTTCCTTTTGACTGGCATTCTGAATATAATTGAGTACTGGGTGTTTTAATTCTCTTCGATCTGTGGTGATCAGATAAACTACTTGAAAGTTCAGCATTTAAGTTAATAGAGTACTAGGACAAAAATCCTTTACAATTTATTATAATTAGTTTTAAGTGGCAAGTACTACCAGACCCATTTCTAGGATTAATGAACCTTTTTACTGTGTTTTCCAAATAGTGGGTAAAATTGCAGCCAGTTATTAATTAGCGTTTGGGATTAATAAATCAATGAATAAAAGGTGGGGAAGAAGCAGTGAGATACATAAATAATTTAAAGTCCATACATCCCCAAATCACATTCTCAAGAAAGTCAATAAAACCAGGTCCACGAAAAAGAAATTGCCAACTGGGTGAGTACTTTGTCTGGGAAGTTTTTCTCTCTCAATCGTAAAGGACTGTCACTATACCCTGAACCCTAGGATTTCAGTAAAGTCCCTTGGATTCTGTTACCAAAAAAAAAAAAGAATGGTTCTTCATAAGTGTAAGGAACAAGATTTTGTTCTTTAGAACTTCCTCTTGTCAGTAAAAGGAAAGTTTCCCTCAGGGAATTAGTATTGTGTATACATCCACTTGTGTACTGAATAAAAGAATATGCATTTCTTTTGTAGCCACGGCATGAATACTTTAATGTCCCTGTGTACTAAATGACTTCATCATGCACGCAGGATTTCAGAGGAAATGGAGAGCTGACTTACTCGTGCCTGAACCTTATCCTCTCCTTGATGAATCCAATCATCTCGAACATTTTGTTTATAGTCTTGCTGTCATACAAACCTAACCTGTTCCTGTGAACATCTGGTTTAGGTTTTTTTTCCCCTTTGACAACCCTTTTGTGTATTTGTAAATTTTTCATCTTCAAACATATTCATTTAATCTACTGAGCATAATTTACAGAAAATTTTCCAACTTGGTTAAAATAGGTTGCATAGAATAGGTTCAGAAACATTCCATGGAGTTGCTTGTTTTAGTGCTAATCTCAAATACCATGGTAGTGATCGTCTCTATTAAATGTACATGTATATTTGTGGTCTGGACAAAATATAAGTAAAATCCAACCCGTGATTGGGGTAGTGTTTAAGAGATTTAAACTGCACGAGTGGGATAATAGGAGGATTAGCTATGCATTTTTTAAACCAGATATTTAGCCCCCAGTGAATTAATACCAGATGTAATAGTCCTTTAAGTGAATTCAGAGAGCTAATGGCAGATGAGCTGAAAGGCAGAATTGAGAGGATTTTAGGTTAATGCACTGATTGCTAGTATTGCACAATTGTGGTTCTGTTAATGAGCTATAACTTGGAAGTTCATATGTTTCAGTGTTGCTATTTCTGAATATGTAGGGGACTTGAATGATTAACATTGTTGTGTTTGCCAATCTCGCCAATCAGTATTATGGGTTTTAAATGTACTATGTGTATTCCAATATGAGAACCACTATAAAGTATGTCTTAGGCAACTTTGAGAGCTCAAACTGATTTGTAGAAGTCATTCATCAACTTACCATTATGACTTATGTTCTGCACTACATTTGAAATGTGAAAATTGGGTCGTCCAACTGAATTGCCACACTGACAGTATTCTGGAAACTGGTCCGTGGGGTGGGCTTTACATTTGCAATTCTTTACACCTTTCTTTTCCTAAAAGTTTTTCTGAGTATATGTATGGTTGATGCTGCTTCTACCTGCATTCTCATGCATGTTTGCTTTAAATGCTACGCATGAAGCTGTACCAAAATGAAGTTTCCCTTGTTTTGTGTATAGAGCTGTTTGCTTTAAGTGACTAGACTCTGAAATAGCTTTAATGGCATGTCTAAAATAAAAGTACTGCATGCACTTCTGTCTCACGTGAATGGCTTTACCCCCTCCTCCATCCCATCTATCATGGAATAAAATGCATTTTCAACTACAATTTGCCCAGGTAATTCTGTGTGTGTTTCTATTATATGCATGAGAAATGTGTAATCTATGCAGTCTTATCAAACATGACCCCCTCACACCCCCCAAAAAAACCCAAAAAATAAGCCCAACCACCTAAGAAACACCATAGGAATTTTTCCAAACCTGCTTATGTCAAATTATTAGAGATTCATTCTGTGACCAGTGCCTAGTTGTCTGGATCCAGGCAACGCTGGGCATGTCTTAAATGAGAAGTACAACACTTGGGGGGTATTCTGGACAACCAAAAGGGGGCTGGCTATTTGATTTTGTGGGGGAAAAGGTTGATCAAGTTTTAAACTGCACAAAAAATGCTATCTTCTAAAATTATCTAGCCACCTAACTTACATATATTTAATCTGTCCAAAACTCAAAAAATAAGTGCTCCTTACTTTAAAAAGGAACAGAGAGCGGGGGAGATACTTCCTAGGCCTTTGAAACTGGAAGACGTCACGTGCTCCCATTTTCCTCCCAGGTATAATCCTGTAAGGCCCACAATTCTAATTATTCACTGCTTGAAGTATGTCAGTCATGTACAGTGCCCTTTAACGAGCACTGTCAAGCAACTTACATGGGACTAAGAAATTGATTTCTGTTGGATGGGATCTGGCTGTACTAATTTAGATGTTGCTCACAAAATGATGCTTTTGGTTCACGAGGGTAAATTCATCACCTCAAAATAATTTCGGGTCTTAACCTCTTATTAACCAAAATTAAACTTTACTAACGATTGGAAATAGATAATAGAAAAATGGGAGAAAATACCTGGGTACAATTCAATGCCTTTCTTCCCAGACTAGAAGGGGTTCTTTTATTTTTCAACTGAGTGGTAAATAAAAGCATCCGGCAGTTTCCTTAGTTATACTGCAGCAGTTTTAAGGGGGTCATTGCCTATATGGAGGGAAGGAAGTAATTTAATTCAGTCTGGGCACTGCACATCCAAGTATACATTACTAGCCTTTAAAAATAAAAAACAACTTTTTAGATAAATTTAACTAGTTTTTACCAATCTGTATTCTTCTGCTTATTTATGGCAATATATTAAATGTCAGCATAGTCTTAAAGCCTCTTCTTTTAAAAAAAATGAATAACACCCCCAAATATATTGATTTAAGATTCTGGTCATAAAACTTATTTTTATAATACTGGAGTACAGGAATATTCAGAACTTACTCATTTACAGTTATGTTGTTTAACAATCTCTCTTCCTTGCTTTTATGCCTTGCCGTGTTTTAGGATGCTAAAGTAAGTTTATTCATTTTTTGGTGCTAAAATAATGACATTGTTCACTTACCTAAGATACAGTATCCCATTTTTCTCAGTAAATCAATTTTTGATCTATTTAAAAGTCCTCCTTTCAGATCATGCAAAGTTAGCTAGTGTGAATTTTTCAAGCTATCTTTCTATTATGTAATATGTTATGCAACCAAGTTACTGCTTTGTGAATTTAACAAATTTTTCTGAACCTTCTTTTTACACATTTCCAGAGAGGCTTTGCTTCCTGTAGTACTCATTTAAATAATCCTGTCACAGCTACAGCTGAAACTATGTAAATTGTTGAAAACTTAATTTGAAATACATGATTTTCAATTTTATTTCTAAAATTTAAGAGATCTTAAGGAAAATGAGATTAAGTATACGGAGGAACCATAAACATGTAAAGGATACTGTTTCTGCTGCCTTCATAAGCAGGGCTCAATCATCACAAGTCTGCTCATCAACTTTGAATGAAAAAAAACAAGGTTGACGAGGTAATCCGTAGAATTTGCAAACCCAGCCACCAAACAAAGGGACATGATTGAAGACGTTCAATTAAAAAAACAAAAGAATGGTATTTTGAGACAGATGAAGTAAGCTGATAGCCCTGCTCATGAACCATTTTCATAACTCTTTACAAGTTTTTGTTTTAGATAGCTCATAACTAAGAACTTTTTTGGGTTTTTTTAAACTAATTTTTTTTCCCACCTAAGATATTTAATAGGAATGTCCATTTAGTTTTCATGCCTTCAAGCAGAAATGATTCACTGTTTGTATAACCTGTCATTTTCTTTGTACCTGTGCTTCTGGGTTCTTGCATAGTTTTGACTTATGCTCATTTACAGTCTTCTCTCTCTTGTACCTTTCTGTGTGAATTAACCACAGAAAATCTTGATATTTCAAGACCGTGGATCTGCTTACCAGCGTGTCAAATTTTCCCTCCACAGGAAGCGGAAACCCCACGTAGTGTTCTTGAAGAAATTGGACTGACATAAACCTCCACCCTTGATGGCATCTTGTGGTGTTTCACATACTGTAGATGTTCACTGCCTTCATATCACTGTTTAGCTAATGGTGTAAGATGCTGTTTGTCAGTATTACTGTTTTGCTAAGCTGCTTCATTCAGGCCTACATGAAATAGTCCAATTTGAAAAGGGAACAAAATACTAAAAGAAAATCAGAGGATAAAAAATAAAGGGAGTTTGATTAGTGGCATACAGTATTTAGATTCAATTATCACTTTCCCTGTCTTATTTTATTTGAATGTAAAAAGTATGCCTATAAAACCATGCACACTACTTTCCTACAGTACTCTATTTTATGGAAAAAACTTACAACTTAAAATTTCAGTATTGTGAATGTGGTTTTGTGCAACCAAAGACCAGTATAACGTTCAGTGTTTATATGACACCTGACTTGACTCTTGCTAATTTCATATAACAAAATGATTGAAAATTAACTCTTACTGAAGTATTTTTGCATTATACCAAAGACATCAATTTAGCACGTCAATTCTTAAAGTGGTATCTCAATTGACAGAACTGATGAAAGTCTTCAATACCAAGAATTACAACATATTCAGTGGGATACATATTAAAGGGAATGCAAATGATGTGAAATGACTTGGAAATTAAAACAATCATATTTTCATAACTATTTATCGACTTGAAGTAGCCTGACTATTGTGGGTTAAATGTTCCATACTCTACTCTTTGCATTCAAGTGAGCACATATTGTAAACCCCAAGAGGTTCAGGCACATCACTAGGTAATGAGGGATTTTTCGTTTTAAGCACGTACCTGCACAATTTACAGAGCTTATGGGGATGCCCAATGATTAAGCCTACACTGCCATATTTGTGTTTTTTGAGAAGGTGAGGAAGTATCTATTTACATTTACAGTGTGTTACAAAGGGATAGGCTAGGTTCACATATTTCACAGAAGCTTGCTCCATCTTCTGGGCCACGAATTTCAGCCTCCACCCCTACTCACTCCCCATCTTTATCAAGTGCCACTCATTCATGGTATTCCCTTCTCTTTTCAAACGTTTGAGGGACAATGAAAAATTTACAGTACATGAAAGCTTTCATGTAGCAATGCGCTAACTGATGGGGTAAATAGCATCAGTATGCCCTTTGGCTTTTTTTTTTCTTTTTTGATGTTGTTAGAATCATATTTTAAAGTTTCAATACTGCTTTTATATGTATTGAACTAACTGTCTCAAGTTTACACTTCCACATGTATGTGCTTGGCTGGATTAAGCTTTGTTGTGATTGTGACCAATATTTAGGCTGTGTGACCACTGTCCTATTACTACATCAATTTAGTTGTAATAAATGTCCACTCTTACACCACTGTAGTGTGTTTATCTCTATCAATCCAAAGGTTTGTTCAATTATGGAGAAGGGTGAGGGGAAGACCATTTTTAAAAAAAATTTGTAATAAGTTTTTTTGTAAAATGGAAATAAAGTCAAACGTCAAACTGAACGTGGTTATTTGTAGAAGTGAATACAGAAGAGTTTTTTCAAAATGCTATACATTTACGATGCTTTAGATTTAACTACTCTAAGTTTTCAGCCAGCAAATGCAATTATGTCAGAGAAACTGACAAGCATGAATGACAAATGAAGAGTTCTTATTCAAGTGTCAATGGTCTTTCTGGCTTTATTAAAAATACAACATGTAGAACTGACATCCCCAGCAACTCTTTACAACTTTACAAAATAAATATTAACTGTACACCCTAGTTTTCCACTCTGCAGCGGAAGAGTTTCACGTGTTGAGTGGGAGCAGGCCATCGGACATCATTCCATCAGATCCCCCCCAAAACCTACACTGTCCCTGATGCAGCCACTCAGGCCCTTGGGTGATCCACATTCACGATGGGACTTCAAAGGACTTGGCTACCGTACTGTCCGGAGAATTGCTTTCACTGGAGAGCGTGTGCCACCGCCTCAAAATATCTGATTTAATCGTCTCTTAAGCCCAAGCTCCTTTCATAGGAGTTTTAGACTTAAAAGCTGGCCCAGGGCAAGTGCAGTAGTAAATCCCAAGCCTGGGAGCACTGCCGATTTCCAGAATATTACACTTCATCTTAACAGCAAAATTATGTACTTCCAAAAGCCTCGCCTCTCAAAGTTATTTGCAACCATTTTCAAACTAACATAATGACATTCCACTATGAAAAGGGAAACTATTATACATGATTTCTGGGTCTCGCAATAGTTGGCCCTAGACTGATGACTCAAAACACTCTCGAAGAGTAATGGCGAGCAGTGGAATGTTTTTGCAATTACTTTCTATTCTGCACTCAAAATAATGGATATTAGTGATGGTATCTCTGATACTGTTGTTTGCCTCTGAATAGAAACAGCTCATGTCACCTGACCTCCGGCATCATTTTGTAAATACTTCCCCGTATTCAATCTACTGTGAGACCCCAAGGGGCTATTTCCCAGCCAGTGGAAGTTTACCAGAAGGATACAAGGCAGCCCCTGGTATGAGAATGCTCTTCCCTAAGCAGCCTTGCTTTTTCCCAGCCGGGAGCACTGATAGAACATCCTCCCAAGTATAACTGTAGGCTGCAGGGCAATCCTATCCTTCACCACGGTTCTCTCTCCTCTGCTCTAGTCAACTGTATGCTATCACCGCTCCTTCAAGGAGTATATTCAACAGCCAGTGAAATTGATACAATTTATTCCTTTAGCCCAAATGCAGAGTTACGACCCCACACGTGCCGCCTCGGCAAAGCCGGTGCCAAACAGACCTCTGTCGTTCGGATACTGTGAAATGCCACCCATCTTTGGGTCCATAATACCCTGAGGATTTTCACTATTCCGGTGGAATTTTGGCGGGGGCAGGGCGAGGGGAGATCTGACTACTAGGTTTGAGGTTTTTACTGTGTGGACGGTTAAGGCTTTTAGCAGCCCAGGATGATAAAAAGTGGTGACAAATAATTCTCTGCAAATACAAGAGGTTTTTACTTGGATTTGGGACTCTGCGGGTTCCTCTCTCTGCTGGCTGACCTCCTCCTGCCCCGACTCCTGGACCTGGATGGGCTCCTGCTCTGGCTCCTTCGGCTTCTGCTGCGGCTGCGATCCCTCTTTCTCCCTCTGCTGTGCGAACTTCTCTTGTCACTGCTTCTTGAGGAGCTCTTATGATACTTGCTACTCCTGTGGCTGCTTCGCTTCTTTCTCTCCGACTCCCCATTTCTTTTATAAGAATAATCGGGACTGGGGCTGCGTCGTCTCCTTGACCTTCCGTGATAGTCTTCGTAGTGGCTCGGCCGGTCCCTCCTCTCCGAGCTTCTGCCAAAGGATTGACTAGTCCGGTCCGGGGACATGTGGATGTCCCTATTAGCTTCCCAGAACTCGTTGTTGGGATTTCTGAACACATGAAGAAAGTTACAGTGCTTCCCCCTGGGGCACTTTTGCCTTTCAAATAAACCTATAAAAGAAACAATTTTTAAAAGTCAGTTATTCTGGACTACTTTCTTGATTTGGACATTTTCATCAGAAAAGATTGAAGTTACAGATCCGTTCAAGAGGGGCTAGATGAAATGCTAGAATGTTTCCATTACCAATGCAAGTGTGGGTCCTCAATACCCAGTTAACAAGCGATAATCACCTTTCAAATTTTGGGCATTCAAATAGTTAAAGTGATCTACAATTAAAAAACGTTTAAAGGTGATTCATATGATACATCAACTGCTTTTTCTAAATAAAAGTAAAAGTAAAATCTGGTCACTGATAGTCACGGAGAATTCTGGTATTTCATTTTTTTAAATTTTCTCTGGAGGTCACAGGTTAGTATCTGCAGTGATTGACTTTCATACCACAAATAGCCATTTTCCAGCGGGTGACGGGGCAGAATTCACACTGAAGCTGTCGTCCTGCATACCACCTCCCATTGAACAGAGAGAAGGCTTCCTGACACTCTTCTTCCCTTTAAATATAAATGAAAAGAAGGTAATTCACACAAAAGACTTTAGAGGTAATCCTCCCAAAATGGTATAGCCCTAATTTGGCAAGGTGACTTTTCAAAGCCACTACCTCTGTAGCAGATGACCTAAATTTCCACAGCAAAAACATTTCCTTTTTTTCAATTTGATCAATAAAACTTCAGAACTAATGGTTTGAAAACAGCTGAATTGGAGAATACTTACGACTGATATTGAACATACACATTGCCCCGCAGATGAGGCTCAAAGTTGCAGCTGACCTAAGGAAAAAGGCATCAAAACATATTAGCATCAAAACTTTAGGAAACCATAACAGTTATTAACGACCTCTTCCAATTTACTTCTCAACCTGATGTATCAAAATGCAGGATGCTTCTCCACACCTCAATTATGACGAACAAAAATAAATCCTCCCTGATTTCCTGCACCTGTCTTTGCAGAAATACTGTAGCATTGTTATAGGGCCAGTTTACAGTGCTGGGGTTTTCTACTTTATAATCTAGACACAACAACGCCAATATGTAAAAGGAATTTAGGTACAGTCTTCCTTAATATGACAAACTTAGGAATTAAGAAGCATTGATTTTTTTCCCCTGCTTGTCCCACCCAACCCTAAAAAGATCATTTTGGCATAGGACATCGTTAACAGTGCAAGGACCTAGTTTTTCCACCCAAAGTTGCCCTCTCACTCAGAGGCTGCCTTGGTCTGGACTTTCCCTCTCCTGTAGTCATCCTGCCAGGCCACCCCAAATCCTCATTTCCTAGATTCCTTCGGGCTCCGGCTCCTCTGGTCTCAAAGAGTATCCACAGGAAGAAGAGTTCTAGCAGAGAGAGCCACTGCGTGGAGGAGCAATCCGGGGCAAGGGTACTAAGGTAAGCAGGGATGGGAGAGCTGTAGTGTGAAGAGTCAAAAAGAGTAAGATTTACCAACGAGTGATCCCTTCACATTCGCCCCCTGAAACAGCTCCTTCTTTGAAAGACTGCTACGCTGGCACAGTAAGTGAACGTCAGGATCTAAAACAGGGTCCTAGCTTCTCTTTTCTCCACTGCTCCCCCAAGTTCATGGTCAGGGAGCAAAGACCCTCTCTGACCTGGAGACCAAGCTACCGAAGGTTAAGTGGCAAGCTAGGCCCTGCTCCATATCTTGGTGGGACCGAAGGGGTTGGGGGTTTCATCGGGTTTGTTTCCAAGAGGCAAAATACTTTTCCTCAGGGCACGCAAGGGAACACAAGGTCCTTTCCCTGATGGATCCACCTCACCCCTTGCACCTGCCCTCTGCCCTGAGGCTACCATCCTCACGCCCGACACCTACCTTGAACTGAATAACCTTTCCCACATTCTTGAATTCAGGAAGCACATCCTCATAGAAGTCTAAGAATTGTTGATACGTTTCTTCCTCACTGTACTCCAGACTTGCATCAGTGTCATAGTCATCCCTCCTGCACTGCTCCATTCCAAATGTTATAAACATACTTCTGATGAGGAGTGTTGGGCTCAGGGTTGGGTAGTTATGCTTACGGGAACACCTGAACACGAGGACAACATCATTCTTTAACCTAATAACCTTTAACACAGCGTCAGCTCATTACGGGCAGGGAACGTTATCTGCTAACTCTGTTGTGCTGTACTCTCGCAAGTGCTTAGTACAGTGCTCTGTACATGGTAAGCACTCGATAAATACCACTGATTATTTTGTTTAAACTACTCTCAAAGGACAGGGTTTCACCCCTCAATTCGCGGCTGGAACGGGAACATGAAATTTCACCGACAGTGGAAATTGCCCATTCTGTGCCGGGAGAGGCTATAAATAACCCAGCTGCCACATCAATAGCTGGCGGGGCGGCAGCCAAGAGGACGCTCGTCAATCAATCGCAAGTATTGATTGAGCACCTTCCTATTATGCATACTGGACAAGTGTATTAAAGACAGTCCCTGCCCTCAAGGAGCATAATAGGAGAGAGCAAAAGAGCAACATGGCTTAGCGGATAGAGCCTGGGCCTGGGAGTCAGAAGGACCTAGGTTCTAATCCCAGCTCTGCTACTTATCTGCTGTGTGACTAGGGCAAGTCACTTCACTTCCCTAGGCCTCAGTTACTGCATCTGTAAAATGGGGATTAAGACTATGAGCCCCATCTGAGACAGGGACCGATTAACTTGTATCTACCCCGGTTCATAGAATAGTGCTTGGCACGTGGTAAGTGCTTAAAAAGTACCAGTATTATGAATCATAGGCTATAAATCATAGGCCATTAGAGGAGGAGAAAGGTAGAAAGATGCAAAAATATACATGCTACAACTGCTGATATATAAATGGAAGGACAGAGAGCTGTAAGTTAATGTAAATCACATAGAGGAACTGCATGCATTGAATGGAATGGGAAGTAATGCAATAGCCTGGTGCACGGAGTATGGGATGGGGAGTCCAGAGACTTGGTACTAGAATCAAAAACGGTCCCTCTTCTGCCACTGGTGTGCTACATGGCCTTGGGCAGGTCACCTTACTGTTTTGGGCCTTTTGTTGCCACCTCTGTGAAACAAGGAGGCAGTGTGCTCTTCTTACCCCTTAGATTTTGAGTGCCGAGTGAGGAAAGGGATCCTATACAATCTGATTACTTTCTATTTACTCCATACTGCTTCACACATTGTTTGGCTCAAATGCCATACCATAGTGAATACCATAATTAAGAAACTCTATGAGAGTCTTATCTTTAAAAATATAATTGTAAGAATACTATGTCTGGAAACATTTCAACCCCTGACTGACGCCCCCCAAAAGTCACTACCAATTACCTGTCTCCAAATCTGCAAGATCCTGTTTTAATGTAGAATGGACAATTAGCTCGATCTTTCTCCGTTATCCGTACATCTGCTGGTGGTTCCGGATTATGCCACGTGACTCCGTTTTCCAGCTATGTAGAAACACCATTAAATAAGAGGAATATCTACTAAAATGCTTTGATTTGAAATGCCCACATTTTTTACCCGGGACAAAGTCAATGGATTTTAAAAATACATATTTGAGAATAACAGCATATCGCTGGCATTCTTCTGTGCTTTGTTAGTACAACAATAGGCAGTTTTCTATGAAGATGTTCACAGACACTTTTTTTTTCTCTCTGCGGTGACCAGACATTTCCCCAACTGCCCTAGTGATCACTTGTCACCAGTTTATTATTATTATTTTGATCGGAGTAGGTTCTCCTCACAGTATTGTGAAGAATTCATTTCCATTTTGCTTACCCCCTCAAAGACCTCGCTCATATAAATGAGACCAACCACAACGCTTAACTTCTTACTCCATCTCTGAACTGAGATTTACTTCACAATAATAAATTAAGTTATAAAACGGACAGAAAATGGTTGTCCTAAGGCAAGCTAACTATATTCAAAATATTAGCATTCAGTGAACAAAGACCCAGAAACCAGCTTTGTGGCTGGCTTTTTGACTTCGTATAAAGTAGCAGAGTTAATCCAAGTCACTGAAAATGATTAAAATCCCCCCTACAATCCAGTGATTCATTCATTCAATCAATCATATTTACTGAGCGCTTACTGTGTGCAGACCACTGTCCTAAGCACTTGGAAAGTACAATTCAGCAACAAATAGAGACTATCCCTACCCAACAATGGGCTCACAGTCTACTAGTAGTATAAGGCGATCATCAGGCATGTCCCATAAAACTATAGAATAATTTGCTTTGGCAATATAGATAATATGGCCGGTGGCACGTTATTCGGTGATGTTATTCAAGCACTAGCCACACTCTCTTTATAAATTATTTGCTATGATTGTTTGCCACACCAGACCAAAAGGGCAATTTCAGGAACAGAGAAAATGGGTTATTAAAGTTGTCTAAAAGGAAACATGAAGGGATTTCAAGTACTTCATCCAAAGGTTTGAATTTACCTGACTTTCAGCCTGATCCAGCATCTTCTGCACAGCTTCCTATAAATGGTGTAAACACAGGACTAGTGAAAACCCTGAAGTCAGGAAACGCATATCTGGTTTCTCCAGTTAAGAACCTCATTTGCAACATTTTCTGACCTTTCAGTCCAAAACCCCTTATTGGTTCTTAAAACCTTTTAAAATATTCACTCTTAACTACCGTACTATGTCCTGGGAAAGTATATCTCTGAGACAACTGATACTCAGGTAGCGGATACAAAGGGTTGTATTACTTTACATTTCAAAGACTATATTCACAAGAAATAATTTTCTTGATACTACTTCAGCTTTTATTTTGAACATCTGGCCAAACACACTACCTACCGGTCCTCTTAAAAGAGAAGAACTGTTCTTAATGAACACTAAAAGGACCTTGTTGGAATAAAAGAAAGCCCTGAGAACAATTGGGCTGTGATCCAAACATCAGTAATGCAGGTTAATTGTGCAAGAACTCTTGATTTTCATAACTAAGGTATATGAAGCTTCTCTCCGAATGCTACGAATCTCTATTACCCTGAGACACTTGAAACGGGTTTTTAATTAACTCAGGTCAGAGATCTCCAATACTTGCAGGTACTGCTGAAAATGATTTAATTAAAAACTGTAACTAATCTGGAGTGGAAAGCTGGTTCAAACTAAATTCTTAAAAACATTCCAACTAAATTGCTCACTTTTGCTTTTCCTACCTCTTCTTACTACAACTCTCCTTCACCCTATGCCATGCTTTGCTTTCCTTGTCCATCTTATTTTCATCAGTCCCTGTACAAACAACTATCTGACTTCATTTAAATCCACTCCTTCCCCTCTTGACCTTTCGTTTCAAAACAGAAGACTTTAAAAGATGTCCCAGTCTCCAAATGGCCCTGAATCAAGCACATATTTCTGTCACATAAAGGATGAATGCAATTTCCTAAAAAAAAAAAAATTAAAAAAAAAAAATGCCAGCACCCAAACTTCTAGCTTCCCACTAGTATAAGAAATAAAAAAACCTGAGCTGGTTCTGGGGGAAAAAAAGAAACAATTTCTTGTTTCCTCAAGGGAAGGTATCTGATTCTGTAGATACCAGGCTCTCATTACTAACAGTTTCCTTACTTATTTTGTCCTTCCCAACCCCCTTTGATTTCTTTTTTGTCTTAAAGCACCTCTGCATTCACTTCCACCCTCACCCAAGAGCAAGAGGATAAATGGACACAATTTTAAGAAATTCCACTCAGCTAATACTTCATGGGCTGACTGCAGAGGGGTCCAAGGACAATCGCCTATTGTCAGGGCCCAAATGAATCCTTCAAACGGACCATCAGTCTCTTTGCCTTCAGACTTTTAGAAGAGAAGATTAAATACTGTTCTATTTGCTAGTACTCTGCTTAAGCACACATACCTCAAGGAGATTTGAAAGTGTTAATTTCCCAAGATTGTACAATGAATTTAAAATCCACCATAAGGTCAGTCTTAATATTCAGTTGCACATCTAATAAACAGTATTGACAGCAACAGTGTGTCTCGGCTCCCTGTGTTTAAACTGTATTCTGTACTTCTACCGTATAATATACTGCTGGGTGCCCTCGTCGTGTTACACGTCGTTATTAATGATGAAAAAGGACACGATCCCAAATCAGAAATTACCTCACAAGATCTATGCTTTTAATTTGTACTCATTTTTATGATCTAATCAAAAACCTACTCGGTGACCAAAAAAATTCAAAATTCTCTGTCCTGTCCTAACCCTAGGATTAGCAATTTAATCTGACCACTTTAACTGCCACCGTGTACCACTTAAGCTTCCCTATGACACGGTGCTTACTAACTCTGAAAAGCAAAAGATTTTAGATATCCTTTTCCCTCACCCTCTAATAGCTGGCCAGCCCCGCCATCAAGTCTTCTGAATGCCATTATACATGCACAATCTATCAACCACTGTACATCATTCCCACCCAACAAGTTCCATAAAAAGATACATCCTGATGAACCAGTCAAGGAAAGGTGAGCCGTGACTTCTTTTGAATAAACACACTGTTAAGGAACAGCAGTAAATTATCCAAGTCAATGGGAAAAAAAAAATCCTGAACGATCACATCACGCACATTGAAAACTTTTTTCAAAGCAAATGCTCTCAGGAGACAACGAGAATAGCCCAGAAATACACTTAATTGTTAAGGCAGCTCGTGGTTTATAAGAAAATACTATCTGTGACTCAATGAAATCCAAATAATTTTAGATAAAACAGCACAAAACAAAGAGCTTCTCATGAGCTAAATATGTTGTAATTCTAGTCAAATTATTACCCCTAGGTACACTAATGCCCAGTATATGACCAGGACAAACTGGGGGTGAGGTGGTGGGGGAGAACTGTTAACTTCGAGGTTTAGAAGGATAACAAATCTGAATTTGACTTGGGAGATCCATGCTTGATGCCGATCACACAATACATCAGGCATTATTATAAGAGGATACGCAGCGCGTTTATCCTCCAAGGGCAGGAATCACCTCTCTGTCTCTCTTCTTCTGTAGTTTCTGTTCCTCTTCCTCTCTCTCTTTTCTTTGTTGTTCTTCCCATTCTTCCTTGATTCTTCTCTTTGAAACAAACAAACAAAAAAGATGGGACAAACATAAGCGTTTTTCAGAGCTATTTCCCCAGGTGGAACATTCATAAGAAAGTCGACAAATAAAAGGAAATCACATCATTTACATAAAATGAAAGGAGATGGAGATTATTCAGAGAAAATGTGCATCTTGTCAGAGGTCAAAAAGTTTTGATTTCAAAGGTTTTAAGCCCAAAGTATACTGAATTTTGATGTACAATTAGAAAACATAATTGGTAACGGATTAGTACTGCACCTCCTCTTCTTCTTGACGTCTTTTTGCTGCCTCCTCTTTCTCCTTCTTCAGTCTGAATTCCTCTTGAGCCTTTTGTTCCCTCAGCAACCACTCCTCATGTAATTTTTGCCTATCAAATAATCAGATACTCAGATAACCAACAGAAATAGCTGCTGTCCTTGAGATTTCTCACCTTCAAGATGTGCCAAAATATTTATTCCGTCTCCCCCATTAAATAATAAGCAACTTGAGGGCAGGGATCCTGTCGTTTCACTCTATTGTACAGTGCTTCCAAAGTGCTTAGCACCATGGTCTGCACATGCAGGTATACAATAAATACCATTGTTTGATTGTGTTTACATTATAAAAAAAGCACAATATAATTTCAGGCCTCGAGACCCTTTCCAGTGACTGAAATGAAGGCTGAATATTGCAAGCCAGGAGATCCTGGAGACCCTGCAGCCTGGGGAAAGGCAAATGACTTTCTTTTTGGCTGATAGGCTTCACCTTGCTCTTTGAGCTATGTACGAATGAGGAATCCTATATAAACCCAAATACAGACGTTCTCTAGAATCCAAAGTATTTAAGACTGCTTCCGATGTCTGAATATTTAGGAAAACTGAGAAGGAAGGAAGGCAGGAGAAACCAGGATCCTATTATTGCCCCTGAGGTGGAATACAGTCTCAGAGCAAGGGCAGACCAATTAGGCCGTAGCCCCTAGAAACCCCACTGCACAGTAAGAAACTTCAATATCACCTATCTACATGTTCAACTATCAGAAAAAACAACCACAACAAAAAAGGGCTGATAGTGACACATGCTGTGTTGTCCTTTATATATTGGTCGTAAAAAAATTCAAATTTAATAATCTGCTTCCGCTTACAAATACCAGAAGTATTTTGGTATCCGTGTCCTTTCTCAATGCACAAATAAAGTACTTAAAAGATTACAATCTGTAATTTCAAACAGTAGCTACTGAATGAAAAATATTTAAAACATTTTCCTCTTTTAAACACCCGTAAATTCTTGTTTTAGACAGTAAACTCACTGTGGGCAGAGACTCTGTCTACTCACTCTGTTTTATTGTACTCTCCCAACCGCTTAGTACAGTGCTTTGCACACAGTAAACACTCAATAAATATGATTAATTGAAATGGTTCATACTGGCTTTAAAATTTCAGAAGCATGCTGACCTTTCAGCTTCTAATTTTTTCTCTTCTTCCAGTTCTTCATCTTCAGCCACGGAATTTTCCTCATCTTTTTCTGCGAAGCCTGAGGAAGGTAGATCTGATTTATTCATGACTAACAATAGTATGTTTTTTTAATCCCCCTGAACTTTATATAGCAATTCAGAAAACAGGAGATATGGATTTATGAATTTTCATGAATAAGGCAACGGCAAAACTTTTAAAAATAACTTTTAACTGTATGCCCTGCTCCCAAACACTCAAATTTGATTTCTGAGTTACAAATGCACGATCATGCTTAATCTACTCACATTGAGCAAGATCTACTAAAGTGGTTCTCAAGAGAAAATGCTATTGCGGCTGCATCCTTTCAAAAATTACGCTAATAATGAAAAATTAGAAGAAACCTCATGAAACACTCGCAGAATTTTACAAGCACTCATTTGCCTCTGTTCTTATGGTTACATGGACATCTGCTTTAAGATTACCTTTCAGCACATGTCTTTTACTTTCACGGTACGCTCCCTAAATGTTTTGTACAGTGATCGACACAAAGTAGGGGCTTTATATATAACTATTGATTAGGATATTCAGATACTTTTAACCTCAGCAGGAAACTTTAGTTTTCTATTACTTATCTAAGAGTTTTTTTGTGAAACATTCCTGATGCTTTTACCTCCTCTGATCTTTCATATTTTTCCACTTCTTTTGTCCCAGTTGTTTCTCTCTCCATCTCTCTACTCGCTTCTTTCCTTTGGAGTTTCTACCTGTTCTTTCTCTGCCCCCTCACCTTTCCTTCCACATGTTCCACTGTCTTCTTCCCACTGATCGCTATATTTTTGTCCCTTACGTCATCTCAACTCCCTCTCTAACCTCTTCCCTCGCACCTCCTTACCCTGCCTGCAAAACTTCCAACTCTTTTGGATGCTGGTAAGGTTGTAACTGCGGGGCTCTGGACTGAAAAACAACCTGAAATAATGTACTGTAGCTCTTGGGGTCTCGATTTTCATCCCTTTTTCCTTGGTTTTGTTATTCTTATTGTTTCCATCCCGTGACACGTGTCTGTCACCAACCTCCTCTTCCTCATGGATCAAGTACGGGTCTACTCCACGGAGACGATGGCGTCTGTTTGTTTGTTGTGCTGGGCTCCCGGCCTAGCTCTTTCCCTCTTTGACGGGCCTGAGTGTTTCTGCTCAGGGCTGAAAAGACTCAAAGTGGCAGCTTTCTGGTCTATTTGTTCCTTGAAATTTGTCCTCCCCAGGATCCATTCCCACTAAAATCCTGCCCCTTCTTTTCTCCCATGCTCAGAACGAAGAGTTGCCACCAATGGAGCCAAAGCCCGTGTTTGCATTATCATCCTTATTCTTTTGCCCCAGTGCTTAATACAAAGCTTTATAAACACTACTCGTCCAATAAATACTCCTGAATGGATGAATCTAATAACAATATTAATAAAAACATAAGAAGAAGTTAATAATATTAACTAACAGTTCATAAACAGTGGTTTATCTATAGTATTTTGGCGTTATCTACATTCGGAAGCCCCAGTCGGAGGCCTGTCAGGAACACATGCCGCTCCAAATAGCCTGACCCTAATTCTTAAAAGACCTCCTGACTTTCTTCATATTTGTGTAACACTGAATAAAAGAACAGTATTCTGTCCCCTCCAAGGTGTTTTATGGGGCACTTAATTTGCTTGTACTCGTCACCTTGGAGGAAGCACCCTTGGGAGAAGCAGCGTGGCCTAGTGGCAAGGGTTTGGGCTTGAGAGTCAGAGGTCATGGGTTCTAATCACCACCTGTCTGCTGTGAGACTTTGGGCGAGTCACTTAACCTCTCTGTGCCTCAGTTACCTCACCTGTAAAAATGGGGATTAAGACTGTGAGCCTGATGTGGGACAGGGACTGTGTCCAACCTGACTGTCTTGTACGTACCCCGGCGCTTAGAACACTGCTTGGCACACAGTAAGCGCTTAACAAATACCTTGATTATTATTATTACCCCTTCTCCTCCTTCTCTTGACACACAGTTGATTGGCAGGCTTCCTGGGGCAATTCATTCATTCATTTAAAAGTATTTATTGAGCGCTGACTATGTGCAGGGCGCTTTACTAAGCGATTGGAATGTACAATTCGGCAACAGATAGAGACACCCCTGCCCCACGACGGGCTCACAGTCTAAACGGGGGAGACAGCAGAACAAAACAGGACGGGACAAAAACAAGACGACATTATCACGATAAACAGAATCACGGGGATGTACAATTCCATCCCTAATTACCTGAGTCCCTGAGCCTAGCGAGTTCCTGTCGCCGTTTCTTGCGCTTCTCCTTCTTCAGGGCGGCTCGGTACTGTCTGTGGCTGCAAGACAAACCGGGGTCACCGACCTTCAACCGATGATGAAAGCTAGTAAAGAGAATCAACGTGACTTAGTGGAAAGAGCCCGGGCTTGGGAGTCAGAGGTCATGGGTTCTAATCCCGGCTCCGCCACCTGTCAGCTGTGTGACCTTGGGCAAGTCACTTAACTTCTCTGTGCCTCAGTTCCCTCATTTGTAAAATGGGGATGAAATCTGTGAGCCCTACGTGGGACAACCTGATTGCCTAATATCTACCCCAGCGCTTACAACAGTGCTCGGCACACAGTAAGCGCTTAAAAAATACCAACATTATTACTATTATTATTACAAGCGGATGGGGATGGATGCAGTTCCTGTCCCACCTGGGGCTCAGGGTCTCAATACCCTCAATCTCAGGGTCTTTTTGCGCTGAGCCTCGCTGTGGTGCTGGTTGAGCGCTTAGGACAGTGCTCTGCACAAAGCCGGCACTCAATAAATACGCTTGAATAAATGAATGATTGAATGAGAGGGGTGGGATTAGAACCCACGACCCGGACCTCCCCAGCCCGGGCTGTTTCCGCTGAGCCTCGCTGTGGGGCTGGTGGAGCGCTTAGGATGGTGCTCTGCACATAGTCGGCGCTCAATAAATACGCTTGAATAAATGATCATAATAATAATAATAATGTTGGTATTTGTTAAGCACTTACTATATGCCGAGTGCTGTTCTAAGCGCTGGGGGAGATACAGGGTTATCAGGTTGTCCCACGGGGGCCTCACACTTAATCCCCATTTTCCAGATGAGGTCACTGAGGCCCAGAGAAGTGAAGTGACTTGCCCACAGTCACACAGCTGACAAGCGGCAGAGCAGGGATTCAAACCCATGACCTCTGACTCCCATGCCCGGGCTCTTTCCACTCAGCCACGTGGCTTCCAATGAATAAATGAAAGGGGGCGGAATTAGAACCCAAGACCCAGACCTCCCCAGCCCGGACTCTGCGCTGAGCCTCACTGTGGGGTTGGTTGAGCGTTTAGGACAGTGCTCTGCAACTAGTCAGTGCTCAATAAATATGCTTGAGTGAATGACAGTAATAATAATAATAATGTTGGTATTTGTTAAGCGCTTACTATGTGCACAGCACTGTTCTAAGCGCTGGGGGAGATCCAGGGTCATCAGGTTGTCCCACGTGAGGCTCACAGTCTTCCTCCCCATTTGACAGATGAGATCACTGAGGCCCAGAGAAGTGAAGTGACTTGCCCCCAATCACGCAGCTGACAAGTGGCAGAGCAGGGATTCGAACCCATGACCTCTGAGTCCCAAGCCCGGGCTCTTTCCACTGAGCCTAGCTGGGGGGCTGGTTGAGCGCTTAGGACAGTGCTCTGCACAGAGTCACCACTCAATAAATATGCTTGAGTGAACGAATGAAAGGGGCGGGATTAGAACCCACAACCCGGGCCTAGCCAGCCCGGGCTCTTTGGCTGAGCCTCGCTGGGGGGATGGCTGAGCGCTTGGGACAGTGCTCTGCACCTCGTCGGTGCTCAATAAATACGCTTGAGTCAATGAATGAATGAAAAGGGACCGGGCAGAATTAGAACCCATGACCTGGGCCTCCGCAGCCCGGGCTCTTTGCGCTGACCTCGCTGGGGGGCTGGCTGAGCGCTTAGGACAGTGCTCTGCACCTAATTGGCGTTCAATAAATACACGTGAGTGGATGAATGAATGAAAGGGGAGGGGGCGGGATTAGAACCCACAACTCGGGTCTCCTCAGGCCGGGCTCTTTGTGCTGAGCCTCGCTGGGGTCTTAGGACAATTGCTCTGCACCTCGCCAGCCCTCAATAAATAGGCTTGAGTGAATGAATGAATGAATGAATGAATGAGGAAAGAGGCAGCATTAGAACCCACGACCTGGGCCTCCTCAGCCCAGGCTCTTTGCG
The DNA here is from genome assembly GCF_004115215.2 of Ornithorhynchus anatinus. Lineage (NCBI taxonomy): Eukaryota > Metazoa > Chordata > Mammalia > Monotremata > Ornithorhynchidae > Ornithorhynchus > Ornithorhynchus anatinus. Next base: position 23,712,933 of record NC_041742.1, on the reverse strand, counting down.
CTGAGCCTCGCTGGGGGGCTGTCTGAATGCTTAGGACAGTGCTCTGCACCTAGACGGCGCTCAATAAATACGCTTGAGTGAATGAATGAATGAAAGGGGAAAGGGGCGGAATTAGAACCCACGACCCGGGCCTCCTCAGCCCGGGCTCTTTGTGCTGAGCCTCGCTGGGGTCTTAGGACAGTGCTCTGCACCTCGTTGGCGCTCAATAAATACACTTGAGTGAATGAATGAATGAATGAAAGAGGAAATGGGTGGGATTAGAACCCACGACCCGGGCCTCCGCAGCCCGGGCTCTTTGCGTTGAGCCTCGCTGGGGTCTTAGGACAGTGCTCTGCACCTCGTCGGCGCTCAATAAATATACTTGAGTGAATTAATGAATGAATGAATGAAAGAAGAGGAAAGGGGTGGGGTTAGAATCCACAACCCGGGCCTCCCCAGCCCGGGCTCTTTGTGCTGAGCCTCGCTGGGGTCTTAGGACAATTGCCCTGCACCTCGTCAGCGCTCAATAAATACGCTTGAGTGAGTGAATGAATCAATGAATGAATGAATGAGGAAAGGGGAGGGATTAGAACCCACGACCCGGGCCTCCTCAGCTCCGGCTCTTTGTGCTGAGCCTCGCTGGGGTCTTAGGACAGTGCTCTGCACCTCGTCGGCGCTCAATAAATACGCTTGAGTGAGTGAGTGAATGAATGAATGAATAAAAGAGGAAAGGGTTTGGGATTAGAACCCACACCCCGGGCCCACTCAGCCCGGGCTCTTTGCGCTGAGCCTCGCTGGGGGGTTGGCTGAGCGCTTAGGACCGTGCTCTGCACTTCGTCGGCGCTCAATAAATACGCTTGAATGAATGAATGAATAAGTGAATGAATGAATGAGGGGGTAAGGGATGGAATTAGAACCCACGACCCGGGCCTCTGCAGCCCGGGCTCTTTGCGCTGAGCCTCGATAGGGGGTGGGCTGAGCGCTTAGGACAGTACTCTGCACTTCGTCGGCGCTCAATAAATACGCTTGAATGAATGAATGAATGTGTGAATGAATGAATGAGAGGGGAAAGAGGCGACATTAGAACCCACGACCCGGGCCTCCCCAGCCCGGGCTCTTTGCGCTGAGCCTCGCTGGGGGGTTGGCTGGGCGCTTAGGACAGCGCTCTGCACCTCGTCGGCGCTCAATAAGTACGCTTGAATGAATGAATAAGTGAACGAATGAATGAGGGGGAAAGGGGAGGGATTAGAACCCACGACCCGGGCCTCCCCAGCCCGGGCTCTTTGCGCTGAGCCTCGCTGGGGGGTTGGCTGAGCGCTTAGGACAGCGCTCTGCACCTCGTCGGCGCTCAATAAGTACGCTTGAATGAATGAATAAGTGAATGAATGAATGAGGGGGAAAGGGGAGGGATTAGAACCCACGACCCGGGCCTCCTCAGCCCCCGCTCTTTGCGCTGAGCCTCGCTGGGGGGTTGGCTGAGCGCTTAGGACCGTGCTCTGCACTTCGTCGGCGCTCAATAAATACGCTTGAATGAATGAATAAGTGAATGAATGAATGAGGGGGTAAGGGGTGGGATTAGAACCCACGACCCGGGCCTCTACAGCCCGGGCTCTTTGCGCTGAGCCTCGCTGGGGGGTTGGCTGGGCGTTTAGGACAGTGCTCTGCACCTCGTCGGCGCTCAATAAATACTCTTGAATGAATGAATAAATGAATGAATGAATGAGGGGGTAAGGGGCGGGATTAGAACCCACAACCCGGGCCTCCTCAGCCCCCGCTCTTTGCGCTGAGCCTCGCTGGGGGGTTGGCTGAGCGCTTAGGACCGTGCTCTGCACTTCGTCGGCGCTCAATAAATACGCTTGAATGAATGAATAAGTGAATGAATGAATGAGGGGGTAAGGGGTGGGATTAGAACCCACGACCCGGGCCTCCCCAGGCCGGGCTCTTTGCGCTGAGCCTCGCTGGGGGGTTGGCTGAGCGCTTAGGACCGCGCTCTGCACCTCGTCGGCGCTCAATAAGTACGCTTGAATGAATGAATAAGTGAATGAATGAATGAGGGGGAAAGGGGAGGGATTAGAACCCACGACCCGGGCCTCCTCAGCCCCCGCTCTTTGCGCTGAGCCTCGCTGGGGCCTGGCTGAGCGCTTAGCACAGTGCGGGGCACATAGTCGGCGCCCAAGAAGGCCTGTGGAAGGACGGGACGCTCCCCCTCCCCCCCCCCGGGGTGAGGAGATGCGGGGCGGGGAGGGGGAGGGGTGTGGGCGGACACGACACGAAGCCCGCGGCCCCCCCCGGGCCGCCCCCCGCCGCTTGCCTCAGTTTCCCCGCCAGGTCCCTCGCCGCGGGCGCCGCCATCTTGTGAGGCCCCGGCGGAGGAGCGGCGCCGGAAGCGGAGGGGCGGGGCTAAGCAAAGCCGGGCGCCCATTGGCTCCCGACCGGAAGTGCCGGGGGAGCCCAGGGGGAGGGGGAGGAGGAGGAGGAGCCGACCGTTGGCGCATGCGCGCAGCGGGGTCGCCGCGCAGTTAATGTTGGTAGTTGTGAGGCGGTTACTATGTGCAGAGCGCTGTTCTAAGCGCTGGGGGAGATCCAGGGTCATCAGGTTGTCCCACGTGAGGCTCACAGTTCATCCCCATTTTACAGATGAGGGAACTGAGGCACAGGGAGGTTAAGTGACTTGCCCACAGTCACCCAGCTAACAAGTGGCCGAGCTGGGATTCGAACTCATGACCTCTGACTGCCAAGCCCAGGCTCTTTCCCCTAAGCCACGCTGCAGTTCATGATCATTCATTCATTCAATAGTATTTATTGAGCGCTTACTATGGGCAGAGCACTGTTTTAAGCGCTGGGGGAGATCCAGGGTCATCAGGTTGTCCCACGTGAGGCTCACAGCTCATCCCCATTTTACAGATGAGGGAACTGAGGCCCAGAGAAGGGAAGTGACTTGCCCACAGTCACCCAGCTGATAAGTGGCCGAGCTGGGATTCGAACTCATGACCTCTGACTCCCAAGCCCAGGCTCTTTCCCCTAAGCCACGCTGCAGTTCATGATCATTCATTCATTCAATAGTATTTATTGAGCGCTTACTATGGGCAGAGCACTGTTTTAAGCGCTGGGGGAGATCCAGGGTCATCAGGTTGTCCCACGTGAGGCTCACAGCTCATCCCCATTTTACAGATGAGGGAACTGAGGCCCAGAGAAGGGAAGTGACTTGCCCACAGTCACCCAGCTGATAAGTGGCCGAGCTGGGATTCGAACTCATGACCTCTGACTCCCAAGCCCAGGCTCTTTCCCCTAAGCCACGCTGCAGTTCATGATCATTCATTCATTCACTCAATAGTATTTATTGAGCGCTTACTATGGGCAGAGCACTGTTCTAAGCACTGGGGTGGACACAAGGGAATCCAGTGGTCCCACGTGGGGCTCCCAGACTTCATCCCCATTTTCCAGATGAGGTCACTGAGGCCCGGAGAAGTGAAGTGACTTGCCCAAAGAGCGCTTACTATGTGCAAGGCACTGTACTAAGCGCTTGGAATGGACAAGTCTGCAACAGATAGAGACAGTCCCTGCCCTTTGACAGGGTCCCAGTCTCATCGGGGGAGACGGACAGACAAGAACAATAGCAATAAATAGAATCAAGGGGATGAACATCTCATTAAAACAATAGCAAATAAATAGAGTCGAGGGGAAGAACATCTCGTAAAAACAATGGCAACTAAATAGAATCAAGGCGATGTGCATTTCATTAACAAAATAAATAGGGTAATGATAGGGTAATAGGTGCAGAGCGCTGTTCTAAGCGCTGGGGGAGAGACGGGGTCATCAGGTGGTCCCACGTGGGGCTCCCAGTCTTCATCCCCATTTTACAGATGAGGGAACTGAGGTCCAGAGAATAATATAATAATGATGGCATGTGTTGAATGCTTACTATGTGCAGAGCGCTGTTCTAAGCGCTGGGGGAGATGCAGGGCCATCAGGTGGTCCCACGTGGGGCTCACAGTCTTCACCCCCATTTTACAGATGGGGTCACTGAGGTCCAGAGAATAATAAAATAATAACGATGGCATGTGTTGAACGCTTACTATGTGCAGAGCGCTGTTCTAAGCGCTGGGGGAGAGACAGGGTCATCAGGTGGTCCCACGTGGGGCTCACAGTCTTCACCCCCATTTGACAGATGAGGGAACTGAGGCCCAGAGAATAATGAATAATAATGATTGCATGTGTTGAACGCTTACTATGTGCAGAGCGCTGTTCTAAGCGCTGGGGGAGAGACAGGGTCATCAGGTGGTCCCACATGGGGCTCCCGGGCTTCATCCCCATTTTACAGATGAGGGAACGGAGGTCCAGAGAATAATAAAATAATGATAATGATGGCATGTGTTGAAAGCTTACTGTGTGCAGAGCACTGTTCTAAGCGCTGGGGGAGATACAGGGTAATAATAATGTTGGTGTTTGTTAAGCGCTTACTAGGTGCAGAGCGCTGTTCTAAGCGCTGGGGTAGACACAGGGTCATCAGGTGGTCCCACGTGAGGCTCACAGTCTTCATCCCCATTTTACAGATGAGATCACTGAGGCCCAGAGAAGTGAAGTGACTTACCCACAGTCACACAGCTGATAGGTGGTGGAGGCGGCATTTGAACCCATGACCTCTGACTCTCAAGCCTGGGCACTTTTTCCACTGAGCCACGCTGCTTCTCAGTTAGAGAAGCGGAGTCCTGTCTCCCATCAGGCATCAGGATCTAATAACAATGATAATAATAATAATAATAACAACAGTAATGATGGGACTTATTAAGCGCTTAACCTTAATTGAGCCCTTTTCCTCAGCTCCCCCCGCGACCTCGCCCCCTTTGCTCTACTCTAGAGAAGCAGCGTGGCTCAGTGGAAAGAGCCTGGGCTTCGGAGTCAGAGGCTATGGGTTCGAATGCCGACTCTGCCACTTGTCAGCTGGGTGGCTGTGGGCAAGTCACGTCACTTCTCTGGTCCTCAGTTACCCCATCTGTAAAATGGGAATGAAGACGTGGGCCAGCCTGATGACCCTGGATCTCCCCCAGCCCTTAGAACAGTGCTTTGCACATACTGAGCGCTTAACAAATGCCATCATTATTTTTTATTTACCCCAGCGCTTAGAATAGTGGTTGGCACATAGGAAGAGCTTAACAAATACCGTCATTATTATTACCCTCCCTCCCCGTTCCACGGCACTTGTGTATATATGTACAGAACTATGATTCTATTTATTTCATTCATTCATTCAGTCGCATTTATTGAGCGCTTACTCTGTGTAGAGCACTGTACTAAGCGCTTGGAATATGCAATTCGGCAACAGAGACAATCCCTGCCCAATAACAGGCTCACAGTCTAAACGGGGGCGACAGACTGCAAAACAGAACAAAACAAAACAAGTAGTTTGGCATAAATATCATCAAGATATTTATATTAATGCCTGTTTTACTTGTTCTGATGTGCTATATATATATATAGTATATATATATACATGTATATATAATTTGATTGATTTTAGTTAGTTTGATTATATGATCCGTAAAAGTCTGCTTCTTTTAAATAAGAACTTCCCCCATAATTAATGTTCAAATGTTCATAATTAAATGTTCAAATATTTTCTAGCTCTCTGCATAAATGTATTTTTAAGACTTAAAAACAATCTTGCTTACATTCACTCTCAAATGTTATTTTAAAGAATATCTGCTCTTTTCCATACATTTGCCAGAACCACAATCACCTTTTATGCTAATTTGGGGGATTCTTTATATATATAATTCTATTTATTTATATTGATGCCTGTTTACTTGTTTTAATGTCTTTCTCCCCCCTTCTAGATTGTGAGCCCACGGTGGGCGAGGACTGTCTCTCTTTGTTGCTGAATTGTTCTTTCCAAGCGCTTAGTACAGTGCTCTGCCCACAGTAAGCTCTCAATAAGTACGATTGAATGAATGAATAAATTACGTACACAGTGGATTTTTTTTGAGTGCTCAGGGTGCATGATGCTATACAGAGTCTTCTATTTAAAACACAGATTTAAATTAGTAAACATATTGCTGTTCCAGCTACAGAACATCTTTTTCACCAGAGGCCCCAAAGAATATTTTGTAAATGATGAGCATTATTAAGTGACCTCCAGACATTAAGAGAATTAACTGTAGAACGGACACAAATTCACCAACTATAATCACTTTTCTAAAGCATTTTATTAGAAGTAAATGAGTTTGATTATATGATCCGTAAAAGTCTGCTTCTTTTAAATAAGAATTTCCCCCATAATGAATGTTCAAATGTTCATAATTAAATGTTCAAATATTTTCTAGCTCTCTGCATAAATGTATTTTTAAGACTTAAAAACAATCTTGCTTACATTCACTCTCAAATGTTATTTTAAAGGATATCTGTTCTTTTCCATTCATTTGCCAGAACCACAATCACCTTTTATGCTAATTTGGGGGATTCTTTATTTTCTCCTCTCTTTGAACAGATGTTTTTTTAACATCTCTGAAATAGTTTCTAAAGCCCAAGCAAGCTAGCTTCCGAAGGTGCTTCTCTATACCATATCTTGAATGTTTTATGAAGTTCCCTATGAATACTGCCCATAAAATATGGAATGTATAGCAAGAAGTAACGGCGGGGATTTAAGACTCTACTTACCCTGTAAATATTTTCCCCTTAGAGATGAGGAACTCTAAAGAAAAACCCAAATCCTTTAAAAGTAATATTACCCACCTGCTCGGGTTGCTCTAAATGTTTTAAAAGGAAAGCTACAATAGTAAACTAGCTCTGAGATGAGCTACTGCTCCTGCGTGCCTGCCTTACGGAATAACTTGCTGTGTCTGTTCCTTGGTTCGTTTCTGAATATGCAAGATATAATCGTGCTGGAAGGAAGAGCGGACAGTTCGGTTCATGAGCGGCTGAAGCGGACGGAAGTTGTCGACCATCTTCTTTTCTTTCTCCCCGGCCGAAGTGAAGAGCAGCATCCGAAATTCCTCAAGCTGGGAATAAAAGCACGGGTAATGATTTCCAATACAACAGTCTTACCCAGTGGTCAACGGCTGTAACCGGGACTAGAACAGACGACGGTGCGACATTACTCCCGACCATGAGAGTGTGAGCTCCTCGGGGACAGGGAATGGGCCCCGTTTTGGTTTTGCACTTTTCAATCCTTTACTTAGTGCAGCATACTGCACCCACTGGGTGTTCAAAAAGTATTACTACTTTATTACTACCACCACCTCCACCACCTGCTTCTCACACATGCCAATTGCAGAAATCTTCAGTCCTTTGCTGCTTTCGCAGGCCCAGGGCTGTGGACAACATGCTCCTGAATCTGATGAATCAATAGGAACCTCCCTCCACCCATCTTTTGCGGTTTCTGCCCCCAATGCCCCATACGGAAAGCCTGAGGAGCAGAAAAGCACAACGATGGTTGTTCCATGGCAAAATCGCTGGGTTTTTGCACCTGCCAGCCCACTCGCAGCTCCCAGAGGCGCTGAGCCTCATTATGTGTCCAGTCAAGTAAGGACCAAGCATCCTGATGTTGGGAATTTATAAAGAGTTGCCCTCTGGTTCAAAGATGATGCTGGGGAGGGGACAACACAGTCCGTGGAGATTGGGCCAGAAATGTAACAGTGCCTTCAACGGACCTTTCTTAATTACAATCATGTCTAGAATCTTTGCAGTTGACTCCTGAAAAACATATTGGTAACGTTGGTGGGAGAGCTGGGGACGGCTGCAGTGGCCACTGAGACTACAGTAATGAGCTGGAAGTGGAGAAACTGAATCCTGAAGAATTGGAGCTGAAGTCTGAGCTCACATCTGATGAGGAGTCACTCTGGAACTGCTCTCTTGACCTCACAGGGACTCCGTAGCTCTGGTTCGGACACAGAGACAGCCGGGAAGAAGAGGTTGGGACACTGGGATTAAGCAAGGGGCAGCACCAACAAAGGCCCGGGGAGGGAGAGTCGTGAACAGAGGGCTCTGTGATAAGGAAATATTAATGCTAGAGAGGCTGAGGAGAAACCCGGTGAAGCTCAGGCGTGGTGCTGGGGATGGAAAAGGAGGCAGCCAAGCTCACCGTTTTGAGAGGGTAGGGAGGGAGCTGTAGGGTGGGAGGACAGGGATGTGGGAAGAAGATTTGGGAAGGGGACAGGGTAATTGTGAAACAGAAGCTACATAGATTTTTGGCCTAAGGAGTCACTGTTTTCCCCCTTTGGTTCTGGAAAGCTTGGAACACACCATTTCTTAAGGGAATAAAAAGTGAAAGGCCTACCTGGTTATGATCAACCTCTATGGGCTTTTTCTTAATGATCCAAGTGACAGATTCTGAAAGAGGGGGAGTGGTCAGCGATCCGGAGTAGGTCCAAAAATCTGGGCAGGATGGCATTAGGCAGGAAGGATCAAATTTGCCAAATTCAATGAGTGTGTCCTGATAAAAATAGTTAAACATCAAAAAAAAAAATCATCCTTAAAAAACAGAGGCACTTATAATTCAAAGGGAGCAAAATACTGCATTGTTTAATTTAACAGTCTTCCAAGGGGCTAAAATAAATAGAATGTCTTTATAGTGACAATGAGAAAACACACACAGAGTAAAAATCCATTATGAAGCACATGATGGGTGGGTGGGGAAAGGGCAGAAGCACTTCAACCCTGTGGGGAAAGGCTTGTGCCATGCTCTCAGCCTAAACCTGGGTGTCTCTAAGCATATCGGGGTGGGGGGATTGAGAAAAGGGCAGGGCAGATGGTCCTGACCAACCAGTGAAGCCTGCTCACCTTCCCTGGCTACCTCACCCACCCATTCTGGATCGTCTCTTCTGGCTGGTGGGAAAACTGAACTCATCTAAGCGGTTGGAGAGACTTGATGGTTCCTCTCAAGGCTCTTAGCCCTGACACAACTCAGGATACCCCTCTAGACTGTGAGCTCACTGTGGTCCGGCAATGTGTCTGTTTATTGCTATACTGTTATGCTTATTATAGTGCTCTCCACACTGTAAGCGAATGACGTCTCGAGGAAAGACTGTGGAACTGGGTGTCGGGAGGTCCTGGTTCTAATCTCCTCACGGATACTAACCTGCTGTGTGACCTCAGGTAAATCGCTTAACCCATCCGTGCCTCAGTTTCCTCATCTATAAAATGGGGATCATAATATATCTGCCTACCTCAGAGGGATGTTGTGAGGACAAAGTGAGATAAGTATTTTAAAACCATTTGGCAAATTCTCAATGTTTCAATGATGTGATGCATGACTTAATAGGACATTATGTTTAAAATGTGAAAATGAGATGTGCAAATGAGATGTGATCCCCCTGTACTTGAACCAAGTGGGAGAGTTTTTAGAATTCTTGAAAACAAAATCTACAGATCCTCAATGTCCTGTTCAGAAAGAAAAATACCGGTTAACCTGATGCCTTTAAAAACAAAGCAAGTGGAAATCCTAAAGAGAGATTTCGGTTTCAAAAACGAAGAAAACATAAATGGCTTTTGGGCATTAAAATAAATTGTATCATGTGTAATTTAAAAATTATCAATAATTAAAGTAGAAGAGCTGAGCCACTGGGAAGCTACAAGCCAATTGGATTATTGAAGTCAATAAAAGGGAGAACAGCTGTCAGATAAAAAGCCCACACATTACAACATGGAGCCAAGGAATTAAAGTTTAGATGACGGCATAATGTAGCATATTGCAGCTGCATCTATTACCAACCTTCCAGACTGGCTCATGAACATCAAGTGGGTGATGATCCATAAGACACCACAAAGAGACCTTCCTCCAATATATCAAGTCATTCAAATTAATACTCAAGGATAAACACACAAAAAGGCATAAAAACTATTAATTTTGCCCCCTCCTCCCCACCCAAAATGGCATTTGTTATACACTTACTTTGTGCCAAGCACTGAGCCACCTCCTGGGGTAGACACAAGATAATCAGGTCCCATATTGGGCTCACAATCTAAGTAGGAGGGAGAACAGGTATTGAATCCCCATTTTTCAGTTAAAGGAACTGAGGCACAGAAAAGTTAAGTCTCTTAACTTATGCATCAAGGTCACGCACCAAACAAATGGCAGAGCTGGGATTAGGACCCAGGTCTTGGGACTCCCAGGCCCGTGCTCTTTTCCACTAGGCCACGCTGCTTCACTGTCAACCAAGAAGCCTGTGGTTTCTTTCATGGGATTGGAGTAAGAAATGAGACCTGAATATGTAATGTGATACATCTTGGAGCAAAGGTATACCAAATCTTTTAGGAATAAAACTCTTGAGTTCTATCCCTCAGCTACTTCTTCCTTTTTAAAGTGGGTTCTCTTTGGCTCAGTCCAAAGGGATGAAAGACACCAGAATTCACAATAGAAAGGCCTTTTCCTCTGAACATTCATTCTAATCTATAATTAACTCATTCAAGTGAGGGAGTGGGCTTCTACTGGTTAACAATACCTTAAAAATACTGTTTCTGAAAGGCTAATTTTATTTTTGACATAATATTTAGCTCTTTTGTGGCAGTCTCAGAGAATCAAGCTCCTTTAAATGTGATTAATTTTAGAAACAGATTGCAAGCATTGCTCTATCACCTTGACCTTTGGGCAGATTACTATATAATTTAAAAAATTTCAAGTCTTTTTAGATGAAAATATTACCTTATGTTTAATGGCTGGCAATGCATCTACCAATTTCTGTAACTCCTTATGATGTGTTCCTAACTGGAGAGGAAGAAGAAGACATATTTTAAAAGTGTCAATAGGGAGACATTCCCTAAATAAACACTCAGTCATCCATTTGACAAAATCTAAGAAAAATCAAGATTTCCAAAGTACTCTAGCAACAAACCACGTGTGGAGCCAAACAGCTATTCATAATATACCAGGGAAGGTGAGCTTGAAAGACAATTGTATTCAGAGAGGGACAGGATAGGAAATGTCTCAGCTCTTTCCCCGGAGTTCAGTGGGAGAATATGGCCAACTCACAGGAAGAAGCGGAGCTTCCAAAGGTTTCCCCTGCATGTACAACACACACACACATAAGGCCCCAGGGAGCAAACAGTTCCATCAGGTAGAGACTATGACCACGTAGGAAGATGCACCATTTGTCAAATGAGTTCACACCAAAGAATGCACATCCTCTTGGCCATCATCCCCGCCATCCAGATAAACGGAGAGCCAGAAATAAGCAGATAGAAGGCCACTGCTTCCTGACGGAAGTCGGACCTCCAACTGGACCGACTGCAGAGGTGCCAGACCATTGAGAGTTAAGCCGGCTTCCATCTATGTTCACGGGGCCTCCATAGGCAGAAAAGACATCATGAGGGTGATCATCCCTAAATAAATCTGCTTGTGATATTGACTCTGTGTGTCCATGTCTCTATCACACCTGGATCCTCAAAACAGCCCATAACAGCTCATAATTTCAGACTAGTGGGACTGGAGGAAAAGTAAAAGGGGTCACTGCTCCCAGGTCCCATGGCACTAGGGATGGAGAAACTACCAGTGACAAGAATTCATCCTGCCCAAGACATGGAAGCTCTCTCTGGTCCCCCATCGCTGGACTTAACGCACCACTTCTGGCCCTCACATTTGAATCCCAATATCGTGGATCTCTCCAACAGCCCCTCCTTGGGTTCGTCCCACCCCAGAGCCAGCCCTGCTGACCCATCTGATTTTACCTTCAAAAATACTCCAATCACAGCCAAGCCATTTTCCTCCAATGCAGCATCTTCAAAACTTCCATATTTCGCTGCATTCCAGTGCACTAAATGTAGCTAAAATATAATTAGGGGAGCATTAATGCCTGAAAGTGGGGAAAATAAACAAGATAATTAAAATGTCTTGATCCTTTTAGATGAGATTTGGGTCTTTGGCATATACTTTAGATAGCAGAGATTCCTAAAATGAACACAACAGGAAAAGAGAACTTGAATAGGGTGATAGGTCAAATAAGAGAAAATTAGGAATCAAAATTTTTTGAAAGCATGGAGGATTTATAGGGGGGAAAAATGAAAAGAAAGAGCTATACAGTAGATCGCTTTAGCAAGCATTGCCTTGGTGGTGGTGAGGTGAGCTACACTTGTCAATTTTCCTTCTGTTACTCGGGGAGACCCCACTTCTTCGGTCCATATATGCTTGAGAAGTGTTTGATATGTGGAAATGGCAGAGTCGATTTAACTCGCAGAAAAAGACCTTCCAGGAGGAATAAGATGAGTATATAACATGTGGGCTATTCTCTGTGGAGTTACTTTGGTTTACAATTCAAAGCTCCTGGAGTCCACACTTTCCGCTCCCTTCCAAGTTGCTCAGGTTGCTCAGTCCTCACAGTGTTCGCACTAGCCAAAACAAAATTCCTGGTTTTTTCTTCTAAATGAAAAGTTCAGGGGCTTGGCAAGTCATTTAACTTTTCTGTGCCTCTGTTTCCTCTTCTGTAAAATGGGGATTCAATACCTGTGCTTCCCCATACTTAGAGTGTGAGCCCATTGGGGGTCAGGGACTGTCGTTTCACTCTATTGTACAGTGCTTCCAAATTGCTTAGCACAGTGGTCTGCACATGCAGGTACACAATAAATACCATTGATTGATTGTGTTTACATTATAATAAAAGCACAATATTATTTCAGGCCTCAGGACCCTTTCCAATGAATGAAGTGAAGGCTGAAACCTGGTTACCTTGTATCTACCCCAGTGGTTAGTACTGTACTTGGCAGAAAGTAAGGGTTTAACAAATACCGTGATTATTACTATGGTTATGATCTTGGGAAAAAAAATCTCCATGTTGGCTGCTTTGCCAAGCCACAGATTTTCTGCTTACTGCTGCTTCTATTCTCGTTTCCTCTCCCTTCAATCCCTGATTGCTCGAGTACGGCCCAGGGGAACAGAGAGGAAAAGTTACCTCTTGATTCGCCAGCTGGCTCTACCAGAGACATAATTTTATTACCTGTGGTGATGATGTCCCAGGAGGAGCAAGTCGTACCTAAAATTATACCAGGTCAGGACTGTGGGTTGTGGTGGGTGCCTCTAAGTCTCAGGGGATGCTGCGACCGAGATGAATGCAAGTGACTTCTGCTTATTTTCAATTTTGGTATGTTAGGCTCATCTGATGAAGAGCTACTCTTGCTCTCAAGCATGCCTGTACATATATATAGCAGAACGTAAGCTCCCTGTGGATAGGGTATATGTCTCAGGCTTCTTTGTGCTTGCCCACACGCTTAGATTAGCGCACTGACCCCAGTGGGCTGGCGATAACCATCATCACTACCGCTAGTGTGTGCACATGTATCCCTACCATTCCCGGCCATCTGATAGAATAAGTTTTGTTTCCCTGGAAATCTAAGCCAATATTTGTTGAGTGCTGCCTCTCTCTATCAAATGTGGGTCACATCCCTGAAGGCCTGTTCCAGGTTCTAATTTGTGGTTGGAGCAGTCGATCACAGCGGGACTCACTCTGGGGCACAGTTGTGATTCAGTTTTATGACCATCCTAACCAATCAATGTGTTTGGAATTCATGTGGCTACTGAATTTATTTAGAGTCTGAATTATCTCTACAAGTCCCCAGGATTGACTTTGGGGAGACATGTGGCTGGAGGTACAAGAAAGTAGGAGTCAGAATGAAAAATGGGCATAATTTTATTTAAAAAAGAAATCTTTTAAATTCTTCCTATTTGTGTTTTTACTTTACCCCTGCTCTATGAATCATCTTTAAAACGTGATTTTCTTTGCCCACAGGTTGAAAATTTAGGAAGAACTCATTTTTGCCTGTTTTTTCTGTGCTATTGGTCAGTTTACTTAGTCTGTTTCACCTACTATATCTCTAAAATAAGATACGCACATATATTTACATATATATGCCCATATCCTATAGTAATCCTATGAGGAAGAAATGCCTGGTTAACAATAATCACACTCATCATCTGGCTCTGCTAGATTTCAATTTTAGACTTTTTAAACATGATTGTATTCATGTATCTACATTTTTCATCTTATACAGTATTTCTGCATACCTCTGCTGGGTAACATTTACTGTCCACAGTGTGTTCTGAACCCCAGTCATTTATTGCTCCCCAGTGAAAGTGGAATTGCTTCAGTCTGTAGTTGCCTTCCAGAGGACCTCCAGTAATTACTGCAACAACAATAAAAACAATCTGTTATTCACTCATTCGGGAAAGTGGGGCTAGGATTTAAATTGATGGTGAGGTCTGTTTCAAAGCAGTCCCCATTTAAAGTTACGCTGCATTAAATAAAACTGCTTTCAAATGAATCACCCTTTTTTTAACCTCAATCTCTCTCTGAGCTAGCGATGCAACTGAGCTAACATACATTAAAGGCATCGCCTGACTTTTAGTTATTGGCTGAAATTAGCCACCATCAAAAGATAAAGAACCTTAGTCAAAGACACAAGTAACTCTTTTCCTCATATTTTCTAAAGCAAACCGGGTGGGGCAATGACAACTCTTGTGGATATCCAACACCCAGACACACGTATCGTCACACATGTTACATTGGACACGCCAATGAACATGTTGATATCATACATGCCATTTTGGGAAGTACACCTAGTTGGACCAAGAGTGTTTCTGTGGCGGGAAGGGCATAACCTCTCAACTCCGCCCACTCCCTGCCACCCTGGACTCCAGACGAATTGTATTCCTCTCCCGGGCAGTATGAATCCAGGTGGCACATCCAAGTCACAGAACACGATGGCAGGAGGGAGATGGTGCTGTACAATTACCGAAAGGGGACACCAGACTAGAAAACTGGATGATTGGCCATCCTACTTCCAACGTGGATATCGTTCACCATCGGTGGTATCATCATCGTTTAAGTGCATTTTCTTAGAGAGAAAATGAAACATTTTCTTCTCAATACTTGCTTTGAAATTTAATTCATTCATTCAATCATATTTACTGAGAGCTTACTATGTGCAGAGCACTGTACTAAGCACTTGGGAAGTACAATTCAGCAATAGAAACAATCCCTGCCCACAGTGGGCTCACAGTCTAGAAGATTAATTGAAATTTAATACGAAGTCTCCCTTCTTCCCTTAGAACAAAAGAAAAAAAATGTGGCAGCTCATAGACAGTCGTAGACAAAACTGTACTTCATCTCCAGTTACTTGGTAGCTTATGCTTAGGAAAGGTCTGGACCACCAAGAATGTTATAGGTTAGAACTGAGATGTTTCTGGAGAACTGCATAGTAAGTACCTAACAATATAGAACACTTTAGGTCTAGAGCAATGCCATTAATCACTGACTTTCATGTGCACTAAATTAATAGAGTTAAAGAGCTAGCTAATTAATTTCACAGAGCTTTTAAGAAAGGGGTCAGCCACATTTTAAAATGGATGAAAAAGAAATGCAGCGCAGAGTATAACTGGTAGACTTGACTGATTCAGATGGGAGGACATTCCCAGGATAAGAGAAAAATGATGCTTTTAATTTTTCCTTTTTATGTCTTTTTAGCCAAACCTTTCAGCCTCGACAGTAGCATGTTGAGTAGTGAGTAGCATAACCTAACACAAATGCCAACTCAAAGAATTTTTTTCTTCTCCATACTTACTTTCAAAAGGTAAACTAAGTGATTCACTTTTTCCAGAGGGGAAGGAAAGTGCTTCCATAGATTAAAAACTCTTCATTTTCTACTATACAAGATATGAGTCAGCTGTAATAGACAAATGGGGGGACCTAAATTTGCCCTCTACCAAGGCTAGCTGGTATTAATCTCCTTGAGTTACAGATAAGTAACATCTTTACGTGAGGAAAAGGACTGAATAAGAGTAGGCCCTATAAGGTTCTTAAATGTTAAAGACCCATTCAGTCAACTAACCATTAGCCATGCATGTGAAAAAGACATATGTTTAAAGTAAAGTTCAGCTGATTAGACAGTTCTTATGCTTTTTCTGCACAGCCCAGTTGAAATGGAAAAGCGAACAACCAACCAATAATTAGGATGAAATCATGTAACCAATCTGGATCATTCAAGCCAAAAACCTTCTTTTTCTCTTCATAGTTTTTCCCATATACTAGGTGTTTGTCTAAACATTCTGTTTCAGTTTGCTGAAGGAAGCATGTATTCCCAGACTCACAAAATGGATTTACATCTACAGGTGGGACAGGAGACCCGATGTTTGCTCTAGGCCATACGGAGGAGAAGTGCAGTAAAAGAACATTAACATTTCAATAGCATATTTGTCGACTTTATATAGGAAGTAGCATGGTTTAGAGGATAGAGCACGGGCCTGGGAGCCACGTGTCTGCTATGTGATCTTGGGTAAGCCGCTTAACTTCTCTGACTCAGTTGCTTCATTTGTAAAATGGGGATCAAGAGCCCCACATGGGTCAGGGACTGTGTCCAACCTGATCAACTGTTTCTATCTCAGTGTTTAGAAGGGTGCTTGGCACATAGCAATAATAATAATAATGATGGTATATGTAAAGCGCTTACTATGTGCCAAGCACTGTTCTAAGAGCTGGGGTAGAGACAAGGTAATCGGGTTGTCCCACGTGGGGCTCAAAGTCTTAATCCCCATTTTACAGATGAGGTAACTGAGGCACAGAGAAGTTAAATAAGCACTTAAGTATGATAACTGTTATTATCATTATGTGCATTTCATATGATTAGCACTCTGGGATCTATAGATGTTAAGGAAATTTGTTTGAAGAATTTCACCAAAATTCTAGGTTAATACATGGTTAGATTAAAAATATAATACACAGAATAAAATGAGAGGGACATGAATGAAATCTACAAAATCATGAGGAATCATTATTCACCAAAACCTACAGCATCAGGATTGGGGGCATTGAGTAAGGACTGCAGTTGATAGATTCAATAAAAAGGAAACAGAGGGCTGAAAGTATGAGGATTTCATTATCTTATGAAACTGTGCAGGTAGAAAATACCAATATGTTTAAGAATGGCTTGGAAGAATTCAGTGGCCCATAATGGGCTATCAGTAGGGAAAAGTTAAAGATGTTATAAAGTATGTCCCTAGCCAGGCAGTTGATCTCACTGCTTCTGAGGGCTTTCCGTTGCCACATTTGGAGAGAGAATACTGGACCGGAATGACCAGATGTTAGCTGGACTCAGTGAGGACTTAAGCAATGGTAAGGACATATAGACGAAAGCAATGAGTAACTATCAGGAACAGAGCATCTCTCCTTGAATCTAAGCTTTAACCAGAGCCAAGGAAGTCCGTGTGACAACAGCTTCAGGTGATGCAAGCAGTAGCTGAGCCACAAACCAATAATATTTACCTGTGAACACGTGGATAGGATTGCTTTTTACATATTGGTCTTTTCTGTTATATCTATAAATTCAGACATATAGCCTCCATATGATTCTATTATAATATGCATACAGAATTACATACCTTCCTCCAGCTCTTTTCTCGTGAGGTTTTTTTCCCCCAAGTTCCTGGTGGAAAAATAAACTGGGATACTTCCTAGTCTTCCAGTTTGTTGTTTTAGGGTATTTACGTTCCATTAGCTCCTTATATTCTGGGATGTTTAGCTTATTAAAAGTGTCCTTAATTTCTTCAAAAATATACCCATTTTCCAACTGTTGTATTTTATTTAGAGGCATTTCTTTCCTTCTAAATAGTCTTTTCTTTTACTGCTGCATGGCAAAAGCATGAAGAAAAGAAGAAATATTAACAGGAAGCAGAGGAGGTAAAAACTGATAAGTGGAAGAAGAGAAAGAAAAATTAGGCACTTTGAAGATTAGTTAAGGTATGACTTCCAAGGAGTGAAATCTTAGTAAACTTGGTAAGGACCATTAAAACAGGTCAGTCACATGCCAGTTAATGATGTTCTCTAATTATCTCATATGACTCTAGCCTAGAAATTAAAAGTGATTCACAGTTAAAAAAAATGAACAAATGACTTTGTTCTTTTAACACCTTATTATATTACTAATAATAAAGCTGTGAATTCAGAACTATCAAATTTAGAAGAATCATCGACAAACTCTGAATTCAAGAGCATTACAGGAAAGTTGTTGGAAAAGACTAACTACATTGAGATTGAGATTAGCTGAACTAAATGCTTGAGAGTACATTAAGAATTACTGCTAAAGATTTAGCAAAAAATAATTTAAACATTTTAAAAGGTGATTGAGCATGTCCACCCTTGGATAAGGCTGCAACTCAGAGTGATATAAATTATGTTCTATTAAAAAGGCACACCTAGAAAGGGCATTGGGAAAAAAAAAGAATTTCAGACTCTAGACTGTAGATTCCTTGTGGGCAGGGAATATGTCTACAACGCTGTTATACTGTACTCTTCCAGGCACTTAGTACAGTGCTCTGTACATAGTGCTAAATATATATGATTGATACAGAAGCCTAAGTTTACGTGTGAGAAATATCATAGTCTAACAACAAAAATCTAAAAAAATGACAGAACTTTACAGTCAAGCAGTTTTAAAAGAATTTGCTTGTAATGAGAAAGAAGGAAGGCAAGACTGCAAGAAAAAGCCAAATGACTGCTTTCTAATCCCTGAACTAGCCTTAATTCAGAAAGTGGAAGCACTTTAGTTTATCATTCATTCAATAGTACTTATTGAGTGCTTACTATGTGCAGAGCACTCTACTGAGCGCTTGGAATGTACAAATCTGCAACAGATAGAGACAGTCCCTGCCCACTGATGGGCTTACAGTCTAATCGGGGGAGACAGACAGACAAAAACAATAGCAATAAATAGAATCAAGGGGATGGACATCTCATTAACAAAATAAATAGGGTAATAAAAATATATACAAATGAGCGGACGAGGTTTTATTTGGGGGGAAAGGATGGATTCCAGAGATGTTGAGGAGGTAGAACTGACAGGGTTTCATAACAGCTGGAATGAGAGAGATGAGTGGAGAATAATGCCCAAGTTACAGATTTGTGAGACAGAGAAGATGGTGGCCTACAGTAATAGGAGAGTCGGGGAGAAGACAGGTCTTTGTTCCAGTAATTAAAGCAGCCTATAAGCTGCCATGCAGATCCTGCCAATGACTGGTCTCAGAGCCCAAGTGCAGAAAGGAATTAAGCAGTATCTTACCCAAGCAGTCAACGTAAATGGATTCAAGTTCTAGTTTGGAGCATGAATGATCCACTCAGGATAACAGGGTGGAGCAAATGAATTGGGTAACGATTTGAATGCTTTCAGTGTGTTCAAAACCTACCTTGGGGGTAGATATGAAGATATAGTCTCAACAAAGGAAAAATAGAAAGCAAATCTCTCATATCAGCCGTGCTCTTGCTCACTAAATTTTACACTTTGAGAGCGGATCGAGTGGCAGCACAAACAGGCGAGGTGGCAGAAGAGCCGCAGGGGATGACAGCTCCCCAGTACAGGCCTAGACCATTGCGTCGTCTGTGTGCCTGGACCAAGAGCGACTACCTGCATGTTGTGATCCATCACTCAGTGATCACTATAGTGTTGCTTAAGGAAGCAATGAGAAGGCACGGCTTGGCCCCTCCTCAAAACTGCTGGGAATGTATGGACAAGTTTACACTGCTACACTCTTCTTTGAGCCATTACTTTTTTCTGGCAAACTAACTTTGTTCCACAAATGTTCGTCATTCTAGGAACATCAACAGCCATGTGCTCTAATGAAGGAATGATGTGTTTGAAAGGAATTGCTGAATTCCAGAGTTGACCAAACCATCATTTCCTTTACCTCACATCTCTGCAGTCAGTGGGGCAGTGCTGAATTAGCTCAGAATTTAGGGACAAAAGCATGTTCTGTGGAGGGTAAGAGAAAATTAATTTTAGTTTGGCAGTCCCTACACCATAATACTGGGCTCACTAAAGCTTTAATCTTTCCCTTGGGCCAGAAGGAGATTACATAAATACGAAGCCTGCCATGGGTTTATTTCAGGCGTTGGAAATTTGGACTTCATGCATTTACATTTTGAGAGCAGCAACTAATTAGCAACTAATTGCATATGCTGGTTATCAACTCACTGTATAAGTGAAAAATTTGGGATGGAATTTTTAGGTTGTGATATTTCAAATTTAAACTTTGCTAAGCTTTTCAGAACAATTGCAAAACAATTTAGACTCATTTCACACCCAGGTAGGCTGGAGGGAAGAGAACAATTATAAAACACTGTAATGGATGAACCTGTAAGGTGTTCGAGTGATTTTTTTTTCAAATGACACCATTTTGCCTAATGATGCGATCAAATCACAAGTACCTAATTTCCCAATTTATTACCCAAATCTAACTAGCTATTAAAGAACAACCACCATGCGTAAAGGAAAAAGGCTTCTTCTTGATTTCCAGTGTTTTGAACTCACAGTTGCCAAGGACAATGTATTAGCAGTAACATATTTAACGCAAATAGTGAAGAACCCATTTAGTCTATAAAATCCCAATTTGATGAAATTCCCACAGGAATTACCATCACTTTAGTGTGACAGAACTTCATTAAAATTAAATCAGACTAGGTAAAATAAGCATTTTTTAAACTGCCTATGTTCTAAATGTTCTATGTTTTAAATTGCCTGGGTTCTAAGTGTCTTAATCAGGCCCATTACTAGGAGGAGCAGCATGGCCTAGTAGAAAGAGCATGGGGCTGGCAATCGGAGGACCTGGATTCTAATCCCGGCTCCATTACTTGTCTGCTGGGTGACCTCGGGAAAGTCACTTCAATTGTCTGTGCTTCACTACCTCATCTGTAAAATGGGGATTAAGACTGTGTACCCTATATGGGACAAGGACTGTGACAAACTGGATTAATTTGTATATAGCCCAGTGCTTAGCACAGTGCCTGACATGTAGTAGGCATTTACCAAAAAAAAAAAAAAGAAAGGTGCAAAATAAGAGACAAAGCACGTGGTGTAAGGGCATGGCTTCCAGGCTCACTCCCAGTTATGGGTGAAGAGAGGTGAGCTTTAAGGAATGGAACTTGTTCTGGGTGTAATAACTCATCCACAGAGCCTGCCTTGAGGGAATGTGATGTGACATCAAAAGAAATAGCTGTGTGCATCTGGCTTCTGGCAAGACGTGTTCTACGACGCAAGTTTTCCATAACACACGGTAGGCAGGGGTGTAGCCCCATGTTAACTGGAGAACTAACTGCTTACATTGTAACAGGATTTAAATATGTGCTGATTATATACGATATTGGTTATTTTATAATGTGACTTCTTCATGGCTGGACATAATTCTAGCCCCCAGCCCTATCTCTTACCTGATTTATCTGAGGAATCTTCAAATTCCACTAGGAAAGAATACCCATTATTCCAGATGTGAAGACATGTAGTTGGGTCATAACAGATTTGTAAGGGTTTCAGGCATGGATCATACACACTGTCTCTCCACTGGATATTAATCGGTGACTGTCGATCTCCTCCGGGAACCAGGTCTGGCCTCTCCCAGAGTGGATGAACTAAGAGAAAAGTGCACGTGTCATTAACTCTCAATTACCCATTAATCGAGCAGATGTTTTTAAACTCATCAGCTGCAAACCTGTCTTCCGCCTTGCTGCACTGTAGCATAAGCACTCTGCAGTGCTTGGACTAGTGAGTCCTGTTCAATTCTGTCTGCTTCAAAAGAGGCATTCCAAAACAACTAACTAAAGGATAGGCTGTTGTGTTCCTGTCTGTTGCAGTCTCCTTCTTTTCAGAGCTGAGATTTTGGTTCACTGGGTCCTTAAAATATATTTTCTGTCCTCCTTGTAAAGGCCACCCAACTTCAGCCTACTAGAGGGCAGCGGAATAGCCATCTAGCTGTTACCCAGTTTCCTCAGGTGTTATGTCCAGTGACCGCCTCTTGCTTTGAACCTGGAAGGCAGGTGAAATCACACAGGAAATTGAGATCATCTATTGGATCACCTCTTCGGCCAAAAATGATCTGTGCTTGGAAGATAAAAGTTTGGGGTTTTTTTTTCATTTTGTGCTGAAATTTTAAATAGATTTGATAGGTCAGGATTTTAAATAAAAAAGACCTTTTTATTTAAACTTCCTTAGAAGAGAGATCTTCTAAACTTACAAGGTACCAAAAAGTCCAACTTCCAGCCAAAAAATCCCTAGCAGCTCACCTAGGGTCAGCTTCAGGTGGTAAGCGAATGAGGGAGCAACTCTGACTGCAATGTCAAAGGCAGTGATGTCATAATAACAATGTTGGTATTTGTTAAGCGCTTACTATGTGCAGAGCACTGTTCTAAGCGCTGGGGTATACAGGGTAATCAGGTTGTCCCACATGAAGCTCACAGTCTTAATCCCCATTTTACAGATGAGATAACTGAGGCACAGAGAAGTGAAGTGACTTGCCCACAATCACACAGCTGACAAGTGGCAGAGCCAGGATTTGAATCCATGACCTCTGACTCCCAAGCCCGGGCTCTTTCCACTGAGCCATGCTGTCATGGCAGGAGAGAAGCAGGGATGCATCATGGGGGATAAAAATATGAAAACTCCCAGCCACCCTCTGCTCAAAGCAGAATCTGGCAGGAGAAGGCAATGTTTTTGGAGACAAAGGCAAAGGAGAATTGTAAGTTAGGAATTTGCCAGGAGAAATGCTCTACAGATAGATTTTTGAAAAGTGTTATATATGGTATCAGATCAGGCTGAATGTTTAAGCTCCCTGTGGTCAAGGATCGGGTTTACCAACTCTATTGTACTGTACTTTCTCAAGCACTTAGTTCAGTGCTCTGCACAAAATAAGAGTTCAATAAAGACCACCGATGGATAACATATTAATGTGAAACGAAAAAGGAGGGGCGGCAAAACTCTCCTGCCTCAAGGTGGGCAAATGTCTGAGCCCACCCACATTCTCCCCCTCGATATTCTCACCTCTTCTCCATCCCTCGTGGCCACTAACAGGGATCTTTTGGTCCACCTCTATCACCTCCAGTTACCCTTCACTTCTCGTATGTACCAATCCTTCCTTCCAGCCTCTTCCAGCCTGGCTATTCCACCGCTTACCAACCACTCATGAGCCTTCGAACCAAAACTAACTGAAACAAACTTTAGTCTTTATTTTCTCCTACCATTTTTACATTCACCCATTTAGATCCAGAAACATATAAAACACAACAGTGATTTAATATGGTAAATTTTTCTCTCCACTCTGTGTTGGTGGGGGGAAATTCTGAGTGAATTCAGGAGAATGTGTATTTTCCATTAATTCATTGCTTTGGGGAGTAGCCGGAGGAGACTGTAAACTGTTAAATCATTGTGGGCAAGCAAAGTGTCTATATACTTTATACTTCACTCTCTTGAGCGCTTAATACAGTGCTCTGCACACAGTACCACTCAATAAATGCCATTGATTGATTGATTCAGGGGATGTATTAATGGGTGGATACTCTGCAATTTTCAGGTGCCATAAAGAATTTTTCAAGAATACTGAATTGAGCCGAAAAAAATAATTCCTATTGGCCACTGATTCAGAAATGCTGTGTTTCTATGGGTTTCTATACAAAGCCAAACTTCAGCTGCTGGTAGTTGCTAAAGGTTGATTTTTAAAGTATTTCTACACTTGATTTACTTTTTTCTATTCCTTGAAACTGAGGATAGGTACACATTAAAAAAAAAATGCACCCTCAAATTCAAAGAACAGAAAGGAATTTAAGATAAGATGTCAAACAGACAGCAGTATCAAAGACCACAGCACCTTTTCACTGGTTAGAAGGACTCTTATCAGTCTATTGTTTCTGATGTTTATCTTGAGGTTCCCAAAACAAACAAACCTGAAAATACCAAGTCTATTTTGGGACTGCCGTAGTCCTTTTGGAAAACATTCCAGAACTAAACTCCTTGACACCGCAGTTCTCACTCTGTCCCCCGTTATTTGTTTGTTGAGATAAACAAAAGCAGTAGAGTTAAACAATTGCAGCAATTACTTCTAAACTACAACTCTAAAGTTTATCACTCAAGTTAGTGAGAGATCCTGACCCTGTTATTTACTCTGAATAGGGATGACTCGCTCCTCTTCCTAGAGCAGAGAGATCATTGAAATTTTAAAAAATAAACAAAAAACAGCACAGTGTAATAGTCCGGTTTTAAGTCGGTGTGTGTTTGTGATGAAGATTTGACATATGGCATTTGTGTAACTAATTTCTGTGTTCTTTTGCCTTGGTCCTTTTTACTTCTGGGCTGTAACTGTAAAAGATGGTAAACTTCTTGAGCTACTAATTCTGCTTTACTCTCCCAAGCCCTTAGTCCAGAGGTCTGCACAAAGAAGGCAATCAGTAAATACTATTGAATGATTGAGTGGTAAGTAGACTAAGTTTTATTATAATAATTTTGGTATTTGTTAAGCGCTTACTATGTGCAAAGCACTGTTCTAAGCGCTGGGGTAGATACAGGGTAATCAGGTTGTCCTACATGAGGCTCACAGTCTTAATCCCCATTTTACAGATGAGGTAACTGAGACACAGAGAAGTGAAGTGACTTGCCCACAGTCACACAGTTGACAAGTGGCAGAGCTGGGATACGAACCCATGACCTCTGACTCCCAAGCCCGGGCTCTTTCCACTGAGCCACGCTGCTTCTCTGAAGCAGATTATTATCTTCTCTGAAGCAGATTATTATTTGAGGGTCATCATGGTAAATTAAGAGCCTTCTTCAGCATGCAGGGGCTGTTGCAAGTTTTTTCTTCATAGCTACCCAGAGGCAGAAAGGCCAACATCCAATCACTCGTATTTGAGGGTTTATTGCGTGCAGAGCACTGCACTAAGCGCTTAAAGTGCTCTCCTAGCTCTGCACACCATCATAGGCCTTGGCAGACAACCAGGGCCACGCTGAGGTGGGTGCAGAGCAGCCTTTCACAATGGCTCTTCCTCTAGGATGGTCATTCAGCTGGCACCGGTCACCTTTTTGTCTGACACCGGTCACATCTGTCTGACGTAAGATTGTCGTGTTAAGGGAAGGTGCCTGCTAACTCTTGTACTCTCCCAAGCGTGCGCTCTGCATACAGTAAGTGCTCAATCATACCACTGATTGAAGCGCCGTCGTTACTCCAGCCACAGAGCACCTCATTTGATAAACCAAAAGCAAGATCTTCTTCCTTTTTTTCCCCCAGAGTAAAAAGGACCAAGGTCCAAGGTCAATCGGTTTCTTTCTTCCAGTTAAAAACTGAAGGAAAGTCTGTAGCAAATGATTCTTGATGTTCCCTTTTTTAAGGCTTAGACCACAGGGTGCATTTTCTAAAATAAACCATTGGGGATGGGATGTGGGCATGTCCAGCAGAGCCGCACCCTGCTAACGGAAATTTCTTTTGAGTCATACCAGGTTGCTTTTCCTAGCAACACTACTTTTTGGAGAAACAAATGAACAACAGAAAGTGACGCTTTAAGCAACTGAATTGAGCGCTACAAATGAATTCCAAACATTGCTCATTATGGGTGCTATAAGCATTCAATTTAGTGTTTGAATCGTACGGCAGAAACATGTGTGCCCTAATCATGTTTATAATGTCAAAGTTGAAAGGGCTTGGCATTTGTGACCCATAACTGACCAGAAGCTGAAAGAATGAAGAAAATCATTAGATCAAGTCAGGTTTAAAAACAGAATAGATTACATCATAAAATTCAAAGAGCAGGCCCCCACAAAGACCCATATAATTTGATCAATAGATTTGTTTTTAATATCACAGGGATCAGTTTCAAATAAAACATGATTCATAACCATCTGGTCAAGTAAATTATGTTATGGTACCTCTGATAAACATGAAAGACAAATAAAGAGATGGAACATGATTTTTTTCTGAGCTCCAAACCACTATTATTGCTATTTCCATCTCTCACACAAGTCAGCAATTAGATCTTAGCGAAAGAAAAATATACTCACGGGCCCGATTCCGGGTTTTATATGTGCAGGTATATAAACTGCATGGTCTCGTTGGCACAGACTGCTGTCTCTGTATATTTCTCCACAAGAGCTGGCAGGGAAGTGCCAGGCTGATGATCCTCTTCATCACTACCATTTTTTATATGATGCCTCTACCAGTCCAACAGCCAAAAAAGGTTTCAAGGATCTGAAAACCTAGAACTGCAAAAGGAAGGGAGAGGGGAAATGCTGTGAGAAGCAGAGATTTTTGATAAACAAGAAACATCTGACTAGTTAGTGCCAGGCTGCTGCTAGTGCATATTCCTTTCTTGGGGGAGACGAAAAGAGCACCCAAAAGAAAAGTTAATATTTAATCTAGCCCTGCTTTAAAATTTAATTTTTTAAAGCTGTCAGGAGGCGGGACTATCTGATTATGGCTTCTGTATATGCTTGGCCTCACTTTCTAGTAATGAAAACATTAAGGTTGCCGAGAAAAAAACTTTGTCACCTAAGCGGAAGTCTTTATTTTTTTCTTATATATTGCAGGCATTTAAAAATGTTTTTTTTCTTAATTTCTCTTTTAAAAACCCTAAAGCCCTGTACTAATGGACTAAATTTGGTGTTTGTTTAGAGGGATGGGCCTGGACTGACGCATAAATATAATGCTGCCCTGGGGATATTATTGGAAAAAATGTGTATGACATATTACAAGAAATGATTCTGCTGAGATACATTTATGAGTTCCACATACAGAAGGGTACTCTTGGTAATCGTGGTTTATACACGGAGAAATAGGCACTTGGATTGAAGGTAATGTGGCTCATGGTGAGATTGTATCCACAGGGATGTGTCACATTGACAATCTCTCGCTCGCTCATACAGTGTGCCCAGGAAAATGACACAGGGATCCTAAGGTGATAATGAGTATCTTCAGAAATCTGGACACTTCTGAATCAAATAATTCTATTAAATAGCCTATCATGTAGAAACTGAATTTTAGGATTTTTTCCCAGTATGGTGTTTCAATTTTTTTTTTAAATGTAAACCCATTATCCTTAACACAATTCTGCTTTTTACTACATTTCAGTTATTTTTCGATACAACAAAATAGATGGTGATATTTATAAAATACCATTAAATCCCTCCTCTAGTTTACTCAAGACATTCCATGTGGCTCTTATTTTTTCCTCAGTTCAAAACTTTTACCTCGTTGCCACTGAACAAACAGTTTTTACACTCAAAATACATTTATTATGCTTTTATCTCCAGCCCCGACCTCTCATCCTTATTCCAAGCCTGGCTTTTTTTTTTTTTGGTACTGCTCAGGGAAGCCCGTTGTGGGCAGGGATTATTTCCAAGTGCTTAATACAGTGCTCTGCACAAAGTAAGCGCTCAATAAATACGATTGAATGAACAAATCTCCATTTGGATATCCTGCTCTTAAATTAAACACAATAGTCAATCAGCACTATTTACTGAGCAGCTATAGTGTGTAGGGCACTGTATTTAGCACTCGCGATGGTGCTCATTGTTTGTTACCTTCCCAGTGTAAGGATCCCACTCCCCGACTTACTCGTCCTCAATAAAAGTAGAGAAGCAGCGTGGCTCAGTGGAAAGAGCACGGGCTTTGGAGTCAGAGGTCACGGGTTCGAATCCCTGCTCGGCCACTTGTCAGCTGTGTGACTTTGGGCAAGTCACTTAACTTCTCGGTGCCTCAGTTACCACATCTGTAAAATGGGGATTAAGATTGTGAGCCCCAAGTGGGACAACCTGATTCCCCTGTGTCTACCCCCGCGCTTAGAACAGTGCTCGGCACATAGTAAGCGCTTAACAAATACCAACATTATTATTAAAAGTACCATTTACCTGCCTTCTCTTGACACACTATGAAGTCCATTACAACCTAAAATGCATGCCACTTCTTTCAAAGTAGGCAGTTGTCAACATACATGCACATTTGTTTTACGTGCAATCTATATGTTAGAATGTATTCTTAAATATACAGGCATTTCTTTTTCTAAAGGAAAGCACCATATCTCTCTTAATGGGGGAAACGAGAAACAGAGTAAAGCACAGGAAACAGCAAGAAAATAATCTAGATTATGAAGATTTAAAGGGCTCCTGCCATGTTGACTACCAGCTCCTAGTGCCATGAACTTTCCACTAGGCCTCTCTGCCTCTGACCTTTCTTTCACTCTCTTCTGTGAACAAATAACATCCCTCTATCTTTGCATCCAGTAGGTTCCTCAACTCTTCAATGCTACAGTGACCACAGTTGCTTGATTCCAAGTGGGATGGGAGTTCTCAGTAGGCAGGGTCAATGATCTCCCGTTATTGGGCAGGGATCGTCTCTGTTGCCGAATTGTACACTCCAAGCGCTTAGTACAGTGCTCTGCACATAGTAAGCGCTCAATAAATACTATTGAATGAATGAATGATCTGAGCATGAAAGGGGAAAGGATCTGAAAAAGACAGGGAAGGGGGCAGTGTCAAACAGACACAATGAAAGATAAATAAAAATAAAGATAAATAATATTTTTTAAAAAGGTACACAAAAGGAGAGACAAAGATAGAAATATCCAAGAATGAGACAGGGATATAGAGACTGAAATACAAAAAAATCAATGGTGTTTACTGAGTGTTTCCTTGGGGCAGAGCATAATGTACTTGATAGATATGATCCCAGCCCTCAAAGAGTTTGTAGTCTAATACATCGCCTTGATTCTATTTATTTACTATTGTTTTAATGAGATGTTCATCCCCTTGATTCTATTTATTGCTATTGTTCTTGTCTGTCCGTCTCCCCCGATTAGATTGTGAGCCCGTCAAAGGTAAGGGACTGTCTCTGTTACCGATTTGTACATTCCAAGCGCTTAGTACAGTGCTCTGCACATAGTAAGCGCTCAATAAATACTACTGAATGAATAATGGGAGGAAATGGAGAGAAACAGAGATCCAGGATCACCCACACTCCATCACATTCATTCCCACTCTCACCTTTCCTTGGGTGAAGAAAGGGTAGGGAATGAAAACAGCAGGGACTATGCCACCATGGGATTGCTCAGTTACCACCTCAAAGTGTCAAGGGATTCTGTGCTGGATGGCAATCCTTAGGACTGGAGGAAACTGTTGGTCCACGCAACTTGGGATGGCTGCTGCAGTCATTTGCCTCCTCCTGCATCACCCCGAACTGGCTCCCCACTGTCACCCCGAGTACAGCTCAAAGTGAGACTACTGTAGGTTCCATGATTCTTCTGTTAGGTGGCAAGACCAGGAAGCAAAATCAGACAATGTGAGAACTCTGGTCAAGGTAATTAGGCTCTGCATTAAAGCCCAACTATGACACCTTTCTTCAACAAAGCAGCCTATGATGCTGAATTAAAATAACTCCACCACAAGCAGTCCAACTTTCACATACACTTGCTCACGTTGTCTCTGTCAAGGGTTTTTTTATAATGTCTTGTGAAGGCATCCAGTGAGAGTCATGTTAAAGTGTATTGAGCTTCACAATCCAGATGTTTGGGTGCTGGCTAGCCTGAAGGGGCCAGTCTCTCCCAGTTTCTCCCAGTCCGAAGAGCACCCAGGGTGCCAATTTGGTTTTAAGGACCTGTCGGGCCTACTTTGCTCAAAAGTCCTGCTTTCACTGGATTTTTATACTTCCCAAGATCTCCACACCCACACACACAAATCAATGTGTATTACTTTCCCAGGGATAGAAATGATTTATTTTGCCAGCCCTGATGATATTGTAGTAATTCTTATCAATGACATTTATGAAGTCCTTACTATGTCGGAGCACTGTACTAAGCGCTTGGGAGAGTATACGGCAACAAAGTTGGCAGGCACACACGGACATACGAACTCCAACACCCCATTCGCATTAGCGTGCAAGAAACGTGACCTTAGTAGTTGTCTTTCAGGAGCTACAAATGGGCAACATAACGTTAGGAATTATTTAGTTGTTCATCCCTTGAAAAATGGTGCATGGCCCTGTAGTCCTGCCTTTCCAGCTCTAGGATTCAAAAAGCACATCCTTGTCTCCTTCACACTTAATTGGGTCACCAGATACTCAAAATGGTGCCCCCAAAAGTTTGCCTCCCTCACCTACAAAATCATAGCCTCAAGTCCCTAGAGGGTGGGAACTTTTATATTCTCTCTGTCCTGTGCTCAAAAATGCATAAGGCTTTCCACTAGTCACTGGCAATAACATCATAGTCTACCTAAGAGATTTGAAGCGCAGCCAAGGACCACCACTTAAGACTGGAAATTTAGGCCAAACTAATGGCTAATGGGAGTGAACGGGGACTGAGGTCTCTTTCACAATCACTACCCATGGCTCACTGTTATTCCAATGTGTGAATTTTGGGCAGGAGCCCAAATCCTGGTTTTCAGCTCAAGATTAAACCAGTCTTTTCCACATATTCTTCCTTCTGCCACTGTGAAAGAAGAGTTATTATTACGCTACAGGCAACTGTCTTTTTGCTAATTGTTTTAGCCACTGCACCACAACGGATTCACATTTACGTCAAACTCAGACTGTGAGCCTTTTGAGGGGTAGGGACTGCATCTAACCTGATGATCTTGTATCTATTCCAGCACTTAAAAAAGTGCTTGACATACAGTAAGCTCTTAAAAATATGATAATTATTTAATTAAAATATTAAAATTAAATTGTTTTAATATGGGGTTGCTGATAGTAAAGGAAAATGATTAAACTCTTTGCATGAAGCTTAGCAATAAAATGCAAAAACCAAAAACTTTTCTTAGGAAAAAAAAGAGGATGGGAGGAGATAAAAGAAAATTCTGAGAATAAAAGCCTGTAATTTTCTAAGCCTGATACTCGTACTTTTTTTTGAAAAACATTAGAGCACTGTAAAAGGAAAAGAAATGAAGTCTTCAGGATCATTGGGGAGAAGGATAACAGTGAATGAGAGAGAAAAATGTCAATCTTGCCACTAATGTAAAAGTTATATCATGTTCGTTTTTCAATGACTTTAGGACTTTTTCTGAAAGATCTATTTGTATCTCACAGGTTCTCAGTCCCAAGCTCATCTATCATTCCTGGCAGGAGACTGTATCACCATCATCATCATTCTGATGCACAGTCATATAAAATATTTTAATTCCTTTAAATTACGTGAGTTATCTAATATTCCTCCTGCTTTAGAAGGGCACCAAAAATACAGTAAAAATAAACAATTTTGGGGGAAAAATTAAACTCATTCTTCCTCCTGATTCAGAAGATTGCATTTATTTTTCTTTTTAAGTGCTCCGATATGCTCCTCAGAGCATTAAATGCATTAAATTGGACACTGTCATTCAGTCCATCAATCATATTTATTGAGCGTTTACTGTGTGCAGAGCACTGTATTAAGCACTTGGAAAAGTACAATATAACAGACAGCATTCCCTGCCCAAGCTTACAGTCTAGAGTGCAACTCCTTAACCACCTATCTATTTGCAAGTGATCTGGACTTGATGATATCTGCAGGACGTAGGCCTAATTTTAAGCACCAATAATGCCATTATAGTCCAGACTTAAGTACACTGGCATAGTTATGCAAAACTACCTTGAAACACCCCCAGGTGTCTAGTTCAGTTTACGTATTAACATTTGCAAATCACATTATCTCCTTGAAACATAAGTAACTCAGAGTACTGTTATTCTGTTTCTATCTGTCAGTGAAGCACTGGTATTTATGGAGCACTTACTAAGTACAGCGCTTTATATCCACTGAAAGTTCTCAAATGATTCCTAGGAGCGTTAATGCTACTGCTTATCTCTCTAGTGAGCAACTTGTTACTAGGAGCTTGAGTTTGGCTCATTATTTTTATAGACACAATATGAAATTCAAGATGGTACCTCCTTGGGTCTGCCACTCTTAAACGCCTCAGTCATCAACTGTCCAACAATGACAATGTTGGAAACAGAGCAAACATAAAAGCATTATGTTTTCGAAAGTTTGATATCTCCAATTATGCTAGTTTT
Organism: Ornithorhynchus anatinus; assembly: GCF_004115215.2. Lineage (NCBI taxonomy): Eukaryota > Metazoa > Chordata > Mammalia > Monotremata > Ornithorhynchidae > Ornithorhynchus > Ornithorhynchus anatinus. The sequence continues at coordinate 23,681,213 of NC_041742.1, read as the reverse complement.
TCACTAGACTGTAAGCTCCTTGTGGTCAGGGAACGTGTCTACCAACCGTTACACTGTACTCTCCTATGTGCTTAGTACAGTGCCCTGCACTCGATAAATACTATTGATTTATCACTCTTTTGAAAAATAATGTCTGATAGTTCTTTTTTCATAATTTCAGATCCATTTTCTTATGGTAAACTAATTTTCCCAATTCCCTGACCTTACTTCACACAGAATCCTCTATCCAAAATACCCTTTAGTAATATTTCAGTTTGAAAAAAGAACCAAACATTTCTCCAAAAAAAAATAAAAAATCCCAACAGCCAAATTTCCTTTAACACAAACTTCCCTAGTTCTAAATATCCACAATCAAATCCTATTTAGAAATCAGGTCAAAATGGGTTTAGTGGCTTCAACGAAATACCACAAAACTTGGCATCAAATTGCACTATTGAAACTTTCTGTTCAGCAGAGTCACAGGACAGGATTAGGAGGGGTGTTGCAGAATGGAGTTGAAATACAATGGATACATTATGTAAGAATGTTTTCAGCAAAGCTGAGAACAAGAAGTTCACCCTTACTGCAAGAATTTTATTTCCAAGGGGGAGCCATAACACAGTAGACTGTGAGATTACTGTGGGCAGGGAATGTATCTATCAACTCTGTTTTATTATATTGTCCCAAGCCCTTACTACAGTGCTCTGCACTCAGTAAGGGTGAAATAAATAGGATTGATTGACTGAAATAATAGTGTTTATTAAGTGCTTACTGTGCGCAGAGCACTTTATTAAATGGCGGAAAGGGTACCTAGATGGGAGTTATGTACCCCGTCCCTAGAGAGTCTCATAATCTATGATGATAGGTTAATGCCGGGGTGGAGACCTGGAGAGAGTTACATAGGGAGCAGTGAAACACACACAGAGAATATGGGACAAGGAAGAAGACGCAATACAAAAACAAAAACACAAGTAAATAGGGACCTGAGGCTAGAGGAGCAAAACTTCTTCTTGCAATTTACAGTCCAGAGGACAAGGCTGTCTGACCGTATTATCTTGATCTACCCCAGCACTTATTTTGTTAAGTAAGGACTTAACAAAAACCACTGTTATTACTTCCAGTTCTTTAAATTTTGTGGACAAAACCTGATCTGATACCTACCCCAGTGCTTTGATGACAGTAGCACTTTAAAAACACCATTCTTAACATCCCCACAATTTTAGTTTATAATTCAATTTTGTTTTTTGAAGGAAGTAAAAATACATGCAACAGACAATTATGCAAAGGGAGATTCATCTGGCACTAATTTTTTAAAATGTCATTCACAAATATGGCCAAGTCTTGCTTTGATTTCATTTAGTAAATACACCAGTAGATTTCTAGATGACAGATGTGTTGGCATATAAAAACATTATGTCTACAAACCTTGTGATTGTGATACCCAGAATATGTGTGCTTGCATTTGTACTAGTTAAAGGTGCTTGTTGGTTGGGGGTTGGGTAAATTTAAAAAGGACATATTCTACAGTGTGAGTTGGCAGCTAATATTAAAAATAAAGGGGACATTTAAATACGAACATCGTCACAACAGCGACCAATGAAAGCTACTGTGGATAAAAGCAAATTTGAGTAAAGTGCAATCAATAGCTCTCAGCTTTGTGGTTTTTTTAAAAAATCATTATCTAATATAGCACTGTGAGTAATAGCTGTTCTCAGTGAACCTTTAGACACCACCTTTGTTATTCAAAAGCACATTTCATATTTCAAGCTAGATTGGATTTTCAAAATTTAATTGCTTCTTCTTGGAAGCCCAGCTCAATAGATTGACTACAAGGCAGCCGGTGTATCACCTCATAGACTGAGACTAGAAAAAAAGCAGCTGTGAGCAGATAACCCCAGCACTACCACCGGAGGAAATGTTATTTTGTTGCCTGTACAAAATTCAATTCTCCAAACATCTTTCTGGACAGCAGAAATCCAATCAGCCTCTGGGCAGATCCAGAAAGAAGAAGAGGGAAGAAAGCCTTAGCTTGCAAGCACTTTAAAGGAAAGGATCACACATTTTATTTCGAATGTCTGCTCCCCAATGCCCATTGGTCCCTTTCTTTCAACTGCTTTTAATCTCCTGCGTATTATATACCCTCCCAATAGATCTCTATCTTACTAGGAAAAATATGTACTTATTTTCTAGCAGATCAGGATAAAATGAATGTACAAGCTATGTTCCCTCTCCTTTATCCCTTCTAAAGAAGCATATTCAAAATACACAAATAAAAATACCCCAAAGCCTACATTTATTGCAGTTCTTGCTCAAGGTCCTTTATCAAGCCGGCCTGTTCATTTCACCTCCCCTGTTATGAAAGCAAGCTTCAGTCTCTTACACAATATTCTGAAGGGTTCATTTCGGGTCACCACACAATATTGTAAAGTTTCTCTAATCTATTCCAATTTGAGGAGAGCACGACGATATGAGGGACTGTCAGATCTTTTCATGGACTACATCTCTAATATAAAATGCACTACACACTTCATATTTAGTCCTTAGGCTTACTTCACCCTTCTATGAGTCTGGCATGATCCTCTCTTTAAGCCCAACACCCACTAGAAAGCTTCTGAGATCCAAATGAAAGGTGGATCCACACAATGAGTACAATGAATCCCTCTTCTAAGACAATAGTGATATTCTGTGTCTTGAATGCCCTTATTTGAAAGAGCCTCAAGTATTCTACAGAGCTCAGCCTGTGAATTGGGAGTCAAACTGCAAAAGTAGTAGACACAAAGGGGGTAAATCCTTCTCATAGCAGTAAATGAAATGAAGGTATAATACTAATGGTATTTTTTAAGCGCTTACTATGTGCCAAGCACTGTTCTAAGTACTGTGGAAGATATTACCCTATTTATTTTGTGAATGAGGTGTCCATGCCCTTGACTATTTATAGTGATTATGTTGTCTTGATTTTGTCCGTCTGTGTCCCCCGATTAGACTGTGAGCCCGTCATTGGGCAGGGATTGTCTCTATCTGTTGCCGAATTGTACATTCCAAGCGCTTAGTACAGTGCTCTGCACATAGTAAGCGCTCAATAAATGTCAGAGGTCATGGGTTCAAATCCCAGCTCTGCCATTTGTCAGCTGTGTGACTGTGGGCAAGTCACTTAACTTCTCTTTGCCTCAGTTACCTCATCTGTAAAATGGGGATTAAGCCTGTGAGCCCCACGTGGGACAACCTGATTCCCCTGTGTCTCCCCCAGCGCTTAGAACAGTGCTCTGCACATAGTAAGCGCTCAACAAATTCCAACATTATTAATAAATGCTACTGAATGAATGAATGAAGGTACTTGTTACGCGCTTACTATGGGCCAAGCACTGTTCTAAACGCTGGGTTAGGCACAAGCTAATCAGGTTGGACACATTCCCTATACCACACTGGACTCACACTCTTAATCCCCATTTTTTTACAGATGAGGTATCTGAGACGCAGATAAGTGACTTGCCCGAGGTTACACAGCAGACACATGACCTAGTTATAACAATAATGTTGGTATTTGTTAAGCGCTTACTATGTGGAGAGCACTGTTCTAAGCACTGGGGGAGATACGGGGGAATCAGGTTGTCCCACGTGAGGCTCACAGTTAATCCCCACTTTACAGATGAGGTAACTGAGGCACAGAGAAGATAAGTGACTCGCCCACAGTCACACAGCTGACAAGTGGCAGAGCCGGGAGTCAAACTCATGACCTCTGGCTCCGAAACCCAGGCTCTTTCCACTGAGCCACACTGCTTCCCCTAGTAGGAATTAGAACTCATGCCCTCTTGACTCTCAGGCCCGTGCTCTATCCACTAAGCCAAGCTGCTTCTCTATGAACAGCCCTGATAACCAAAAGAGGATCATAACCTGAGATATGGAAGCAGCATAGTTCGGTGGAAAGAGCTCGGGCTTGGGAGTCAGAGGTCATGGGTTCGAATCCCAGCTCTGCCACTTGGCAGCTGTGTGACTGTGGGCGAGTCACGTCACTTCTCTGGGCCTCAGTTCCCTCATCTGGAAAATGGGTATGAAGACTGTGAGCCTCACGTGGGACAACCTGATTCCCCCGTATCTCCCCCAGCACTTAGAACAGTCGTCTGCACATAGTAAGCGCTTAACAAATACCAACATTATTATTATAGCTGGAGAAGCAGCGTGGCTCAGTGGAAAGAGCACGGCCTTTGGAGTCAGGGCTCATGAGTTCGAATCCCAGCTCTGCCACTTGTCGGCTGTGTGACTGTGGGCAAGTCACTTAACTTCTCTGTGCCTCAGTTCCCTCATCTGTAAACTGGGGATTAAGACTGTGAGCCCCACGTGGGACAACCTGATTCCCCTGTGTCTACCCCAGCGCTTAGAACGGTGCTCGGCACATAGTCAGCGCTTAACAAATACCAACATTATTATTATTATATGGAGCAGAATTTAAATTTACTGTACCATCTAGGACAGAGAGGTTACCCTCAAAGATTCCTCATCTGCCCTACTGGATAGAGAGGAAGAAGACGGAGATGGCAGCTGGCCAGAGGGCCGGGCATGCAGCCCCCAGCCATGTTTTGGTGTCTATTTACACATGGAGCCATTGACATGATGGAAACTGGCTGGACGTGTGGACAGGGGAAAGAGAGAAGTGGAAATGAGAAAAAACTAGCTTCATTTCCCCTCCACTCCCAGATTACCTAATGCAATCTTCCCGGGGTTGGAGCCCCAGGCAGGGGCCCCTCCTTCTAGCAGGTAAGAACACTGATGTGACAGGCAAGAACCTTGTTTTCTATTTCCAGCCTCACCCTCTGGAAAGCTTGGACAATCCAACTTCTTTGTGCTCTAGACGGGGTTTCCCCAGCTGCACAGGGCCTTGCCCATTTCCTCGTCTTTTAAGGAGCTCAGCGAGAACAGGGATTCGGTTATGTAATGACACTGAGGCAAGGAGGTTGCTCTTTAATGACTCTAAAACATAATCGACTTCAAATGCAACCCCTGAGCTCGCTCAAAAACATGGAGTGTTTTCCTTTTCTGAGCAATATCAATTATAATTGTGGTATTGGTTAAGTGCTTAATATGTGCCAAACACTGGGATTAAAATATCTGTTCTCTCTCCCTCTTGGACAGTAAAACCCCTATGGGACAGGGACTTTGCCTGACTTGCTTATCCTGTATCCATCCCAGTGCTTAGTACAGTGCTTGTTATATAAGCTCTGAAAGAATACCACAGTCTATAATAATTATGGCATTTAAGTACTTACTCTGTGCTGAGCACCGTTCTATGCACTGGGGTAGTTACAGGGTAATCTGGTTGTCCCATGTGGGGCTCACACTTTTAATCCCCATTTTCCAGATGGGGTCACTGAGACACACCCAGAGAAGTGAAGTGACTTGCCCAAGGTCACAAAGCCGTCAAGAGGCAGGGCTGGGACTATTACTAAGCATTAAGGCGAATACAATACAATCAGATAATAATACTAATAATAATGGCATTTGTTAAGCACTTACTATGTGTCAAACACTGTTCTAAGCACTAGGGTAGATATAAGGTAATCAGGCTGCCCCAAATGGGGCTCACAGTCTTCGTCCCCATTTTCCAGATGAGGTAATAACAGTAAAGATGGCATTTATTAAGCACTTACTTTGTGCCAAGCACTGTTCTAAGCGCTGGGGTAGATATGAGATAATGAGGTTGTCCAAAGTGGGGCTCACAGTCTTCATCCCCATTTTCCACTTGGGGTAGCTGCGGCACAGAGAAGTTAAGTGACTGGCCCAGGGTCACACAGCAGACTAGTGGCGGAGCCGGGATTTGACACAGTCCCTGTCTCACATGGGGCTCTCAGTCTACAGGGAAGGGGCAGGAGGGATTTTATCCTTATTTTCGGATGTGGAAACTGAGGCCTGGATAAATAAAGGGGTTTGCCCAAGGTCCTGGAGCTCTGAGGGGGAGGAGCCTGCCAAAGACAGGGGCGGGGTTGCAGGGAGGCAGGTGACAGGGTGACCCCCAGCTCCCTTTGGGCCCCGAGCCCCACAGCAGCCGGGGGATGGAGCAGCATGGCCTACTGGCAAGAGCCCGGGCTTGGCAGTCAGAGGTTGTGGGTTCTAATCCCCGCTCTGCTCCTTGTCGCCTGTGTGACTTTGGACGAGTCACTTTGCTTCTCTGGGCCTCAGTGACCTCATCTGTAAAATGGGGATGAAGACTGCGAGCCCCAGATGGGACAACCTGATTAACCTTTTATCTACCCCAGCACTTAGAACAGTGCTCGGCACATAGTAAGCGCTTAACAAACACCAAAATTATTATTCTAATCCCGGCTCCGCCACTTGTCAGCTGGGTGACTTTGGACAAGTCACTGCTTCTCTGGGCCTCAGTTTCCTCATCTGGAAAATGGGGAATATGAGTGTGAGCTCCATGTGGGACAACCTGATTACCCTATATCTACCCGGTGCTTAGAACAGTGCTCGGCACATAGTAAGCGCTTAACAAATACCAAAATCATTGTTATTATTCTAATCCCCGCTCCGCCCCTTGTCAGCTGTGTGCCTTTGGACAAGTCACTTTGCTTTTCTGGGCCTCAGTTCCCTCAGTGTGGCTCAGTGGAAAGAGACCGGGCTTGGCAGCGGTCCTGGGTTTGAATTCCGGCTCTCGCACTTGTCAGCTGGGTGACTGTGGACAAGTCACTTCACTTCTTGATTCTATTTATTGCCTTGATTCTATTTATTGCTATTGTTCTTGTCTGTCCGTCTCCCCCGATTAGTCTGTGAGCCCGTCAGAGGGCAGGGACTGTCTCTATCTGTTACCGATTTGTCCATTCCAAGCGCTTAGTACAGGGCTCTGCACATAGTTAGCGCTCAATAAATACTATTGAATGAATGAATGAACTTCTCTGTGCCTCAGTGACCTCATCTGTCAAATGGGGATGAAGACTGTGAGCCCCACGTGGGACCACCTGATGCCCCTGTCTCTCCCCCAGCGCTTAGAACAGTGCTCTGCACATAGTCAGCGCTTCACAAATACCAACATTATTATTATATCTGCCGCTTGTCAGCTGGGTGACTGTGGGCCAGTCACTTCACTTCTCTGTGCCTCAGTGACCTCATCTGTCAAATGGGGATGAAGACTGTGAGCCTCATGTGGGACCACCTGAGGCCCCCGTCTCTCCCCCGGCGCTTACAACAGTGCTCTGCACATAGTCGACGCTTGGCTCCGTGAGAAGAGCATGGGCTTTGGAGTCAGAGGTCATGGGTTCGAATCCCAGCTCTGTCACGTGTCAGCTGTGTGATTGTGGGCAAGTCACTTCACTTCTCTGGGCCTCGGTTCCCCCATCTGTAAAATGGGGATTAAGACTGTGAGCCCCCCGTGGGACCATCTGATTCCCCTGTGTCTCCCCCAGCGCTTAGAACGGTGCTCGGCACATAGTAAGCGCTTAACAAATACCAACATTATTATTATTATTATTACAAATACCCACCTGATTATTATCAAAACGGGGAGGGACACCGGGAGCCCCACCTGGGACCGCGTGAGGACCCTGCGGTTGCCCCAGTTGTTTAAGTGAGCGCTTAAACGAGTCCCATCAGCATCACCGCGCTTCTTAGCGCCCCGGCCTCGTTGCCAAGCAACGGGGGGGGGGGCGGGCCTCGCCCTCCCTCCCGCGCGCGCCCCCGGCCCCCCGTGCGCGCCCCCCGGCGGCCCCGCTCACCTCCCGGGCCCGGCTGGTCCGGCCGCGCCTGCCGCCATGTTGGGCGGCGCCCCTTCCTCCCTCCCTCCCTCCTTCCCTCCTTCCCTCCTTCCCTCCTTCCCTCCCTCCTTGTCTCCCTCCCTCCTCCGCGAGCCCCGGCCGCCGTCACCGAGAAAACCCGGACGGCCCCCACACGCGACCGTCTCTGCCCCTGCACCCCTCTCTCCCTTTTTCTCTCCTTCCCTTTCCTTTTTTCTCTCTCCTCCCTCTCCCTCCCCTTCCCTTCTTCTCTCTCCTCCCTCTCCCTCCCTTTTTCTCACCTTCCCTTTCCCTTTTTCTCTCTCCTCCCTCTCCCTCCCTTTCCCTTTTTCTCTCTCCTCCCTCTCCCTCCCTTTTTCTCACCCTCCCTTTCTCCTCTCTCCTTTTCCCTCCCTCTATCTCGCTCCCCTCCCTCTCTTTCTCCCTCTCTCCTCTCTCCCTACCAGTTTCATTCTCCCCCCCCTTTTCCCTCCCTCTCTTTCCTTCTCTCTCCCTCTCATCCTTTTCCCTCCCTCTCTTTCCTTCTCTCCCCTCTCTCCCTCTCTTTCCTTCTCTCCCCTCTCTCCCTCCCTTTCCTTCTCTCCCCTGTCTCCCTCCTTTTCCCCCCTCTCTTTCCTTCTCTCCCCCCTCATCCTTTTCCCTCCCTCTCTTCTCTCCCCTCTCTCCCTCCCTTTCCTTCTCTCCCCTCTCTCCCTCCTTTTCTCTCCCTCTCTCTCCCTCCTTTTCTCTCCTCTCTCTCCCTCCTTTTCTCTCCCTCTCTCTCCTCTCTCCCTCCTTTTCCCTCCCTCTCTTACCTTCTCTCCCCTCTCTCCCACCTTTTCCCTCCCTCTCTCCTTCTCTCCCCTTTCCTCTCCTCTCTCGCTCCTTTTCCCTCCCCCTCTTTCTCCTTCTTTCTCCCTCCCCATCTCTCCCCCCCGCCCCCCCAGCTTCACCCATCATTTGCCCAAACTCTGTTTAACCTGTCTCCTCTCCAGCCCCAAGGGAGGGCAATGGGGAGGAGGTGGGGTAAGGAAGGGTTACCATCATTAACTGTGTATATCTGTATCTGTATATCGTTTACCCTGTGAGCCCAGTGTTGGGCAGGGATTGTCTCTGTTGCCGAATTGTACATTCCAAGCACTTAGTACAGTGCTCTGCACACAGTAAGCACCTAATAAATATGACTGAATGAATGAATGAACCATCAAATGCCATCATTATTTTAACCCCGGCATCCAAAGGTGTCGTTTGTCCACGAATCAGGCCTCAGTGGAGCAACGGGAGTCACTGGGGGATCTGACTTGACCCTTTCATCAGTGGCCATCCAGACTGCTGGCTGTCCTCGGGTCTATAGTGCCAAGTTATGGGGGTGAATTAGAGCAAAAACTATGTTTTTTGGTGAAATTTCAAGTGAAAGCATTGTACTCAGATGATTCTGGCCAAAACGCATTATTCCCCTCAATCACTCAGATGATTGGCTAGAAGAGATTTAGTCCTTTTTTCTTCTTACTCTTCAAGTAGTCTGTACCTCTAGAAAAACACTTTTTGACTCAAAGGAGAGCCTGGTTTTCATAATAGGAAGGCATCTCGCATAAAGCTTTTTAAAACCTTTTCTTCTAGCGCTATATACTCCAGAGTCATCTCACCACTTAGATGCCCAAGTAAATGACTTGGATGCCCAAGTAAATGCCAAGTAAATGAGAAGTAGCGTGGCTCACTGGAAAGAGCACGGGCTCTGGAGTCAGAGGTCATGGGTTCGAACCCCGGCTCTGCCGCTTGTCAGCTGTGTGACCTTGGGCAAGTCACTTAACTTCTCAGTGCCTCAGTTACCTCATCTGTAAAACGGGGATGAAGACTGTGAGCCCCACATGGGACAACCTGATTCCCCTGTGTCTACCCCAGCGCTTAGAACAGTGCTCGGCACATAGTAAGCGCTTAACAAATACCAACATTAAATGACTACTGGTGCTTAATGACAACTTCTGCTTAACAACCCCTCTTAAAAATTAGAAAATGTTCATTATAAGGACAACTGAATATCACATCCATTGTAAATAAGGACAGGCACGCAACACGAATAAACACACATCACTGCAAAAGCCTAAATACATACAGTATGCAGTTTACTCGCCCATACCACCAGGTGAGGAAATAATGGTGGATTATCTGCAGTTTCATTTTTCACCAGGCCCAGAATGGTGGGGTTCAACTGGGATCGCATTTAGTGGCAAGATTGGAACCTCTCCCAGCAGTCACTGTTCCTTAGTATGGAACTGGAAGTGAGAAAGGCGATGTACAGCTGCCAGTGCTTTCAAGGATTGCTCCAGCCCCACTTCCATGAAGGATGCAGAGCAGGATGAGAAATCAGCCTTGAAACTTTGCTCCGTTACATTTTTCTTCTACCTTTAGCAAGATTTCTGTGCCAGTGATGAAGATTCCACATTTACCCAAGAAATTCATTCGCTGATGTGCAAAATACTGGATGAAGGGATCTGATTACATGGATCGATTACTTTCGGAGTCAGGAATTTTACTCAACTGACACTGGCCCTGTAAAGTTTTTCTTGCTCATTCTAGGACAAGTTTTCAGCTCAACTCTGTTAACTTCGATAAGGAAATAAAAAGTAGCAAAATAGAAGAGGCAAAATCCATCCTGCCCAATGACTTGGACATATCTTGCAATATCATTTAAAAAATCTCAGAGGACTTGGGGTATTCCTGCATTTATTCTGGGATAGTTATCCTGTTTCATCGGTCTTTAAGCAAGATGTAGGGCATATATTTATCTATATATGAACATGCACACACATGATCTCTTGGGAATTCTTTCTTCCTTCAAATTTCTAGTTCTTTTCCACTAGTGTGAATGCTGGCAAAACTACTTTTGTGCATAGTCTGACATAGTTAATATTTAGTTTAAAATAGTAGTGATTAACCATCTCTGAAGAAAATGTTACCTTGGGAAAAATAAAAGTCAATGTTCATAAGGTGTAAGGCTATTAATTAACTTACATTTGATGACTGTCCTTGAATACACTAACAATAGACTTTCCCCTTCTCAAAAGAGGACGTAAGGTAAGGGAGGGGAGGCAAAGGTATTTAAATAGTAAGACTTTCTTTTTCACCACAGATGATCAGTGTTGTTTTTTTCTCTTATTGGAGAGAGCAATATAAGGTACTTAAGGAGGTACCTTATAAGCAGGCACCTTATAAGGAGGTAAAAGTTTTGACCTCCCAACCTTCTTAAGAGTCCAAAAAAGACTCATGCATTATTTGTGATTTAAATCAACAAAATGTATAATTTCACTGCAGAGTTTACCAACTCTGTTGTACTGTATTCTCCCAAGCACTTAATATAGTAATAATAATGTTGGTATTTGTTAAGCGCTTACTATGTGCAGACCACTGGGGTAGACACAGGGGAATCAGGATGTCCGACGTGGGGCTCACAGTCTTAATCCTCATTTTACAGATGAGGGAACTGAGGCACAGAGAAGTGAAGTGACTTGCCCACAGTCACACAGCTGACAAGTGGCAGATCTGGGATTCGAACCCATGACCTCGGACTCCAAAGCCCGTGCTCTTTCCACTGAGCCACGTATAGTACTCTGCATACAGTAAGTGCTCAATAAATATGATTGATTAAATATGTGTCTGAACAGACACATATGGAGGGATCACTCATTAGGAAAAATTAGCAGAAAGAAATAAAACAATTTAACCGATTAAAATAAATGGCAGAAGCAAACACTTGTAACTAAATGTTGTGGTGCCCAGGATTTTCACTAAGGGTTCAAATGGTCAGTTCTGCTACGGCTCATGTTTTCATTACATGAAATGGATAACAGTAAGTGCTCATAAGTAGTGATGATGATGATATTGGAAGAATTAAGGTACGTTCTTCCCAGTACATGAGTTTGTCCTGGATATACCACAATCTGCAAGTTGGAACAACTTTCCTATGGAAAAGGAAGGAGATTTGTTGTGGGCAGGGAATGTGTCCATTATATTGTACTCTCCCAAGCACTTAGTAAACTGCTCTGCACACAGTAAGTGCTCAATACATAAGACTGACGGATGCTACTCAGCTTTCTGGCTTCTACTTCAGCCCTCCTTTACTGAACAGTACAGTATTTGTGCTCATGTTTTTGCCACTTTAGAGGTTTGAATACTAGTAAGGGTGCAAAGCATTCTACTACTGATGGACACTGCAATAATATGGGCATATACATGGAAAACCTTCATTAACAGAGGTGTATTAGAACAATAAATTAGGAATTTGTATAAAAAAATTGAGTAACTCACATTGAATCAGTGATTACTCTAAGGTGATTGTTTCCTAACATAAAGTTCTTCAAGAACACATTTACCATGTTCTAGGAGAACTGGGCATATCTGGTAAAATAGGCCAGTTATTTAGGAGGGGGTAAAGTGAGCCGAAGAACAATGTATAGAAGTTTCCTTGGTTATCACATGATCGGTCTGAATAAGGCTACTGAACATCTTAGTACCTTCCCAATTTCCTCCAAATCTCAAGAAAAGATGGACATGTTAAAACTTCCAACCATGACAAGCAGACTGTACTAGTGGAAAGAGCAAAGGCCTTGGGAGTCAGTTTCCATTCATTTTTGATATCAGGATCCGTCCATCATGGCTCTTTAGCGCCTTTGAACCAAGCCTCTCCGAGCTATCTATGCATGCCTAGAACAGCAAGTAACTTTTGCATGGAGATAAATGACCTAACAGTGGATCAGAAGTACCTGAAAAGGTACAGTACAGTCATATCCAAGCATGCAGCTATCAGTGCCTTCAGGCATTGACTATCCCTGGATGATGTATCTGAGTCCTTTTTTAACTATTATAACTATGCTTTTCCTCCTACACTATCTATATGCAGACGATTTATGTCACCCTCTCCCCTACTTTAGAATCCTAGATCCTTGAAGGCATGGAACGTGCCTTTTAATTTTTATTGTACTCCCCCAAGTGCTTAGAAAAAAATGACAGAATAAATGAAATTTTAAAGATGTATATTTCAAGTTTATCTATTAAATTTAATTCATTCATTCAACAGTATTTATTGAGCCCTTACTGTGTGCAGAACACTGTAGTGAGAACTGGGGATTGCTAATAAAGGGAAAATACAAAAAAATCTATGATTTGTCCAAAGATCTCAGTATGTCCTGAAAATATACACACAGAGTGAAATCTCACATAGTAAACCTAATTTCCCATTGATTTCCATTCATCAGGTCCTAGGATTAGAACCCACTAATTCAAAATTGGCACTATGCTACCCTGCACTCTTAGCTACTCGGCCAGCCATCGGCCAAAGCTTCTGTTGTGATTTTGTGGATTCTCAGCAGTGAAAAAATCTAGGGTTTCTAATCCTGCCTTTAGGCTTTCAATCTGTCGTGTATTTAAGATGCTATTCTCAGCAGCTGTGAGACTACTTGGTCAGAGATGACATTATAATTTGACAATTCCAGACGTGTGAGTTCTCACCCCACCACCAACTTCTAGGGCTCTGCTCCAGGGAGATATCCCTAAACCACAGTCAGGAGAAGATTATCTATCTCCCTGAGGGCTGAGGAAGTGAGAGAATCCTCAAGAAATGGGAGGCAAAATCCCATATACGTGAATTAATGTATCCTCTGTCTCATTCATTTACTAAATTACAGCTCACAGGACGGCTAAATTATGTTTAGTACAATGCCCTGTGAAAAAGGGTAATCCATGTGAAAAGGTCAGGTGGATCAAGTGTTTCCAGATAAAATCATTTCTCCCGAATAAGTCATCAAATATATCAAATTATATGCATTTGCCTCTCTACACCACTTTCATTTATCTGGAGTTTAGGTTTCCCAAGATAATTTTAATGGGAAAAGGAGTTCCAGTTAATTATTCTCATCTTGGCTCAGAGCCTATGTTTGGCTTCCACTTCAACAACTGGGATTAGGTAGAAAATACCCCGGTTGACCTCTTATGTTTTTCCAGTCCATACTGCTGTGTAACTGCCCTTGTGACTTTGTTATACATTTCTTTCTAATGTGTGTTTACTTCTGAGAAAGGAGATCTTTCTGGCTCATGAACAGAAATCATTCTAAAATGGGGAAGAAAAAGTCGGTGTTTTCCTACAAAGCCTCTCACCGTGCATTTTTTTTTTTTTGGTGCTAGTAAATGTTTGTATGTATCTGGCTCTGTATATTCTTTGTGTCTGGTCATTTATAAAATTTAGAACCTGAATCTTAGAAACTCTGAAAAACAAAGTAAATACTATGACTAGATTATAGTAACTTTCTAATTACAAATAACTTCCTTTCTGGGGAACACAGATTATTTAAACGCCCCCCCCCCCCCAATAAATCTCCTAATAATAACTGAGGATCTCCATTTCACAGATGGGAAAGTGGAAGGTCAGGTAACTTACATAACGTCATGTAGTATGTCAATATCAGCGGTAGGTCTAGAAGTTCCTGCTACCAAACATTTATTGAAATATGGGCATCTCCTTCCTAACCTCATCTTTATGAATTTATTAGCAGGTAAATAAGGTCCTACTTTGAATATGATCTGATATGAATTTTGCAATTTTTATATGCCATTATATATTTTGATGTCAGCAGTAACATTCAACAGATCGAAGAGAGTCCTTGGTTAACATTTGTTTGCTACCAGCATTTTGCAAGATTTCCACTTTCTTAATGCGTTACTATCGCTAACTGAAACTCATTTTATGGGATCTGTTAAGTGCTTACTATGTGCCAGGCACTATACTAAGTGCTGAGATAGATACAAGCTCATCGGGTTAGACACAGTCCATGTTCCGCATGGGACTCACAGTTTTAATCTCTGTTTTACAGGTGAGGAACTGAGGCACAGAGCAGTTATGTGACTTGCCCAAGGCCGCGCAGCAAATCGGTAGATCTGGGATTAATTAGAACCCAGGTCCTTCTGACTTCAAGGCCTGTGTTCTATCCAGCAGGCCATACTGTCCCTTCTTTTCTTACTTTCACACTACTTTTCCCTTTACCTTCACATAGCTAAGCAAAAATCTTTCCCTCACAATCTTTTCGGCACAGCAAGTGGTAAGAATATTGAATTCATTACTACAGCAAATTGTGCAGGCAGAAAATATCAATAACTTCAAAAAGGGATTGGATAAATTAATGGATTGGAGGTCTGCAATGAGATGTAAGAGTGAAAGTAAGAAGTATTAGTAAAGAAGAAAAGTTAGGGGTGTTAGAGGACTTCAATAGAAACATCAATGATATGTCCTTGAAGGGCTATTAGAGGTGAGTGTTCGCTAACACATCCAAAATCATGAAGATGGATGTCAAGGAGGGGAACAATACACTCTTTCTAAGTATCCTTTGTTGCTTATATCAGAAACCGAATACTAGTCCAGATGAACTATTGATCTGGCCCAGAAAGGCATGACGATGATGATGGTACTTGCAGAGCACAAACTATGGGCCAAGCACTGCTCAAAGTGATAGGGTAGATAAGATAATCAGGTTGGACACTGTCCCTGTCCCACATGGGCTTCACAATCTTAATCCCCATTTTACAGATGAGGTGACTGAGGCACAGAGAAGTGAAGTGATTTGCCCAAGGTCACTCTCAAACTCTTTGATTCTTATCAGATAGCTGCCCCTGGGGGTTGGCGAAGCGAGTGCTTAGTACCGTGCTCTGCACACAGTAAGGGCTCAATAAATATAATTAACTGAACGAATGAATGAGTGAAGGATGAGCTGGAAACAGTAAACCAGATTTTCTTCGTCACAGGGAAAGAGGGATTGAATTGGGGCAAAAATTCAAATTCCCGGCTGACTGCAAAATATTTTAGCACTAAACCTGGTTCCTAAGTATGTTTCTAACAGGGCTCTTTTCCCCTCCAATACACGTGGCTATGACAATGACTGAATGGACCACAATAGGGACTCGGGTAAGCCTAGAGTTACCTAGAGTTTAGGAAGGGAAATTCCTCCTGTTTTCCATAGATAATTGAGTAAATAACTGACATAAGATGGTTGGAGTCCATTACTATATTAGTTAAAATAACGTGGGTTAATTATTAAACCTTTTAGTTGATGGCTCACTTGTTCTGCTGATGTTCTAATCCTAGGTCACAGAAAGTTTAAGACTGCTTTTCACCGGTGTTTTTTTCCGTTTTGCCTCGAGTTTGCACGCTGACAGGATGGCAGGGGGGTTGCTGCTTGCCTTCTCCCTGGCTACAGTTGCTTACGCTCAGCTTTGTCAGCCGGGTAAGTTGTTCTCTGTCTCTTTGCAAGCTGAATACTGGCTTTCAGAATGATTGAAATGCTGGTGAATGGAAGGAACTCTGATTTTTATAATTCTCCATAGAAGCTCAGCTCACACCTTTTGTGGTTTTGGAAATCATCTGATAGTGCCAGTCCAAAATGACAGTCGCTAAGCTCCCAGTGAAAATGGGTTGTGTTCCCAGCACAGTTCCACTAATAGCTCAATTTTTAACTGGTGTCTGTTGTGTTCTGTAGTATCTGGTTGTAGTCTAGCTTGTGAAAAGTAATTATTTTGGGAGCTTTATCACAAACTGTTGCTATTTCTTTCTCTCTGAGGCAGATGCAAAAAATGCTTTTAAAGTGCGATTTAGTATCAAAACTGCTTTGGGAGATAATGCGGTAAGTTGAGTATTACTATGAGTTCTTTCTTCCTTTTGCTTTCTGATCAAATTATACAGTAATTTAAATAATAATTATTGATCCACCTGAAAACAAATTAATCCTACCTAGATTATTTAACCATAATAAATTGTTCACCAGATTTTATTACCAGGGCAATAGGTATTGCTAAACTAAGAAGTGTTTACTCAAGGCTTGGAAATTAGTGTGTATATTCATATATTACAAGGCACACACTATTGCATTTTGGAAAGATGTCGTGTCGTATGTTCATCCCAAAAAAGTTCTAAAAAAGCTGTCTCTTTTGCTTCCCCATTAACTTCCTTGTATTAAACCAAAGCATGTTTTGGTGAATTTGGGATTTATAAAAGACCAACACCTCTAGGATTAGTAAATATCCCTTTTGTCATCAATCAATTAATAAATCGATCAATCATATCTGTTGAGTGCTTTCTAAGTGCAGAATTTTGTAATAAGTGCTTGGGGGAGTGCAGAATTACCTAGTCGGTTGTTATGTTCCCTGCCCACAAAGGGTTTATAGGCTAGAGGTATATCATTCGATTAAAGATGGTCACTTGAATTCTTTTATGGCTCAGTTCTGCTGCACAGAGAAATCAGTGTATTATGAAATTATTGTATAATGAAATCATTAACAGGAGCAAAGACTTAATATTGAATTGTCCAGGAGCTGGAGTTATCCATTTAATTGTCTTCAGTTTTTATTTCTGGGACCTATGATGAGTTTTTGTGATTTTGTTTTGGCATAATTCTCCCAAAGAGTTATGAAGACTGTGAATCTAATTAGCCACATGCAAATAGATATCTTTCAAATTAGCGAAGGCTAGAATTGTTATACAGATAATATTGAGAAAATGTTTTGAGTTTTAATGGACTTTTTACTAATTGAAGCTTTGTGCTTGAGTTTTTCAGTACTGCACATCCTTTTTTATATATCTTTATATATTTTCTGTTGCCTTATTTTATCTGAGATTCACTAACATCTGGTTTCCAAAATTTTTTTGATAGGTTTACTAATCAAAAGTTTATCTCAGTAATAATTAGATCTCATATTGTATTTATATTTGTAGTATATTCGACCCTTCCCTATTTTAAAGGGCTAAAGAAATCTGAATTTCAAGAGAAGGTACTGAATAAAGATTTATTTGAAAGTGCATCTTTTTTCTTGAAATGAACGTCTTATTACAGGGCCTCTATTTTCTGGCTATGACTATTGGCATCATTTCAAAATAATAATAGTTTTTTCTGGAATACTGCTTTGGTATATTTTTATATCAATGGAAAGGTAGCCATTAAAATTGCTGCGAGCTATCAGAATCAAAAAGATCTCACTAGGGAAATAGCGGGTGGTCTACAAATCTGTTGGTGCATGCTGGTGACAGAGAAAACTGGCTTTCAGAAGGAGGAAAGGACTTGAATTTTAAAGGACCAGATTGTGAGAGGCCTGGTACACATCACCAGGGCTAACCAATGCTGATACCATTAGGAATCCATGCGAGGAAGGCATTATTGTGTACAGTCAGTCAATCGTATTTATTGAGCGCTTACTGTATGCAGAGCACTGTACTAAGCACTTGGGAGAGTACACTGTAACAGACACATTCCCTGCCCCCGACGAGTTTACAGTCTAGAAGGCAAGCTGGTTAGAACATGGAATGAAAGGAGAGGAATCCTGCAGCCTACAGCCTTTTATGCATTGGGTAACTGTGGTAGAGGATTTAAGAATTTTTTTGTCTCTAGGTCACTGACCCGTACTTGAATTTTCACATAACTTTCTAACCCATGCAAAATTTCCTGGACCCTCTAAAGGCCAGGTGATTGGGGGATTTCATTTCCTTATGCTGTGCCTCAGTTTCTCGACTCTAAATTGTAAACAGTGAGGCCTGCCCCTGCCGGATTGTTGGAAGGATTAGAGATTACTGAAAGAAGGCTGCTGATGTCAGAGTGGTAGAATTGCAGGGGTGAAGGCGGCCTCGAAATTCACCTATTTCACAGTGCTTCCCAAGTAATCTCCTTGTGGGCAGGGACCTGTATACCAACTCTACTGTATTCTGCAGTGTGGCCCAGTGAAAAGAGTAGAAGCCTGGGGCCTTGGAGTTGGAGGAACTGAGTTCTAACCCCAGCTCCACCACTAGTCTGCTGTGTGACCTTGAGTATGTCACTTTACTTCTCTGTGTCTCAGTTCCCTCATCTGCAAAATTCAAAACCCGTTCTCCCTCCTACGTAGTATGTGAGCCTCTTGTGGGACCTGCTTAGCTTGTATCTACCAAAGTGCTTAGTAGACTGTTTGGCACAGAGTAGGCACTTAACAAATACCACAATTATTATTACAGCCCTCTTCTTCCTAAGGAGGAGTAGGGTGGCCATTCATCTGGTTTTATCCTGGACAGTCCATCACCGGTCGGATATACAGAGATGGCCCCGGGCATCTTTCTGTCCAGTGTTTTCATTTTAACCTGCCAGCCGTCCTCCTTCTTTGTTCAAGCTCCCAAACCCCACTGCCCTGAAATGGCATCCAGGATTATAGGACCCTGGGAGGGGAATGTAATGGTTTTGCAGCAAGGGTGTGGTCAGGGGTCCCTCAGTAGAAACAATGGAAACATTCTGCATAAGACATAATGCATTACATGCCTGGCTTACGCACATAACATCCAATAGCCACAGGTGCCATCCATGCAACCCTATGCATCTAACCCCCTTTACAAATAACTGTAACCTTAATCTTAAAAATATCCACAGAAGGAAATTCTTACTTTTCTTTGGTGATGTACTTGGTGATTTAGAACTCTCGTTTTCAAGAAATCATCTCTAATCTAAGGTCTCCCTGTTGTAATTTCAGTCCATATTCTCATTTTTTGTTTTGCCAAGGGTTGCCCTCCACCCTTGGCATGCTATCCTTCCACATATTTAAATGACGCTTTTCTAAAGAACTGAGAGTTCTTCAAAAGCAAAGGGCTTTTAACAACACACAAGATATTACTGTGTTATCATTTGAATACATAAATCTGGAAATACTGCGTCTCTATCCTTTTGTGGTATGCATTCATCCCATCTCTAAATGTTAATTCAAAGTTCTCCATGCATCATTAGTGTGTGTGTGCAATGTCCACAATCAGAAAATGTCCCTTGTACCTGTTTCATCCCAGTTTATTACAGCATATTAATCAGCCCAATGAACCATCTGTATAGCCATTTTCAACGGTTCTGAGTTGAATTTATTTTGCCAAGAGAAGCAGCCTGGCCTAGTGGATAGAGTGCGGGCCTTGGAGTCAGAAGGATCTGGGTTCTAATCCCGGCTCTGCCACTTGTCTGCTCTGTGACCTAGGACAAGTCACCTCACTTCTCTGGGCCGCAGTGACCTCATCTGGAAAATGGGGATTAAGACTGTGAGCCCTGTGTGGGACATGGACTGTGTCCAATCTGATTAGCTTGTATCTAACCCATGTTTAGAACACTGACTGGCACATAGTAAGCACTTAACAAATTCCATTTAAAAAAAAAGTACGAAAATTGTTCAAGAGAAGCAGCGTGGCTCAGTGGAAAGAGCCCGGGCTTGGGAGTTGGAGGTCATGGGTTCAAATCCCGGCTCTGCCACTTGTCAGCTGTGTGACTGTGGGCAAGCCACTTCACTTCTCTGTGCCTCAGTTACCTCATCTGTAAAATGGGAATTAATTGTGAGCCTCATGTGTGACAATCTGATTACCCTGTATCTACCCCAGCACTTAGAACAGTGCTCTGCACATAGTAAGCGTTTAACAAATACCAACATTACTATTATTATTCAAGGATTGTATTGACATGTTACGCTCAAGTGAAGTGTGTTTTAGCATTGACTAACAGTCCTGAAATGCATTAAATCAACCCAGGTTATTGGAGGAGTTGTACAGATATGTTTAAATCTCTTCCAAGCTATTGTTGCCATCAGGATGATTAAATAACATCAAGCCAAAGAAAATAGCGTAGGGAAGGCTTCCGCTGAGTTGACAGTCCCACCAAACTGGAATTCTTCCTAATGCCGGCTAGTTGCCATAATCCTCTTAATCCTATCTCAAGGCAGTTACTTATAGAAAAAGAAAATCCCTGAAATTCCGACCAATGTGCTACAAGTAAAAAATAATTCCTCAATTTCCCCCCCTTCCATCATGATTATAACATTACTTTCAACTTTGCTTATTATCAAGGTAAAAAATGGGGATAAATGCACAACAGTTCAGAAGATGTATGTATAGAACACATGACATCAACCAGACACATTTGTTAGAAGCAGTCTGGTTTGGGCTGTCCCGGGGGGCTGCTCCCCCGGAAGCAGACCTAAGGGATATAAACTTATCTATTCAGTCTCTCAACTCTCCAGATTCTGGGGAAATGGGGTTGGGGACACTGTATCCTTGGGTTTATGAGCAGTTTTTTTTAATATTCAGTTCAGCCTGGCCACCTTGTCAAAGGGGACTGACCCATCCTGAAGCACTAAATGTAGAGCAGCAGGACCAAGCCAGGAGTTAAATGGGAGATGGCATGGCCTCGTGGAAAGAGCATGGGCCTGGGACTTAGAGGAATTGGGTTCTGATCCCAGCTCTTCCCCTTATCTGATGTATGACCTTGGGCAAGTCCCTTAATCATTCAATCAATCGTGTTTATTGTGTGCTTACTGTGTGCAGAAACTTCTCTGTGCCTCAGTTTCCTCATCTGTAAAAGAGGGATTCATTATCAGTTCTCCCTCCCCGCTAGACAGAGCCCTAAGTGAGATGGCGACTGTGTCCAACTCGATTATCCAGGATCTACCCTATATTCGAATCATCCGTGTACATCTTTATCTCCGGTTGAGCTGGGAGCTGTCCTGTGAACTGTCTGCTGAGCCTTCTGTCTAGCTCGGACCTGCTCACGCAGCGAGAGATAGAAGAAGGGGAACCGATCGAGCCCGGCTTGGATCCAAATGGGTTCAGTCAATTAATATCATTAATTGCCTGTTTATTTTGCTCAGAGCACTATCCTAAACACTTCAGACGCTATAAGTTAGTATACGGGGTCCCTGCCATCAAGGAGAGCACAATCTAGTCGGGGTAGCCGCACCTGTCCGCCCCAGCCACCAAAGGCTTAGGTACCACAGAGTTAACCAAGCTCACGTAGAACTCAATCTCAAGAACGTACATATCATAGAGCGATCGAGGGGAGGGGAGTGTAGAGGAAGCTAGTATATAATCCTGGTGCCTGGCCACTGTCTGACTCTTTCGAGTTTGACGCATCCGTTGATATTTATTCCCTTCTGAAGCATTTAATAATTCTGATTCAGTGCTACATTTTCCACCCGTTCTCTAACTCCTCTGTGTTTTCTAACTGCTCATTTTTCTGTCTTGCTTTCTAGTATGCCTGGGATTCAAATGAAGAATACCTCTTCAAAGCAATGGTGGCTTTTTCTATGAGAAAATATCCCAACCGAGGAAAAACAGAGTAAGCTAACAATGAAATGTCTGAATCATGAATCTGGTTCATTTCATTCCAAATCTTTTAAATGAACTACATTTAAAGCCAACATAATTTAGTGGTTTGGTGACGGGAATTATGGAGGGTTATTCTGAAATCTTATTACTTTGCACACTTTAAGGAATGATCTCAGTAAGAAATATCATATTACTTTTTCAGAGTTTCTGGAATGGATCTTAATTTAGAGCATGTAGATCTACGGGAAAACATGCCCAGTGCTCCAACTATTCATGATGTAATCCACATTTTAAAGCAACCTAACATGGGTATATCAAGGGATATGCCTGTGTTCTGAAGTTTTCATCTAGCCCCCAATTTTTCAAGGCTTTCATCAATACCTAAACGTGTCTGTAATCGTGCACCCACAAAAAATCTCAGGATGATGAACTGCAATTAGATTCTATTGTTATCAACTAATGCTTTTGGTTCTGATGATTACCGAATAATTCTGAGTGACATTATATGACCCCTAATGGAAGACCCTTGACAGGCGGTCATGATAGTATTGATCATAAAAAATATTATTTAAAACAGACTAATTATGATAGCCTCATAGAAAAATTATCTTGCTCATTAAACATCATTTAAAATAATATTCTGAAAAGACTGTGGAATCACAGTGCCTTTAAAGGGAACTTTCCACTATGTGAGGGAGAGAACTACATACTGTTAGAAAAAGGAAATTACTGTATTTCTCATTTTAAATTGCAGCTTTGGATTGGCGTATTATAGTGTGAAAACAATTCCTTTGACAAACTGGGAGCTTTCTAAACAGTATATTGCCATAATCATCACACAGTCACAACTGTATATCTTTACTAAGTATGCGGGTGACACTATATAAGACAGATAATGTTACATCATACGGTGAAGCAATAGTCTCTGTCCCTACCAATAGTAATTATTTGTCTTTTTACTTTAGGAAGGAAAAACGTCGACACACATTCACCTAAAAATATTAAATACCTTCACTTTATCTTATTAACAATATCTTTCTCCCTCTCATTCTCTCTCTCTCTCTCTCTGTCCACACAAATCAATGTATTTGTTTGTTCACTGTGATGGAGAAAGATGAGTGGGTTGTGGTGGAGAATAAGATTTCATGAATGAGATAGGTTTTGAATAGGTGAGACCTGTGAAAATATTTGAAGGCTGGGGTAAGAGGTATCCAGGAAAATGCCCTGACCCCACCCTCAAGCAAAGAGAAAAGTGAAAACATCGAATTTTGGATGAGATCTTGGTTGAGATAGGGGAAACACCCAGAAACTCAGTGTGAGACCTCCCAACTGGGTCCAAACAATTTCCCAGGAATATAGTTAGGGTTAAGATTAAGGTTAGGAATATAATACTGAGAATTAAATCACGTTTCCAGTGTAAATCATTTCCAATCCCACCCTTTGACATAAATACCCACAAACCACTAATTTCTGATTTTCCTTATTAAAAACAAACCTTTTGTTGTTGCACTAATTATCCTAACTCCACTAATTTGTGACCCTCGTAATGTACATACTTTTTTTTCCACCCTTGGAGCCATTTATCTTTAGAAGAAAAGGCATTTTTTTCCTTATATGCACCATTTGATTTTAGGTCTCTTCTTTATAGTAGATAAACTGAATGAAGAACTCTACGTGCTAACAATTACAAACAGTAGTTTTTTTGTTGAACATTTATTGGACAATTTGCTTCTATCTCAAAAAGATATCCAAAGGATGTAGTAATAGTAAAGAGTGCACATAGTAAGCGCTTAACAAATGACATCATCATTATTATTAAAAGTAGTAATATTTAAGTGCTTGCTATGTACAGAGCAATGTTCTATTCACTGGGAAAGGATACACAGGTGGGAATCCCCTTTGGCCATCATTTGTAATGAAATTACATTATTTGGATACCATGAGACTCTTGTCTCATTTGTTTCAAATGGTGAATTGGGGTCTAGACTGAAGAAGTTGGGGAATTTTTCTAAAGTGATAAGGCACATCCAACCGGTGGTGAGATGGCATTGAATTTTGGATTACTATTTTACCACCCAAATTACCGTCAACTAAGCAGTTTGGAGTCAAATGTGTCAGTCTGAGAAGCGATGATGAGCCATTGAGAATAGAGCTGCTGCTGCAGGGAGTTAGTGAGGGAGACTGTTCCATTGCTGCAGCTCCCCGCAGCTGATCCTGCTACCGCCGTGACCCAAATGGTGATGGCAGTGGGCAGAGGGCACAGGCCTGCCACCCCTGCGAGTTTTCCCACCCCCGAGGAAGGGGCTTTTTAATGGCATCCTTGTATGTAAATTGGCAATTTCCAGGAATTTTAAAGTAACTTTCTTTCATGTTCTTCACTGTTTCGCCATTTCCCCCCCTTCACTGATTTGCATGCATCATTTCATTCCCATAGACAGTCCTGTAATTTAAGGAATCTTTTTTGTAAGAGCTGAAATTAAGGCAGTTTCCCAGTTTTTGCCAATTTCTTCGATGAAGTGTAAGTCAATAAGATGTGCTTGCCTGGTTTCTTAAAATATAGCTTGAAGATAGTTTCTGCTTTCTTGCAAGAGAGCTACCGGAAGATTGCCTAACATAGTATCCCGAATTGCACAGTCTAAGGATTTTAATGAATCTTCCTTTGTTTAATTACGCAGACATAAATTGGGTGATAGGGAAATAACTCAGTGTTATATCAAAACCAAGGGAATTAAAGAGCTTGTGCTTGTGGAACACATGCCCATCTCAGAGTTTTCCCCTCTGGATTTCTAGGAGCAATAGATTGATTCTCTTTTGCCTTGGACAGATTTAATACGGTCCAGCTCTAGTGATAAAAAGCCAGTGTGGAGCCAGGTTTCAGAATATCTTGACCTAAGTAGTACTTGCCACGTTAAAAGCAGCAGGTTAAGAGATATTAATTTTTAGTGGGTAGAACACAACAGTTCTGACTTGTTCAAAACAGCAATTTCCCACATCAAGTACACTGTGGCAAAAATGCTTTCAGACATTTTCATGTTGAATAGAGAGGTAAATGCCAAAACCCTACTGAGGCGGATTATGTTTTTAATTGTCCTGGTAACATAGGCTGTATAGGAATTAAATATTATGATATGTTAAAATGAATTAATGTTTTGTTTTCTATGTTATAAAATTAAAGATGAGAAGTACAGTGTTCCCTTAACATGTTTTTGCTATGCATTTCAGTTAGACTATTCCTTAATTCTGTCACTGTACTCTTCTTCAAGAAGCACGTAGCCTAACAGAAAGAGAAGCAGCATGATTTAGTAGATAGAGCACAGGCCTGGGAGTCAGAAGGACTTGGGTTCTAATTCCGGCTCCTCCACTTGTGTGCAGTGTGACCTTGATCAAGTCCCTTAACTTCTCTGTGCCTCAGTGACCTCATCTGTAAAATGGGGATTAATGTGGGTCATGAACTGTGCCCATCCTGATCAGCTTGTATCTATTTCAGTGCTTAGTCCAATGTCTGGCACATGGTAAGCACTTAACAAATACCATTTAAAAAAAAGCACAGGACTAAGAATTAGTGACCTGGGGGAAGGAACTTCTCTGTACCTCAGTTTCCTTATTTGAAAAATGGGGATTAAATAGCTGTTCTCTCTTCCCCCCACCAAACTGTGAGCTGCCTTATTTGGATCGAATCAGCAATCTGAAGGAAGCAGATTATTAAATAACATCAAATGTGAGTGATATACTTCAATATTTTAATACTTTGGTATTTATTTGTGACCTACCCAACCAAATCTTCTGTTACGAAAAATTCTCATTATTCCTCACAGTATCTGGAAGGGAAGACAGTCTTTGGAGATGGAAGGAGGCAGAGGATGTGGAGTGAATTCATAAGCAGCCGTTAGTTTTCATAATGAACAGGGCTCTTGACAATCAGAGTGCAGACAACAAAGTTGTTGTTCTTTGTTCAAAAGCACGGAAAAGGTCTTATACCATGCAAAGTAAAATTGAAGCTTATTAATGCAATGATGCAAGTCAGCACTAACTAATCACCTCAGTTAATATCATTCCTGAAGTTCATTTCACCCTGCTCAAGCTAGTCTGCCTGGTAATCCCATCTCAAAAACTCTGCATTTTTAATAAAAATGAATGAATGTTATCTGACAGCTGAGAAACCAAACTTTTAAAAAGTATGCTCCAAAATTATGAACAGCAAAGAAGAATATCAAATTAGTAGGAAAGAACAACAAAGAATGAAAAATAAATTACAGTCAAATATACCGTAAGCAAAATGATTTAGACACAAGCTTAGCCATTTTTCCGAAACATAAATTCAGCATTAAAAAGCACAGGGACTACTACCAAAACTATACAGTAGACCTAGTTCTGCCCTAATGTCTGTTTTCACTAGACATTTTGACTAAAATGCTGTTAGGGAGCAGCATTCCACGTGAGCCTGTTTGGCCTTGACATGATATTTTGTTGGAAGAAACAGCTTGGGCACATGCTGTTGGCATCAGAATGGGGAATACTAAAATCAAACGATCAATCAATAGTATTTATTGAGTGCTTACTGTGTGCAGAGCACTGTACGAAGCTTTTGAAGAGTATAAAACATGATTTCTTTAATACGCAAGAACCCAGTTTCACAAGAACACAACCCTCATTCTGAATATCAGTTATACACTATTGCAAGGTGCCACTCTGTTGGAAGAAAGTGTGGTAATAGCAGTAGTGATGTTTATTAAGGGTTTACTACGTGCCGAGTTCTGTACTAAGCTTAAGACAAAGTTCCCAGTTGAAAAGGCAAGGTTGGCAAGGTCTCTGGCCCTCAAGGGACTTATGAACGTGGAGAATAAGGGGAGAGGGGAAGGGTTAAGATTGGTGAATTGGCTAATGGTAATTTAGATTTGCTAATTCATACTACTTCCAAGTGACTTGGCAGAGATTTAAACTGAAAAGGATGAATTTGCCTGATCTGTAGAGCAATAGTGTCAACTTTCCATCTTGACCTGTGAGAGTGAATTTGGGACGGAGCCTCCAAGGGAGTCAGATTTCCAAGATGGGAGCAGCTTTCTGACACAATAGAGACAGGCAGACAGATAAGGAAACAGAAAGAAGAGGTGGAAAAAGAGGACAGAGAGAAGAAATGAAGTTGCAGAACCTGGTTGCAGGAGTCCTAGGTCCAGGCAGAAGAGGTTTAAGGCCTCATCCTATCTCTGAGACACAGAAGACAAGCACAGAGGACCTTGCTAGGCCCACAGTCACACCAGAAGGGATCTTCGTCATATCCGGAAGGGCCAGAAGGGATGAACCTGCTCCTGGCTGTGGGTGGCTTCAGGAGAGACCCCCCTCACAGCCATGGATGGGGGCTGGAAAGATTCCCTACCCCGGTGTAGAAAGGAGCAAGCTACAATCCAGGCCATTTGAGGAGCCATCATCTTGTGTCTCCATTTCTCGCTGGTTCTCAAGGGATGGGATGGTTTAGCTGTAGCTGCCTGCTCTGCCCCCAGAGTTACAGACGTCAATCCCCAAACCCCACTTAATGGAGGATTGTTCTCTTTGGACTGTTGGAATTGGTGATCCTGCTAAGGAGATTTAGGGAATCTAATTCATTTTAATGATTCTGTGTGCTCTCTGATTCTTCCTCGGAATGTTTTTGTTCATGTTTCTATTTGAAGCTTAGCTATTAAGTTCTAATACTGAAATGGTCTGTATGATTTATGCAATCGAACCAGAGACATTAATAATATATTGACTATACTTCATGTTTTAAACATAGAAATTCATTCACTGATTGATCTCTCTCATTTAACCCTAATACAGTTTTTTTTACATTTGCAATTATATTGAAGAATCAGAGTATTGCAAAGGAGGGAAGGGCTGGAATCCAGATTACTTTGAGGCGCACAAATCATAAGACAAACTTTATTTCATAGCATGCTCCTGGGTAGTTGATTAGGAGTTTAGAAGATCAATTCCTAAGTGTATTTCTGCAAAACCACATTGATAATGTGTAGCCAGAATGTGGCTGATTGCTACAGCGAAAGAAAAATAATCAAATAAATCTTTCACTTTCCTTGCGGGCAGGGAATGTCTACCAACTCTGTATATTGTACTCTCCCAAGTGATCAGAACAGTGCTCTGCACACAGTAAGTGTTCAATAAATATGATTGATTGAACTAGCTCCTGATTACCCAGAATCACCGTGGAAACTGAGGTGGGACTGGTGGGAAGTGAAAACTAAAGTCACCTGTGTGCATCCGCCTCCCCCCCCCCCCAAGTAGATAAATTAATGGAAAAATTCATTCAGAACATCCTTGTGTAATCATAATATTAATTAATAACAGTGTGGGCAGCTGGTGATAAACAGAATTCTCTCCAAGGCCTTGTCTATACCACCAAAGTGCTCTCCTTAAAATAAGAGCACTATGTGACTTGTAGATTCTTCTCATTTCACTGACCTATTTTTTTGTTAATATTTTAAATATGATAATGCTTCATACTGGCATGGATTTTTAGAGGAGAAGACCAAAATAAACACCATTACTGGGTTTGAAAAGTGGTCCATTGCTCAGTGTTCTAATAATAATGTTGGTATTTGTTAAGCACTTACTATGTGCAGAGCACTGTTCTAAGCGCTGGGGTAGATACAGGGTAATCAGCTTGTCCCACGTGAGGCTCACAGTTAATCCCCATTTTACAGATGAGGTAACTGAGGCACAGAGAAGTTAATTGACTTGCCCACAGTCACACAGCTGACAAGTGGCAGAGCCAGGAGTCGAACTCGTGACCTCTGACTCCAAAGCCCAGGCTCTTTTCCCCGAGCCACGCTGCTTCCCGTATCTATCTCCAACAGTGGCAACAGAAAGCTAAGAGTAACTATGTGATAGTTGCCTTCTTGGATATCCATTCTAATGGTTAGGAGAAGTATGGAGAGGGAAATCCAGGTGCCAGATAGGGCCAGATGTAGCCAAGGCAGGTTTCTAGAGGAATTTTTCCTTTTGTAATACCGTAACAACCTTTTCCTTTTGCCCAGGACACCTTGAAAAGCTACAAAAGTATCAAGCAAATAGCTGATCCTATTCTGATCTATTTTCCTTATAATGCATTTTTCCCCTCAATATCTACAGAGTTTCCAATGTGCTGCTTTGCAATATAACAGAGCGTGTGTCATTCTGGTTTGTGGTTACAGACCCTTCAAACAACCAGACTATTCCTGCAGGTGAGGTACAGGCAGCAATAAGGTAATTATTTTTTCCATTTTACTCTCTTCCAAATTTGTCGTGCCAATGTAGACGAGCCAACATGGGAATAATCAGTGACTGATTAGGCATGGTATAAACATACCTGAATAGCTACTTTTGCCGGAAATATTCTTTTTGGACCGGTAGCTACGCAGGGCCGGGCAAACCCCTGGGGACAAACTGAAGTTTGTCGGGATAAGGCCTTCTACAAAGATGTGACACCTGTGGAACCTCGGTTTCTCTATTCCCAACCCAGACCCCTCCAGGGAACATGGCCACCAGCAGTGCTATCCACCCTCCTGGTTGCCACTGTCAGACCGATGATACTACAGATGGGGGAAAAGTCTGCAAGAAAAGCTCATTTGTTTACAGCTTCATAGTGGATCTGCCTACTGAGAAAATTACTATATCTTGAGGAATGGAAATTATGTTCAAAGAAATAAAAGATCCAAGAATTTTAGGCCATCAGCAAGGTTATTACTGGATCAGACCAATGGTTAATTCAGTAAAGTAGGCCATCCCTGACAGAAAATGTTTAGAAGAACGGTGCAACGGTTGCCTTCCTTAGCATTCATCCTAATGGTTAGAGATGTTCCATTTAACATTCCTTAATTTTTCTCCTCCACATCCCTTTAGTAACACACTGTTTTCCTGCTCATCCATATATTTATACAGATCCCTTTTGAACTGGCTGATATTTTCAGCCTCATAGTTTCATGTGGTAATTTATTTATTGCTTGGTGGAGAAAGGTTTCCTTTTGTTTTAAATCTACCCTTTTAAGCTAAAAGGGTGTCCCTTCCTCCTGGTGTTGTGGATTGGTTGCGTGGCCTAGTGTATAGAGGCTGGGCCTCCCACTTCTGGCAAGTCACTTAACTTCTCTGGACCTCAGTTACCTCATCTGTAAAATGGGGTTTAATATTATCATCCCCATGTGGGACTGGACCTGTGTCCATGCTGATAAGCTTTTATCTGCCTCAGTGCTTAGTACAGTACCTGGCACATAGTAAGCACTTAACAAATACTATAAAAATGACAAAGAAATAATTTTTTTGTTTGTCCTATTCATATCCTTCATGATTTTGTAGACTTTAATCAAGTCCCATCTCAGCCTCTATCTTTACCTTTAGAAGAGTCCTCTTATAGCTATCTTTACATGGAAGTTTCTCTGCCTCCACAAACACCTTAATCACCCTTCCCTGGTGTTATTTCCTTTTTTATCTGCAGGGGCAACATCGTCGTCACTCATTGCACTAACAACCAAACCAGAAATGTCTCTGAGATTTAGGAATTTTTTTCCGCAAAAATCAGTTTTGCTTCCTGTAAAGATAACAACTTTACCCCCAGAGTGAAGAAGTTGGTTATCCTCTGCACTGTCAATAAACAAAGCTTTCAGGTTACCCCAAACCCATGAATCTAAAGGGCATGGATTCTATCTATTTGTTATAGCTTTTAGACCTGACTCATTAACATCCTAAGTCTGTGTTCCTATGTGCAAGGAGGGTCTACTTAATTCTATGCATTTAGGTGCTTGCTGACTTCATCAATGAGGACAAATCTTCTTAAAGTAAGCATGAGATTATTGAGAGGTAATAAAAATGTACAATAATCTCCTCAATCACAGTTTACTTTCTGGTGGCAGATTGCCCGACAGAATCCACAGTCCTCTGTGGCTTCAAAATGAAAGGTAGAAAATCCAGAGGACTTGCAAGATTGACACCCACAAATGGAATGATTTCTTCAATGCTCAATTAAAGTTTAATCTTTAAAATATATTATCTTTGGAATGAGAAATTCCTAGTATCTGGTAGGACACACATTCTTTCTAGAAAAGATTAACATTTAAGCTTCTGATTGTGCCAAGGAGTTACAGGAGTAAATGCACAAAGAGAAAATGTACATTCCGGTACTCTTATCTAGCCCTAGTGAACAAATAATCTCTTCCCCTCCCTTAAGCAAAAACATTGTTTGGAGAGTCTCTTGCCATCGGAAATAGCCTAATCTACTCAATTTTACAAACTGATTGGAACCAAGACTCATTCTGCAGTTTGCCAGAAAATGTGAATGCTATTATTGTCGATTACTTAGTAAATGTGAGTCATCGGGTATATTTAATGGGAAGAGAGATTTTTAAAACTTCCACTGGTCAATTAGAACATGACTTACCAATCAAAGAGTAATTAACGATTGAATAATTTATAAGATGCAACTTTAAAACTATCATCCAGTTCGGACCATCTGGCAGGCAGGGTCAGAGTGTCCGAGTATGGGGGTGGGAACAGGAGGAGGTTCTCTGGACCCCATGCTAAGTGATCTTTGCTGTCCTGATGGAGAAGAGCCTCCCTGCATCCCATATCTGCACTGCCGCCAGCTTCAAGTGACCTTATTTTCTCCAGCAGAGTGAGACTGCGGTGGGACTTCTTTCCTTTGCGTTTGTGCGAGGAGAGGAGGAAGTACTTGGCGTGGCAATTGAGGGGAGAAAAGACAGGGAAGACAGACCAAATAGAGGCAGTGATAGCAACCTCCTCACCTACAGACATATAGTCACGCCGACCGACACACAAGAGAGACAGGGCAGAGACAGAAGAAAGAGGGAGAGAAGATGTGTGGAGATATAAGAGCTAGAGGGACACAGGGACAGGGGCAACAGATAGTCATGCATACACCTATATGCACAGAGAAAGAAACAGAGAAACCCTCACCGTAGTCTCTGACACAGGGAGGCTGAGAGAACTGGAGAAGGAAAGGCAAGACTGCCCTGCCCAGCTATGGATGAGGAGCCCCGTCCCCACCCCGACCTCAGCCTGCTGCAGTTGCTATGGTCTGCTCCCCGGAGGAGTCTGAAGTGGCAGCTCTGACCCTGCAAGAACCCCGGGCGAGCAGCTGTAAAAGGAGCCGCAGGCGGATGGCCGTTCATCTGGTTATCATCTGGTCGACCCCCCTTTCAGTTCTGAAATGGCACCAGACCCCTTTATGCCCGGAAATTTTGTTCTAATCCCCCAGCCTCTCTCTGCCTTGGCTCCTGCCGGAGTCCCACGGATCGGAAACAGCATCCGGCATCTACGGGGACCCGGGAGGGCAGCATAATGGCTCTGGAGCAAGGGCAGCGGGCAGGTTTGGCTGCTCGGCTCCCCCGATGCCATGCCAGGGCTGCCCTTCGGCAGCGTGGAACAGCGTGTGCGAGTGTCAGCCCGGCACCAGACAGAGGGCCGGACTCTCCCTGCTCCCTCTCATGCCATCCCTGCCGTAGAACCTACCCTAGGCTCCAGCAAATATTAGCCATGAGATTTTTCTGCCCACTACCCACACTGATTTCATTTTTCAATTTGAATATATTTTCCCCCTCATTGCCAGGTCCTAAACTTTGTGAGCTTGGTATCGGCTTTCTGAATGCTCACTCCATGGAATTTCTGGTGACAGATTTCCCAAAGCATTTTGTCAACTCCAGTTGGATTCATTCCTTCATTCAGTAGTATTTACTGAATGCTTACTGTGTGCAGAGCACTGTACTAACTGGTTGGAATGGACAATTCAGCAACAGATAGAGACAATCCCTGCCCATTGACGGGCTTACAGTCTAATCGGGGGAGGCGGACAAAAACAATAGCAATAATGCATGGCTCACCTAAATTGCATGATTATGAAATACTCAAGTGCTCTACTCCTATAAAGTGAAATGAATTATTTATTTGTGAATTGAATGGAGAATAAAAAAACTATGCATAATGGGGGTGTTAGGGTAGGCAGATAAGTCAGATAGATGCAATTTATATAATTAACTGCTGAGTATGTCTGTTCTGTCAAAATAAAGCGGAGAGTAAAAGAGCCCAACTAATCCAGGCAAAAAGCAGAATTGGAAGCAGAATGGCCCAGAGGAAAGAGCCCGGGCTTGGAAGTCAAAGGTCCTGGTTCTAATACTGACTCCATCCCTTTCCCGCTGTGTGACCTTGGGCAAGTCACTTAACTTCTCTGTGCTCAGTTTCCTCAACAGTAAAATAGGGACTCAATATCTGTTCTCCCTTCTGTTTAGTCTGTGAACACTATGTGGGACAGGAACTCTGCCTGACCTGATTAACTTGTATCTACCCCAGCGCTTAGAACAGTGCTTGCCACATAGTAAGCGCTTAACAACTACCATTACGAACAAATATCATTATGAAGAATCACTGAATATGAAGAGAAGTTCTTCGGCTCATAATACTGGTGTCAGAGTTGCCCACGTCTGCCCTTCACTTTCCCTGAGTAAATTCAGCCTTAAACACATTTTAGGAATAGGTTAGTGTCGCCTCAGTTTCAGAAGAAGGACTCGATTTCACCAGGTCCCTACCGGCACCGAAATCGTGTGATCTCCTGTGTTACGCGAACCGTGTTCCAAAAGCCATTGGCAGTGAATGAATGTGAATTCACCCCATAGAGGGCAGTGCTACCCAGACACACCATTTCATCGAGTCAACCGGCTACAACCCGGATCTAAACACCTGGACTGTGCTTTTGTTTCGCCGGACCATCGAAGCCGTCGATGGCCAAGGGAATATTCACGGTGGAAGATGCTCTATAGAAATGAAGGTGTTGAGAAGCAGCGTGGCTCAGTGGAAAGAGCACAGGCTTGGGAGTCAGAGGTCATGGGTTCGAATCCCTGCTCTGCCACTTGTCAGCGGTGTGACTGGGGGCAAGTCACTTCACTTCTCTGTGCCTCAGTTACCTCACCTGTAAAATGATGAAGACTGTGAGCCTCACGTGGGACAACCTGATTACCCTGTATCTACCCCAGCACTTAGAACAGTGCTCTGCACATAGTAAGCGCTAAAATACCAACATTATTATTATTATTATTATTTAATCATTATGTTTGGGTTTTTTTCTGCCAGGATGAACAGAAATAGGATCAACAATGCCTTCTTTTTGAATGACCAAACTCTTGAGTTTTTAAAAATTCCCTCCACTCTCGCTCCACCGACTGAGCCCTCGGTGCCTGTCTGGATGATTGTATTTGGTGTGGTGTTCTGCCTTGTCATCATTGGAATTGCGTTACTCATTATGTCGGGCATCCAGCAACACAGAAGGTAAGTAACTCAAATTGTGTTTAGTTGTTTCCAAACCAAGGGAGGAGTGATATTTTTAATTTTGTGTGGTTTCTCCCAGGTTGAAGATAAAGTTTGCAATCTAGAACCCACTAATTTACATCACACTCAAAATTATCCAAATGGTGGCAGAGAGGGTGGCGCTGATTATTCAAATGAGCAGATTAAACGTCCAGTTTCCCAGTCGTCCATTCTCAAACTCTCTTCAGCCACCTGTAGCACGTACATATTTTTAAATGCCTTTCACCAAAATGTATAAATATATATCTAATTGACTGTACATTCAATTATTTATTCAGGTTACTCTATATTTTCATGGCTGTCACTCATAACAGAGTGCAAGCTCCTTGTAGGCAGGGAATGTGACTCATGTTTTTACTTTTCCAAGCAGTTAATACAGTGCATTGCGCCCAATGGGTGCTTAATAAAATACCTTTATTACTACTTTACTTCTACAACTTCTAACAGGAGAGGAAGCCAGCATAGCAAGAAACAGTCTTCCTGTGGGCACAGGGTGGTCAGGACTGTGGACACCGGCCTTTTTGTCAAATATGTACGTACCCATAGGTGAATTACATTATCAGGGATGTCTCCTTTGAGAATGAATGACCATTATGGATAGGAGAGAAGCTGGCAAGATGAGTGATGGAACCAATGCTGCAGGCTCTGAGCTAAGCGAAATCGCTCCTGCCCAGAAGACTTGAGCAGGGGTCAAGAGGGGAATGGAGATTGGGGCTGCAAGTGCCTCTACTTCTAAGACTGAGCGGTTGCAACCTTTAGCAACTGTCCTTCCCTGTTGATCTTGACCCGAACTATGCACAAAGCCTTTCTAAACATTTTGGGGCCGGAACTGCCACGTAAATCAGTGCAAGGATGGGAAGAGGTAGCTAGGTCTTCACTGCACATATTATCAGCACTGCTGAGACTCGAAGGCTTACAGGAACCAAGCTTTGACTGTCACAGTTGATTCCAAGCCATAGAAAGAGGACAAACAGAAGCACAAGATTTGTAAGAGTGCAGTGAATTTTGATTTTCTGTTGTGTCAGTCACAGAATCTATGGCTGTACCTCATTTTTCCCCATCTCGACTCCTCATACTCTTGAATGGTTAAGTGCTTCAGGCCAGGGATGAGCAGTGCCACTACCATTCCTCATCAACTTCATTATTTTTCATGCATTTCACAACTGATAAATGAAATGAATATGACATTTACCTCACAAAACAAATCTATTTTGGAAGCGTGTCTTGTATGACTGTGTATGGGTCTTTGGGTATGGGTGTGTCTATCTCTGTTTGTGTTTGCAGTTATATGAATGTTTGTCTTCCCCTCTGGACTGTAAGCTCCTTGTGGTCAGGGAATATCTCTACCAACTCTGCTGTGTCTCTTATATTGTACTCTCCCAAGTGCTTAATACAGTGCTCTGCACACAGTAAGGGCTCAATAAATATGATTGAATAAATAACTACAATTGACTGATTGCATTGTACTCTCCCAAGAGCTTAGTACAGTGCTCTTCGCACAGTAAGCTCTCAAAAAATACCACTGATTGTTTTATCGGTTGATTTAGGCTTGATTGCCTGGCTCTACCGGCAGGTAGAGCTCGAGGTAGTCCTCAGAGAACCTCTAGTTTATTTTATTCTCGGTGCTGAAAACTCCACTCCGTTACTTGAATGACTTTTCAAAATCTAATCCTTCCTTGGAAGGGTGTGAACTCTATAAAATCTCAAAATGAGATAATATTCTGCCTCATGTAGGCAGTTACTCATTAATCTGATCCTTCATCTAGATCATTTTGTGGTTGGGTATCAGTATAAGACTTAGATTTATGGATGGTGAAATTCCTCATTGGTCTACTCAGCACTTGTTGGACATACAAGGACTTTGAAGCGAGGAAAAAAAAAGATTAATTTTCTCTCCTGCCAATTTGCCATTCTTTCCCATGGCTGCTTTGAGGTAAAAGCATGTCTCTCCCAACAATTCAGACTCTTCTCTGGGTGAATTCTGCAGCATAAACATAATGCTCTGTTTGCTTCATTTGAGTCTGTTGCCAAGGAGAAGTGATTGTAGTGTCACAAATATAGCCCTGTGACCACTGAAGGATCAGACAGGAAAAAGCAGATGGGCAGTGAAAAGACAATCGTCTTGTTTAAACATGAATATTTTCAATAATTAGCAAATGTAGTAAGAAAAAATATGACAAGCCAGCAAAGACAAATGGATTTATGGTGCTTTGAATCTGGCATGTTTCATGGTCTCCTTAGGCAGAAAATCTGTGTAAAAAGACACAGTAAATAGCTGAATACAAAGAATGACACAAAGACTTTCTTGGGAAGGATGTGAGGGGTCCAAGAAGATGCTACACTTGTCATCTTTCCAAAAGAAGACAAAGACCTGGACATTATACAGTCCAATACAAATGGATAGATATTACTGTCCCACAGTGAAATAATTATAAGAATGGAAGAAACCACCCAGGTCATCTAAGCAAGTCCCCTGCCTTCTAACAAAACTATTTTAAGCATATTCTGCAATAATTATCCCTAGCACAGAACACTTTACAATCTTCTTTGGTAGCCTGATATTTGATAAGTACTTACTATGTTCAAAACACTACAGGAAGTGCTGGGGTAAATACAAGATAATCAGATCAGACAAGTTTCCTGTCCCATACAGACTCACAGTTTAAGGGGGAGGGAGAACAGGTATTTAATTCCCATTTTACAGATAAGGAAACTTAAGTATAGAGATAGTCAGTAATTACCTAAGGTCCCAAGCAGGCAAATGGCAGAAATGGGATTAGAACCTAGGTTTCCTGTCTCCCAGTCCCCTGCTCTTTCAACTAGGTCATGTTGCTTCATAAGTACTCACCAGACCCAGACCCATCTCCTTTACCAAATTGCCGACTGGCCCTTTCATCACTCGGCTTCTCAAAAAACCCGAAAAGCAACAGCCCATAATTCCAATTTGTTTAGCTTTTTCCTAAGCTCTACTTAGCTACATTTTGATGATTTTATTTAAATCTTCTAGACCCTCTCCAATTTTTCCTTATCCAGTCTTAAAATGCAAAACCCCAAACCGAATGCAGGACTCTACTAATAAGTGCATTACTGACGTTGATTTTGTTGAAAATATTGTTTCAGAGTTCTTGCGTGCGGTACATTCCTGTTTGAGGATAGTTTTTCAACAACATCTCACTAATTACTCAAAGGTTGGGACCTCCCAAGCGTCATCTTTGGGCCAAAGGGGAGAACATTACAATTGCCTGATGAATTTGGAACCAATGATATACAGTCAATCCAGATCATTCTGCCAAGGATTTTCCCCCTGAATCATCTTACAAGGGACAGGCAGCAGAGCCGAATTTTTTGATTAAATGCTTGACCCTACTCTTCGCTGAAACTCTGTATTTGGCGAAGCTGCCACATTTAGCTTTGCTAAAAACAGTAGTAATAATATTACGAATTAGGCACTTGTTTTGTGCAGAGCAGCTTACTGAGTGCGAGTAGAGAATACACAGGTAGGAATTATTCATTCATTCAATAGTATTTATTGAATGCTTACTATGTGCAGAGCACTGTACTAAGCGCTTGGAATATACAGTTCAGCAACAGATAGAGACAATCCTTGCCCATTGCCGGACTTATCTAATCGGGGGAGACAGACGGACAAAAACAAGACAACTTAATCATGATAAATAGAATCAAGGGGATGGTCACCTCATTAACAAAATAAATAGGGGAATAAAAATATATACAAATGAGCACAGTGCTGAGGGGAGGGGAAGGGAGAGGGGGAGGAGCAGGGGGAAAGGAGGCTTAGCTGAGGGGAGGTGAAGGGGGAGCTGAGAGGGAGCAGAGGGAAAAGGGGAAACTCAGTCTGGTTAGACATGGTCAATCTCTTTGGGGGGTGCTTACAATCTAAGACCTAATCCTTGCCCTAATCTGTCATTCTGGCCATGCATTGTGGGGATGTGGTGCCAGAGAAGCAGCGTGGCACAGTGGAAAGAGCACGGGCTTTGGAGTCAGGGCTCATGAGTTCGAATCCCAGCTCTGCCATTTGTCAGCTGTGTGACTGTGGGCAAGTCACTTAACTTCTCTGTGCCTCAGTTCCCTCATCTGTAAAATGGGGATTAAGACTGTGAGCCCCACGTGGGACAACCTGATTCCCCTGTGTCTACCCCAGCGCTTAGAACAGTGCTCTGCACATAGTAAGCGCTTAACAAATACCAACATTATTATTATTATTATTAAACAATGGTATTTATTGAGTGCCTACTAAGTGCAGAGCACTGTACTAAGTGCTTGGGAGAATACAATATGACAGAATTAGCAGCCACATTCCCAATTACAGGCCTAGTGGTCTCCATGGTCACTGGACCCAATTCTGCCTCAGAAGTCCTCAAGCAACTACCGGGGGAGGGCGGCGGGGGAGAGCTGTGTGCGTACAAGTACTTGTATGCACAGACCTGCTGGATGACCAGGCTTTCAGACTGGGTATAGTTATCGGAGTCAATGAGGCCACTGATCCTTTCCCTCCTCGGGAGTGCAGCCAGGGACCTTGACTTTCGGGCTTGAACTCATAGCTGTTGGGCACCTAGACATGGGAGTGCAGCCACTGAGTCCAAAGATCTCTACTGAGGGAAATGCCCTGCCTACCTCTCATCCCGCCCAGAGGTAATCGGGACACAGGGAGGGTCAATCCTCGCCTCTGCTGCTGAGGGGTCCCCGAGATCGACCCACTCCGCACTAAGGGGATAGGAATCCTTCAGCTCTCGCTTCAGATCCCATGACTTCACTTGGAGCAAATGCTTCTCTTCAACACTCCATGAATCTTTAGAACCTCTTGCTGGTTTTCCTTATCACCTGGGATTTCTCTAACTTTTCCGTTAGGGTCCGCCAAAGCAATAAAATCTTAAAATGCTGTTCCCCCATACGCTTCTTCACTTATGAGTCATTTAAGTAGGGTAAACCTCCTAAATTGTTGGGATTTGTCAACATAAGGCCCAGAGCATGGAGCTGCTCTGTGCCTGTGCGCAAATTTTGTGTGGAATTCAGGAAGCTGTAAAGGAAAATTTCCTGGGCTGAATGGGCAAACTGACTCACTTGAGTGGCATTTGGTTACACCTCTGGGTCTGGCACTTAGTTGTCTCTCTGGTGGCTATCAGAGTGTACTTTCAGCATTAAGGAAATGTGGGAGATGAGCAGGGTGGACAGTGGGTGGGGCCTACTGAGTCTCATATTACCTGCCCTCTTTCTGAAAGCCAGAAACAGGGCAAGAAACAGGACAGGCGAGATGAGACTCAGTAGAGGGCCAGAAGCCGGAGGCCTTGGGGAGCGGGGCGGGGGAGTGGCAGAATGCGGTGGGGGTAGGGTAGGACAGAGGAATGCCTGAAGTGGATCTGAATTACCGGCACTAGTGGGGCAGGTTCCCCACTGTTTATTACTTCCTTTTGCCTAGTTCCCTGCCACCTTCTTTCTGCTCACACAATGAGAACATGGTAGGAGACATGTAATTACTCTCCCCTCCATTCAAAGCCTTATTGAAGGCACATCTCCAAGAAGCCTTCCCTGACTAAGCCCTCTTTTCCTCTTCTCCCACTCCCTTCTGCGTCATCTACACTTGCTCCCTTTATTCATCCCCTCTCTCTGCCCTAGAACACTTATGTACATATCTGTAATTTATTTATTAGTATCAATGCCTGTCTCCCCCTCTAGACTGTAAGCTCATTGTGGGACAGGGAATGTGTCTGTTTATGGTGATATTTTACTCTCCCAAGTGTTTAGTACAGTGCTTTGCACATAGTAAGCACTCAATAAATAAGACTGAACGAATGAATGAACCTTAGAGATGTGGTCATGCATATTCAATCTTACTTATCACTTCATATCCCAGAGCTGTTAGACAGGAAGTGAGGAACACTCAGCTGTATTTTCAGAAGTCACTTTACCGTATCTGGAGCTGAACATTAAATGAGAATGTCCCAGATAGCAAAAGTTCATTATTCTTAATGATATCAGTACCATAAGCAAGTGTCTCAAGGTATTACACTATGTGCTATGACTTGTGGAGAAATAGCATCAGATAAACTTTGAGCTTTTTATCATCCCCACTAGCTTTCAAGTTGCTGATGCTGTAGGTTTCAGATGACATCAGTTTCTTAGTCCGGGAATTAACTCATCTCAAGGTCATATACAAATAAGGCAAGCAAAATTAAAATGTCAGTCAGCTGAATGCTGAAACTGTGACGAGTGGGATACATTTGTCGGATTGGAAATTTTTTTGGCTCTGCCAAGTGTCTGCTGTATGATCTTGGGCAAGTCACTTCACTTCTCTGTGCCTCAGTTCCCTCATCTGTAAAATGGGAATTACAACTGAGATCCCCATGTGGGACATGGACTGTGCCCAATCTTATTACTTTGTATCTACCCCAGCACTTAGAACAATGCCTGGCACATAGTAAGTGCTTAACAAATACCATTAAAAAGAACAGTGGGACCCATTTTGTTGGTTTGTAAAATTTTCCTCAGCAGCTGCCTAATCCTGGAATTGCTTTTGTTTGAAATGATAAGAATTGCTACTGCTATTTATATTTTATCCATTTTCTACTTGCCTTCTTTATTCTTAATTATTTTCCACTCCCATCTTGGTGCTCCACTCATTTTATTGCCCTATTTCTTCAATTACCTTCAGGAGTTGTCTGCCTCTATCTTGCCCCCTTCTTAGAGGGTGAAAGGCAGCAGAAGAGATTGCTAAATATTTTGAGATAGCCTCCTGTATCCCTCTTTCAATGTATAAAAATAACTCTTTTCACCTATCTCCTTTACCCTAGAAAACGATTCCCTTATCGCTTATATTGCAAGCATAAGCACTGTGCTGTTTTCCTAGATAGATAAAAAACATTTCTGTTCATGGGTAGGAAGACAAAAACCTCACTCAAATCTTTGAATGAGGTTAGCTGTTGTAAATTAGTTGTACTATTCTTTGATGTTGCCAAGGAAGAGATTAACCTCCCCAAGACCAGGATTCTTTCAGAATTGCCCTTTTTCAATTGAATAGGTTTGATCCAAGGTTTCTTGTTCCATTCTGTGCTTCCAAAAGACATGACTATGCTATCAGCGCACAAGGCACGGGGAAAACCAATCTCTCTCAGGCTCCATTTTGGCACCGAAAGGCCAAAGAACTAGCAAGAACACTAAAAATGAATGAAAAAGAGAACTGACTAGGCACTGATAGGAGCCCAAGGCACGAAACCACCTGCTGGCATAGAGAATACAGGGCAGAACCAGAGCACTTCTATTTCCCATTGAAAGAAACTGACCACTTTAGACAGAGCCTTAAAGGCCATGAATCTGTTACCAAGCCCTGGTTTCTCCATTCTGATCTCCACCGTCTAATTGGGCCTTCAAACCAAGCAGCCGTTGGTGAATTCATGGGGAGTTTTAATCAAGATGTGAGACTGGATATGTATAGGGAAAGTTATTATGCTGTGTGGACCAGAAGTTGAAGCCCCTCACATATCCACTATCTGAGACCGTGGAGCTATCCCAACACTGGTCTGGGGCTTTGAGGCTGATTCTATCACACGGCCGCGGTATGTAGCCTTTGCTGGTCCAGGCGTCATTACTGAGGTTCGTATCGTTGGGCATTATTCGCAAAAAAAAAAAAAAGCCCGAGAAATCTTTTTCACA
Source organism: Ornithorhynchus anatinus (assembly GCF_004115215.2). Lineage (NCBI taxonomy): Eukaryota > Metazoa > Chordata > Mammalia > Monotremata > Ornithorhynchidae > Ornithorhynchus > Ornithorhynchus anatinus. The sequence goes on along the minus strand of NC_041742.1, from coordinate 23,639,414 downwards.
AGTATTATATACTTAATACCTGAGAAGCAGCATGACACAGTGAATGGAGCATGGGCCCGGGAGTCAGAAGGTCATGGGTTCTAAACCCGGCTCCGCCACTTGTCTGCTGTGTGACCCTGGGCAAGTCACTTCACTTCTCTGGGCTTCAGTTACCTCATCTGAAAAATGGGGATTGAGACTGTGAGCCCCACATGGGACAGGGACTGTGTCAAACCCTATTTGCTTGTATCCATCCCAGCACTTAGTACAGTGCCTGGCACATAGTAAGCACTCAACAAATACCATAATTAGTATTATTATTATTTGCTGGAATTATTATTTCCAGTGGACATAATTGTTTTCTTGATTTGTTGGTGCTTTTAACTGCTGCTGTTTGCAACTGCTACTATCTTGTTTTATCCATCTCCCCCTTCCCAGACTGTGAACCCTTTGTGGGAGAGGGGCTTTTTGATCTGTTATATCTCTATCTAACTCAGTTTTTGGAACAGTGCTGGGCACACCTAACTAATTTAAAAATCAGCAGTGGTAATGGTATTTACTGATAGCTTACTGGGTACAATACATTATACTAAGTGCTTGGGAAGATGAAATATAGGCACAAGACACATTCCCTGCTTTCAAGGAATTTGCACTCTAGTGGAAAAGACAGATATACTTTCCCTGGGGAGCAGAGATACACTATGTCTCCTTATACTTACACTAGTCATCCACCTCATCCATTCATTCATTCATTCAACTGTCCATCTCCATTAAAACTCACCTGGAAACCCATTTCATTGACTTCACCCTCACAACACTTGTCTCCCTCTCCCTTCTTTCATTCTGTATTTGTTTGGAAAACACTGTTCAAACGAAGCACAATTTTAACTTCAAGTGATGCCTTCCATATGCTTTCAGGAAAAGCAAATCATCGCCAGAAATGGATGATGTGGAAGACAAATGTGAAACGACGGTGACGGTGGAAAATGGGATTCCCTGCGAAACGCTAGATCCCAGAGGGGGCCAGATTAATGGCGTCTTTGTAGCAGATGATGAAAGGTTTACACCGCTCTGAAATCCTTCGGCTTCTGTTCTGCTTCCCCGAGAGACTCATTGCCCATTTTGTTGCTACCACTGAGGGTCAGAGAGCGTTCAGGATAGGGAAATATTTTCTTTGGACTCTGTGACACTTGCCAAAACAAGTGGCAAGTAGAGGAAGGAGAAACCAGCAACATAAAGCAATCGATGTGGGCGGTTTGAATTCTAAGATATTTAATAGTGGATTTTTTGTAAAATATTTTCCCAGAAAGGCTGGGAAGAGTAATTAAGGCTACTTCATGTTAAATTTTTAGCTATAAACAATTTTAAAATGATGACTCTATTTTTTTTAATTTTTGCTATTTTCTAGAGATATTCATAAAACATTGTATTCTTATTTCTGCTTAGATGGCCAAACAATACTTTTGTTAGTACGAATTGTCTCAGAGTGGTGGAAGAAAGTCCTCTGAAGACTGAGTAGTTTAGCAATTTTTATGTCTTTAGTTTAAACATGAATCTGTGTGCTGTTTACTGTAGACAGGCCAGATAGGGAAAAATTATTAGTTATTTTATGGATTGATAAAAGTAGATGTGACACAGAGGGGAGGAATTTAATCTTGTCAATTAAGCAGCTTCTGATGAATATTTTGCTTCACTTAAAGGCACCGTTTCGTTAGGTGAGTATTCTTACAATCTGTACTAATAAAATATGAGTTGATCATTTCTGTTTGTCAGTGCGGCTCCAGGACAAACTGTTAGATTCGGGAACTGTTCTTCCCCAGCTTTTAGGGGTTTTGCTCCAGTACCTTCATATATAGAAATCTCTGCAATGGAATCAAGTAAGTGTCAGGTAAAGATGCTTTTGCATGAAGCCCACCTCACAAACACTCGTATAAACCAGTTAGAGATTAATCCTAGCATATTTTGGTTGAAAATGATCCAGTGACATACCCTTTACACACTAAGCCCTTTATCACTACATTAACTCCCCTCCACAATATATTTAAAATGTCCTTTTTTTTCTGTTTTATGCAATACTATGATGGTACTGAGTAGGTAATGTAATAATAAACTTTTCGACCGACTGGAGTTCTCAAGAATTGAAAAAAATAACATTAGCTATTGCCACTGCTTGCTCTTTTCACCTGCAATAATCTATTCATACTCTTTGGGGCTGCATGTTGAAGATTTCTAGCAAGGTTTAGAATTTTGTAGAAGTGTGACCATTCCTGACGACCAGGTGAAACCCTGGAACTAAAGAAAGTGAATTACAGAAACCAGTCTCCAAGGATAGGATATTTTTGGGAGACCAACTCCCTCAATCAGTCAATCAGTCAATCAATAGATGCTATTTATTGAGCACCTACCGTGTGCAGAGCACTGTACTAAGCGGTCGGTAGAGTACACTAGAGTTGGTAGACAGGATCCCTGCCCACGTGGAGGAGATATAATAATGATAAGCATTTGTTAAGCGCTTACTGTGTGTGCAGCACTGTTCTAATTAAAATAGATTATGGATGAGGGAAAGGCTGTGTAAATGCTGTGGTACTGAGGGTGTGGTGAATATCAAGGGCTTAAAGGGTGGAGTGAATATCAAGTGCTTAAGGATCTGTTTGCTTAAGTGATGCAGAGAGGAGGACAAAAATGAGGGCTTAGTCAGGGAAGGCCTCTTGGAGGAGATATTTTAGGAAGACCTTGAAGGTGGGGAGAGTGATAGTCTGTGATACAAAGAGGGGGGAGACTGCCAAGGCAGAAGGAAGATGTGGGCAAGGGGTCGACAGAGAGATGTGCAGTGAGGTGGGTGTTAGGCAAATTGTGAGGGCTGGGTTTGTAATAGGACATTGGTGTGGTAAGGTAGGAGAGGAGGAACTAATTGAGTGCCACGGGAGGAGTTTCTGTTTGGTGCAGAGGTGAATGGACAACCCCTGAAGCTCCTTGAAGAGGGGGCACATATGGACTAAACAGTTTTTTTAGAAAATGATCTGGGCAATAGAGTGAAGTAGAGACTGGAATGAGGAGAGACAGGAGGCAGGGCCGTCAGGGAGGAGGCTGATGCAGCAGTCAAGATGTGATAAGAACTGAACCTTCACAGTACAGAATCCACAAAGGAGGTAGTTCATTAATTTGCAGGAACAAGTGGGTTAATCGACGTTAGAGCTTCTCAAGATAGTAGCATGAATGTCTGCTTAGCTTGCTAGATTCTTAAGAAGTAATGGACCAGGAAGTTCTAGCTACTGACTAGCCAAACAGTATGCTAATCTCATCGGCATAGAGATTTTTCACCAGTAAGATTCAGAGGAAGAAAACTGCTAGTTTTAGAAGAGGATTTCTTGGAAATTCAAAATAGAACAGTGTGAATCTTTTGCTTTGACCAGTAATTTAAGAATCTTCAGCTAAGACCTTGTCCTCTTTTTGTCTTGCGTATCGCTATCAAAACCAGCCTTAGGGAAGTGCCTTAGAGAAGCAGTGTGGTTTAGGGGATAGGGCATGGGCCTGTGAGTCAGAAGATCGTGGGTTCTAATCTCTGCTTCACCACATGTCTGCTGTGTGCACCACAGCAGACAGAAAATGCATTTCATTGTGCTATTTACTGTAAATAAAATGACATAAAACGGGGATTCATCTCTGTCCATCCAATACTTAGAACTAGCTACAGGATGATACTGGGGGAATAGGAGTTGCTGAAAGCAAAATTTGAATGGACTAAATTAGGTGGGCTATCCTCTCTGGGTTCTCTGACAGCAGGAATGACTTTTACTTTTTTTTTTTTACAACTTTAACCATGTCAAAAAAATACGCTACAGCAGGAAAGGATTAGATGATAAATAAATAATGATTTCCCCATTGTGGTATTTCTTGTATTACTAATGCCTACTGGGAAAATTTTGATTTTCCTTTAGAAATAGCCCACCACTTGGCCAGCATTAACAGGTTAACTCTCCCAACACCAAAGTGAAGTACTCCTCCTTATCACTATTTTACTGATAAGAACACTAACGATAATGGAAGGCACAAGACTGGCACCATGTCAAGTAGCAAGTACCTGGTGAAATGAGGATTTAAAAAGTTCCTGGAGAAACTAGTGTGTCAGCAGTATCAAACAGCTCATGGCCTGGGGTAAAGTTGAGGAGAGGGTTATTCCACTTCACTCCTTCCACTCCTAAAACCAACACCTTCTTAGCGCAAACCAGGAAGCTTTGCCTCACAGGGCTACGTAGTTCTCAGCTCCATCCAGGAAGGGTCTGTTTAAGGAGCAAAGTGAGCAAAGCCACAAGTAGTTCCTCTCTATAACCCCCTGCTACCTCTCCCCCACCCCCTGAGCCCGGGCTACAAATTGCAAGCCAGCCCAAGGATCTCTAACGCTCTTGTCAGCTGGGATCAGAAGAGACTCCATCAGGGTCTCTTCCCCCGGGGAGGTCTCATCCCCACAGCCATTTCTGTAAGCAAAGAGTTGTAAGCCACAAAAGGACCTATGCCATCTCTCTCTACTCCATTAGATGTTGATTGTTCATTTCTCAACCATAAACTTGACACCGCCAATATTATTATTCATCTTCTTTGAGATTTTAGGTTACTCAGTTAATTATCTCTCAGCATGGATTCCATCCGCCTGCCATTTATTTTCAGCACTCTGATGAAAATAACAGTAGATTGTCAGGTTATTTACTTCTAGGAATCAAGCAATAGACAGTGGTTTGGGAGACAGAGAATGGGCACAGCCTGGACTGGTATGGAGTGACTGGGAGCTGGGATTAGCAACTCCTTTGTCCCACCATCGACATTGATGCTATGATATTGACTCCAATGTGATGCTGCTTAATGTACCATCATCAATGCCAACATCAATCCAGACCACGGTACTCTGCCCCTGATTTTCAGGACGAGCCCCACAGACGGAGCTTGTCATCAGTGTCCGGGGTGGACTGGAAATCATTCTTTTCTCCAGGGAGACTAGGGACAGGGTAAATATGGTTAAGCTTTTAAAAACCTTCTCTAGGGACTTTGTTGATACTGGGCTCAAATTAAATGCGGGGAAGAGGAAACTATCTTTCTCCCTACTGAACTAGAACCTAGCCACTGTGAGGACTTGACCAGAGCATAGGGAAGAGAGATCCCCAGTGTCAGCTCACTGTGGGAGGGGATTGAATGCACCTGCCAACTCTGTTGGTTTGAACTCTCCCAAGTGCTTAGTCCAGTGTTCTGCACGTAGTAAGTGCTCAATAAATACCATCTATGCATTCAGAATGCCTGAAGTAGGAATGGGAGAAACTCAGTCCTTCTTCAACTTTCTCCCAATAATGAGGCAGTAATTGTGGAGCTGAGTTTTAGACCCATGTCCAAATGACCAAATGACCGATTTTATCAGTACATTTGTGCTTTGACATTGAGGGCTCAGTTCAGTTTACTCAGCTACTAGATAATGAGGATGAGTCACACGTCTTTCGGCTCTCCCTCAGGGATCCTGCAAGAAAGAGCCACAAAGGTCCTTGTGGAATATGCAATCATCGAAGTTGAATGGCCTTTCTAGCAGGGCTGAGTTGTAGAGGCTGAGTGAGCTATTAACTTGCTGAGATCTTTTGTTCCCATTTAGGAAACTCCTAAGTGGTAAAAAGAGACTTGAGGAAAGGCCAGGGGTCAGGGAGGCAGAGGAGCTGGGTTTTAATCCCAGTTCTGTGACTGGCCTGCTGAGTGACATTGGGCAAGTCAGTGAACCTCCTGGGCCTCAGTTTCCTCATCTATAAAGCAGAAATAAGAAATGACTGTCACTACCTCACAGGGAGGGAGGGAGACCAAAGTGAGAAAGGAGGGTAAAAGCACTTGGAAAAAAAATGAATGCTTGCTACTACATATTCAAGGTGTATTGCAGAGAAAACAAAGAATCATTGAAGAAGAAAATGAAGTCTTCTGCAAAAAAATGCAAAAAGACAGTACTAAGCATTATCAGATGAGTATGAAAATTTCCAGTTATATTTTCCAGACAGGGCAAGATTATATTACACAAGTACAGTATCTGTGGGCACCTTTCTCCTCAAGGACTTTGCCTTTAAAAATAGTTGGCCAGCTGTATTAAACCATGAGGCACTCAGTTTCAGTGATCTACCTAACTGATCAAAAAATAGAATATCAAGGTCCATTCAAATATTGCCATTACTGAGATATTCCTTCAATTATTTCTTGGGACATCTAAGACCATGAACTACATTGAAAAGAATTGTCCTAAAACCTCAAAAAAAGATTCAGCTAGATTCTTTTCTCCTTCGTTCCCTCTGTCTTCCTCGAGGGAGCAGTCAGAGGGCTGCGGTAGAGAGTGAGAGATCTTTCCTGTCGTTCGGTCTTTTGGCAGGATCGGGAGGTTGGGAAGGTGGGGAGAATGACAGAGTGCTACAAGGTGATTCAGTCCGGCTGCATCCCTGCTGCCCTGGGCCACTAGCAGTCCAAAGGACTGTGACCCGATCAGGCCAACAGTGAGGTTGGCACCTGTGGGTGGATGGTATTTCTGCCCTTGCCTGGAGCACAGGAATGATGCTGGCAAAGCAAAATGACAGCACGTGGGGTGTGACTGTTATTGTCCTTTAGGCGGGGCCAGTTTGTGCCTGAAGGGAAGAATCCCATACCAGAGCCCACTGCCGGCCCTCTAGGACAAGAGGGAGGATCCAACTCATCTCATCAATAAGTCTTAATTTGGTGTTTTGATTTCTTGTTTTGCTTTTTTTTCGCCATCTGTCAATCTCCTCCGAATTGGGTCTTTCTGTATACTATTCAGTGGTTGCTCATTTCCATGTGGCTTTTTTTCCCTCTTTGTTCTTCTCTGATGATGGTCACACATTCTACTATTTCACTATAGATTGACAGCAGGGGCTGAGACCTTGAGGGGAATTCCCACCCCTGCTTTCATACAGGGCCACTCCTCAATCATTTTCACCAAATGCATACATCCCCTGTTTTAGGAAACAACCAATCAGTCACTTCTCTGTGCCTCAGTTTCCTCATCCATAAAATGGGGATTAAATCTTACTCCCTCCTACCTAGACTGTGACCCCCATGCAGGACAGAGACTGTGTCCAACCAGATGATCTTATATCTACCACAGTTCTTAGAATAGTACTTGGCATGGAGTAAGCCCTCTACAAATTCAATAATAGTGATAATAAAAACAACATTATTACTGTAATTATTATGGAGCCTTCCAGAAAAGGAATTCCACTGCCTACTCCACTGAGGGGAGCATCTTTTCTCAGTGAATCTAAATTCCTGTTTTCTCCGTAGGGGAGATGGAAAAGAGCTATCCACTTTCTCTCCTTCTAGTCAGCATTTTCAGGCTAAATAGGCCCAGTTCCTTTAATCTTTTCTCATAGGTCTCATGTATCCATCTTTTAATCATCCTGGTCTATTCAGAAAGCTCATTTTTACATCTTTCTTAGAAGCTGGAAGCTAGGATGCCAGGTGAGCTCTTCGATACTTTGTATGTGTTGTATTTTTCTCACTCTCTCCTTCAGGAAGCCTTTGAGCAGGGAGTATGAGTTTTTTCTGAGGAGCTAGCATCGGCCTTACAAATCCCCCAGATGCTCTTAGACTTAAGGGGACTCTCCAAGCAATCCAACAGGACTCTGCAGAATCACTGGCCCCGGCCCAGTAGCCCAATTTATGCTGAGAGAGAGAAAGCTGAAAAAGAAATAGGGAGCAGAAGGAGAAAGGAGACAGAGCACAGGCAGGAGGCTTGTCAATACAGATCGGATCTGCTTAGGATATTTTGGCTTTTTATTTTTAATTTATATTTCACTGCTAAAGCCACTGGAAGTGAGTAACAAAGAGACAAAGACCACCAGCTCTCTAGGGATAGCCAAGACGAGGGCGGTATATCTCTCCGTCCTTTTCCAAGAGGACCCTGCTGACACAAAGTCCTATCCGTGTGCGTGAGTGTGACTGAAAAGACTGATGTGTAACTAACACACCCTGCTATACTGTTTGCCCTTAGGTATAGGTCGATGTTCCCGGGTTAATGGATGTGTTCTGTACAGGGCCACCCTCCATTCATTGTTTTTTTTCCCTTCCTATTTCACTGTGAGTTATAGAGAGCCACCAGATTCAGTAGTCTGGTGAGCCTTTTCTAGCCTCTCCCCTATTTGGGGTGAGCAATGTGTCCCTAATGAAGGCTAGGGTGTCACCCAACACTGCTGCTGCCCCAACGACAATCTAACAACAAATATCCTGAGCCTCCTACTTACAAAGGACTCCTTGCCACTGCACCTTCTGGACCACAGGGGCTATTTTCACTTGACTTTTGTTTAGCGGTAATGGAAGAGGAAAGTCCTCTGCCAATAAGTCTGAGTTTGAGTGTTTTTTCAAGAGTGGGGATGTTTGCGCAGAGCCACGCATCGTACTTTCTGGGCTGGACTTCCTTAGATCAGCAATAGGCAACACGAGATGGCTGATTGGGGGGAGGGGTGCCACCCTCGTTAATGACAGAAGAAACAGGTAAGGACCCCTGCAGAGATACTCTGTTCCATAATCATGCTCTGCGCCTCTTCCTCCTTCCTGCCGTTGCTGCACAGGGGGCAGGTGAAGGAGTGTGGATGGTTCAGCACAACCCATCACCACTGTTGGAAAAATTATTCGAGAGCATATGCCGGTGAGCCTACTGCCAAATCCAGCTTCCTTCTCCTTCCGAGCACTTGCCAATCTGTATGAGATCTGATCATACCACGTCTGGGTTGCCCTTCGTAGCCGGTGGGTTCCTGTGACACTAGAGAGTCCCCCCATGAGCAGCAGTGAGCAGTGAGTCTGCTCTCGTGTTTATAATAAAAAATGAACTGTCTTAAACTAGGTGCTCATCCTTCACATTCCCATTAGATCCTCCTAGAGGCCACCCAGGTGGAATAACCTGAGCAGGGGAAGTGGGAGTTTTCCCCAGAAGAGAGTGGGCAGGAGTTGGGCTGGACAGGATGAATCCAGGGCCCGTTCTCCCGGAAACAGTCCCCGAGGCTCAAGGTTGTTCCCAGCGGGTCAGTCAGTCAGTGAGTCAATTGTATTTATTGAGCACCTACATTGTGCAGAGTACTGTACTAAGGACTTGGAAGAGTACAACCTAAGAATAAACAGATATATTCCCTGCCGAGAGAGGTGCCAACAGGTGCCCCATTTCCTAAACTCCAAGTGGTGGAAGACTGGAAACTCCCAACAAATAAACCAGGCCAAGTTCTCTGTCCATTACACTGAATCTAAGCTAGTGCTGGTCTGTCTGCCTCACCCAGCAATCTCTTGCCACAAATCCAATTTCAAGGGGGAGTCATTTGATTACGTAAGCACTGCCTTTCACTGTTAGGGCTTAAGAGTGCTGTTGCCAGATGATTATAACAACATGAGGAAATGGGAACTCTTTATCTTTTGTTAATTAAAGCACAGGGTAACTCTTCTGAGTGGAGGGCTTATGTCAGCAGCAGAACTCTGCCAGAGGCTTTTGTCTCTCCCAGGCTCACGGCCACACACTTGCTCCATCTTTACCCCAGCACGTGTAGGATTCCACCTAGGCACACGTATGTGCAAGCGCAGACCTGCCCATAGGCCCCCGGGTTGCCCTGGCTCTGTCTTTGTCAGAAGACCCAAGCCCATCCTTTCCTGGCTGGGTATTTATGACTGCATGTTCACTCTGCCGTATTAAAAAGCCAGTGGGAGCGGGTAACCGGTCGACCAACTCTGCTATATTGTACTGTCCCAAGCGCTTAGTACAGCGCTCTGCACACAGTAAGTGCTCGATAGACACCACTGATTGAGCGATTGGGTTATTGGATCAGCCTCCTTCCCGGTCTTCCTGCCTCCAGTCTCTCCCCCTCCAACCTATTAATCAATCAGTGGTATTTATTGAGCACTTACTGCTCAACAGCATAATAATGCTGGGATTTGTTAAGCTCTTACTATGTGCAAAGCACTGTTGTAAGCACTGGAGGGGATAGAAGGTAATCAGGTTGTCCCATGGGGGACTCACAGTTTTAATATCCATTTTACAGACGAGGTAACTGAGGCCCGGAGAAGTGAAGTGACTTGCCCAGAGTCACACAGCTGATAAACAGCAGAGCTAGGATTAGAACCCATGACCTCTGACTCCCAAGCCCATGCTCTTTCCACTGAGCCATGCTATACGAAGCACTTGGATGAGCACAATATAGCAGAATTAGTAGATATGTTCCCTACCCACAAGGAGCTTTCAGCCTAGAGTCTATACAGTTTACAACCTATAGTACCCACGGTGACATGGGTTATCTTCTTAAAAGTACCGCTCGGCCCACAGTTCTCTTAAAACCCTCCACTGGCTTCCTGGGTGACTTTGCAGTAAACAAAAACTCCTCACAATCGGGCTTTTTAAAACGATATTTGTTAAGTGCTTACTATGCCAGGTTCTGTATTAAGTGCTGGGTTAAATACATGTTGGACACGGTCCATAAATGGTGGTATTTGTTAAGCGCTTACTATGTGCAAAGCACTGTTCTAAGCGCTGGGGAATACAAGGTGATCAGGTTGTCCCACACGAGGCTCACAGTTTTAATCCCCATTTTACAGATGAGGTAACCGAAGCACAGAGAAGTTAAGGAACTTGCCCAAAGTCACACAGCTGGCATATCCCCATATCCAACAAACCACAGCAAGGGACAGGGTCCATGCCTTATTTTCAATTGTGTACTCTTTCCCAGCACTTAGTTCAATGCTCTGCACAGAGTAAGTGCTTAATAATTTCTATTACTACACAACTACTAATACTCTCTTCCCATTCACTCGTTGCCAGGATAGAAGAAAAGACCCTCCTTCTGCTGGTGTATTGATTTCTGACTTACAATAGCTTTAAGGTACCCGTCCCCAGGCACTGACTGCAGCTTGGTTCCTCTAGAGAAGGTCAGGAAGTCATGGGTTCTAATTCCGGCTCCACCACATTCAATAGTATTTATTGAACGCTTACTATGCGCAGAGCACTGTACTAAGCGCTTGGAATGTACAAATCGGCCTCAGATACAGTCCCTGCCTTTTGACGGGCTTACAGTCTAATCATGTCTGCTGTGTGATCTTGGGCGAGTCACTTAACTTCTCTTTGCCTCAATTAACTCAACTGTAAAATGGGGATTGAGACTGTGAGCCCCACGTGGGACAGGGACTGTATCCAACCTGATTTGTTTGTATGCACCCCGGCGATTAGTACAGTCCGAATCCCGGCTCTGCCACTTGGCAGCTGTGTGACAGTGGGCAAGTCACTTAACTTCTCTGTGCCTCAGTTCCCTCATCTGTAAAATGGGGATTAACTGTGAGCCTCACGTGGGACAACCTGATTCCCTTGTGTCTACCCCAGTACTTAGAACAGTGCTCTGCACATAGTAAGCGCTTAGCAAATACCAACATTATTATTATTATTACAGTGCCTGGCACATAGCAAGTACTTAACAAGTACCACCATTATTATTATTATTCGAGGGTCCGTGGGGCTGGCTCCCTCTTCCCTGCTGGGCTAATTCCTCGACTTTCCTGCTGTTGTTTCTTCTCTACCAGGCTGGCCAGCAGTGCCCCAGACTGGAGTTGAATCATTTAATTTCCGAGAGAGTAGAGGTTTCCTCCCACCACGGAGATCCATTTCATGTTATCATTCCTTAGGGAGTCACCAGGGACTCCAGCATAAGCCTGGGCAGAAAGGGAAGGGAAAAGTAGCTTTTTGCCCACTTGGGCACCTGGCCAAGGTGGGGGGTGACGGGGGTTGGGTAGAGGGAGCACTGCCAGGACTCAGAATGGGGCAGGAAGTTCTGGCTACTAAGGCCTACCCTGGCTAGATCAGAGGGGACGCCCTCAGAATATGGCTAACCAGCTATGTCGCTGCTGCCGTGCCAGTCCCACGAGCGACTGACTGTCCGAGCGGCTCCCCGGCGCCTCACCGGCACCTTGTAATTCCCAAGCAAACTCTTCTTCTCGTTGGCTAGGGCTCGGCTTCTTCTGCCTCTGTGCATTTGTTTTCAATTTAGAGGTCACTGTAATCTGTACCTTCCTTCATCTATCTCTCTTCCTTTCAATTTGATCACGTTAATCCTGTTTTCTTCCTCACTGGCTTGAATTAGAAATACACACAATTTTTTTGGGGGGGGTTGTTTGATTTTCCATTTACTTTAGGACTTTTTCTGAAATAACTGAATCCGGTTTTGGTTCTGCTGTTTTTTGTCAAGTGCTATTTTGTTTTCTTCTTTTTAGTCTGACATTCCAGATGAGGGTGATTTGGATTCATTTCCTTTCTTCCATCTGATGAGGAGGAGTTTAGGAAGGAGAAGACGAGGGGAAGGGGGCCTTTGGGGAGCTGGCATCTGGTGGGCTCAGTGGGCCCGGGGAAACAGTGAGTTCATTGGGAGTGAGGAAGGGAGGGCAGAGAAAGAGGGTAGTTGGATGAAGAAGAGAGGCAGTTGGAAAACACTTTTTCTTCATATTCACCGAGTGCTGTAGGAACATACCCTCTGAGTAGAAGAGAAACACAGTCACCGCCACCCTGCCAACCCTTCGAAAGGCCTGCTATGCTTAAAGCATCATGGCCTAGTGGAAGCAGCATGGCTAGTGGATAGAGCACGGGCCTGGGATTCAGAAGGACATGGGTTCTAATCCCGGCTCCTTCACTTGTCTGCTGTGTTACCTTGGGCAAGTCACTTCACTTTTCTGTGCCTCAGTTACCTCATTTGTAAAATGGGGATTAAGACGGTGAGACCGAAGTGGGACAGGGACTGTGTCCAATCCATTTTGCTTTGTCTCCCCACCAGTGCTTAGTACAGTGTGTGGCACTTAGTAAACTCTTAACAAATACCACAATTCTTCTTATTGTTATTATTTGTAGTATTATTGATACTACTAATAATAACAGTAATAGTAATAAGAAAAATAACAATAATAACAACCTCCAGGGCACACAATGGTTAACCATCTCGGGCTCCAGAGTCCTTGAAACAGTTTTACATGATTTCTTCTCTCTCTCTCCCTCTTTTCCTCTCTCTGGGATAGAGAGGGGAGGGTTTCTAGAGTTCCCCAATACCTGCCTCAAGGGTCCTAGGTCTCGGGCCCTTCTCTTATATTTACAGCCATCCATTAAAAACAAGCTCTTATCACCCTGCACCTGGACTTCTGAACATCTTCTTTGCTGATCTCCCCGCCGCCAGTCTTTTTACGCCTAGCCAAGATCTTGGCTCTCCCCATCAAGCTGATTGCAACAGTTCATTCTTTAAAAGCCATCAGAAGGCCCCCTTTTCTTCTTGAGTCAAGTTCAAATTTTGCGCCATGGACTCTATAACTCCCCATCAATCCACTCCATCAAACTTAATTGTGCCCTTCTCTCCGCAGAGCAAACCTTCTCATAATCCACTGCATTGATTTCTACCTCCGAGCCACTGCTCATCGACTGTTTCTCCAAGCCACCGACCTCCCTTCCACAGAGCTGCTATAAACCCATCTCCTGCCCCGACCAAGCAATCCAATCCATTCGGCTATCTCGCATTTCATTCGTAAATCTCCGGAAAGCAGGGTTTAACTCTGTTATTTGTACTTTTATGTCTTTGGCTCTTGGCTCTGGTGCTTGTGCTGAGTGAGTGCTCACGACGTCGTGCTTACCTGACCCTCTTTTGGACTGCTGGCACCTCAAGACTGGGGCAGGCTTGTATATTCCGTTTTGGTCATTTTCTTCGGTGCTCAATCAACACCTTTGCTGACGACGGCCATCGAGGTCCATCTTGGACTGTACGACTGGTGAGAAGCAAAAAGAAAGAAGTTGAAGGGATAATGCACTTGGCCACGACTTTGGCCGTGACTTACTTAGTCAGTCTGTTAGCCAGTTGTATGTTCTGAGTGCTTACTTTGTGCGGAGCACTGAACTAAGCTCAGTTCAAAATAAAAATAAATTAAAGATATGGACACAAATACTACTGCACAGAACCCAAAATAACTCCCATCCTAGAACGAGAGTCTTCTTCTCATTGCATCCAGTGGGTGCTCAAATGTTGTAATAAATTGTAATTAAATTAAATGTATAATAATTATAATAAAAAATATTGCTTTATTCTTCCCTTCCCTGTCAGAGAGTCTCTCCTTGGGTCCCATTCCTATTACCCCCGACTCATTGGGAAGCAGCGTGGCTTAGTGGAAAGAGCCTGGGCTTCGGAGTCAGAGGTCATGGGTTCGACTCCCGGCTCTGCCACTTGTCAGCTGTGTGACTGTGGGCAAGTCACTTAACTTCTCTGTGCCTCAGTTACCTCATCTGTAAAAGGGGGATTAACTATGAGCCTCACGTGGGACGACCTGATTACCCTGTATCTCCCCCAGCGCTTAGAACAGTGCTCGGCACATAGTAAGCGCTTAACGAATACCATCATTATTATTTTCAGATCCAGACTCCTTCCCAAGACCTAGCTGCCTTCTTTCTCAATCACAGCTCTGGCTTTTCTTGTCACATACTAATTTGTCCCTCAATCAATCAATCAAATTTATTGAGTCCTTACTTTGTTTACTTCTGTAATTAAAGGCATATGGATCAGGCAAAAGAAAATTATTTCCCCTAAAATAATGCTCTGAGACATAGCCCATACTCTTCCATCTCTTAAAGAATCTATATAGTCAAATTTATGGAGTTGCGTGTGGGATAGATGTGGTGAAACTCATTGTGATGATCTGCGTGGGCTTGAGACACAACTGTTGTGTTCGTTCTCCCAGGGCCAAACTTCTCCATCAAAAGACAAAAGAATCCGTCAAGGACTCACTGAATCTTCTAAAAATTTTCCAGATTAATATCACAAAACCAGAAACACCACTGGATTTATGTATTCCTACCTGTTGTAGCTACTTTGTAAAACTATATGTACCCAAATGTATCATTGACAGCATTTTAGGGAAATATTAACCCAAAGTAAAAGCTTTGTAAAAGTCCATAAAATGCTACTAGTGTTATGGTTCTCTGAAGTTAATAATTAACATTTGTTTATTTGACATCTTTATCGTTCTTAAAACTGTTTACATTTCTGTCTTTCACTGGAGGAAAAGTATAATGGTTCAGCAAATTGTTTACCACCTCTTTTCTCAGTGCTCAGGGCCCAACCCAAGTTCAAAGGCTGCAGGAAGAGACAAATCCATGAGAAGCTTTGCTTAAGAGACACTCATTCAGTTGATGGGATCTTGGAGCGGGAGAAAGGATGGGAGGTTCTCTGTGGCTCGTTTTCAGCTTCGTTGCTGTGGCGGCTGCCCAGAAACCCGAAGAGGAGGCGCGACAATTTCTGACACAGTTCAACAAGCAGGCAGAAGACCTGTCTTACCAAAGCTCACTGGCTTCTTGGGAATATAATACCAACATCTCTGCTGAGAATGCCCAAAAGATGGTAAGTTCTCATGACTCTTTGTTGCTACCTAAAGATTCGCCTGACAATCATTTCCTAACTGTAACATGGAAAGTAAACGAGACTGACAGTGATTTAGGATTATTCATGTTATAAGAGCAAGGTTCCCCAGGCTTCATCTAGAGAGAGTTTAGCGAACTCTCCACTGGTCTTACTCTAGGTAGACTGGATTCCACAGTCACCACTATAATTGAACGTCCAGGCATAGCTTGAGAAAGTGATCAATAAATCATGACCCACCCATCTCCCCCAATAAGCCCAGACCTAGGTTGCTCTAGGTGAATAAAAAATTAATGCGGGAGAGGGGCTGTGCCTGATTTGATTATGTTGTAATCTATCCAGTTTAACCGCCTTAAAAAAATACCGTAATAATAATGAACTTAATAGGCCGGGAAGGTGAACCTTGGACAATGTCAAGAAATCTAAATGAAGAGCAAGGGACTGAACTCTGGCCATGTGTCTGATAAGTGTGGACTTGGAAATTCCTTCCCTACATGTCTTGAGGCCTTATCTATATCAGCTCTGGACTGCCTCAATGGATTGGCCGCATCTAGCTGAATGTGCAGAATGAGGGACCCAGTTGCTCTTTTCCTTCCTCGAAGTTAAAATTACTTCATTAATTCACGTTCACCCTGCAGCACTGATTCATTCATTTTTACCCTTAATTTATTTAAATACATGGTGAATTATTTGGGCATTTTTAGGAATTCCCTCACTCTAGTGCTCTGTCACTGGGCTGTGGGCCCAATTTGGCCCAGGCTGGGAAACGTGATAGAGTTTGGGCCTAGCTCAGGGTGGGGTGCCCCGGAGTCCTCTCTTCCACCTCAGGTTGGGACAGGGTTAAAAAAGGAAAAATAATGTGTTAATTAGGTGTTGGGAGCAGGAGCCAAAGAGATGGGGAGGTAGGGTGCGACCCACCAACCATTTCCTACCAGTCACTGGACCTTGGACAGTCAGACACTTCAAGTCTGATGCCAACGCAATTTCATTCAATTGTCTTATCAACTGTGTACACTGCAGAGAAGATTTCTCAATCGTCCAACAGACAGCACCAGGGCCGGGCCAGCTCTTATGTCAAGGGGTCGGGCCAGGACAAGCCATACCCAATCGCAGCTGGATTTTGGCTGGTTGGGCACTGATGTGATAAAATGGGGTGATGATAATGATAATGATGATTGTCGTATTTGTTAAGCGTTTACTGTGTGCCAGGCACTGTACTAAGCACTGTCTGCTGTGAGATCTTGGGCAAGTCACTTCCCTTCTCTGGGCCTCAGTTACCTCATCTGTAAATGGGGATTGAGACTGTGAGCCAAATTGATTACATTGTATCTACCCCAGTGCTTAGAACAGTGCTTGGCACCTAGTAAGCAAATACTATAATTATTAATCAAGGTAATTGAGTTGGACACAGTCCCTGTCCCATATTGGGCTCACAGACTTAATCCCCATTTTACAGATGAGAAGCAGTGAGGAAAGAGCATGGGCTTGGGAGTCAAAGGTCATGGGTTCTAATCCGGACTCCACCACTTGTCAGCTGTGTGACTTTGGGCAAATCACTTAACTTCTCTGTGCCTTGGTTACCTCAACTGTAAAGTGGGGATTAAAACTGTGAGGCCCACGTGGGACAACCTGATTACCTTGTATCTACCCAAGCACTTAGAACAGAGCTTGGCACATGGTAAGCACTTAACAAATGCCATAATTATTATTATTATTAACTGAGGCACAGAGAAATAAAGTGAGTTGCCCAAGGTCCCACTGCAGACATGTGGCGGAGCTGAGATGAGAACCCTGGTCCTTCCGATTCCCAGGCCCGTGCTCCATCCACTAGGCCACGCTGCTTCTCCTGATGACACGCGTGTACGGTAGCTTGCTGGGGATCCTTCAGGGCTGGTGGGGTTGTATTTCCCATGGTAAGAGAGGCTTGCCCTCCCTACCCAGTCCAACTCGACCTGACTAGAATGGGATGCCAGAGTTCTAGATCTTCCTCTAAAAAGGAAGGGCTGGGACTGGAGGAGGCTCAGGTCAGATGGCCCTTGGAAAATCTGGCCTGAAGGACTGACTCTACCACAGCCCCGTGCAACCTGGAAGTGGGAATAATAATAATGATAATAATTATGGTATTTGTTGAGTGCTTTCTATATGCCAAGCACTGGAGTAGATACAGTGTAATCAGATCAGACACAGTCTCTGCCCAACATGGCACTTGAGCGGGAAGGAGAAAGTCTAGTTAACTTCTCTGTGCCTCAGTTACCTCGTCTGTAAAGTGGGGGTTAAGACTGTGAGCCTCACATGGGACAACCTGATTCCCCTATATCTACCCCAGAGCTTAGAACAGTGCTCTGCACATAGTAAGTGTTTAACAAATACCAACATTATTATTATTATTATTTAACTCCCGTTTTACAGATCAGGAAACTGAAGCCCAGAGATGTCAAGTGAATGACCCAAGGTCACACAGCAGGCAAGTGGCAGAAACAGGATTAAAACCTGGGACTCCTGGGACCTGACTCCCAGCCTGAACTCTTTCCACTAGGTCATGCTGCTCTGTCAGCTTTTGGGAAAGCTTCATGGAGCTTCTTGGCTATTCAGATTCAGCTTTCACTACAACAGTCTAGTCTACGGAGGTGGTTCATCATGTGGATTTAAGTTCTATTGCTCCCAGCAGGTTCTGGGCTGCCCTGCTGGACAGCAGCATGACTTTCAAGCTTGATCCCCTCCCTTCTCCTGGCCAGAAAGTCCCGGGTCTGAAGAGTCTGTGGCATGAGCCAAGGTGTATATTCTTGAAGTGCCTTTTTGGTGGGGTGACGGCTTGAAACCCGTGGTCCTGGCCAACATTCTGATAGTGAAAGGCTAATTTTGGACCTCTAATTCTTAATAAACGAAAGAATTCAGGGATTTTAAAGAAAAAATGGCTCATTTTGCTGATGTTGTCTTATGATTCATTAACTAAAAAAGCCTGGTGATTCAGATTTTCTTTTTTCCTCAAAGTCTGTTTTTCATTCTTAAAGGCTGAAGCTGGAGCTAAATGGTCCGCATTTTATGAGGAAGCAGTCAGGAATGCCAGCAAATTTAACCTCAGTCAAATTTCAGATCGCAGCCTCAAACTGCAGCTGGAATCATTCCAGAACAGAGGCTCCTCGGTCTTGTCAGAGGAGAAGCAGAAGAAGGTAAGTGGATCAGTGATTCAGGGAGGTTTGTAAGAGATAAACTCTGGTGGAAAATATAAGAACTGCTGAGGTGATGGTATGGTCCTCTTCCCGACTATTCTGCAAAGAGGATCCAGTCTCCTCTAAGCGAGGGAGGTATAAAGCAGACACAGGACAGAAAACTTTAGGTTCCTTTGAACTGACAAGACACTGCTCACTAATCAAAGATGGTTCCACGCTGCCTGTTCCCCAGCTTTCCTCACCAGTTCGTTAATGGGAAACCTTGTCCCACTGGCTTCTCCTTCAATCCTATTTACCTTTCTACTTAATGTTGTTGACTGAGCTCTTATACTCCCAGGTCTCCTAAAATGCTGGGGATGTGTTCTTAAAGAACCTCATAGTGTGGGAAAACCATCACCACTGATTCAGTGGGAATTAGTAAGTTTGGGGGTAGATGGATTTGAGATACTACAGTGACTGACAGTTATCTAAACAAATTCCTATATTAATGTGATTTTCATCCTTAGGAGAATATTTAACGTTTTTACCACTTAGCATTTTATGTTATTAAAGACTATCCAGTTGCAAAAAACACTGTACAGTTTAGGATAGTATCCAGTCATACTAAGGTGTCCAGTACAGTAGCATATATAGTTGGGCTGAGGCAGAGGCTAATAGCATCTATTCTGAACCAATACCTCATGCATTTGCACATCGAATCTCCCAACCCCACTTCTACTTGGACCAAATTTAAGAGTCCCTTGCTGTGATAGAGAATGTTCCCAAACTCTTTCATCATGTTATATCTAACTTGTGTAATGAAAACATGTGTTTTATAAAAGAACGTCCCAGAGTCAGGCCTATATTAAAGTGCAATCAATAATACTGTTGGCTCTCTTCTACTAGTTAAATATCAGTAGGCTGTAGGGCAAAAGCCTTCTGTGGGCATCTACCGACTCAATTGGCTCGTACTTTCCCGAAGCCCTTAGGACACTGCTCAGCACACAGTAAGCACTCAGTAAATATCACCGATTGACTTGGGACTTTCTCACTGCATCGGCTTTTATCAAGCATAACACGCAGGAGGAATTGCTGTGTTGGGTTTCAGTAGTTATCAATAGCCTTCCCTGATCCTACGTTAGGTTGTGAAGGGCAGACTATGACCCTGAAGCCGACAGTAATGCTCCAAGGAACAATGAGGCTGAGGAAGCTTTGAATTCTGCTGCTTTGGAGCAATCACCCAGAAAACCAGTCAATTCTTACTCAATTGACGAATGCTCGCACGGTTGGCAATGAGTTGTAGGTCAAGATGTTACTATGTGCAGAGCACTGTACTAGGCGCTTGGAATGTACAAGTCGGTGACAAGCCATCTTCCACAGGCCCAAGGCTATGGCCGTAGACTGTTTCTTATGGCTTAGGGGAAAGAATGAGATCAAATGTAATTCCATTTCCCCCTTGAATGAAGTCAAATGGTCATCATCAGCTGGTCTTAGCTTTCCCTACGTTTCTGCTCATGTTGGCCTAATAATTGCAATAACAGGGTGGAAATAGTGACAGCATTTATTATCCATTTAATAAATGCTATAATGTTTCACCACTGCTAAATGAAGCTAAGGAACCGGACAGAACCCTTATCCCAGTTAGGGCTCACAATCTATCTTATTCCCATTTTACAGATGAAGAAGGATCTGGGTTCTAATCCTGGCTCTATCACTTGTCTGTTGCGTGATTTTAGGCAAGACACATAACCTCTCTGTGCCTCAATTACCCCAAGTACAATTTTAAAAAAAGCCAAAGGAGGTTAAGTGACTTGTCCAAGGTCACACAGCAGATCACTGGCAGAGCTGGGACTAGAATCTTGGTATGCTAGTCACCTGCTCTTTCCACTGGTCAGGCGGTAGGTCCCAAAACAATGGGGATTAAGACTGTGAGCCTCATGTGGGACAACCTGATTACCCTGTATACCCCAGCGCTTAGAACAGTGCTCTGCACATAGTAAGCACTTAACAAATACCAACATTATTATTAATAATTGGAGAACAGGAGTAGCCACATACTGGGGTAATTTAGGACAGAGGATAGTGGTTAATATTTTCTTCCAAATTTAAAGTTAATTTTCAGGGGCCAGTTTCTTTTCAGGATTATATTTCTCCAGGGCTTTTTTTTAATGGCATTTAATAATGATAATAATGTTGGTATTTGTTAAGCGCTTACTAAGTTTTGAGCACTGGTCTAAGCGCTGGGGTAGATACAACCTAATCAGATTAGACACAGTCCTGATCTCACATGGGGCTCACAATCTTAATCCCCATTTTACAGATGAGGCAGTTGAGACACAGAGAGGTTAAGTGACTTGCCCAAGGTGACACAATAGACAAGTGGCGGAGCCAGGATAAGAACCCAGGACCTTCTGACTCCCAGGCCTGTGCTCTATCCACTAGGTCATGCTGTTTCTCATGGGGATTCCACTGGGAAAATACAAAAGGATGAACTTTTAATTTGGAAACAAATCCTGAAAGCCGCAGCCCACTTTCCCCACCTGGGAAAAACCTAATATTTGTTGCTGCTCCTTGGGTAACCTTTTTGTAGGGATCCACTGGAGACCCAGTTTTCCCATCATGGGGCTTGGGCTGGTTTGGGGTCAGCTGGTGGCTCACTGAAGCATTCTATACTTTCTTTAGAATGGATTGGTTTTCACTGAGCACTTGCTCCTGGGCACTGTACTAAGTGCTTGGAAGAATATGATAGAGTTAGTGATCACAACCTCTGCCTCCAAGAGCTAACAATCTAGCAGATCCATGATAGTCCATTTTCTCTAGTTTTGCAGCTCCCTTAATCATTTTCAAGCTTGATCTTCCAAATAGTTTCTAGTAGCCTATCCCCCTTTTGTTGTATCTAGGAAATGTATAAATTCACCCTTGGCTACTCCCTAATATTAAGGGAAATGATTGACTGTAATGTGCCTTGACTGTCAAAAAATAAAAATCAGTCTTTTATGTTTAAAAATGGACTGACCTTTGAGTACCTTGGAGATGTGTTGATTGAAGTACAGAGTAACTCATTTCAAAGACACCAAATCACTGCATCTGTTCAAAAGTGAAAAAAGGCTAAATTATTTCCTTGATGATTAACTGTGTCTATCAATAAATCAATCACTGATATTCATTTAGTATTTTATGTGCGCGGCGCATTGCACTAAGCACTTGAGAGAGTAAAATACAATTGGGGTGATAGTTGCAATTGCTGCCCACAAGGAGCTAACAGTCTTTTTCATTAAAAAGGGACGGAGGAAAAAGAGAAAAGACTCTGGGGAGTAGACAGGGTTAATTTATTTTGATCTGTTGATTAGGAAAAGAAAAAAGTTGGGAATAGAGTTGAAATAATAACTCTGATTTGGGGAACCATGCAAAAACCAGGGCATGTTTATGGACAACCTTGTCTATGATGTCAGCACACTCAGTCAATCAATATTGAGCAATTATTATATGCAGAGCCCTGTACTAAGCGCTTGGGAGAGTACAATACAACAAAATAGCAGGCCTGTCCCTGCCCAATCCTCGGGTTGAAAAATGCATTTTGGGGAGCCATGGTTTGGAGTCAGCAGGCAACGTTAAGAACTACTGCTCACTTCTGAGTGGTCTGAATTTTATCTAGTCATAGCCTGGACCCATGTTTACATTTCCTAGAGACAGGAAAAGACTTGAGTGAAGAGTTAGACCTCAAATAAAGAGGAATACAACACATACAAATTATGGGACTTGAGATGCAGCTGAGATGAAAAGTGTTCTCCGGTAAATGGCGGACGAGTGGCCTTTTGGAAGCATTCCTACAGGTGTACATCCATTAATGTCTGAGAGGCTCTAGCAAGCCGTGTTTGTCTTGAATAAGGAAATCTCATTATTCAATCTAGGATCGAAGAACACATTTACCTCAATTCGTTAGTATATTTTCTGCTTTTAAGGACGTTTGTAACATTTCAATTGCAGTTAAGCGATGCTTTAAATTCAATGAGCACTCTCTACAGCACCGGAACAGTCTGTAAACCTGGAAAACCAGATGAATGTCTGCTGCTTGAACCAGGTAACATTTCAACTGGCCATTACCAAAGCTCCTTTGATTTTCCTTTCAGAGATAAAATGAAATAATGCTTTGTCTTTGATAAGGCCATGTTTGGCCATAGACAAGCCAAGTGAAATTGCGATATGAATTTTACCATGTCCAAATTATCCAGCTAACTACAAAGGGATCAGACTCTTTGGCTAAAAAATACTATGCAGTGCTATTCATTGATCAGTATCATTTCCTTAGCATGTAGAGCACTATTTTTAGCACTTGGAGAGTTTAATTGAGCTAGTAGATGCCTGATTAAAAATCAGTGGTATTCATTAAGCCCATAACTGTGGGCGGATTTGTTTTTCAAATTAAGTTTAGACCGGAGTCAAAACTAAAAGGCGGTAACAAATGGTTTACATTTGCTCCTTTGTGACAGGTCTGGATGATATCATGGCCCACAGTACCGATTACGACGAGAGGCTCTGGGCCTGGGAAGGCTGGAGAGCTGGTGTTGGAAAGCAGATGAGGCCATTCTACGAAACCTATGTGGAACTTAAAAATGAAGTCGCTAGAGGAAACAGTGAGTTTGTGATTTACTTTCTTGGGTGAAAACAGAGCTCTTGAATTATCACCCCACTCAGTGACATTTCCCTCCTACGATGCTCAGAATGGAAAGAGCCCAGACCAGGGAGTCAGAGGACCTGGGTTCTAATCTTGGCTCCGCCACTTGCCTGCTGTGTTTGATCTTGGGTCAGGCGCATAACTTCTCAGCGTCTCAGTTTCTTTATCAGTAAAATGGGGATTCAATACCGGTTTTCCCTCCTAGTTAGGCTGTGAGCCCCAAGTAACACAGGGACTGCGCCTAACCTAATTATCTCATATCCACCACAGTGCTCGGCACATAGTTAGCACTGGAAAAATACCATTATTATTCTGAAAGGCTCTGGATTGTGAAGTCACTCATCAGCCTTGGTCCTGAGACTTCAGGATTGAGAACCAGCGCAGAGGATTGATTAGAGTGCTCATGGCTTGTTAAGTGCCCCTCTCCCTCTCTTCGTCCCTACCAATGAGAGCGAGGTTGACAATGAATTTGGGGTCTCGGTGCTGTTGCATATCAAACTAGAACTAGCAAGTACTATTTCATTTTAAGATGAAAATGCCACAATGTAAAGAGCACCCTAAGAGACTGTGGGTTACTTGAAGGCAATTTCCATGACTAAAAGTTTCCCACTGTGAAGGAGTTCAGGAGTAATTTTTTCAGGGCAATCTGACCTTTCAACCCATCATGCTTCCTGTAGTTTTCCTGGTTATTGCTGCTCCCAGGAATTACCCCCAGAAATGGGAAAGGGACTCGTGAAAATACTCAAAGCTGATAAAATACTTTGGAGTGGTCTATTCTTTTTTATCTGCCAGCAAGATTGGTATATGTGCTCTATTCTTTGTTAACAGACTACCAGGACTACGGGGACTATTGGAGAGCAGATTATGAAACTAAAGAGGAGGGATATGAATACAGCCGTGACCAGCTTATTGCGGATGTAGAACGCACCTTTAAAGAGGTAACTGCTAATGAATCTAATCTCCAAGACTAATTTTCTTCCATTTTATGTAAGATGTCAACTTCCAATATCTTCATGCAGTGCTTCGGGGTTTATAAAACACGGGCTTGACTACATGTATCTCTGGACTACAGGATTCTGGATGGTCCAGCAAAACATGAGGCATCATTTCTTTATATACCTCAGGGCATCTTCCTTCCAGGACTGGCACCCCCTAGGCATAATTTACAATTCTATAAGAAGCAAAAATGGCACGTTATTTGACTTGACAAGCACATGATTAGGCATTTTGTCTGTGTGGTTCTACTTTGTTCCCTGCCTTCCCCTCCAGCCCACCTTCTTAGCCTTTTTTGTTTTAATGGTATTTGTTAAACTCTCTGTGCCAAGAACTGTTCTAAGCGCTGGGGCAGATACAAAGTAATGAGGTTGGGCACAGTCCATGTCCCATATGGGGCTCACAGTCTTAACCTCCATTTTATAGATGAGGCTACTGAGGCACAGAGAAGTGAAGTAACATGCCCAAGGTCACATAGCAGACAAGTGGCAGGGTAGGGATTGGAACCCAGGTCCTCTGACTCCCAGGCCCTGGCCCTATTCACTAGGTCAAGCTGCTTCTCGTTTTTTGAAATGACGTCCCCGATGATCTCAGAACTAGCTGGTTCTCTAGCAGGCAAAGTGAGAACCCTCCTCAAGGCCCCCACTTCCTCTGGCTTCCTTCTGGTCTGAGACATAGGCTAATCGCAACAAAAAACTAAGAAAGAAATCCCTTTGGCACGCTCCACTGTTTTTTCCTCGAGAAAGGTGTCACACACCTTGGGCAAATCACTTCACTTCTCTGTGCTCGAGTTACCTCATCTGTAAAATGGGGACTGAGATTGTGAGCTCTATGTGGGACAGGGATTGGGTTCAAACTAATTTGCCGGTAACCACCCCAGCGCTTAGTATTGTCCTTGGCACATAGTGAGTGCTTAACAAATAGCATTTCTAGTATTATTATTAGGAACTTTTCCCATGTTGATAATTCTGATTGTCAGTGGAGCCCCTAGCCCTGAAGCCTTGTTCAAAAAAGGTGCAGTAGGGATGGAGAGGTGAGGGGGAATAAAAGGGCTTAGGGAGGTTTCTGATTTCAGGTTCTTTGATATACCTAATCAATCACTGGCATTTAATTAAATGCTTACTGAGTGTAGAACACTGTCCAAATGCTTGAGAGAGAACAATAGAGTCACAGGTTCTGCCCTAAGGAACTTAAAATCTTACTTCGTATTTTTTTTTTTCAGATAAAACCACTGTACCAGCATCTCCACACCTATGTGAGATCCAAATTGGTTCAAAAGTATGGCGAAAATCGCGTCAGCCCAACCGGATGCCTCCCTGCTCACTTGCTTGGTGAGAAAGGGTATCTTGCTCTGCTTTGTTCATCAGTACTACATTTATATTTAAATGAGGATCTAAATTTGCCTTGGGTGGAACGACTGGTGCCAGATCTCTTTATGGAGATTTCTCCCTCCTCTCCTGACTGGGAACCACATGTGGGATAGGGACTGTGCCCAACCTGATGGTCTTGTACCTACCCCAGAGCTTAGAAGAATGCTTGGCACATAATAAGAAGTTGACAAGTATTATAAAAACACCTTTCCTGTGCAGACAAAAAGTTTGTTGGTGGATCCACGAACCGCAATTCCTGAATCAGGAAGGCTAACATTCATTCATGCATTCATTCAATCTTATTTATTGAGCGCTTACTGCGTGCACAGCACTGTACTGAGCGCTTGGGACGTACAATTCGGCAACAGATAGAGACATCGGCACACCCATCTGCCCATCTGAAAGACTGCCATCAGAGGCCTAGAACCTTACCTCCAATTGGTTGTTTGGTTGAGGGGCTTCTCTCTCTTGCATCTTCTCCTTCTTTTACTTTTTCTCTTGACTTTCTGGTCACAGTGCACAGTAGTTGTTCAGACCAGTGAAGGATGTGGAGGAGGAAGTGAGAGATAAATAATTTACTTGCAGAGTCTCATAACTCCAGTTAAAGAACAATACTCTGCACTCAGGAAATGATCAATAAGTATCATTAAAATGATTGATTGATTCATCCTCTTTAAAATGGGGATTCAATGCCTCTTCCCCCTCCTACTTAGATTGTGAGCCCCATGAGGGACAGAGACGGTGCCCTACCTGATTAACTTATATCTACTTCAGTGTTTAGAACATGCTTGATACATAGTAAGCGCTTAATCAATTGCATACTACTAGTACTATTACTAATGATTAAAGTTTTTAATTTTAACAATGCTGCTCAGGCAGATG
This sequence comes from Ornithorhynchus anatinus, assembly GCF_004115215.2. Lineage (NCBI taxonomy): Eukaryota > Metazoa > Chordata > Mammalia > Monotremata > Ornithorhynchidae > Ornithorhynchus > Ornithorhynchus anatinus. Next base: position 23,612,944 of record NC_041742.1, on the reverse strand, counting down.
ATCTGGTAGTGAGACAGAGGGCTGTACTGACTGCTTAAACTCACTCTACCCACATTGAAAATCCCTATTCAGACCATCAAATAGGCTCAGTAATTATGGGAAGGCTTTGAGCACAGATGCCTGCTTTCCGTGACTTTCACTTTTTAATTGTTCTTTTCTTGTTACAGGTGATATGTGGGGTAGATTTTGGACAAATCTGTACCCTATTACAGTCCCCTATCCAAACCAGCCCAATATTGACGTAACTGATGAAATGGTCAAGCAGGTAGGACTCCCGCTTTTCAGTTGGATCATTTAATTCCAACCCAAGTGAAAATGTTAAGGATTTTCAAAACAGCATGCTTTTTTCATCCTACAAAGTGAGAGGCGATTTTGAGTATGACTATCATTAGCCCTGAGCTCTTGCAATATATGAAGTTTTAAAAAGGGAGACAGTTCTGTCCAAACTTTCCAAAAAACAAATGAGGAATTTATGTACCGGTTTCCAACCTTGATAGAAATAATTAATAATTGCTAAGCATTTCTTAACTGGGGAAAGGCATATATTTGATTTTTGGAATGTTTTCTGAGGAAAGACTGAATTTATTGCTTTTAAAAAATTCTCTTTGCTTTATTTTATTTCTCTAACACTACAAAAATCATAGTTATTATTTACATACCTTGCATGTTCAGCTTCCTCAGTGGGTTTTGCATTTGAAGAAATTGATGAGGGAGGGGTCTTATTCATTCTCTCATAGCCACTGACCTTACATAACATATTCATTCATCCTGGGAAGCTGGGTTACCACCTAAACAGTGCTTTAGGAATTTCAAAATGATGTCACTATTCCTTTTAGAAATGGACTGAAATGAGAATTTTTAAGGAAGCTGAGAAGTTTTTCAGCTCTGTTCACCTCCCAAATATGACAGAAGGTTTCTGGAATAACTCCATGCTCACAGAGCCTAAAGATGGCAGAAAAGTGGTTTGCCATCCCACAGCCTGGGATCTGGGAAAGAATGATTTCAGGTAAGAATGCTTGATGTTTCCTTTTGGAGGAGTGAAGCTGTGATTGCCTCTAGTCCAGAGCCCCTAAACACTCTATACATAACCTTGGTCAGTGATATTCAAGAAGAGCACCCCTGTAGCCTTGACTCTTTCTGTTTCAGTTTCTTCATTTCTAAAAAAGATTGGGATTCGTCCCTCAGGGTTTTGCAAGGAATGATTAGATATTGTGACAACAGAGACATAGGAAAGATGACCAGGCCCCAAGGAAATCAGAGTGGCCAAAGGAAATCACATCACTGGGGCCTGATGGAATGCAGGCAGTTGACTTAAAAATGTTAATACCCCTTTGTTTCATCTTTCTGTATCCACCGAAACCTTAGTCGGTAGGGGTAGGGAGGTGAGGAGGGGTGGTTTCCTGTATTTGCTATAGATAGCTTTGCGTTTCCTTAGCCAGTGAGATGGAAGGCAGGAGAGGTAGGGATGATTAAAAGGTGGGGATATGAGGGGCGGCAAATTTCTCCATCCAAAGAGATTTTTATGTCCACTGTTTTTGAAAGGCAATTTGTAAGACTGTTGCAAGATGCTGAACAGCCAATCATGGCCTTGAGGTGTTCTAATTCATTTTAATCCTCTCGGTTGAAATCAAGGATCAAGATGTGCACGAAGGTGTCCATGGATGACTTTTTGACTGCTCACCACGAGATGGGTCACATCCAGTATGACATGGCCTATGCCTCACAGCCTTACCTACTGAGAAGCGGAGCCAATGAAGGGTTCCATGAAGCAGTGGGGGAAATCATGTCACTGTCTGCAGCCACACCAAAGCATTTGAAATCCCTTGGTCTCTTAGCGCCAGATTTCCAGGAACTCCAAGGTAAATCTAGACAGATGTTGACAAAAGCATCTATTGATATAAGGCACTAGGCTGTTATTTGCTTTGGGCAGCATAGGCAGAGGGTTTATAATTGGACACTGATTCCAGAGTCCAGAAGAACAGATGAGTCAAATCAGACACCTACACAGTTCAAGTCAAGATTTTGTTTGCCTAAAGGAGATGCTATAGTTTGGAAAGTCATTCACTCATTCACTCATTCAGTCGAATTTATTTAGCGCTTACTGTGAGCAAAGCACAGTACTAAGCACTTGGGAGGGTAAAATATAACAATAAACACATATTCCCTGCGCACAATGAGCTTACAGTCTAGAGGGGGAGATGGACATTAATATGACTAAATAAATGAATAATTCATTTTTGCCTTTCCGCAATTTCACCTCCGGAGGCTAATTTGATTCTCTCTTACCTTTCTCTTGGGGTTCTTATTATGACATAGGAACATCACTCTCTCTTTTTGGAGCATGAGATAAACATACCTGAAAATCATGCTCTGAGCTCTGGTAGGGCTGAAAATCTGGTAGGTACTCAGTTCTACCATAGCACCTATGTGCATTATTCACTTTGGTGCACTAGAACTCTGCTAGTGAATTAGGGAGCATCTCTTTCATAACGTTTGAATTCAATTCTCTGCGATGTGGGAAGAAATTATTTATAGGCCTGCAAGTGTGCAGGTTTGTGAAACCCCAAAAGAAGCAGTTCAGACAGACCCTCACTGGACCCAGAACCTCAGGGAAGATGGTTGATGGGTAAGTGATTTGATGATGGATCAGTTCCTTCTCCCACAACTGAGTCAAAATAATAATAATAATAATAATGATGGTATTTGTTAAGCGCTTACTATGTGCAGAGCACTGTTCTAAGCGCTGGGGTAGACACAGGGGAATCAGGTTGTCCCACGTGGGGCTCACAGACTTCATCCCCATTTTACAGATGAGGTAACTGAGGCGCAGAGAAGTGAAGCGACTTGCCCACAGTCACACAGCTGGCAAGTGGCAGAGCCAGGGTTTGAACTCATGACCTCTGACTTCAAAGCCCAGGCTCTTTCCACTGAGCCACGCTGCTTCTCTATGACTTGGTTCTGCCCCGTCTCAGCAAAGAGCATGGGCCTGGGAGTCAGAGGACCTAGGTTCTAATCCCGGCTCTGCCACGTGTCTACTGTGTGACCTAGAGCAAGTCACTTGGCTATTCTGTGCTGCAGTTACCTCATCTGTAAAATGGGGATTGAGACTGTGAGTCCCATGTGGGACAGAGACTGTGTCCAACCCGATTACCTTATATCTATCCCAGTGCTTAGAACAGTGCTTGGCACATAGTAAGCACTTAACAAATACCATTATTATTATTGTTATTATTAGCGATCCAGTCTAAGGCTTTAAAGCTTCCTAGCTACTGCCTTTACCCCTGACAGCCAATAGTTACATCATTTCCCTTGTTCCCCACATTTACCCAGAGAGTGAGAAGAGACAAGAAGGGATAGATCAACTCATTATTATTATCAAGTGCCATCGAGTTGTCTCCGATTCGTAACGACTCCATGAATATACTTTCTCCAGAACGTCCTGTCCTCTGCCATATTCTGCAACCTTTCTAATGGCTCCTCCCTTATCGTGCTATGGTCTCTATCTATCTAGCTGCTAGTCTGCCTCTTCTACGTTTTCCCTGGTCTTTTCCTAGCATTACTGTCTGCTCCAGAGAATCAGTCCTCCTGATCATGTGTCCAAAATATGCTATCTAAGTCGAGTCATTTGGCCTTCCAAAGACCATTTTGGTCTTTGAATCAACTCTACTGGGCAAAAAAATCAGTGGGGGAAAAGTTCAAATCCGTATTTGAAATGGTAAAACATTTCGGTATCCCTCTTATTTCTGTCTTCCATTTCTGGGTTTAATCTGGAGCTGGCAGCACTATTATTTTATGCTGCAATCAATCAATGGTATTTACTGAGCACCAAGTACAGAACACTGTACTAAACACTTCAGAGAGAACAATAGAGCTGGTAGATGTGATTCGCACCTTTAAGGATCTTTCTACAATAAATGTAAGCTAAAAAGAAATAAGACCTTAGGGATCAGGTAGAGTTCTTACTGACTAGAAGCATAATCACCTCTCCTCCTATTTTCACTGCTTTTTTTTTTTTCAGAAACGGAAATTAACTTCCTTCTCAAGCAAGCCCTCACCATTGTTGGAACCCTGCCCTTCACTTACATGCTCGAGAAATGGAGATGGATGGTCTTTAAAGAGGATATCCCGAAAGAACAATGGATGAAAAAGTGGTGGGAGATGAAGTAAGTGAGACAAAAGGGAGCGGGAGATCTAAATTTCTTCCAGGGTGTCCAAGATGTGATACTATCATTTCATTTGTGCCTCCAAGAGTTCTGAGAAAATTTGCCCTGTGCTGTCTCTTTCCTCTGGCAAAATTGATTCTATTAACACAGCAAGGATACTTAGGGTTATCAGTAACTGGTGCATACACATGAAGAGTGTCCAATGAAACACCACCTGTTCTTGCCACAAGAAGGGGAAGGAGGGATAGCCCGGTAGAGCACTGGAGAAGAGTGGAAGTGGTCAGAGAGAGACCTTTCCTTGGAGATCTCTCCTTGATCATTCCCTGGGCTCTAATCCCAGTTCCACCACTTGTCTGTTGGAGTGACCTGACCTCATCTGTAAAATGGGGACTAAGACTGCAAGCCCCATGTTGGACTTGGACTGTGTGCAACCTGATTAGCCTGTATCTACCCTAGCACTTAGTACAGTACAGTAAGAACTTAACAAATGGCAGTAAAACAACATCCCCCACCAAAAAAAAACAAACCCAAAAAACAGATGAGGTAACTCGGGCACAGAAAAGTTAGATGACTTGTCCAAGGTCATAATGCAGATAATAATAATAATGTTGATATTTGTTAAGCGCTTACTACGTGCCGAGCACCGTTCTAAGCGCTGGGGTAGACATAGGGGAATCAGGTTGTCCCACGTGGGGCTCACAGTCCTAATCCCCATTTTACAGATGAGGGAACTGAGGCACAGAGAAGTTAAGTGACTTGCCCACAATCACACAGCTGACAAGTGGCAGAGCTGGGATTCAAACTCATGAGCCCTGACTCCAAAGCCCGTGCTCTTTCCAATGAGCCACAATGCTTCTCTAAGTGGTGGAGCCACAGTCAGAATCCAGGTCCTCTGCCTCCCAGGCCAGGTTTCTTGTTTCTAGGCTGTGCTGTTTCCTTGTTTTTCATGGCTCCAGGCACTCTTCCCCAACAAGAGTCTGGGCAGTCGCAGTCTCCTATTGTTCCCACTGTCGGTCATGGCTGGGCAGAGTGCCTGGGGTTGAGGTGAAACCTTTTGAAATTCATGGACACAGAGGGCAGTCTTTTCCTCTAAATGCATATTCATACAGCCCCTCACAAACCCACCCTCCTTCCAGGCAACCTACAGTCTGGGTGTAACCTCGGACCCACAGATTTCTTGATTGACTCCCAAAGTGTCTAATTTACTCCAAGGAGCAACGAAGATTTTACTAGAGAGATTTGGCCGAGTATGAGATCACGATTAGATAATATCATTTGTTTGCTGTATTTTTACTGGACGGGATCCTTCATTCCAATGAAATCTGAAGGCTTGAGTTTTAGACTCTAAGTCCTCTCCAAAAAGAACGCTCTCTCCTCCTAGCAGGGCAACCTCCACTGATTGACATGGCTCTATCCTTCTTCCTCCTCCTCCCTTGACTCTGGATAAGTTTAGCTCTTGAAATGCACAGTGTAAATCTCTCTTTTTCCTCCATACAGGCGAGAGATAGTTGGTGTGGTCGAATCGTTACCACATGATGAAACATACTGTGATCCTGCAGCTCTCTTTCACGTTTCTAGTGATTACTCTTTCATCAGGTATGTGGAATTGATCTCCCCCCTATTGAGTTGGTAATTCTCTTTAAACCTGTCATGCTACTACTCTTGAAGCAAAATGCTACCACCCGATGGGTATTTTACCTCCAAAGATAACTTGTATTTTCCTACAAAATTTCCCCAGTATTCAATAACACCTTTCTGCTGAGGAGATACAGGTGGAAAGTCTAATTTTTCCTGCTAGATTGTAAGCTCCATATGGGCAGGGAATGTGTATTTTTTTATCTGAGGTAGAGAATATTCCCAAGGGAACTTCATAAGTACCATCACTATCAATCAATCGGTGGTATTTAATGAGTGTTTATGGTGTGCAATGCACTCTGCTAAATGCTTGGGAAAGTACGACAGGATTGGTAGACACAATCCCTGTGGGAAAGGAGCTTACAGTCTGGAGGGAGTGACAGACACTAAAATTAATTACAGCTACAGAGTATAATCCCCTCTCAGGGTTGCCCCTGGAGAGTTTCCAGTACTCTACCAGTCTCGGCTATGGGAGGGAGAGTCAAACAGAGGCCGACCCGTTCCATTTCTAGCTTGGGCAGTGGCTAACGAGTGGCAGGCCAACTGCTACGAGTCAAAACTCCCCTGTGTTGGGCAGCAGCGGCATGGGAGAGGGTCAAGGACGGGGACTTGAGTTTTCTGCGTGGAAGGGGGCAATGGTGAACCACTTCTGGATTTTTATCAAGAAAACTCTATGGATCTACTACCAGAACGATTGCAGATGGAGAACGGGACGTTCTGGGAGAGATGTGTCCATGGTGTCGCTATGGGTCGGAGACGACTCGACGGCATAAGGCAAGACAGGGTGTAAGGAAAGATATGCACGTAAATACTGGGGGCTGTTATTGCTACCGTTACTATGACTAGGAGTAACTAATGGTTCAGAGTCAAATCTGGGATGGGTGGAGGGGCTAGGGGAGTGGGAAGGGAGATGCAGAACAAGGCGGGTCCCACAACTGGTCCTGTTCAATATCTACATTGCTGTCCCAGGATACAAAGCAAGAACAGGCTCATCAAATTTGCGGCGGCTGCACATCTGCAGATATAACGGCTCAAAAATCCAAGGGGACTGTGACAAACTGGGAAATGGTCCTACAGAAAGATGAGAAAATATAATAGGGACAAGGGCAAGTAGTTTAATCAGGTTCTTAGTAAACAACCTAAATGCAGGATGGGGAAAGCTTGAGTAGGCACAAAGACAGCAAAAAAAGCAGAGGATATTAGCTAGTCTGTCATTAACGTATTTTTAGAAATTAAAGTGCATTTGCTGTTTGTGTCTTACATAGATACTACACAAGGACCATTTATCAATTCCAGTTCCAGGAAGCGCTTTGTAAACTTGCTCAACACAAGGGTGATCTTCATAAATGTGACATCACCAATTCTATCCAAGCTGGGGAAAAGTTACTGTAAGATACCATACACCCTTCTGAACTATTTCATTATCAAATACTGCCCCCTCCTTGCTTCACTTCTCTTTTAATTTTGTCAAAAATGAACGCACTTTCACTTTCAATTTCTTCCCCAATTGCTCTGTGTTTCCTTTCTAACTGTCCTCCTCGTTATCAGGCCCAAATCAATAAATGGCTACATTTAAGTGTAGGAGTTCGAATCTTGTCATTCCCCTCTCGATGTCTCCAGGGCTGTCTTTGAAGACACGGAGAACTATGTGAAAAAGAGGTGGATGGGACCTTAATTCGTTTTCTGTGACCAAGAAAAATATCCCCAACTTTTTTTAAAAAAATTTGACTAGTAACATCAATCCTTAAAGCTGGAATTTTTCCAACATCTTTAACTGTGAGCATTTTTCCTGCCCTATAGTGAGATGCTGAAACTGGGAAAGTCAAGATCCTGGACCTATGCACTACAGAGTGTGACCCAAACAAAGACTATGGATGCACGACCACTGCTCAAGTACTTTGAGCCTTTGACAAAGTGGCTGATTGACAAAAACAAGAATTTCTACGTGGGTTGGAACAGTGCCTGCCTTCCTCTCACCGGGGACCTGGGTATGTACAGCATAACCTTTGCAGGCCTGAAACTGCTCAAGCTCTGCCCATCCCTCCTCTTTCACTTCTTTTACACCACACTGCCTGCTATGGGTTGCCACTGGGAGAGAAGCACAAATGAATGCATTCTATTCTGCACCTGATATAATTTTAGGCACCAGCACATGAAATAATGGAAGAGGGAGTAGGGGACCCCATTTCACACACTTGTTCACTTACCCTTCTAACTGCAGAATTGTGTTCTTTTTTAATCAGGAAATGAGAATGCCATCAAAGTGAGGATAAGCTTGAAATCAGCATTTGGAGAAGATGCAGTGAGTAACCTGAACAGACTGTCCATTCTTTTTTCTTTATGTTTTGTCCTCAAACAATTGGATATAGTAGGATAGAAAAGAGGGAGCTGCCCCAAAGCTATGGAGGGAAATTTTGGGTGGCTTTATGGCAGGGACATATGTCTCTAAGGTGAAGAGTGAGGGGTAGAGAATGAGGACAACAAGAATATTAGACCTTGAATCAATTAGTTGCTCAATTCTGGTTACGAAAGAAATATTGGGGACCATTTGTCTAAAAAGATAGAGGTGAAAGTAAAATTAGGACATGAGCCACTTGTCATGAACATAATGGCAGCTGAGAACCACAGTTATGGAGAAAACATTTTTTACATTTAAAATATTGGTGGTTCAATCACAGCCAATTACTGGGTAGATTTGTTGATCTAAATCACTATATTTTTACTAAAGCTCTATTTTAATCTCCAAGAAATAAATCTGGAAACATACCAGTTGAGCAAAAATCGAAACAATCATTGTGGAATTCATCTATTAAAGGCAACTGGCCCAAGACCTTAAGAAGTTTTAAAAACAAGAAATGGCTTATTTAAAATTGTTCTTTTCTGACATCCTAATTAAAATCGTCATTCTAAATTCACAGTACGAGTGGAATGAAAATGAAAAATACCTGTTCCAGGCATCAGTCGCGTACGCTTTGAGGCAATATTACTTGCAAGACCAGAATGAGATCGTGAATTTCCAGTGAGTTATTTTCTGGGGGGTTTTCTTGCTTTGTGTTCAGGGTTGTTTTTTTTCCAGAATAGGATTAAGAGGTGTGAGAGTTGTCCTAAGGCACCTACCTCACTTATTCTTTTCCAGAGATATTAGGCTTTTCTAGAAAAACTATGTCTGAACGCAGTTGCTAGGAATAAATAAAAAGTGTAGCACTGTCCAAAGAACAATGTTTCAAGGACAGCGGATCAACTCCCCTTTCCCCCAAATGTGGGCTTCAGAAGACCTTATGGGATCCTCCCAGTCCATTGGCTCACAAACTGGGCCGGGTGAGTGCTCAGAGTTGCTGGTAAGTCCGAGGAGGTCCTTTTCCTCCTTTCCTCAAGTCTGCTCATCTTGATTGTCTGAAAGCCTCCGTGATGAAACATGGCAGACCACTCTTCTTACTTTATATTCTTTCTAAAGAGACAGGTCTCTTGAGTCTATCTGACGAGGCCAGTCAATTTCCGCATCTTCCTTTGAGACCTATCGTCCTACCCCTGGGACTTCCCGCTCGACCCATCTCCTATCCCCATACGACTGATTCCTCTTCTCTTCCATCTCCTGTCACATGGACCTCTACTGACATGGGGAGGAATAAGGACTTAGCCTCTCTCATGTGTCTTTCCAAGAACCGAGGGAAGAAACTTCTACCGCTCCCAAATCTGCCCGCTCCCTCACTGCTTCCCGGTGCTACAACCTGAATGGTGCTTGGGGAAGGAACATGCTTCAGAAATGCCACACAGACGCCACATGAAGATTGGCCCAGGGGCTGCTGCCTCTGTTCCCAACATTCCCACGAACAAACCAACTCCTAGTGATTGCTTAGCTTCTGTACAGCGTTGTTCTGCTCACGTTGGGTGGGGCGAGTGCCCCTCCCTCCATCGTGCCAGTTGTATTAGGGTCCTTGAGCGAGCATACCCTCCCACCCTCTTTTAGTCGGGGGCCAAACTGTTTGGTAGAGCATCTTTACCAAAAGGAAAAATATCTTGTGTTTCTCTTCAGGACCGATGACGTGATCATATACAATGAGACCGCCAGGATTTCCTTCTACTTCAAAGTTCAAAACAGAAGAGACAGCATATATGTTCCCAAAGATGAAGTGGAAAACGCAATCAGGTGAAGTTTATGTTTTAAGATGAAATGGCGTAAGAATGAAAGTGGGAAGCCAGTGATTAATATAGAGCAGAATAGCACATTTACATTCTTTATTAAGAAGCAGGGGTGCTCTCTGGAACTTTGTTTTTTGAAGCACTTACTATGTGTCATGCAGTGTTCTAAGGGCGGGCAGATAGAAGATAATCGGGTTGTCAGTCAATTACATTGATTGAGTGCTTAATATGTGCAGAGCACTGTACTACGCAGCTGGGAGAATACAATGCAACAGTGTAACAGACATGTTCCCTGCCCACAAAGAGCTTATAGTGTAGAGGGGGAAACAGATATTACTATAAATGAATTACAGATATATACCAAGGTGCTTTGGGACTGGGAGGGGGGATGAATAAAGGGAGTAAGTCAGGGCAATGCAGAAGAGAGAGGGAAAAGAGGAAAGGAGGGCTTAATCAGGGAAGGCAACTTGGAGACGTTCCTTCAATAAGGCTTTGAAGGTGTGGGGAGTAACTGTCTTTTGGGAGATGAGGAGGGAAGGCATTCCAGGCCAGAAGCAAGATGTGGACGAGAGGTCGGTGGCGAGATAGACAAGATGGAGGTACAGTGAGAAGCTTAGCATTAGAGGAGCAAAGTGTGTGTGCTAGGTTGCAGTAGGAGAGGTGAGGTGGGAGGGGGCAAGGTGCTTGAGTGCTTTAAAGTCAAAGGTGAGGAGTTTCTGTTTGATGTGGCGGTAGATGGACACAGTCCATGTCCTACATGGGTTTCACAGTCCTGATGCCCATTTTGTAGATGAGGTAACTGAGGCGCAGAGCAGTCGAGTGACCTACCCAAGGTCACAAAGCAGACGAGCAGCAGAGTCAGGATTAGAACCAGGTCCTTTGACTTCCAGGACCATACTCTTTCCACTAGGTCACACTGCTTCCCGGCACGTTCAAAGAACATTTAGTTAAATTCATCTACCAGTACAAGGGTTGATTTCTGCCTGACATTAGGCACTGCAGCCTTTAGCTTGGGAAATAGATCCCTTTCAACAAAGGGTCCGGCTATAGAGCCACCATGGAGAGAAAAAGTGACTGCGTATACTGATCCAACTCCCTGGATTGTTGTTTAGAATTTTTCTACTTCCCCTCCGCAGTTGCGGTTTGGTCACTTATTGCTGGGGGAGTTTGGAGATTAACAAAATGGGTCTTGAAAGATGAGAATTGACAGCCATCGTTGCTTGTATCAGCCAGTTCAATTTTCTCTTCATGGTCGGTGGCAACTGCAATAGCCACAAAATATTTTCTGTACCAAATGACATTCTGTCCGGGGTGGGGGGGATTTCCCCAGCTATGTTCTCTGAGGGAAAACTTCCAGAAAAGACCCTCCTGAGGGTCATGGGCCCCAACACTGGGGAAGAGAATTTAGAGCACCCTTCACTCCATCTCTTTTCTTATACCACCAGAGATATCATATAAATGTACGTCTAAAAAGAACCTACTCAGGCCGCTGCCTCTAAATAACTCCACATCTAAGTCAGATGGAACAGAGCAGTGCTAAAGAGAAACTCAGCAAGGGACATAAAAACTATTCCAACAATGGGACCAATTAAAAAACCCCACAACACAACATTTAAAACTATACTTGATGTTGACTATGGTCTACCTTAGACGGCAGGACTGTCATTGGAGTCCCAGGGTACGTAGGCTTTCAAGCCCCCATCCTACCTCACGGACTTACAATGGGAATCTTGATCTGTCACATAGAAGTCAAGTAGATGTACTTATATTTCCCCATAGGCTTTTTTTTTGCGCCCTAGGACACGGCAGCTCGGGGGTCCGTAGCTCAGAGGAGCTAATATGCCTATCTATCTCGGTCACCTTGGGGGCTGGCAGCCGGAGCTGATGAGCCGAGGCAAGGGGTGGCTTCTACGCAGCCATGGTGCAGAATGTTATTGCAAATTCCCGTGGGGGAAATTGTCACTGCATGATCCCCACCAGGCTGCCTGACACTCGCAGGCTTAGCAGTCTCTGCTACCATCATCTTTAGTACCCGGTCGCAGCAGTAGATGGCGCGGCCGGGCCGACTTGGAGGAGGATGCTCCTGGGAAAATGACCCAGGAAAGGCTCAGAGGATCCCTCTCTTTACCTCCTTCCTCCCTTGCACTCCACCCTCCAGAGTTTTGGGGTGAGAATCTTCGAGGTCCAGTTCGGCCACGAGGATTCGCTCTTTGGGAGGTTCGGTGCAACCCCGAGGTCCCAGATCTGGCCCCGAAACCTGTTCATACCTCGTAGTTGGCCCGGATTTCCTGACTCACAAGGCCTTCCGGAGATGGTGGCTGCAGATTTCCCGGCGTCTCTTTGGATGTTCTTCAGGAATGGAACTAGACTGGCCTCTAGGCATGGGAGTGAGGACAGACTGACTTGAGCCTGGCTAGATTCTTCACATCAACTCCTACTCTCTCCTACTTAGACTGTGAGCCCCATGTGGGATGGGGACTGGGTCCAACCTGATTAACTTATATCTACCTCAGTGCTTATAACAGTGCTTGACACATAGTGAGCGCTTAACATATAATAACAACCATAATAATCACAAAACCCCTCCACTATAATTTACATCCCTGGAAGCACATGGAAATGTGGTAACACAAAGAACTGAAAATGGAAACAAAAATCAAAACTACCTGTCTTACCTGGTCAAAAGTATTTTTTTTAAGCTGATGCTTCTGCCAAATTCTAGGGACTGAAATATTTTGATGTTCTATTTATTCTCTTCATTTACCCTCCCTCTTGCCGATAGGATGTCTCGGGGCCGCATCAACAGTGCCTTCCAACTGGACGACAACACCCTGGAGTTTCTGGGCATTCCTCCTACATTAGCACCGCCACCTGTGCCACCTGTCACCATCTGGCTAATCCTTTTCGGTGTGGTGATGGGTGTTGTGGTGATTGGAATCGCTGCACTAATTGTGACTGGGATAAGAGATAGAAGGAGGTGGGTACCGTTTTTCCCCCAATGCTCACCTGGCAGTCCGCTGTGTACGCAAGATGCTTAAGATAAAAAAGGGCTTACGGAATCACAGTGCAATTGCTGGGGCCTCTCTGGGCCCTTTTGATTTTACAAAGCCCAAAGGCAGATTTTTCAGGTACCATCATTCTAAGTTTTCAGCTGAATGGGTTCGCTTCTCTTGCAGTCAGCATAAACACATTCTGATGAAGGTTTGCAGGTGGCCACGACCCTTAGTCAGCCAGTATGGAGTCAATTTCTGAAGCTTTAGTAGTGAATGGTGATTTTAAATGTCACCAGATCACAATATCCATCAACAGTATTCCTGTACCAAGCATTTGGGATAGTAAAATGGAAAAAAGATACAATTCCCGCTCAGGAGGAGTTTATAATTTATTTTGTATCCTATTTATTTTGTTAATGAGGTATACAACCCCCTGATTCTATTTATCGTGATTACGTTGTCTTGTTTTTGTCTTTCTGTCTCCCCCGGTTAGACTGTAAGCCCGTCATTGGGCAGGGATTGTTTCCATCTGTTGCCAAATTGTACATTCCAAGCGCTTAGTACAGTGCTCTGCACATAGTAAGTGCTCAATAAATACTATTGAATGAATGAATGAATATAATCTACAAGGAGAGACAGACTCAACTTTTGGTAATACTTAAGGACTTATTTTACCTGGCTTATTATCTGAGCACTACTCCTTGTAATCTAACTCCTTTTTTCTCCTTTCTCCTATCCGTAATTTATATTAGTGTCCATGGGAGAGATCCACAAGGATGTAGGTCTTTGAGTTCTGAATATTTCTTTGGAGATGGCAGAGGGAGAACAATTCTTTATAAATGTCCTTATGCCATTTATCTACTCCCAAAACAAGCTGTGTTTGTGATCTGGGTTCTTTGTCTTTATTGTTAACCACTGGCATCACATTCCTTCGTCGATGATGAATATTGATTTTATATGCATGCCTCCTTCCCCATTGAAGAGGTACAAGAAATCCATTTTGAAACCCATTGAATGAAACCCTACGACAGGCAAAAAAAAAAAACTGGATCCAAAATATTTGTCTCTTGCCATCCATCCTGACCCCAATCCTTCTAGAGTGTTCTTGTTCAGCATTGGCTGCCAAAGAAAGGAGCGTCAATGTAAAATTAAGGAAACATTCTGCATCCAGTCCTGCCAATGTTCAAAGCCAAAGCTGTGGTTTGAATAACTGGCTTCTTTCAATAACTCGATCCTTTGGCCAGTGTAGATATGCCAGTTCCAGAGCATTGTTTTCCACTCTACCAAATGTTTGTCTCTTGTTATTTGCATACATTTAACAAAAAATTAGGCAAAGGGGGAAGGTCAATAATAACCCAGAAGTTCCACAATCAATTGCTGAAGAGGAACAACAGGAATGTTTAGTTGAAAATGTAAACAAAGGATTTTTTTGCAAGAAAAAGATACACTTTTAAAAATGTACTGTATTCTAAATACTAATGCCTTTTTTTTTTTAATAAGGAAAAACGAAGAAGGAGATTCAAGTGCTGAAAATCCCTATGCTATTGGAAATGGGTCAGAAAATCTGGGTTTCGCAAATGATGAATCCCAGACATCATTCTAGTAAACTTTTTTCAGTTTTACTTCCATATACGTGGTTTTGTTTCATGTTTTTCAACATCATTGAATGAAGACAGTGGAGGTTAATTCAGCTCTCTGCAGGAAACTGTTCCTGCTCAGCCAAAAATCATTACATGGAATGTTAATGCATCAGTGTGCACATCTACAGGGGTTTTTATTTATTGCTATTTCCAAGCTTCATTACCCCCATGTTTCCATACTGAGAACATTCACATTAGAGACGAATAAAAGAAGAAATTGCTTCTTTGCAGGATGAGATGTCCAGGGAGATGAAGACAATTTGACCCGGCTGGGTGGTTGGATTAGTTGAATTGGAAAGGATATTTTTCAGGAGGCAAGCACTGGTTGGCGATGAAGGGCCTCTCTGGGTCCTGGATCTATAGCTTGGTTGCCAATGACCATATCCTCGGCAGACATATACAGTTCAGAAAGAAATGCTGAATCCAGATCGAAAGGACTTTCCCTTTAATCTGATCCGATGTGTACCGACTGGACTACGGGAAGAGAAAAATCCAAGACCAACTATCTAGTGCACACCACTCAGAGAGAGGTTTCCTGAAGTTAATTTTCCTGCAAATAATGGACTTTCCAATTTAGTCTATAAATAAAGGTTTCAGTAACCAAAACGGACCAGAAAAGTGATTTAGTTTGAGTGTATTTAGTAATGGTTTGACAGTCACTGGTAAAAACAAGCCGTACCAGCAGAAAATGGAATTGAGTGAGGGAGAGGGAGGACACATCCAAACAAAAGGACCCAAAGGTGAGACAGGCAAATAGAATGCGTGTATGAAATGTGGTCAGCTATTAAAAAAGAAAAGGAATGATACTGGCCTCTCAAAGGAGAAGTGGTGAGGGACTTGACAGTTGTCTGCCAGCCCCGGATCCTTGCAGTTCAGGATGAGTGTCCTCTTGAACTCTCCTGGGAACCAGGCATTCATACAAACTGCTGGATGTTTCCACTGCAAGTTGTAGAAAGGGACTGAGGCCATATGTTCTTTTCCTCAAACTGAACGGCTCAAGAGGCATAGGCTGAAGTGGAGGGTGGGTTATCTCCCCCACCAAAGTGATCCTGAGGCTCAAATGTTTGAAGACTAGAGTTCTGTGGGCAATTCTTAGAGGTAGAATCAATTATTTGCCCCACATCCCAAACCCAACCATTGTCTCCCGTCATTCCATGGCTTTTCAATTCTATTTCATTCTCTTGACTTTGATTTATTTCTTAAACAGCAGTTCCTGTGAATGCCACCACTGCCAATGGCGTCCCATTCCGCAGCTTTCAATTCCTACCTTTTAGAGCCTCAAAGCCTGGAGACTAGATACAGAATGGCGTGTGGTGGGATAGAGGGAAGGTAGGTGTTGGCAATGGTGGAGGTGACTGAAAAAGGCAGTGGGTTAGGAGGTTTGAGGAGGCAGCCCCCTTCCAAATCTCCTTCCCATCCCCTTTGGACCTCCAATCACCAGCTCTTCTCTTCACATACCCCAGGCCTTACTGGGATCCCCAGTAAGCTATGGACAGGAAGCTAGTGGCAGTGAAAGTGGAGTTAACGGCAGCAATCGTGAACTGTTAACAAAAGGGATGAAAACGAAAAGAATAAAAACAAAATAGAAGAACTCTGGGGGACAGGGGAGATAATGAGGTGAGATCAAGGTACACAGAAATGAGGCAGGAAAGCTGTGGACCAGGAAGTGGTGATGATAGGGAGCTAAGTGGAGATGGATTTCCTTATCTCAGAGGGGACAGGGCTGGATTTACATATCTCCACTGGGAACGAGTCGGTTCTTCACGCTTCTGATAGTGCAGTGGAATCCGCTTCATCGATGATGAGTGTTTGACTCACAACTTAGATTTACTTAGATTCATCTGATGAGTGTTTGGACTACATTATTCAATGTACAGTACAGTTTGGACTACATTATTCAGTGTACAGTTGCTTCCCAATGTTCACGTTTTTGTAAAGCGAGAAAGAGAAGAGCTGATTTTGAAGGCCTCTCTCTGTTAGAGAAGTAGCATGGCATAGTGGATAGAGCACAGGCCTGAGAGTCAGAAGGTCATGGGTTCTAATCCATCTAATCCAGCTCCATGACTTTTCTGCTGTGTGACCTAGGGCAAGTCACTTCATTTTTCTATGCTTCAGTTACCTCATCTGGAAAATGGGGATTGAGACTGTGAGCCCTATGTGGGACAGGGACTATGGCCCAATTTGCTGGTACCTGCCCCAACACTAAGAATAGTGCCTGGCACACAGTAAGTGCTTAAAAAATACCATTATTATTACTATTATTAGCTTGCTGATATAGTGGAGGCCACAAGGATTTCTTCTAACACCAAAAAGACAAAGAATGGCCATTCTTGCCCCTTTGCACCCCCAAACCTCCCCAAAATACAGTGAACTAATAATTGTAGTGACTCAAATGCCCCAAATCATCCTTTGGAGTCATCAAAAACACTTAGAAGAATCTCCATAGACAGAAAAATCTTATTTCCAAAGGGCAAACCGGATCGGGGTGCAGCATATTCCAAAGTAAGGAATTGGAGAAGGTACACATCAACACCCCCAAAATCAGAACATTTCTGCTTGCCAGCATTTTCCTCCTTCCCTTAGGGCTAGTGAGGCCAGATGTTTTCTTTAAGGAATACAGATTTACAAAGGACATTTTTGTCTTTTTTTTGGAATATCACATTCTTCAGGAATTAGATCAGGAGAGAGATGGATGCATCACTGAACTTTCTTTCCAGAGCTCACATTTCCACTGCTACATAACATATGACTGATTCCTCTAGCGGCTCAATCACCCAATCATCAGCACAAACTACTACTTCCTAGGCTTTTCAAGGTTATCTAGCATTTTTGTCCTACCTTCTCTCTCTGTGGTCATTTCCCACTAACAGCTCTACCTCACCTCTGCAATATAGCCAGGCAAATCTATTTGCTGTTCTTAGTGTATAATCTTCCATCTTTCCCCTGTTTCATTATTCAACATAAGCAACCCCTTCACACCTTCCCTTCACCATCCTGCATCCCCCCTGATTCTTTAGTATGATTTAAACATTCTAAGCTATTTTGTCCTAGTCAATCTTCAGGAGCTATTTATCTATATTATATATCTACATTTGCTTATCCATTCTTCTAGTTTGTAAGCTCTTTGAAGGGAGGAACTGAACCTGGCCAAAATTCTATAAACATCACCGTCTCCTGGACAGTGACATGTACCCTGTAAAAAATCAGCAAGTCATTGGTTGATGGTGATGATAAAGGCTTGAGGAACACAAGAAGAATTCTGTATGAAAGAATAAACCTTAAAAATTTTAATATTTTTCATTTCCTGGTCAATGTTTAAAAAACCAATACAGGTTCATCCTTAGAATAAACAAATGCAACTACTCCTCCGTGATACGTCCTATGATAACTACAGGTCTACCCCACTCACCCCCCACAATCTTAAGAGCTCTCTTTTGAAATCTTACCTTGTTCAATTTCTCAGTGAGTTAAAGGGTAAACAATAAGCAGGGTAAAACTGAATTGCAGTATCTAGATTTCAGAGCATCCGTTCCCTCGTTTCCACTTGAAAGCCTGAAGGTGCAGCCACCAACATTCACAACCAAGCTCTGTGGCCTGTCTTCATCAAGACTTGTCATCTTCTTGGAGAGGTTCAATAGTAGATAAAAGCTGCTGAAAGGTGGGACGCTTTTCTGGATGCTACTTGGAAACAAAAACCAATAGTTTTGTCACTAGATTGTTTCTAAACAATAATATAGTCAGTAATATTGTTATAATATGCTCAGGCTGACAGAGGGAAAAATAATGATAATGACTTTTTATGGTATTTAAGTGTTTTTACTATGTGCCAAGCATTGTACCATGAGTTGGGTAATACAAGATAATCATGTCTCAGATAATGTGACCCAGTCTCTGTGCCACACTGGGCTCACAGTCTAAGTAGGAGGGAGTAGGATTTAATCCCCATTTGCAGCTGAAGACACTGAGGCTCAGAGAAGTTAAGTGACTTGTCCAATGTCACCTAGCAGACAAGTGGGGGAACCAAGATTAGAACCTAGGTCCTTTGATTCCCAAGCCCATGCTCTTTTCCCGAGGCCACACTGCTTCCCAGTGACCACGGCTGCGCTGCTGGAAAACATTTCCACTGCTCCAGGGATATAACTGTACAACTGCATGCAGGTTGCTGATGCTGGCATTTTGGGAAGTGAAGGAGCTGAGAAGCTGTAGCATAACTCTATGGTGGTGCATCTCCTCAGAATCTGTGCTTACTGTGGCCCGCCACAATAGGAGGAGGACAATGAGTCAGATTCGGGGCAGGAATCTACATCTTAAAAACCGGACTGCAAAGCTTTAGTGAGTTCCATCGATGTTCTCTGTCAGTATCAATTCAGCAATGCCACCTGGAGTCCAGAGCGGGGCCCAGGACCACACCGCTACAACTTAATACCATGAAGCCACGGGTCTTCCGGAGTGAAATAAATCTGACTCCCAGCTCCGTTACACAGCCCACTTTATCTGGGCTGGCTTCCTGATAGGAAACACTGCTGTATGAGACAAGTGAGAGCCTCATGTTGCTATCTTTCCTGCTACCACGCTGGTCCAGTCCTGATATTCTTACCTCTGCTACCCAACTTTCTCAGACCTGGTGGAAAACCTGATGGGGCGGGAGTGAGTGGCGGAGCAGTGATGTTGCAGCAGTGGTGATGCGGAGCTGGAGTCAAGATGCTCTAGTGTTGAAGGGGGCTCCTCACCATTCCCTGAGCCAGCCTAGGGCCCTGTTTGGCCTCTCTGGACTGCCCTAGCCCTTCACCCCTAGCCCCGATTCAGGGATAAAACAGGGTTAGTTCTTTCAGACCCCAGGATTGGAGAATTCCACAGCTTCCATTTCAGGGGAAAAATAATACAGCGTCACAGGGCTTTGCTTTATATTTAGGTTGGATCTTGTCTCAAGTCATCAAAAGGTTCCAACCAACTTTATCTACCAGAAAACAACCCTACTCTACTGGGGAGGGGGTCTAAGGAAAAGAGGCGTTTCGTGGCACATGGCAGAAGGGTCGGGACCACCTATAACAAGACGGTTAGAGCATCGCGTCTCCCTGAGAATCCCCCGAAACCAATAAATCCGATCAAATGTACACGGGCACTTGCCTCACGCCAGCAGCTGTGCATGATCCGATAGATGCTGTCGGAAGCTAACTGCGGTCGGTAGAGCCGATAACCTTGGGAGACCTTCTCCACTACCTGGGTGTTGTCGTAGAGCTCGTAGGGTTGTTTCCCCAGGCTGAAAACCTCCCACATCAGGATCCCTGTAACAAAGACCCCCGGGTGGATGTTCAGCATTAAAAGAAAAGCCAAACAATAAGGAATGTGAAATGCACTTCGTATACTGAAGTCAGATTTTCATCATTTAAGTGAATCTGATGATAATGACTGTGGTATTTATTAAGCACTTACTATATGCCAAGCACTGTACAGAGCGCTGGGGTAGATACAAGATAATCAGGTCGCACATGGGACTCATAATCTAAGTGGGAGGGAGGACAGGTATTGAATCCCCATTTTGCAGATGGGGAAACTGAGGCACAGAGATGTTAAGTGACTTGCCCAAGGTCACACAGCAGGGAGTGGCAGAACTGGAATTAGAACCCAGATCATCTGACTCCCAGGCCCATGTTCCTTCCGCTAGGTCATGCTGTTTCACCCAGAAATATCAGTTATCTAGAACGTAAGCTTGTTGTGGGCAGGGAATGTGTCTGTTTATTGCTATATCATACTCTCCCAAGCGCTTAGTACAGTGATTTGCACACAGTTAAGTCCTCAGTAAATACGACCGATAGAATGAATTTTATATGCCAAACTCAAAAGCTCCTCCACCGAGTTTGCCTTCGGTAGGGATTTTCTTCAAGGCAGAAGGGCCTGACAGGACAGATGATCTTTCACCCATCAAGGAGAAAATTCAAGCCTGCCTCCTCCTATCTCCTTAGGTCCTCCATGTCTTTTCTTGCAAGGTGTCTAAAGATGGTCTTTGCATTTGGACAACTGCAATTTGGTTTTTAGCTTATTTGTGCAATTTTTAGCTTAGCCCCACTACGGCCTCTAGCTTGTCTAAACAAGTTACTAATTTGGTCTTGCCAAATTCCTGCTTGATGGCAAGGTACAGCTACTGCTGCTCCTTAACACTTCTCTACTAATGAGATCATTTGAAATTTTGGAAGTGGTGCTATTTTGTTTTTCATAAAGAAAATGGATCATTTCCTATTAATGCAGCCATGAAAATGGGTTCAAAATTTTTACCCAGTCTAGGAAGGACTTATTACAGGTTCTGATATTCAACTGGTGTGAACGGTTACTCGGCGTGCCTCTCTACAGGGCTATTCTAAAGCATTTTTACATGGACAAATTCAATGTAACATTCCAGTCTCTGTCCCCTAGTATTCCTGGCCAGTCTGGTACTGAATAACAGATATCAATGGAAGTTGTAGAAAAGGGGGTGAAGTATTACATCAAAATTACTATATCACAAAATCATTCACTGACCGACACTTAACGATTTAAGATTCACCGGATGATTTTAATCCACACTTACAACACGGATGTGCCTTTCCTTAGCTTAAGACAGGAGAGTGGGGTGGGGAGACAGGGGGACAGATGATGAACCTGAATATTTGTTAATGGGCCAGGCTGGGTTTTATTTTTCCAGCTAGCCAACAGAAACACAAATTCTTATAATTGCACTCCGGTATTCCGTTCGATTTTAATTTATTCATTGGCTTTGTGATAGCTTTTTTCCTTTTACTTCACTGGCTTGATAAGGACTGAAAACATACTGCCTCATTGTAATTCCGAGGGTAGAAGGACCCGTAATAAAGCACACACAACAGCCATTTCAGAGAAGCTAACCTTTTCTCACAGTCTGGAACAATTTTTCAATAAATTCTCCTTTGGGTAATGAGACAAAATATGGATTTTCACAAGAAAAAGAGATTAACTGAAGCCGGAGAGGGGCTAAATGGAAATCACAAAAATGCTGCACATCTCCCCATTTTGCCACAGCAGAATCTCAGGGTCATAATTCTAGGAAAAGTGAAGCAATTTGAAATCTGGGCTGAAATATGTCCGCATCACTTCTAAATCCTGGCAAGTATCCAGCAGGATATACATTCTCTACCATGTCATTACCATCGTGATGTACAACCCAAGAATGCAAACTCATTTAGGTCCATCCCTTGCCTGTCACTTCCCGGGTCACTCAGACTATTTATTTTCGCTTTGCAAATGGGGAAGGACTTGGGTTTGAGGACTGTATTTATTTTGGGATTTGGCCTATGAAATATTTGCAGTATGCCGTCCATCGGCGTTCTTACCAAAGGCCCACACGTCTGACTTGCTGCTGTATTTGGAGTAGTGAAAAACCTCGGGTGCGGACCACCTGACAGGAAACTTAGTTCCTACAGAGCTGACATACTGGTCGTCCAGAACATACCTGGAAGGGAAGGACAGGGTTTGGTCACTACACAATGAACTGACAAGTGCAACTCCCACCCATAACAGTCACTATCTGCCCTGCTTGTGCGAAGTAATGAACTGACACCATACGGAATGGAAGGGAGGGGCAAATTGTGTCCTTTTTCAGGGCGGACAAATATCTGAAGCCAGCCCCGCTGACAAGCCCCGCAGACCCTTGACCTGTGCCAAGGATTAGTAATCATCGAAGTAACGGTATGTATTAAGCACCCTTTGGGTGTAATTCACTGTACTAAGGCTTTGGATGTAGATTGATTGTATTTAAGAACAGCTTTCAGTAAAGGATCTGTTCCAATATGCTACTGCCATAATAACAAAAAAGAGTTAATGTGCAGTAGATCTCCAAGTGTAACACTTGATGCAGTCTCAGGTAGTAGCCATAACCAATAAGTGGGGAGAAGTAGCTTGGTCCAATGGATAGAGCACGAATCTGGGAATCAGAAAGACCTGAGTTCTAATCCCGACTTCACTTGTCTGATATGTGACCTGAGTGCAAGTCACTTAATTTCTCTGGGCCTCAGTCACCTCATCTGTAAAATGGGGATTAAGACTGTGAGCCCCATATGGGACATGGATTGGGTCCAACCCGACTAGCCTGTGTCTAGCCCAGAACTGCATAGTGCCTGGCACACAGCAAGTGTTTAACAAATACAATTAAAAAAAAAAACAGAGCAGAGAAAGCTTTCAAAGATTACTGTTAGGATCCTTCGGGTTGTGTGATTTTGAGTTATTTAAATTTGGAACTATTTTTTTTATGAAAAAACTCAACAGATGAAGTTTATTCTGTTAGGCCTCACTTGTTATTACTCCTCAGTGCAGAGGCATTTGAGGTGATTTATAAATAAAACGCAATACGGCCTCCTTAATATGATTTTTCCATGAACTAGCTATAAAGAATTTCTTATTAGCTTTTGGGAGAAAACATACAACTATAGAATCAGAACATTAGAAGGGAAGTCTGAATAAGCAGATGCTTCTTAAGAAGGTTTTCAGTGCTATTATAAAGACTGGAAAAACTAGTTTAGCAGAGACAAAGATTTCCAAATTAGTTTTTCACTGTAGCTTTTCCCTAATATTCTGTATTTTGTTATATTTTATTTTGTGGATAAAAAAACAACCTAGGATTTTTCCCATTCTCAGGGTATGAGAATAATGAACCAAAGCAACTTAACTGCTGTTTAAAAGTCACCTTAAAATCTTACAATTTTTGTAGGAAATTTTCAAATTATATCTAAAAATGGAAGTTTCTTCTAAATCCAAACCATTACATGGGTTACTTATAAACACTTATCTCACACACATGAAACAGGTACAAAATTTCAGTGACCTGCCTGTTGAACAGTTCCAAAATTTAACATTTAGAGGATTTGTAAAAGAGGAAAGTTTACAGCAGGCAGTGACCATGCTTTGTACTTGTTCTCTACTTTCTCAAGCACTTGGTACTCATGGATGATCAACACCATTATTTCTACTACTGAGGTAGGTTTGGCCAATGCCGTTGCTAACAGCACTAGGTTGAATTTAAGGATATCTTAAAGTTCCCTTCTCCCCTGTAATTCCATTTTAATCTTGCGCTGTGTCAGGCACGCAAGGCAAAAAGTCAGCATAATTGAAACTACATTTTTGGCCTACTTTAGAAAATTACAGGTTTGGAAAAAACACATTGTTCTTTTATCTGTTAACTCACAAATATGAAACCTGCATTCTTAACTTCCTGCACACACATACAAAAAGAAATTACCCTACAGTTTAAACAACCTTAGGGTTGGGAACCCAAGCGATGAAAGATGGGAAGGCAGGAAATTCACAACTAAAGTAAACATTCTGTCCTTACTCCTACAGCCGAAGACAAAGGAAAAAATGTTTCCAATAGTAGGATTTACTAGTAAAGTGGTTAACGTCAACAATATTATCTCAAAAGGTCAGTCTCACACCCTACTTAGGGCTATGGAAAACTTTATGGAATGAAGAAGAAAATTTTCATAGCCTACTTGTGCAACAGAAAGAGGCCTTTCTTACTTGGTTTAAGGTAAAAAATGTCATTCAGCAAAGACATCTTATTTAAATCCTATTTTTTGGATGATTCTTTATAAAATAATACTTCTCTTTGATAAACATACAACATGTACTCAGAAATGATTTTCCAGCCCTTAACGCTCCACATCAACACTTTACAAATCACCACAATTAACAATAGCAACTGAGCTCTGAGTAGATGGAAAACACTAAAGCACTTATCAAATATAGAAAATTCATGCCACTATCCCTAACCTCAAGGAGTTTATGGAAAAATGGGAAGACAAGTACAATCTGAAAGTTATACTCAAGTGCTAGGAATTCTTGAACGTAGAAAAAAGGACAAACACAAGAAGAAAATAAATAATTGATTGAAAAAGATGATCCACAGGGGTGAGGAGGTGGTAACAGTGCCATGACCAGTAGAGTAGGGGGATTAATCAGTGACTGCCTCATTGGAAGGCGACTTTTTTGAAGGGCTTTGAAGAAAGGGAAAAATGTGATTTCATGAGGCTGTAGGGGGAAGGCAAACCAGGTATGGAATGGAATGAGGTCAGAGGTGGGACAGTTGACAGTGTGAGGGATGACTGCATGGGAATAACATCTTAGTGGGGAACAAAGGAAGCAAAATACAAGGGAACCGGCTGATGGAGAGCCTTAAAACCAATGATCAAGATTATGGGTTTTATGCGAGAGGCAATGGAGAACTATTAGAGGATTCTAAGGAGTTATGGGCTCTGTTTGGCATTTCTGAAAGATGATCTACACAGCTTTATGTCAAAGACTTTGAGAAGAGTGATGCTTAGAGGAAAGGATGCTAGTAAATAGACTATTACAGTAATCCAGGTGGAATAAGATTAGGATTTGTACCAGGTTGAATTCCATAGTCCAATGTCTTTAGAGGCCTACCCTGAACAGTGAACTTACCGTGTCATCCCAAAATCAGTTACTTTCACAGTCAGATCACCGTCAACCAAGCAATTCCTAGCAGCCTTGAGATGAGAAAAGAAAATGGGATGAATGCTAACATAAAAGAGAACTGAATGATTTACTTCGGTTCCTTATCAAGAGGCAGAGTGTTCATTTAGAAACCAAACTGCCAAGTGTCTGAATACTTTATCTTTCTTACTTATGGTTTTCAATTCTTTATTCCTCACATCAATCTCTTTCATCCTTAAACCCGAAACCTAAGTGAATACTCTCAATTCACTCAACCCAATCATGAGCCACTAAACTCATCATCAGTCCCACCATCAGATTAGTAATTAGTCTTAGAGAAAAGAGGAATACATTTTGGCTCTCGGGGTAGCAGTCAGTGGCCATAAAGCAATCATGGACCTAATGGATGCTTATGACTTTAAAAGACTAATGGCCCTCCAAAAAGTGAGTTTACTCCCTTCTCAATGACAGAATCTGCTCCACTATAAGCTAAATGAAATGAGGAAGGACAAGTCAAAGTGATTCATTCGAAATGTAGTCCAGAACATTCTCTACAGCTAGATTTCCAATCAAATACACTCAAAAAAGTGTATATGCCTCTAGGTTTTATAGTTGCAGTTTATATCAAATGAGTAGTTGGCACAAGGCATTTCCTTGAGGAATAAATGACTGGTTAGAATTAAAGATTCTCAACGAGTGCTAAATTAGAACAAATTCTTTCCTCCCCATCTGCTTTTGTTAATTCCCCAGTACAACACCAGGCTGCTTTATAGCCACCTACTCCCCTTTCATTCCTTGAACACAAAACACTTTGCTTACCAAGTCTCGGTGTAGGAACTGAAGGTTCTCTAAGAAGGCCATACCTTCACAGACGTTATGGCACATTTCCAGCAGCTGAATGGGTTGGAGTTCCTTTCCGTGGCATTTTAAATAAGTAAGCAAACAGCCATTAGGGATGTATTCAGTCACTATATAGATGGGATATCTCCTGGTGCACACTCCATAGAGTTTAACGAGCTTGGGATGACTAAGTTTCCTGGAACGAAACATTCTATTCAATTTGAATTTTGAATTCCTTCTCGTATTTCCCCGTTACTTTAAAAAATAATGATGGTGAGCACTTACTATATGCCCTAGGCACACTTAATTAAATCCAGGGTAGAAATAAGATAACAAAATCAGATCAAGTCCCCATCCTATTTCCACAAGACTCAATCTTCGATGGAGAGAGAACAGGTATTCTATCCCTATTTTACAGATGGGGAACCTGAAACGCAGAGCAGTTAGGTGACTTCCCGAAGTCATACAGCAGGCAGGTGGCAGAGCTATAATCTACGTCTCCTGATTTCCAGTCTCGTCCTCTCTACCCTAGCCTAAGATGCCTTCCGAGATGTTGTCTTGGCATCACCCTAATATTAAGAGGCTTTGACTCCTCTCCCCTCCCATCTTGGAGAGAGAAAGAGAGAAAAGGAGTGTCCATCTTGGTCAGAAAGCACAAGTACTCAAGAAGAATGGAGCTCTTTACAGAATACTCTAATTCATATACAGGGCAATTAGAGACAGTGGCCCTTTAAAGCGACTGTGGTCATTAAATGTACCTTTTATACTTATGAGTATTGACTTAATATTTCCTCTAGATATGCAGACTATCCACTCCCATTATAACAAGCAGGGTTTTTAACTGCCTCTTCTTCCTCTCTCCTAGTCCAAATATAAGGTGCTGACTGTAATAGTTCTAGACGTGTATCCACATTTCTAAAGACCCAGTTAGCCCAATATAACTTCTCAAACGGAAGGGTAGCAGTGGATCTGGACTTGACTGCTGCCAAAAGGGATGTCAGTGCCAATAGGTATTAACTCCCTGGGGGTGATACAGGCAACTGCGGTTATGCGATGCCAGCTCCAGGCGAGAGACGCCGTCATTTTTGCCACTGCAGATTTCTCGGCTGGATTTCTAGCCTCCAACATCCCAGGTCTCTGACAAAACCCCCGTGATTCCAAGCAGGAATGTGAAAAGACACCAAATTGGGTCTACTCCCATTAGTAGCAGTAATAGTATTTACTAAGTATTTATTGTCCACAGCACTATGTTAAGCACTATGAGAGAATAGAGATGGGAATTTGATATGGTCCCTGTCCCTCGGTGGGCTTAGAACTCCATTCTGCCTGAAAACTCCATCTTCTTTTGGCCCGGAGACTTCAAACATAGGACACTATAATGGCAGGGTCAGCGAAGTGTGCTACTGACTGACAAAAGAAACACTCACCTCAAAGTTCAACCCCATGACAGCTTTGGTATGGGAACAGTATTGAAACCCTTTGAAGGCTAGGATTTAAAACTTCCCTTTTATTTAAAGATCTTTCCGGAGGCTTTAAGAACATGTCACGGAATATTCAAAAGTAAAATTAATTTATTAAAAAGGCATGAGAACATTCTGAAAAACTGAAAATCCAGTTATCACCCTGTCATAGCTCTGTAACCGATCTGTCAAACAGCTTCTCGCTCCACCAACATGGTGACCTTAGGGGGTTTATATCCCTTTCTTCCCTAAATCCCAAACCTCCCTGCATGACATGATTTATGAATTCCCAAGTACGCTCCACCGAGTTTTATAAAAAAGTGATGACTATGTTTCATGAAAAAAACAGGTTTCAAAATTTAAAATTTGAGATCTCAATCTGTTCATATTCTGAACAAGGGATAATCTCATAAATTAACCTTAAATCCCAGAGGTTTTCATGTATTTCTCTCTTTAGCCAAACAGTTTCACTTAACCTGGGATACTCACATCATGGTCTGGGCTTCCTGTATGAATTCGTCTTCTGACATTGCTCCTTCCTTAATCATTTTAACTGCGACATCATACTTCCCTTTCCACTTCCCCAAGTGCACCACTCCAAACTGTCCACAACCCAATTCCTTTATCAAGACAATCTCTTCTCGTTTCAGTTCCCAAACTCCTAGTTGGTAAAACAGATTCCCATTAGTGACCTTAGGGACCAGGAGGTAGATGCAAACAACATTCTAAGGAGAATCCTGGTGTTATTATTAGTAGTAATAATAAGAATTGTGGATTGTTAAGCACTTATGATGTGTTAAGCGCTGGGCTAGATACAAGATCATCAATCCAGACACAGTCCTTGTCCGACAGTGGGGCTCACAGTCTATGGGGGGGAAGAAAGAAAAGGTATTTCATCCCCATTCTGTAGGTGAAGCAAGTGAGGCATAGAGAAGTTGAGTGACTTGCCCAAGGTCATACAGCAGGCAAGTGGCAGGGTCCAGATTAGAATGTGGTCTAACGGAAAGAGCACAGGCCTGGAAGTCTAGGGACTGTACTCTTTCCATTAGGCCACACTGCTTAATCAACAAGCATTCAGTATGTGTTGACAGACACACAATCCTGATCTGGGCACATAAAATGGAATACAATAGCTGGGTGAATTTTCTACTGGGGTGAAGCAGTGTTCCATCCCATTGTCTACTTTCTTTTCTACCTTCCCTGCCTCTTTCCTGCCTGCAGCCCATCTCCACCCTTCTTGGGGCTCAGTGCAACTTCTGCTCCCTGAGTCTCCTAGAGATGCTCCACATGCTGCTCTCCCAAATCCAATCCTCCTTGAATCCGTGATTCTCCTAGTGGTATGGCTTTTTCCTTTATACTTGACTTTCCACCCTTTTCCCTCCATTCCTTGCAGCTTTCGCCTTCTGGAACCTTCAAACCAAGAAGACAGGACAGGACAGGCAGGAGGGGTTGGGGGTAGATGGGGGAGGGAAAGGCTGATGCTTTTTTCCCATGTTGCCTCTGTCTGAGGCAGTCTTGTCCCATCCCCATGACTTTGGAAGCCCTGGGAGGAGTGGGCTGTAAAGGCAGGGAAGGGGCAGGGCAACTTGCCTAAGATAAGTTTTTTTTAAAAGGCTACTTGAGGCTGGTCTGGCTCCTGGTGCATGGGAACCACGAGGTCATAATCGGAGAGGTTTAGGGAAGTAGTGGGGGTAGCGTGAATGGGATAGATGAGGAATGGAAATTTCAAAGAGCTGCAAAGAGGGCAGGGTGCCATGTCAAGTTGGTTTCACCCAGAAGACAAATCTGTGTAAATCTGTGACTTCTATAGCAATATAATATATTGTGCTTTTGACAGAATAAACCAGGCATTTGGTGATCAATGATTGTAATCAGCAGCAGCAGCAGCAATATTTATTAAGTTCATATGGTGTGCACAGCATGCTGCTATAGGGGAGAATCTGCTAAGTGAGAAACAGACTTTTCTCTCCACTCTCCAGTGGCTTCACTGTTAGCACTCTCTACCGTGCAAAGAGAAGCTCTGGCATTAATAATCAACAAAATTTTAGGAGGGGCTGAGTTAGGTTTTTGTGGTCAGGGAACGTGTCTACCAACTCTGTTGTACTGTACTCTCCCAAGTGCTTAAGTGCAGTGCTCACCACAGAGTAAGCGCTCAATAACTATTATGGATTGATTGATATTTCAAAATGGGACCATATTTAGTTAATCTGAAAGCACTGTTTTGGGACAGTGTGATAAAACTCAATCTTCCCAAGGGGATTCTTATGGAGAATATGGAGTTGGTTAAGACCAACTTCTTTTTTACATTTTTTGAGGAAATAAAATCACACACTGGGGCATTACATTAAATCATTGTGGGCAGGGAATGTGTCTGTTGATTGTTATATTGTACTCTCCCAAGCTCTAATACAGTGTTCTGCACACAGTAAGTGCTAAGTAAATATGAATGATTGTGTTTAAAAGTCTGTCCGCTTACCAGTTCCCAAGGATGCTGTGGAGGGGACCTTTGTGGTTTTGTTGGAAACAGGATGTCGAAGCCGGGTAATCATGCCTATAATAAAAACAGGACCATTAATATTATATTCATCCTCTTCCTGATACAGAAGTTGTGCTTTCCAAAAGTAGTGCTTCAGTCACCTTTTAATTAAAAGCCCAACCTAGTTTGTAGTCCAGTATAAGGTACACTGAGAATTACCATTTATAATTTTCTCTGAACATTATATCAGTTAGTAAATTGACTAGGGACACCCAAGCTGGGCTCGCTTTACTGAATTCGGGTTTTTCTGGGTTGTGCTCCTATCTCTTGCCCCGCATCCCTTACTGCTCCTCTTTAGAGGAAGAAAGGTCAGGTAAGGGCTGGCCACAGGAGCAGGAATGGATGAGAAATGAGGTGGGCTGAGAAAGGGGAGATCTGAGGGTACTAAAGAGGGAATGGCCAACTATAAAAATTTTGGGAAACCTCTCATTGCTTATGGGTATCACAGATCATAGCTCTGGGAGACTCTTGGGGGAAGAAGCAAAAATGAGAGTCTTCCAAGGAGGTTCCAGGAGTTGACAGGAGATCACATTTACAACCACAGGAGGGATCGTGACCTTTGTCTTGACCCAGACCTCTTCCAAGTGCTTCAACAGGCTAGATATGGGTAGCACTGAAGAAAATGAGCTGGACTTAATATAGTTGATCTAAGCTAGTTCACAGTTTTAGAGTCACTCTGCTTTATTTATATGACTATATGATGCCTAAAGGAACTGAAAAGAAAAAAATTAGAAGAGAAATATTTGCCTAAAATAATCCTTTTTTGGAAGGTGCTTCCTGGTGCATATTTTTTTTTCTTTGGTAGTCCCAAGATCTGATCCCCCTCTCCTGTTACACATATTTCTCTCCTGATCTTTCTGGGGTTACCTGCTTTAAATTGCAACTCACCCAATAAATTATAAAATCCTTTTTGGGCTAGGATTATGTTTTTGGCTTTTATTGTGACTTCTCAAATGCTTAGCAAAGGGCTTTGCACTCAGCAGGTGATCACCATTACTATTAAGGCAAAACTTGGAGGCAGAAGTATTAGAATAGAAAATATAAGGAGTTTTGAGAACAATTTCTTCACTGCATGATGAATTCGGCAGTTTCCAGAACTTGTACATTCATAAACAGTCATGATTCCACCGGTAACTAGACTTTCCCATTCTAAAATGCTCTTTTCATCACTAAGTACACCATAGCAACAGCTATGAAAAGGGAAATTCACATTCAACAACAAGAGAGAGATAAGAGAATTACCTGCTGAATTGTGTTGATGATAATGGATTAGTTTGGGAATTGAATCAAAACAGTAATTTTCTGCTAGGTACAATTTGTTTTCTGCATTTGTGTGCACATGATAATGCTTGACGGTTCCTTTTTTGTCACTGAAAAATAAGGTAAAGGGTGTTTAGAGACTCCTCCGTTAGCTAAAATTCAATTAAATCATGGGATGATATAGCTAATTATTTTAAAAACCAGTCACTGACATCCATTTTCTCTTAATGAAACAAGTTTACTTCTCTCTTCTTCCCCAAACAAACTGAGAGGGGTAATTTAGTATTACCTTTTTCTGTCATATATCTTCCATGAGTCTGAATGATGTCTTTCCCTTTTATAACTATGATGTGGAAGTCACTGATAAAAGTTGAAAGAATACCTGTCTCCACTCTAAAATCCACCAAATAGTTCTCGACGCAAGTTTTTTCAGTTCACTTAGGACAATTGCTAAGTGCTGGGAGACAATGCTGGGAGACATCCCTCGTCTTTTGAGCCTTTGGCAAGGCAAGGGTGGAAAGGGCTATTGGGAAGGCTCACGTCTCTGTGTATGGTTGTGTTTGTGTGTGTGTAAACCACAGGCCTAGGAGTCAGAGAACCTGAGTTCTAATCCCAGCAATGCCACTGGGTTGCTATGTGACTATGGAGAAGTCACTTAATCTCTCTGTGCCTCATTTTCCTCATCTATGAAAAGGGCATTAAATACTTGTTCTACTTCCTACTTAGACTGTAAACCCCAAGTGGGAGAGGAACTGTCTGACATGATTATCCTGCATCTACCCTGTGGCTTAGTCCATAGGAGACTAAGTAGATTGTAGATAGTAAGTAGATAGTAGTAATATAGATAGATGGTAGATAGTAAGCACTTTAAAAATACCACAGTTATTATTATTAGTAGTAGAATTTCATCTTGTGCATAGCTGAAAGGAGTAACTCTCAGAAAGAGCAGATGCAGGTTAAAAATAGGGAAAGAAAGGGAAGAGGAGGAGGAAGAAGAGGAGAAAGAGAAGTAGAAGGAAAAGGACTGAGAGGAGGAGAAAGAAGAGAAGGAGCACATCAGAGCCTAATTTGCTGTAATCCTGATGTCCAGCCTTTTTGTGGACAGTTTTTTCCTACAGGAAAAATCTAGCCTTATTTTAATGAGAGCACGGAAATTCTGAGCAGCTTGTTTTG
Organism: Ornithorhynchus anatinus; assembly: GCF_004115215.2. Classification (NCBI taxonomy): domain Eukaryota; kingdom Metazoa; phylum Chordata; class Mammalia; order Monotremata; family Ornithorhynchidae; genus Ornithorhynchus; species Ornithorhynchus anatinus. Next base: position 23,580,646 of record NC_041742.1, on the reverse strand, counting down.
AAATAGGCTGGGGAAGCAGCGTGGCTCAGTGGAAAGACCCTGGGCTTCGGAGTCAGAGGTCATGGGTTCGACTCCCGGCTCTGCCACTTGTCAGCTGTGTGACTGTGGGCAAGTCACTTCACTTCTCTGTGCCTCAGTTACCTCATCTGTAAAATGGGGATTAACTCTGAACCTCACGTGGGAGAACCTGATTACCCTGTATCTCCCCCAGCGCTTAGAACAGTGCTCTGCACATAGTAAGCACTTAACAAATACCAACATTATTAAATATGATGGCTCCTGTAACTATCCTAGTTGACATGATCCTGCTTAAAGTGGAGAACACCACTGAGCCTCAGCTTCTCTTCCCTCTGGACCCCAAAGCGTATGCAAGTTGTAGCCTCCTACATAGAGAAGGAGGAGGTCAGGACTGATTGATGCTTCCGTTTGTATGAAAGGGGACTTGTGGAGCTGACTAGATTCCTACATGGGAATTGATTTGGGGGGGGTGAGGCCATGAAGGTCCTCACACAGCATATCAACCCAGTCCCCCAGTGTGCTCTGCTTGCCACGCAGAACTAACTCCTAGAGGAGAAGATCAGCAGCAAAAATGGCTCTGAGAGGGGTGACTGTCATCTTTCTCAGTCACCCATAACATAAGACTGCTGCATTCTGGCAGGAGCGAGTCAAGCACTGCAGCTAAGGGCCAAGGAGAACCAGAGTTCCCTTGCTCACCCAGGACTGCCATCGTGGTCGGTGGTGGTGCACAGCAACAGAGGGAGAGTCTCTGTCAGTCTGGATGGGTCCATCTCCCCCTGCCACATCTCTCTGAGTTAGTTGTTGTGACTATCTGTGCGTTTACTCTATTTATCTCTTTCTTTGTGTTTGGGTCTCTCTTCCTCAGGTGTCTGTCGGGGTTAGTCTGTTACAGCAAGCACGAGTTTACGCTGTAGCATCAATTCTTACCTAGTATTCAACTCAAAAATAACATATTTTGACACCAGGCACTGCCAAGTGGAGTGGAAGAGGTAATTAATAAACTTAGTAGGTGATGAGCATACATGAACAGTGGCTAAAAAAAAGTTAAATCTTCTCATACTCACTCAAAGGCCATACTGAATAAGGACACTGTGTACATTCCTGCTTGACTGGAATTTCGAACCATAAAAGCTCCTTCTTTACCCTACAAAAAGAACGCACACACCCAGGTAATTGAAAGATGCGGCTAGGGCTAGCTTCATTTCGGAAAATCATCTGCAACTTTGCATGCAGTTCATTTCCTGTTTTGGCTCTTTAGAGCAGGGAGTTTTCCAATATTTTCCTCCCGAAACTCCCTGAGGAGTCCTAGAACCCTTAGGCTCCACAACTCTTCCACCCAACGACAAAAAAATGGGCTATTCCTGCTGTGGCATCACTGCAAATTTTAAGGAGTGGGAAATAAGGAGTTCAGGGAGAAGACAAAGCAGTAGACAGGGATGCCACCGATACTTGCTGTTGTCACCACCAGAGATTGAGAGGTCTGTAGCTCCAGCTTCTGCAGAGCCCTAGAGGGAAGTCCCTCTAGGCCCCAGTATGAATAACATTGCATTCAAACAACATAGCTACCCATTAATTAATTATTCCAAGTAGAACGGGGGTAGTCTACACTACTCATTCATTTTTCCTGATATCTGCCTACCTAAATCCTAAGTACTCCATATCACCTTAGGTCCTATGCAGTGAAAACAATACAAAGAAGCAGCGTGGCCTAGTCAGAAAAAGCAAGGGCCTGGGAGTCAGAGGATCTGGGTTCTAATTCTGGCTCAACCACCTGCCTGCTATGAGACCTTGAACAAGTCACTTCTTTGTGCCTCAATTTCCTCATCCACAAAATGGGGGGTTCAATTCCTGTTATCCCTTCCACTTAAGACTGTGGACCCCACGTGGGACAGGGATTGTGTCCAACTTGATTATCTTGTAAATCCCAAAACTTAGTACAGTGCTTGGCACATGGTAAGCACTTAAGAGATACCATATTAAAAAAAGAAAGAACGAAGAACATTGCCTTTTTTTGTAGAATATGCATTTTTATGGTCCTTAAATTCTAATATTTTCTAATGATCATTATTATTAATAATAATTATGGTATTTCTTAAGCACTTACTATGTGCCAAGCACTGTTCTAAGCACTGGGGTAGATACAAGCTGAGATTGGACACAGTCCCTGTCCCACCTGGAGCTCGCAGTCTCAATCTCCATTTTACAGATGAGGTAACTGAGGCACAGAGAATTTAACTAACTTGCCCAAGGTCACACGGCAGACAAGCGGTGGAGCCGGAATTAGAATCCATGACCTCTGACTCCAAATCCCATGCTCCTGCTACTAGGCCATGCTGCTTCTCTGCTTCCAAAGCATATCCAGATTTATAGTTCATCATTATACCTATACATGAGTGTTAAGTATTTAGCCACAGGAAGTATCACCTCTCTCCAACACTTCAGAAAATTGTACTCTCATAGTATTTTATACCAAATATTCCTTAGTTTAGGACAATGTACAGAAAAAGAAGCTTTCCAGGAATCAGTGGGTCAGTTTTTCCTTTTGTAATATGACACATTCACAGTTAACAGAAGTATGCTGCAGACCATACACATAGATAGCTTTAACTCCTCATTTAGTTTCAGTGCCCTCCTACAAAAAAACCCTATTAATCAATTCAGTTAATGAATGTACATCCACTGGGACATGGCCAAAAGGTTTGTGGTGAGGAGGAGAGGGAGAAGTGAGGGGGTCAGGATAATTCCCAAACAGGATGATCACCCTCAAAGCTATCAAGAATGGACTGAGTATTCAATGTGAGATTTCCATAAACATATGTTTCCCATCTTACTTCCCAGGGCAAACTCAGAATAGTAGAAAGAGATCTTTACAACTAGCTACAGAGGAGAACAAAAATTTTTCTGGTACCTTTTGTCTCAGTAACTGTTCTGAGAGGGCTCTTGTCATAGTTCCCGCAAACCAGCTGCAATGGAAAGAGTGTTCATTAGATGGCAATTGTAACATTTAGTCTCATAATAGGTTGGGAGTTCAAGATGATAAATCAATGGTATTTACAGTGTGCAGAGGACTCTACTAAACTTCTGGGAGAGCCTAATATAAGAGACTTGGTAGACATGTTCCCTGACCACAAGGAGCTCACAGTAGAGAGATAAGAAAAATAGCAAGATAAGAAATTATAGTTGTCCTATTCGTATGACCCACTTACAAGGCTACCTGTGGTGGCTCACACCTTTCCCAAGTGAACTATCACTCACATCTCTTGGTTCCCTACCTCTTTGGGGGCAAGATAGATGGGATCCGGGTATGAGTATGTTGGTGTCTGAGGAGCGAAACATGTAGGCTGCGTTACACTAGGAAAACACCAAAGTAAGATTAAAGGGCACGAGCTGGTTGAATGTTTAAAGGCTGGTGGTAGGGAGTTTCTGTTGATATGGTGGTGGATGGACAACAATTGGAGGTTTTTCAAGAGCGGGGAAACATGAACGGAGCAGTTTACTACAATTGGCCACTGTATGAAATGAAACCAGACTGCTACATTTGTGAGTTGGAATTATAGTCCAGGGAGAAAGGAGCAGAAAGAGGTGGACAACTGTGGGTGGGAGAGGGAAAGAACGGAGGGCGTAGGGCAGATGGAATGCACTGGAAGGGAAAAGAAGAAGTGGTGATTACCTATGAAAGGAGGGGAGCCTGGACACATAAGCAAAAAAGGGAGCTAGTAAAGTTTAGTCAAATCCCAGAAGTGCCCTGGCAGGAAAAAACTGGAACAAATACACAACAACAGGAAGTTCAAGTGCATTGTTCTTTCAGTCGCCACTCTTGAAACAACATAGGTTTCGGCCTGCTTGACAAAGCCTCCGGGCCCAGTTAGGCAAATGTCCATGCAATACTTCTCAAGCCAAGAAAATGTGGGCAAAGCAGTTAAGCTGGTTTTCCAATTAAAAGCGAGGTGGGCTGCTCTTAAAGCAGTAGTAATACAATGTGTCTTCCATCCTGCTGCTGGCACATCCCACAGTACTGTGTGCAGGGGGACACTGGGCCAGAGTTTCAAGTACTGCTCTGGCTGTTCAGCTCTTGGGAGCTTGGGCCCGATTTGGGCTTCCCAGTTACTACCCAAGGTACTAAAGCTCCTCTAGGGAAGGCTCAATTGTAACCACTCCCTCCCCACGCACCTCAGCCTTACACACCCCTCTAAAAACGATCAACAAGTGGGGCATCGGAAGAATGTGGGAAAGGAGGAAGGAGACCTCCCAGGTTCTCCAAGCCACTGAAACAATCCAGTGGACTGTCTCCCTTTGCACAGGTTTAGAGTCAAGAGGGACTGAGAGATTAAATAAAGAAAAGTGGAAAACATTTGCATGCTGTTATTATACCTCCAGAGTTTACACAGCCAATTGAGCCAGATAATAAATACTCAAGTTGATGCTTCAAAATTTTGGCGGGTGTGTACGTTCAAGCCCTTGGGGCACTGTGGGGAAATAGGTTGTAAACTAGATCATAGTGATGGTTTGCAGGTGATGGTTTACGTGTTTCCCCATACAATCTCTCAGGGCGGAATTTACCGGTCCCTCAAAATTTGGGAAAATCAAGGTCACTTTAACTTAAGGACTCAGTTTACTATGTAATTAAAGGTGTGACACTCTCAGGTTCTCTCCCTCAAAAACAAACTAAGAAGGAAAGATTTCCAAGTGCAAACAAGCTTTGCTCAACCTGCCCAAACAATTTAATGTCTCTATTAAGACTGTTCCTACATAGAAATTGCTCAACTCTTCCATTACACTTCAGGAGTTATCGTGAATGATCAACGGATATGGCCAGTCAGGGCTGCGCTCAGGTGTCTGAGGCATCAATCCAACAGTACACTAACCCCTAGTGACTTTATTCAGTCCTGGTTACATAAATTTGCAGCCCTGGCAGGGGAGGAGGAGGAGGAAGGTAAAGCAAACACTGTCTTGCACCCCATCTGCCCTTACAGATGCTTCCCCATGATTCCCAGTGGCTTTTTAAAAATCCCCGTGCTGTTTAGGTGGGAATGTTAAGGACACGGTGACGCATACAGATAGCGACCAACATCTGAACCACTGGCCACCTTGTTTGAGTGCCCCTGGCCCATCCTAAGTAAGGTGGGGTCAGGGGTACAGGGTCCTGGAGGAAAATAGGACAAGTATGTATGGCAAGTGGCCGTGAGAAGCAGTGTACCCTAGTGTACCCTAGAGCATGGGCCTGGGAGTCAGAGGACCTAGATTCTAATCCCAGTTCTGCCACGTCTGCTGTGAGGCCTTGGGCAAGTCACTTAACTGCTCTATGCCTCAGTTACCTCATCTGTAAAATGGGGACTAAGCCGGTGAGGACCAACCTGATTATCACATATCTTCCAAAGTGCAATGCAGTGCCTGGCACATAGTAAGTGTTTAATAATAAAGACCATTAAAAAAAAGTGACCATCCCTAACTATTTTTTGGCATGGGACTGAATAATCACTATCAATCCTCCCTATCTTTTCCCTAAAAACAGGCTAGTATTTTTGTCTCAATTATCTGGACAATTGGGTCAATTTCCTATTTCATTTTGATGCTGTATTTTTCCTTTAAGACCTCAGTGTGTTTCTCTGATATCTTTTTCCACTGAATTATGAGAAGGCATCACAGTAGATACATTAACTGAGCTCAATGCCCCCCAGAAATCCCCTACACTTACTCATAATTATCCAGACTACCTTCCTCTTCTTCTTCTCCTTTTCTTCCTTCATCTTCTCTTTTTCCTTCATCTTCTTCTTCCGGGCACCCAGATCCAGGGTCTGCCCTGCAGGAGAGAATGAAGTGCAATGAGGATGGAATAACTCAAGTCAAATGTCACATTTACTCAAATGGGTAGAATTCCATAACTAACTTGTAAAGCAGCTTGAAAGTCATATCCTATGTAGTTCAGACCTAATAGCTCATAACTTGCCATGACTTATTTCTTCACTCAGAACAAATACCTTCCACATTTGGGACAGTTTTCTTTTGGCCTGAAATGGCTCAGCAGAACGGGCTGGTAATAACATCTGTGTGTTTGTGTAAGAATTGTGAGGGAGGGAGCAACTCTCCATCGTTTTAAAGAAACACCTAACAAAATTTTATTAATTCATATTTTTGTCTCCCCTCCCCATGAAGACATAAACCACAGAAAGAAATCACTGTACAGAGAAATGTCATTACTTGCTTAATATCCATTATTAGTGGCATGGCCACATATGGTTGTGATTTTAAAGGACAGAGTTCTCAAAAATGGAACTGTTAAAAATTTAAATGAACATTTTTGAACTTGAAAATAAATTTTAAAATACTTATTTTTATAAGGCTCAATCTTCTGTCTAGATAAGCCTTCTAATTTGGCTTCACTCACCTTACCTGTCCTTATCCTCTCCTGACTCCTGCTCCCAAATTGCCCTCCCCTCCCAGTGGCTTCCTTGAGCCACTCCCTGCATTCCAAACACAAACCTTCCTCTGGCTCTTGGGGCAATGACTGGGCCAGTCCCTCAATCATATCAGTCCTGCCTCACATGGCTTTCTTTTCAACCATATTCCAGTTGAGCCATTCCGGCCCTTCCCCTGCTTCATGACGTCTTTCCAGTCTACAACATTCGGGATACCCAAAACCATTGGAGGAGTCCAGGATTTTGACTGTAGTTTTTGGGGTCCTGGGTTTTAAAGGATCCTCACGGCAGGAGGTCAGGAGTTTCAGGAGCTGGACCAGCTCAGTGGGGGTGGTTATTTAAAAGTATGAGACATTGTGCTGCCCATCTGATTTCACACGGGATGTGTGACCCTTCAAGAAAAACAGTATTTGGGGCGTATGATCATTACCCACCCTAAGCAAGTTCCAAGCTGTTGTTCACAAGTCTACCCAGAGTTCTTGACATGACTAGATGATATTAAAAAAAAATGACTGACAAACCATGAAATCTTTGAAGCTCTTTGACATTTGAAAATTCTGTTCGGTTGGCTTTCCAGAAGAAAGTTTTCATTACTACAAAACAAAAGAGCATGGTCTAAATATAAATTGTGGATAAAGTGTTCACTTGTGTTTTTAGATTCTAAAAATGTAAAATTTGGACATGACTATTTTACTTCTGAAAACACATCTTGGACAGGGAAATCAATGAAATAATTATTGTTCCTAGCTCTTGTTTCCTAATAAGTTGTTCTCAACATCTACAATATTACAGAGGTAGCTATGAGGATGAAACATCTATTATGATGGATTTTTATATTTACAAAAATCACAAAAACCTTTCTAAACATTTTAAAAACACTGAAGACTGCTAATCAAAATGAGCAATTCCTTTTATGCTTTAACAATGCTGTTAAAATAATCCTTGCCATCACTTGTTGGCATCATCCTCAAATTTGAAGGAAAACTAAATGTACACTATGTATGTAGTATGGATTTAAAATGAGAATCTGGAAAAATAAAATGGTTTGAATGTTAACTTCTTAGAGTACAAAACTACCAGATTTATGGCCATTTTTACCCATGATATTTCGCCTTGATCATTTACGGCAGATTTGTAGTACAGTGCAATGGGAACTTGCAATTATATGATAGTTACATGAAAAGTCTCTAAAATCTATGCCAATTTATGAGTTATCTCCTTATATGGTGTCAGTTACATTTTTGGTAAAAGCTGCTTCAGAAGCTGCTTAATAATCATGTTTAGAAAGACACCTTATATTTGAAAGAAAGCCTTATTTTTCATGGACCATCAGGAGCTGTTCCTCTCTCAATTTTCCTTCAAGATGGTCTTGCTTGGATAAGAAAAAGTGCACCAGGCACCCTTTGAAACACTGTTAAAGGAAAACTGAGGATGCTTGGACCAGCTTTGCTTTGAGTCTCTTCACATCCTATTGTCTAGGATACAAAGACAAGGGATAGGGGACAAAGGCAAGCGAATAAAACTCAGCGCAGAACTTCCCAGCAATGAGGGATCGCTCCCCATAAAACACCATGTGACTTTAGCACACCCAAGGGAATATAATTACCGAGGTGACAGTCAAGCAGCTAAAAATGCTGGTGGAAGCACGAGATGTCACCTCAAACTGGCAAAGGTCAGGCAGACATAGAGGCCACCGTCACCACCATCAACTACTTATTTACAAAATTCCCCAAAGGGGACCTGGCAATACAGTCCATGCTACATAGTCTTTATATCCTTTGCCAGTTTGTTTTTTATTACATATCAAAAACATATATGTGAGGCTATTTGTAAGCTCTTTGAGGGCATGGATCACGTCTTCTAAGTCCATTATACTCTCCCCCAAATGCTCGGTAGACTGCCTGGACAGAGTAGGAGCTCAGTAAATGTCACTGATTAACTACAACTCCTGAATGTTCTTCTACCCCTTCTCCCTTTGGCATCGTCTTTGCACTTGGATTTTTATCTTTTATTCCCCCCACCTTCAGTCCCACAGCACTGATGTATGTATCTCTACTTCATTTTAACGTCTGTCTCCGCCTCTAAGACTGTAAGCTCCTTGTGGGCAGGGAATGTGTCTACCGATTATGTTATATTGTACTATCTCAAACACTTAGCACAGTATGCTCAAGCACAGTAAATGTTCAATAAATAAGATTAACTGATGGAAAAACCGTCATTGAGGTTGACTGAGCTTCTGAAGGAGTTTGAACTTAATTCAAATTAAGTTCCTTTGCTTCAGGTCCCTGCATTTGCTTTATGCGAAGTTGACAGAAGGGAGAAAAAAAGAATAAAGAAGCAGGAAGGACAAGGGAGGAAGAAAGAAGACAGCGGTTAAGATGAGGGAGATGATCCGAAGAGGAGAATAACGAGGGCAGGGCCACTAGTATCCAAAGAGACACTCGGGTAGCGAAGGACTGACAGAAGTGGGAGGTGGAGGTGTGTGGCAGGGAAGGTGGAAAGGATTAAAGACCTCTAAAAGCCACAGGAAACAGAAAGCATTACCAGCTCTTGACCATTTGAGGGAGATAGGTAATAATAACAATAGTAATTATTACTATTACTGCGATTAAGGAAAGAATGGGAAAAGAGGGAACAAATGTGAAAGAAAATGCCTGAGGAATAAGCCGATATAATGATGCCTAGCAATGGGTGCTAGTCGTAGAATCTGAGTAACACCACGAAGTCTGGTGTGGGGATTGCTTCGGGGTCCTCAATGATTACTGTTAGCTTGTGGGGCACCCCTTTTCCTGAGGCTGCACCTTCAACCACTTTTTCTGAACTAATCACGAAGCCGGAACCAACCTTTGCTTAGTTTTAACTGGCCACTCGTCAGGAGACTCATGCTTCAGAGCATATAGGTTGCTGATATTGGGCTGGACCTCCGAGTTCCTCTTGGACTCAGAGTCCCACTCTTCCACTGCGGTCTTTAGGGGCGATTCATCTTCTGGAAAGACCGAGACTGGATGAGGAATCTTCACCTATTGCAAACAGAAAAAAAAATGAACTAATTACAGACAACTGTATGAGGGGCAGGGGAAAGATAGGAATCCCAGACTAAACCTTCCTCCACAAAAAGGGTGCAAGAGGTTGACTTCCAGGTTTGGGCCTGGTTGGGAAATGGGGTGGAGGTGAAATTCCTCAAAAGTATTCATTTTCAGAGATGATGGAGGGGAGGCTCTGTACGGCTCTTTAGACATAAAGGGAGCATGGCAAATGTGGGTGTTTGCTTTCTAGCACTCCTCCTGTGCATTTATCACCACTCTCATCAACAGGACTCAGTTACTCTCTATTACTTAGGGAAAAAGTCTGGGTTTTTGGAATTCTTTCATTTGTCCTTGCATTTTATTTTGATATTTTGACTTTCAGGTATGACATTAAGCTGGAAGTGAAGCAAAGAGCTCTACACTGAAAAACAAACTAAAAGGCTGGAGAACTGGCTTATTTCTCCTGGGTTCACCAAAGCTAGCTCTCTTCAGCATGTGTTAGAAAAAATGTCTTTTCAAAATTCCCTTTCAGTCAAGTTCCCAAGTTCATTCATGCAGCAAATAATCAAACTGGGCTCATGTAACAGTCAAACTCTTCAGCTGCTGATTTGCATGACTGATAATTTTCAGTACATACCCAAAATAATCCCCTACCAGGAACTGGAGATAATAGATCCTGGCACATGCTCTTTGCTCTTGCATTTTTAGGATGCCAGTATTCTCAAGCTTCATTACTGAAGAATGTATCAAACAGCCCTTTTAATAAGGGAAAACTTTATTCTTCAGACTTGGTTCACAAAACTCAGCCAGACTTTAGTTATACAAAGGGCTGGGTGGAGAGTGAAACTTGTGTGCAAACATATGTGTTTATGAGGATTCGTAGTCTAGGTGGCCAGGGGTCAAAGGCACTATTCCTGAGTTCTTGTGTAGCTGACTGGAATTCATTTAACTCTTGGGTCATCTAGGGCATGCCATCCATAGAAGCCTACTAGCTGATTTTCACTTCAGAGACTTGGAGAATCCTAGCCCTCACCTCAGCAGTTTGGAGGGGGCCACAGATTAGAAAGATTGCCAATACTACTAATGAAGTTACTGAGTCCTCTGAGACTCCCCAGACCTAGGGCAATCCTGATTTAGATAGAAATGGCAAGAATGGCATTTCCGCAGTGGTCTTTCAGTGCAGAGGAAGGATGGCCACCTACCTGCCTCGTCTCTAACCTTCTCTACTCCCTAATCCTTGGGACAGAGGCCCATGGCTCACTTGGTCGCATGATCAAGGTCGCCCCTCTCCTACTGCAACCCAACCCACACACTTTGATCTTCTAATGCCAACCTTTAGCACTGTACCTCCATCTCGTCTGTCTCCCCTCCGACCTCCCACCCACGTGCTGCCTCTGGCCTGCAACGCCTGCTCTCTTCATATGAGACAAACAATTACTCTCCCCACCTTTAAAGCCTTATTAAAGGCACATCTCCTCCTAGAGTCCTTCCGTGATTAAGTCCTCATTTCCTCTTCTCCCCATCCTCCTGCATCACCCTTGCACTTGGATTTGCTCCCTCTATTCATTTCTCTGTCTCACCCCCACAGCACTTGCGTAAATATCCACAATATAGTTATTTATATTAATGTCTGTCTCCCTCTCTAGACTGTAAACTCATTGTGGGCAGGAAACGTGTGTACACACTCTTGTGCTGTACTCTCCTAAATGCTTATTAAAGTGCTCTCCATATGGTAAGGCTTCAATAAGTATGACTGATCCTCAGTCGCTGCTGGTACCCAGACTGATAAAAATTGACTTAGAATGCAGCCTCAGCATCCCCTGGGTACTTTGGTACACATATCTGTGAATGCAAGGGTATTTAATAGTGGGTGATAGGAAACATTAGGTTCAGAAAAACTCATCCTTCGTCCAGGTTTTTGGCTTACCGGTTTGTCAGGGATGTGAAGAAATGGTTCAAAGGGAGTGGGTGCAATCTGCAGATTTGCATCTGAAAAAATAAACACAAAAATGACAACAGCCTATTAGCCCAATCTTTAATACTAAATCAAGGGAATGTATTATCTTTTGCTGTACACTTATAATTAAAGATATATCAACACAACCTTTGAAGAATTTCTATTATTGTAGACCAACTGTCTAAAGGTAAGAGTCTAAGATATGAGAGTTTCACTTTTCACCCTTGGAGTCTGAAAGAAGAAGTGACAGAAAGAATGAGGAGTCTTTTTACCAACTCTTCAAATGATGTACTTAAAAAAATGACTGCCTCTTAAATTTCAATTTATTTTGCTTTTAATTTCCCAAGTCCAAATTCCACTGAACTCCAAGCATGTGTGTTAGTTGAAAAGGCAAAAGGCAAAGACAGAACGAAAACTCATGCTCAAAATCAGAGCCTGACTTGGTGGGTGGAGCTTGTCAGTCACCGACAGCATTTGTTGCACCTCTACTGGGTATAAGGCACACTATGAGGGAGGATTACCTAGGGCTACTTTGTCTCTACTTTATTTGCTATTGTGTCACTGAAAATGCTGGACAATCAGGAAAAGACTTCACCCATAGAAATAATAGTGTCCTGTGTGTCACGCTTATTGTCTTTCTTCTCCTTGTGTACATTTTTAAATCCAACTTTTCCTCCCCTCAGACTATGGGGCATTATTAGGGGATGTAAGGCTGCTCTAGGAATACTCAGGTGTCCTAAGGTGTCCAAGGTTTAGTTCACTGACTGATACCAAGGCCATCTAGCATGTGCAAAAAGCTGATAAGGCTTTGCCATCCTGCTCTGCTCTGAAAAAAGGTATAAGTGGGGTAAATTTAGCCTTCTCATCTCTGCCCAAGTACAACGAGGTAGATAGGGCACATAGAGAGACTCTTACCTACGAAGAGCAAACAGGAATAGAAAGCCTAGAGTGTGTGCTGTTGCTGCTCAGAACACCTCTGTCAAATCCCCAATGGCTTTCTTTCACAAAGAATCCTTCATAGTGAATATTAAGAGAAATCCATAGCAGGTTGATTTGCAAAATAGAGTGCAATATACCATAGAGCTCCCCCAGTGATTTGACTATTGCTTGACCTGAACTCCCTACTTTGAGTGATGATGAAAGCCAACCGCTGTGCAAGATTATAAAGTTTGTGCAATGTCAGAGTAGAAACCACGACAATATTGGTTAACATTTACAAATATTTCTCATATTTTGGTCTGTGGAAATGTAACCTCTTTGCAATTAATTTCTAAAGCAGACTTTTAGCTATTTTGTTGTAAAGTTTCTCAGTATAAATATAAACCAGGACATGCAACATTAATAAACACTTCACTGGCAATCTTAACTACACTGTTCTACACAGCTGAAAATGAGTAATATTTATAACAAATGCACTACAAAAGCCTAAGTTTAAAGACCTAGCAATTTGCAATTATTATAAGATTATTTCAACATGAGATTAATTTAATGCTTGATAGTTTTAACACCCAATGTATTTTAATAAGGAAATTTCTCTGAGGTTAACAAGAATATGCTGTATTAAAGCAAGATGGACCTGGCTTACCAACTGGCTAAAATAATTGGGAGGGACAAATGAGAGTGCTAGCAGCTATTAAAAGCATTTCCCTTGGTGATTTTCTTATTAAAGCACTAAAAGACTTAAGGCTCATGGGATCATTCAAGATATCAGATTAATAAACCATTCGACCTCTAAATAGTAAGTATCGGGAGGGCCATGGAGGTTCCTTCCAAATTTGTTTAAATGTTTTTAAAGGGCTCACTAGGTGAGCCTAACTGGTCCTGTGGCTACTACAACAAGGGCTTTGTTTTGTGTACTATTTTGTTCCTTCCAAATTTGTTTAAATGTTTTTAAAGGGCTCACTAGGTGAGCCTAACTGGTCCTGTGGCTACTACAACAAGGGCTTTGTTTTGTGTACTATTTTCTCAATGTTTAATGAAGCATCAGGGCTTTTTCTTTGGGTTTGCTTGCTGCAAAATATCATTCAATCAATCAGTCACAAGGAGCTTATAGTCTAGAGTCTACTCAGCCCTTAAATGTTCCAAGGTCAGAGACAAGAATTAAATAAAAGAGAGAGAGATGAAAACAGCAAGGGAAACATCAGAAGATTTAAGGCAACTTACTGGGAGGAAAATGGCAGGAAGAGAGAGGCCGGCAGTAACAGGGGAGAACAGGGAAAGGGGAAAGAATGAAAAAAATTAGCACTGTTCTATCCTGACTAAAGACCTGGCATCTCTGCCTCTCCAGGTTTCACATCAACTCTCTTCTCTGGTTACTAGTTTTCAGGACTTGGCAATGTGGTGATCTGGTTCTAGTTGGTAGGTCAAACTGGGCAAATCCTTTTTATTAGCAATAAAATCTAACAGCACAAAGGTAACTATAATCACAATTCATTTGACAAAGTGTACTGAGGAGAAAAATATTATTGAGAGGCAAAGAGTAACTAAAGGAGTCACATTACATTCTTCCCAAAGGGTACATCCTGGAGCAGCTTTACAACTCTGTTGACAGCACAGAAACTTTCCATTAATGAAGAATCCACTGTGGTACTTGTTTAGCAAATGGGGGTTACCCTTGATCTCTAGAGAACAAGGATAAAAATAAAGCATATGAACATTTTTGCAGAAGAGAATAACGATGTTTGATGAGCTCAATTCTTCTCTGTGTGAAAAGAAAATGATCATTGCATTTTAATTTCTCAAAGTGTTGATCATCATCAATACCTTAAATATTTGATGGGTGCTTATTATATTCTGAGAACCATACTAGCTTCTTGGAAGCATGCACTAGAAGTCAGTAGAACTTCTGAATGCTAAAGATGCAGTCTTTGGCTTCAACAAGGGTAGAGTCAAATGGAGGAAAGGCAACGTGACACATATTGTCAAATATGCCGGAGGCAGAAGAGGTTGTACCTCACATGATCCCATGTTTCTCAATATAAAATCCTTCAAAATAATTTACTATGACTAATTACCATTAACATTAGTCTACAATTACTGCATTCATTAGATGCACATTTTATTTGTCTCCTTTAGTCATGCAAAAGCATCCTGAGGTAAGGGACTAATTCTGATATTTACTAAGTATTTACTATATAAAATGCTAAGCAGGTGTCTAATGGGTACTCAGTACTGTAATACTTTGTATCTAAGCCTCATAAAACCTTAGGTTCAATTAATATTAATTACCTTTTCTTAAAGCTTTCAACCAGTGACTTCGGCTCTCCTCATTTGATGCATAGACATAGAGAAGTCCCTCCTTATAAACAATCTGGAAAGGAAAAGAATCACCGCATGGGATTTCAATATTTCACCTCATGGAAAAAGAAACTTTCACATATAACTGAGATATGCACAGGTCCAGGTGACAATTCAGTACAGATCTGCTTTTCAGAGAGTGACTTAACGCCAACAAAAAAGAAAAACCTACTACCTACAAAAATTCTTGCAATTCTGAAAAACTTTGCCAGTGCTTCTCTCACTTAATAATGTCATGCCAATGAGACTGTAAGCTTACTGTGGGCAAGGACGCTATTTGCCAACTCTCCCAAACATTTAGTACCGTACTCTGCATATAGTAAATGCTCAATAAATACCATTGATAATGGTGACAAACTGATGGCAATAAGAATCAGTGCCCTGGAAAAGTATATGAATGGTCCTGTGGATTGTATTAAAATTCATAAATGTTCACTAAATGATTTCATCTAAATTCTCCCATGATCCTGAGCCTCAGAAATTGTGATAATTTTCCCATACATATTTCTGGGAAATCAGTTTAATAAAAAATAAATACTAAAACAATCTTGTGACATTATTATTGCATGTGGCAGCTTAACAGGAATCTCATTTCAAGTTAGAAGTCTCGGTCCCTAAAGCAATTTTATCCACGTATATCATTTTAGCTTCTTGAAAAATTGAAGAATAACAGACTATGTTACATCTATTTTATATCTGCTGGTCCTTCAGGTTTGAAGGGTATATTACAAATGAGGAGACTTTTATAGATACTTCCTAGTGTGGTTGTTAATCACACTTTCCTAATCCAATGTATGTGAAAATTGCCCCTCACTGCATTCTCGTAATTGTTCCCCAGTGTGGTTGATACTGTTGTCGTTTTTCCCTTTTGGTGTCACAATCTTCCTGAAAGCCCTAATTCAAGGCAGTCACCCATTTCTGAACTGCTCTCAGTGTTAACTGTGGTGTCTTTGGTCAGTCTAGATTTCATAGCCATAAAGAAAGTTAAACACCATAATTACTCTGGAGAACTTTAATATAAAATTTTATACCATGGAGGCACCGAACTGTCATGGTCATATTCATAACATTATGATTAATAATGAGTCTTATCCCCTCGGGGGTTTGTAGAAACTCATCAAATCCTAACCCTAAAACTGTCACCCTAAAGCAGCTAATGGGAGTCCAGGCTCCTTTCCCTCTCTCTCAGTGTCAGTGATAGGCTGGGTTCTGCAGGCATATAATAATAATAATACTGGTATTTGTTATGTGCTTATACAAAGTGCCAACCTCTGTTTTAAGCCCTGGGGTAGAATCAGAGTGTCCCATGTGGGAATCACACTTTTAATCCCCATTTTACAGATGAGCTGAGGCACAGAGAAGTGAAGTGACTTACCCAAGGTCACATAGCAGACAAGTGGCGGGAGCTGGGATTAGAATACATGTCCTCTGACTCACAAGCCCATACTCATTCCACTAAGTCACGCTGTGGATAACTGTGCACTCTCATATGTTTTTTTAGCAGTCCAGGAGTATTCAAAGGACTCACCCAGCTCTCAGCATGGGTCCAAAAACCAGAAACTGGCCTGACAGAGGCTAGCAGTTCAAAATCCCTCCTTGGCCACCTTGAGTCCCTGGCAGGGCAGTATGTAGGGGTCATCTTAATCCTCCATGGAGCGTGGGAACACCAACCCCCTGTCTGCATTACTCTCAAACTGTGGTTGCCATTCAGACTGCTGCGGCAGGAAATATGAATACCCAAGGAGAAACACTAAACACAGAGAAATGAAAGGGACCGCACATGGTTTCACAGGGGTAGGAACAGGCTCCTGGCATTTTTTTATGGTATCTGTTAAGTGCTTACTATGTGCCAAGCACTACACAAAGAGCTGGGGTAGCTACAAACTAATCAGATTGGACACAGTCTTTGTCCCGCAGGAGGATCACAGTCATGATCCCCATTTTACAGATGAGGTAATTTGGGCACAGAGAAGTTAAGTGCCCAAGGTCACACAGCAGACAATGTGATTACTTTGTATCTACCCCAGCACTTTGAACAGAGCTTGGCGTAGAGTAAGTGCTTAATCAATATCACAATTCTTCTTCTTATTATATTATTATTACCCGTGGGAGAGCTGGGATTGGTTTGATTTCAGTCTGTGAAACCTTGTATCTCTTCGGTCTTGAGGGTCCTTTCACTTGTCCTGCATGTTCCTTACCTCACTCTGAATTCCACAACATAGATTGCAAGAAACTAGGCCTAAGCTAGATATGCAAAAGGACAGATGAAAACAGCATGTGACACTGTGGATACCAAATGCCACAATAAGACAATAAGGGGGAGCCTTCATTTGCACTGCTACAGTTGCATATACCCACAAAAATCTCACTGTCAGTAATACAGGCTGCTATTTGTTCTTTCAAGCCCGGCCCTTGCCCCGCCCCCATGGATGCATGCACGCACACGTGCGCACACACTTGCAAATTGTGATAATTTTCCCATACATATTTCTGGGAAATCAGTTTAATAAAAAATAAATACTAAAACAATCTTGTGACATTGTTATTGCATGTGGCAGCTTCACAGGAATCTCATTTCAAGTTAGAAGTCTCGGTCCCTAAAGCAATTTTTTAAAGGACCCAGGTAGGTGTGGAACAGGAAATACTCCCTCAACTCCTTCTCCTTCCCCCCAACTTACATCAGCTCGAAAAAGGGAAATATCTGCCATCATTTCTGCAAATTGCCTAAGAGGCCCTAACTGATAGGAGTTGGGGAGGGTACTGGTCACCCTAACCATATACAGATATGGTTCTATTATCGGGTGGTACCACACCTGTTAATATCTGGAAAGGGACACAAAGCAGCTTGGCTCAGTGGAAAGAGTCCGGGCCTGGGAATCAGAGGTCGGGGGTACTAATCCCGGCTCCCCCGCTTGTCAGCTGTGTGACGGTGGGCAACAGCGTGAAGCAGTGAGAAGCAGCGTGGCTCAGTGGAAAGAGCCCGGGCTTTGGAGTCAGAGGTCATGGGTTCGAATCCCGGCTCTGTCACTTGTCAGGCTGTGTGATTGTGGGCGAGTCACTTAACTTCTCCGTGCCTCAGTTCCCTCATCTGTAAAATGGGGATAAAGACTGTGAGCCCCACGTGGGACAACCTGATTCCCCTATGTCTAACCCAGCGCTTAGAACAGTGCTCTGCACATAGTAAGCGCTTAACAAATACCAACATTATTATTATTAACTCACTTCACTTCTCTGGGCCTCAGTGACCTCATCTGGAAAATGGGGATCAAGACTGTGAGCCCCAAGGGGGACAACCTGCCTTGAATCTACCCCACTGCTTAGAACAGTGCTTGACACATAGTAAGCGCTTAACAAATACCATCATCATCATCATTTAAACCAGGGGGACTGGGTTACACTTCAGGTAGTACACCACTATAAATTCAGGTGACAGGGCGGGATCCTTACCCCAAGGATTTGAAAAGGTAAGGATGCCCATAATGCTCACAATTCCTAACATGGGCCTTTGGCATACATACTGCTAATGAGAAATTGTATTTGTCCCAGATAATAATATTTACTTCTCCTTTCCTGAGGTGTTTGAAAGGTATGACCTTACCTGAAATGGATATTGTCTCTCCACAGGAGTCTGTTCCTCAATATTCACAGTCTCAACACATCGGATTTTCTTAATCTCTATTGATCCCTTTTTACTTCCTCTTTTCTGAATTCAAAAGAAAAGCTGACGTTACATTGCCACCATACATATTTTGCGTAAATAATTATTTTTAGTACTAAATATGCCTCGCTGACTAGGCGTCTCCAACTAATGCTATCTTTCCCTCTCTCACCCTCATATCTCTGTGTATAAAATTATCGCTGAACCAGAATTTACTTTTAGATTTTTGATCTCTAGTCTTAAAGGAATGAAAGGATGAAAAGCTTAATGAGAAAAGATGAAAAGAAGCTCTGGGCTTCCTTTGCAAAATCTCCCATATGATCGACTGAGAAAATCAAAACACAGATTGCATAGGGACATAGTTAAATAATCTTATTTGCCCAAATTTATGTGAGAGTTTACTACTTAAACGTGGTATTGAGATTATATTTACAATATGCTACAATTAGGAAAAAATTGATTCTATACATTAGTTGGGCAATTGCTACCAAGGACAGATTGTGAATTTAACAAAAATCAAGGAAAAAAACAAAAAAGCATGAACTCACCATTTTGTCGTAGTCGTAATAAGAGAGATTTGTTTTAGTCAGAACAAAAAGTCGCTCTTTGTAATTACTAGGTGATGTTTTCTTCTTCTGCTGTGACCTCTTTAGAAGAATCTCTTCAAGAATAGAAGTTTTATCCATTTTATTCTTCTAAAAGGATTGAGAAAATGTAACTGAAAATACTATTTGAATGTCAAATCCAGTTCCATTGTTCAAAAACTTAGAAAACTTTTTATTAAGTGCATTTCCTATCCGTGTGATAACAAACTGTTCTAAAAGCCCTATAGACATTGTACAAACTTAGGATATGCTTTCTCTCCCTTTATACTCATGAAATTAAAAATAAATTCTCTTTACAGGGATATGTGTCATCAGATCGCTGAACAATTTTGTAGTGGATGTACACACGTTTCATAGAATTTTCTTGAATTTAGGATGAACCAAAATGCATTTACTGCTTCCACATATATTCTTACATATTTATGGGGTTCTGTCAAAAAAAAAGATGAAATTTACATGCAGTCAATTTGGAGCACAAGAGAGAAAAATTTTAATTCAAGTACATCCTGCATATTCTCAGAAGAAAATTCCTACAGCTAACGCCATAATTGTGTGTTTCAAAACTTGATTAATTAACACTTTAATTTCTGTTGTGAGGCAAATGATTCCTGATTCAATTATCATCTCTAAACAATTTAAGTAACAGAGTCTTTAAATTAGAGGCCAAGAAAGAGTGAGAATCTCACAGATTTCTCATCTACTGATCTATCTCTGATAAAGAAAGGTTGATGGAGAAGTAATTTCCTTCTTTGGTTTGAACCAAACCAAACAAACACAAATACCATTATTATTAGTAGTAATTATTCGCTTACTGCAGATATATAGGTTCTTAAAATTACTCACCTGTATTTATATTTTAAAGAAAGTGGGAGTAGCACTTTGGTTTTTGTTCCCAAGTTCTGGTCTGTAAGCTCTCTCTTCAAAATGCCAGAAAATTGTATGGGAAAGAACCTATTTGCATTCTATTTATCACATTGATCAGGAAGTGTCCATGTTCATTTTGTTTTCTGACACTGGGGCATAGACTTTAGACCTATATAATGCTGTTCCACTGAACTACCTGCACAGGTCTAGATCCCTTTTTTTCTAAACGCCTTTTTGGTTATCACTCAAAAGTTATGAAAAAAATAACTTTAAGGGTTCTGGTCATTTCCATAAGCTCTACATACGGGGCAGTGGATCTGGTCAGGGGGCAGGGGGGCCTGTTTTTTAATCCAAAGAATCCAATGGAGATTCTGCAGAAAGGAAAACAATTCAAGTTTGACTAGGATGGTCAATACTCTTCAAATTTACTGTTTTGATTTTCTGTATCTAGAAAGTAAATCTTTATAAACCTTTTGTGCCTTCTCATGTGCAATTCTGTTTCTCAAACAACACTTGAGATTTGATAGCACTTATAGAGAACATACATAAATTACAAAATACATGAAGGCTTGATAAGGGTTTTTCCACCGTCAAACTAGCTTCTCAAAATAAGTTTGCCCAACTACTTGCCAGAATTTTCCAGAAATATGTGCTGAGAACTTATTTTTTTCAAACAAATATTTTCCAGAAGAAAATCCATGCCCAGAACCACAACAGAGTGACATGTTTTCCCTTCCAGAGGAATATTTTATTCACACTAAAATAGAAAAAAATTGTAATTGTGCAATTTGTTTCAATAGAACAACTTTTATAATGCAAGATAAAATGTTGATTGGAAGTGTGCCCAAAGCATTTACAAATGCATCTGTCTAAACTTTATCCTTTGGACAAAGTTTGACTTTGACAACTAGCGCAGATAAGAAGTGAAAATTCCAATAGCTAGCCCTCTACAAAACCATACACGCTTAGACACCTGTAATCCAAAATAACAATTCACAAGGATGAATTTCCAGAGACAATAAACGGATCACAACTTGGATGCTTCTGAGTTTTCAAAAATTTACCGATATGCCCAAATTTACTTGCATTATTTAGTTCTACCTACCATACGCAATTCATTTCCATGTACCCATTGGTTTGGCTGTTAGAAACTATTTGGATATTGGTTTTAAATGCATTTGCAGTAAACCTGAGGAAAAAAAGGAACTTTCTAGCAAAAGGCTACCTTGAAGATATATATCCAAATCTATGCTGCCAAAAAGATGCATTTTGCTTTTGACCCAGACTGGAATCACATTTGTTGAAGGACCAAAATACTGCTTTATTATTGTTGCTGTTCCACAAAATTGGACCTGAAATCCAAAGTTGCTGCTTCACTTGCTAGATACTTATTTGCATATGTCAGATCCAAGCAGTTGGAATTTAATATAATCATGGAAACACATGAACACAGTCTTTTTTTTTTTTCCCAAACTCAAAAATCTTGGGATCTCATATCTGAAAACAAAACAAAGCAAAATAAACTGACATCCATTTTGGACATGGTCTATTGGGCCAGAACTCAACTTGGATGGTTATGGGGCTAGTGGGGGGAAGAAAGTAGATTTATTGGGATGTTAGGAAACCTTCATTATCTAAAGGGAGCATAATCTTAGGACATAAGGATAATAGGAAGTTCCTCTATTCTCTCAAGCAATTACAGAAGTCAGATATACCTTTCTCCAAATCTAGAGCTCCAGAAATGTGTTCCCTGGTTTTCAAAGCAAAGACCTCTCACTCTGATGACTCCTGAATTTGTAATCTTCAGATTAAATTTCTCTAGGGCAATCTACCTGTTCTCATGTAGATTTGAAGTAGTTTTCTTTTATCTTGGTCCTGAGATATTAAAGATTAGCCTAGTACTTCAAAGAGGTTTCGCTGAGAACTTGCTAAGACAGAGAGCTATTCAATCAATCAATTAATAGCATTTATGGAACTGCCTACTGGGTGTGGAGTGCTGTTCTAAACTCTTGAGAGGATAGACAAGAGTTAGCAGACACAATACTTGCCTTCAAGGAGCTTAAAATCTATCGGGGAAACACACAAAAATAATATCAGATAGGAGGAAGAAGAAAAAGTGAGTACGGAGATGAGTGAGAACTTAAGTAATAAGGGCTACGAGAAGTAAAGAAGGTAAAGAATTTGCTGCAGTACTACTAGAAAGTACATGTATTAGGAAGCTATTCTTTCTGTGGGTGCAGAAATTAGGGGTCGAAGGCTCATTATTGTAGCGGCTTCTCCTGTGACCACAGAGCAATGAGGGAATGGGGCAAGAACTGATGGTGCAATGCATGTAGAAAATATTTGCTGAATAGCTATTTTAATTCCATTCTTCATTTCCAACAAATCCAGGTCACAGGGTGAAATACTCCCAAATAGGATTAGATCATAAATTCACTCAGCTATAGAAACATAAAGAGCCTGCTTTCCAAAAAGTATCTGAAGTTGGCTGGCCCTGCCCACCGCCATATAAATGGGAATCACATATCAACTTTGGTTGCCCAATACCCTGTGCAATTTATTACTCTAGGAACACAAAATAAGAGGTAGATATCCAAGAGTTGGAGATGTACAGTAATGGCAGGGAACCTATTAGATACTACTCTGGTTGATTTTCTTCAAGGAACTTCAGCAGCCTAAAAGAAAAAACAAAACAAAAACAAAATAATCCCCGAAGCCCTGAGAAGCAGGCAAGGAACTGGTTAGTGAGATCAAAACTAGGCAGTGGAGTATAATGGAGAACAATGAAAAGAAGGCAAATGAAGCACTTACTCTGTAATTTGGGAATAGTTTCCCCTGGGTAGAAATGCTAAGGAGAATATGAATTCAAAATCAGATAACAGGTCAGAAAACATACCTATCAAAATGTCATCCCAAGAAGGGATGCTGGCAGAGACCAGGAGATCCAAACAAGGAAATGTCAGCCAGAAAAGGAATAGAATGCAGGCATTGGTTTGAAAAGCTTATCTTTCCTGCCTACCATTTTATCATTATGGAGTGTTACAGAGTTATTGCCTTCACTGCCCTTGGCATGGTAACAATTTAAGCCCTTCTAAACACTTAGGAAAATTACCCAGTCTTGGGAATAGATCTTCTTAATTTTCCCAAATCAACATCTCTTTATCCATCAAATATTTTGAAAATCAGACATGTTACACAAATAATGTTCCTTTTCTTTTTCTTGTCCATACGGGCAGAACATAAGACCATGCTTCTCCACAATATCTGAACTATTTATTCATTATATCCTTACTTCCCTAGATTCCATGTGAACCATAATTGGCAACACTTTAAAATCTTACTCTCTTTTAAATCAAACCAAATCATTATGGAATACTATGAAAACCTCTTCTACTTAGCCACACTGTGGGAAACTTGCTACTGCTTTTCTCTAAATGTTAGACATAATTTTCCATGAGAAAGAAAAGTCTATCAGTAAAAGTCACAACCTCAAGGAATCCCCCAGTCCCCCACCCACCCCCAAAGGAAAGGTAAAACTATTAAGCATTTTTGTGTCTTTTAGATGTTTCCATACATCCTCTGTAATTCATAATGAAAAAACAATTTCTAGAAGAGCAAGGTGGATGAAAAACTAAAGGCACTGATATTAAAATTAATCCCAGTATTAACAGAAGTGATTGAGCATCCTACTTTGGGGAACGCCTTTTACTAGGTGCTTGAAGATCATTTAGAAGAACAGCATAAGACATTATGTTGGAGAAGCCTGCACAACATGTTTTAATATGTCAAAGCCAACTTTGCAAGCCCCAGAATTCCTAAAATATTTCATATCCACCAGATACATATGTGTGTACACACACACACACACACACACAAACACACACATATACCATCCTCGCTTTACCTACCCCAACCCCAAATGTAACTAACCTGCCGGGGGCTGGGAGAACACAGTCACAAATTGCCTTCTCAGACTGCGCCTGATTCTCTCACACTTCTCTGGCTGAGAGACCAGAAATGACCACATTACTCAGAGCCCCCAAAATGTGTATATTGTTCTACAAAGCCTGACATAATCGCACAGGAAACATTCGGCGCTCAGCCGGAGCTTGCTGAAATGATCTCTCCCAACAAAAATGAGTTGCAAGCACATTATTAAAGGGTTGGAAACTCCAGATAGCAAATGTGACTTTCATTAGAGGATTAATCAGCTTAAATATTAATTCAACACTCTGGACAAGCAAAAGCTGTGAATTCATGAGGGCTAACAAAGAACTTGACAGAAAAGAACAACTTTCTAGGAACCTCAGGCACTGAGAAATTCAGCTGTCGACATTCATCTTTCTGACTGTTGCTGTACCAAAGAGTGATGTGTTCACATTGGAGGCTGGATGAAAATGTGCTGCTGTGATAGTTTAAACATCACTCAGGCATTGTCACAGCTGCTGTTCTTGTAGCTTGGTACTTATTTAATGTGTGTGATATCAGTTCAGACATTCTCACTCTCACTGCATCAATACAATAATTATAGCCTGTTCCTGACCTAGGGGCATTTTACCAAAATCACGCTCATTCATTTTGCAGATGCTGAAACCCCATCGGATTTTCATTTAGTGAATATTTTTGTCATTCTTACCAACATGACAGTTAGTGTGTTTCAGAGGCTAACCTGCTGCAAGCAGGAGTCAGAACATTGAATGCGATTTCCAGGTCTGCCAGAATCTCTCAATTGAGATTTTAGACAAATCGCTTTGACTTCTTGGACCTCTGTTTTCTCATCCGAACCTCCCTTTATCATCACTCTCCAAGTCTTAGAGGGAGGCTTTGAAAATGAATACAGGATGTCATAGGAAGACAAATCTGTAATTTATTTATTAGTATATCTGTAATTTATTTATAATAATGTCGGTCTCCCCCTCTAGACTGGGACCCCGTGTGGGCAGGGAATGTTTGTGATGTTGTTTTGTACTCCCCCAAGTGCTTAGTACAGTGATTTGCACACAGTAAGCACTCAATAAATATGACTGAATGAATGAGTAGGGAGATGAATAGGGAGAGTGTGAGGAATCTTGTCTAGCAAAACCCAATATAATAATACTGTAAACTAAAAATGGAACAACGTAGAAGGGCTTGGATCTCCTGATATAGAGGGACTTTTTCTTTGCCCTGGTCAAACAGCATCATCATCAGTGGCATATATTGAGCACTTCATATGTGCTGAGCTAATGTGGACAAAAATCACCTGTGTGCTTCACTATGTGCTGCTCCCCTCCCCACCCTTCTACTTGCTCACTGTTCTGGGTACCCCAGCGGGAACCTGACTGGCAGGGATAAGACAGTGTGAGTAGAACAAGGCAAACCACTATCCCTGTAATCAATTCCTCCACGTAGGTTCTCAGCCCTTAAGTGTAGCTACTGATGCTCATCCACCATTCCTGATGAGGGACTCTCTCACTGTGGGACACAGCACTATATTAGGTGCCAGAGAATGTACAACATACATTCAAAGAGGAGGTCCCTTCCCTCAGGGAACTTATATTTTAAAGGAGGAGATATGAGGACATAAATTAGCATATTTACAATAAAATATTCGACACACTGGTCACTGATTAGCTGTAAGAGAACAAACATAAAGAGACTACAATAAGATGGAAACTCATTAATCTTCTTAATACAATGAACAGTTCAGACACTTCCGGGCATTTTGGTACAAGACTTATGGTTAGACAGTCAATCAATCAATTGTATTAACTGAGCACTTACTATGTTCACAGCTCTGTACTAAGCGCTTGGCAGAGTACAATTCAACGGAATTAGCAGACATGTTACCGGGCCATAATGAGCTCACAGTCTAGACAACCAACTTCTTTCCTTTAGAAATCATGCTGAGCCCCTTCTGCCCATTCAAGCTATGCTTTTCTGTTCTGTCATAGCGCTTTATTAAACATGGCTAAAATCTCATTACAGCTCACATAATTCTACACAATACCAATTGGTACAAAACACAACTACTTTAATTCATCAATCTATTAATCATATTTAGGGAGTGCTTGCTGTATACAGAACACTGTACTAAGTGCTTGGGAGAGTACAATGTAACAGAGATGGCAGACACGTTCCCAGCGCATAAGGAGCTCACAGTCTAGAGTGGGAAACAGACCTTACAATAAATTATGGATTATGTACATAAGTGCTGAGGGTGGAGTGGAAAAAGGGTACAAATTCAAGTGCAAAGATAAAGAGGGAGGGTGTAGGAGAAATGAGGGCTTAGTTGGGGAAGGTGCCTTGGAGAAGATGTTTGCCCAGTCAGAACATTCAGTCATTCATTCAATCATATTTATTGAGTGCTTTAGTGTGTGCAGAGCACTCTACTAAGCGCTTGGAAAGTACAGTTCAGCAATAAAGAGAGACAATCCCTGCCCACACCCAACTTACAGTCTAGAACAGTTCTGGGGCTCCTTTTCTTTTTAAGGAGAATTGCATTTTAACTTCTAAATTTACATTTTTATGTATTTGCCTAGGCACTCTCACAGTAAAGGTGTGTGCTTTAAAAATCCAAATCATGACAAACAAAATTAAAAGAAAATAAACACAAGCAAACAAAAGCCTCCAATTTCAAGTCATGAACACCGAAAATAAAACTTTCAGAGAAGCAGCACTGCCTAGTGGATAGAGCATGGGGCTGGGAGTCAGAAGAGCCTGAGTTCTTATTCCGCTCCCTCACTAATCTGTTGTGTGACCTTTGGCAAGTCACTTAACTTCTCCATGCCTCAGTTTCTTGTAAAACGGGAATTAAGACTGTGAGCCATTTGTGGGACAGGGACTACGTCCAACCTGAATATCTTATATCTATCCCAGTGCTTAGAACAGTGCCTGACACTTTGTAACCATTTAACAAATACCACAGTTTACTATTATTACCTCACTTCCCTACCAATTTTGTCCTATAGTCCACAGATTACTAACGCCTCCATTAATCAGTTCAGAGTTCCACAGTTCCACTGTTTGAGATCCCCCTCAGGTGTCTAGGTGTCCATGACCCCATTTGAGAAACAGTGGGCTTTGGTACTGCTCTTCAGCGTAGTTAAACTCTTCCCTCCGGGATGGAGTCTGAGAAAATGCGTGGTTCTTTCCTTACAGGGCTATGGGGCAGTCTCAAACAGCTTGTTGCCTGTTAGCAGGGTGGTGTTCCAGCTCTGTCACAAACTATTTACCACACTGTGCTCCTTGGGCCAGAAATTCATTCCTGTCTACTATAACTCATAGGATCCAGTTTTCCTTTTCACCTAAAATCTGTTCAGTGTATCTTTGGCTTTGTTTACATTTCCTTCGAGTCCTTTGTACACCCCAGCATATAGCATACAACGCCCTCATAATGACTCACTGGGAGTGACACAGGTCCCGGCGTCCCCACTTCCAGCCTTGCATCATGATTCAAATTAATAGAAATTCTGTACTAATAAGTTGTCAGAACACTAACAGTGATGATTACTAATCATTATAACTTACTATACAATTACATGTAAGGGCTGCGTTTCCGGGCAGTTCCTCCACCCTTCCCTTTTCATTGGATCTGTGAACGAGAAGAGTTTAATATGTGGAGGCAATCATGGTGACTATTATACAAATTGCGGGTGTGTGTGTGTGTCTGGGGCGGGGTGGGGCGGGGAAGAGGAGGCAGGGAGGGGATACTACAGTACTCTGCACTCAGTAAGTGCTCAATAAATATGATTGAACAATTAAGCCTAAAGTGTCAAGAGATTTTGAAAAATCCCAAACCTGCTCATGAAGGA
The DNA here is from genome assembly GCF_004115215.2 of Ornithorhynchus anatinus. Lineage (NCBI taxonomy): Eukaryota > Metazoa > Chordata > Mammalia > Monotremata > Ornithorhynchidae > Ornithorhynchus > Ornithorhynchus anatinus. Next base: position 23,553,012 of record NC_041742.1, on the reverse strand, counting down.
TACTCTTTCCTAAACTCTGATTCTTCAGGTGTAAAGGGAGAACATTAGATTTAATGGAGATATCTAAGTGAACCTAGGGAAGTTAAAAAATAGTCTAAATCAGTACCATGGAAACCGTTACTAACTGATTACAAAGGGAGCACAATATCGTCAACATAAATGGTACATAGTAAGGGCCTACTGAGTTTTAAGCACTGTATTAAGTGCTTGGGAAACTACAGCAGAAGCAAGAAACATGACCCCTGTCCTCCTGGAGCTTACAGTTTAATGTGGTGGAGAGACAGGCAAAATGGATGGGGCAAGAGGAAAAAAATGGATTTAACATGCCTTGGCTCATTTATTAAATTTTCCAATACTATTCTTCTATGGGACGGGACTAAAGCAAATTCTCACTGTCTAATCAGCATCTGTCACTGCCACAGATTTAGTGGTGTACGCAACTAGTCCTTAATGACACAATTTTTGGAAAAGAAGTGTACCTACTCCTTGTTCTGGTTTGGGTTTTTTTACCTCAATCAAAGGAAGCAAAGGTTCTGTTGTCAGAACTAGGCAAGACTAGAAATTGGCCCATAAAACAGCACTCCCCTATACAGTCTATGAGGTGATATTTTTGTGTTTTCAGACACCAACTCACATCAGTGGTGAGATTTATGCCATAAAACTATGTCCTGGATGGCATCTAGGAAAACTCTCCCAGGCTTCATGAAGGACATAATTCATTGCACTTTCTGAGACTCCGCCAAAAACTTGTGTGAGACAGAGCAGCACACCGCCATCAGTTTCAATCAACCAGTGGGACATGTGCAACTTTGCCAGGACGTCGCAGGAATCAAAGCCTCATTGCAAGAGCCAAAAAGAACACACATTTTAAGGCTTGAGTGTTGGTTTCTGCTGTGAAGAAAAAGACAGCTGTCTTTTGCAGATATACTTGGAAAGTTCTGAAAATGGTTGATTTTTTTCAACTGGCTCTGTAGTAGGTATTTGCAAAATGTTCTGCCACCAACTGCCGCACCAGCTGATTTTCCCCGTTGAGTGGCGGAGTAGTTCATGACATTGCACAGAAAATTTTTTCTCATTTGATTAGCAGTAAATCCACAGTAGAAGGCCCATTATCAATGGTTAAATCATAAGACTGGCTTTCGGAGTTCTCTCAGAAAGAAGATAGAGTGTATTGATTGCCCACTTACTCATACAATATTTGTTTTAAATGAAAAGTGACTGGATTAGAAGGATTCAGGTGGGAAATTTGATTCTAAATCCCTTCTCCAAAACTCAATAAAACCTTTTCGGTTGACCAGTAGCTTGGGAAAAAGTTTATACAAATAAAATCTTCAAAAACAAATCACTCTTTGCGGGCACTTTTGTCTGTACTTTCTAACTGATTCTAGAGGACCTTGTATCCTTTGCTATATTAGACTGGGCCTTCCTGTCAACTTCACTGAGACCAACAATGAAAGCCTGTGAAAACTGCTAAACCAGAAAAACATGTGATATCATATAGAGAATGAGACGTTATTGACTTATCAACAGCTCAACACTGCACTTGACTTGCCAACTCTGAGTCACTATCATAATAAGCTTTTATTAAATCCCCTCCAGCTTCTAGTGTCGGGCCAGGAGCTACGGAAAGTCTTCAAAGGCAGACAAAAGTCGTACACTGGAAGTTTACTAGTGATGCCATTAATTGAGGAAACAAAAATGCAGACTTAAATTCAAGTCCTCAACTTTCAAATATATTGAAATATACATAAACTCAAATATAAATTTTAGTCAGAAATCAACACATTTAATGGATTCTAGAAAATAAATGTTTCACCATTTGAATGAAGTTGAGCCACTCCTTCCACACTGAGCTAGGAGTGTTGAAAATGTTTTCCCAGACAAATGGAATCGAAAGGTAAAGGGGGCTTTTTATGGTATTTGTTAAAGGGTTTACTTTGTTATTCCCAAAATCAGGTTTGACCAAAGTATCTACACAGCTGAAACCTGCAGTAAGGTTCAAGAAAGGAGACTGTATTACAGACAACACCGTGACCTGAATCAAACACACTCTCTATTTTAAAACTTACTGCCTTTGACACATTGATTTGGTTTTAAATGCTATATTGAGTTTGGGGAGAAAAAAGGCTGCAAATCTCCTTGGACATTAAAACAATGTTTTTATGATTTACTGGAAAAGAGTTGAGTACAAAGTTCATTTTTGCTTAAAATTGTGTGAAATGAGAAATGAATGGAAATGTACTTAGCAAAATATGCTTTGAATTGAAGACAAAAATATTTGAACAACAGTTTGAGGTCTCTGGCAAACTCAAAACTAAACCACGTTCATACCTCCCTACTATACCTAGACCCAGAGAGTTATAATTAATTATATACTGAAATTAATGTTTATGAGCACTGTTCCCTTTGGATAAAAGCATAAAGAATCTAAGAAAATATTGGGAACTTTCTAACATTTTCCAATGGTTCTGTGTCTGCTTCAGCAGAAGCAAAACTTTAACATATACATAAAAAAACCAGGCCTCTCGACTTTTGTTATGTACGCTATACATAACGTTCTCCCCTTCTAGACTGTAAGTTCGTTGTGGGCAGAGAATGTGTCCAACTCTGTTCTCCTGTACTCTTCTAAGCGTTAAATTGCTTAATACAGTGCTCTGCCTGCAGTAAGCACTCAATAAATATGACTGATTTTGCACTTTTACCTTAATGAACTTGTAACTATCTACGAAAAGAGAATAGATACTTAGTACTTTGTTTCTATTTTTGTACTACAATCCGGATGTGAGCCATTCCTTAAGTATTATGCCCTTCAAAACCCAAAACACATTCCTTCCACCATTATAGTTTTAGAAATTTGTATCAGGGATGGAAGCATTAGAAATATTTAATTTACACTTAAAAATGCCAAAACCAATAAAACATAAACAAACATCTGATAAAAACCAGTTAGAGGTACCATATGCCATTTTTCCAAATGGGAATCAAATGCAACACTCTTGTAACTTTCTCTCCTCGACAATAGATCCATAGGATCATAGTGGGAATGAATATCTGCAGTTTTGCTGTTGTTCATTATTTCCTGTGAAGCTAGTTAGGAGGTTTGGGGGCGGAGGGGGCTGGGGGCGAAGCTGTAGAGTGTCATGGGTCAAGCGTGAGTCACCAGCTAGTTGTGGGCAGGGCATCTGCCTGTTAATTGTTGTACTGTACTCTCCCAAGCACTTAGTGTTCTACACACAGTAAGTGCTCAATAAATACAATTGAATGAACCGTGTTCCCTGCCATAACAAGCTTACAGTGAAGAGACAAGCTTATTCATTCAATAGTATTTATTGAATGCTTACTATGTGCAGAGCACTGTACTAAGCGCTTGGAATGTATAAATCGACAACAGATACAGTCCCTGCCCTTTGACGGGCTTACAGTCTAATCGGGGGAGACGGACAGACAAAGAACAATGGCAATAAATAGAGTCGAGGGGAAGAACATCTCATAAAAACAATAGCAAATAAATAGAATCGGGGTGATGTACATCTCATTAAACAAAATAAATAGGGTGATGAAGATATATACAGTTGAGCGGACGAGTACAGTGCTGAGGGGAGGGGAAGGGAGAGGGGGAGGAGCAGAGGGAAAGGGGGGAAAAGAGGGTTTAGCTGCGGAGAGGTGAAGGTGGGGGTAGAGGGAGCAGAGGGAAAAGGGGAGCTCGGGTCTAGAGACTAAGGAACACCTCTACCAACTCCTGTTATATTGTACTCTCCCAGGCACTTTAGTACAGTGCTCTACACGCAGTAAGTGCTCAATAAACATGATGGATTAAGTACTGATTAATGGATTACAGAACAGGCATGACCTGGAAAGTAATGGAAAGCTGGCGGAGAAAAGACCGGGGTGGACTCGACAGATTTGCATTTCACTTGAAATCGACTTCATTGAAGGGTCAGGGCATTAGTGTGGTGTGGTGGAAATCATTTAATCAAACAATCATAATTACTGAGCAGCGCAGCTCAGTGGAAACAGCACGGGCTTTGGAGTCATAGATCAGGGGTTCGAATCCAGCCTCTGCCACTTGTCAGCGGTGTGACTTTGGGCAAGTCACTTCACTTCTCTGTGCCTCAGTTACCTCATCTGTAAAATGGGGGCTGGGAGCCTCATGTGGGACAAGCTGAGGCCCCTGTATCTACCTCATCGCTTGGAACAGTGCTCTGCACGTAGTAAGCGCTTAACAAATACCAACATTATTACATAGGATTGGAGGAATGAATGGAAATGATGGTTATTGGTATAGTTTTGCCCACCTTACCCTCCTGAGGGAGTTGAGTCTCTGGCTGAAACGGGGTCCCGAGTGGCCCGGTATTGGTGCCCCGCTCCAAGGCCCTCGACCCTCCTTGGCGGGGAGGGGGGACAGGTTTGGGGTGGCCGCAGCGTTTGGCGCATTGTAGGGGTGCAAGGCCTCGCAGGTGCCTCCACGTGGGCCGGGCCCTGGGGCTTGACACCCCCTGGAAAATGGGGCGTGAGAAGTGAGCGTGAGAAGTGCCTGGGCAGGCCCCGCTCTGCGCAGGCGTGGCCTCATTCATTCATCCATCCATCCATTCATCCATCCATCCATCCATCCATCCATCCATCCATCCATCCATCCATCCATCCATCCATCCATCCATCCACCCATCCATCCACCCACTCATCCATCCATCCATCCATCCACCCACTCATCCATCCACCCACTCATCCATCCATCCATCCATCCATCCATCCATCCATCCATCCATCCATCCATCCATCCATCCATCCATCCATCCATCCCAGCGCTTAGAACAGTGCTCAGCACATAGTAAGCGCTTAACAAATACCAACATTATTATTATTATCCCATCGTATCTATTGAGCGCTTACTGTGTGCAGAGCGCTGTCCTAAGCGCTTGGAAATGGCTCGGGGGAAAGAGCCTGGGCTTCGGAGTCACAGGTCATGGGTTCGACTCCCGGTTCTGCCACTTGTCATCTGGGTGACTGTGGGCAAGTCACTTAACTTCTCTGGGCCTCAGTAACCTCATCTGTAAAAGGGGGATTAACTGTGAGCCTCACGTGGGACAACCTGATTCCCCTGTGTCTCCCCCAGCGCTTAGAACAGTGCTCGGCACCTGGTAAGCGCTTAACAAATACCAACATTATTATTATTATTATTATAACTGTGAGCCTCACGTGGACAACCTGTTGACCTTGTATCTACCCCAGCGCTTAGAACACTGCTCTGCACATAGTAAGCGCTTAACAAATACCAACATTATTAAAGTGCAGTTCGGCAACAGATAATAATACTGGAATTTGCTAAGCCCTTACTCTGTGCCCAGCGCTGTTCTAAGCGCTGGGGTGGATACAAGGCCATCAGGTGGTCCCCCGTGGGGCTCCCAGTCTTCATCCCCATTTTCCAGATGGGGTCACTGAGGCCCAGAGAAGTGAAGTGACTGGTCAAAGGTCACCCAGCTGACAAGCGGCAGCAATCCCTACTGGACAATGGGCTCACAGTCTAGAAGGTGGAGGAGGGAGACAGGCATCAAAACAACTATACATGCAAACACATGTTCATTCATTCACTCATTCATTCAATAGTATTTATTGAGCGCTTACTATGTGCAGAGCACTGTAGTAAGCGCTTGGAATGGACAAATCGGTAACAGATACAGTCCCTGCCCTCTGACGGGCTTACAGTCTAATCGGGGGAGACAGAGAGACAAGAACAATGGCAATAAATAGAATCGAGGGGAAGAGCATCTCATTAAAACATAGCAAATAAATAGTAATAATGTTGCTATTTGTTAAGCGCTTACTATGTGCAGAGCACTGTTCTAAGCGCTGGGGTAGATACAGGGTATAGAATCAGGGTGATGCACATCTCATTAACAAAATAAATAGGGTAAATGTGGATTATATACCTACACATACATGCATACATATATGTTAAACTCGATGGGGCGGGCCCAGTGCTTGGCCGAGAAAGGGAAGGGAGGGGTGGAGGGAGGAATAATAATAATAATGTTATTTGTTAAGCACTTACTCTGTGCCAAGCACTGTTCCAAATCCTGGGGTAGATACAAGGTCAGCAGGTTGCCCCACGTGGGTCTCACAGTCTTCGTCCCCCGTTTCCAGAGGAGGGAACTGAGGCAGAGATAATTTAATAGCCCCCCTCTAATAATAATAATGATGGTATTTAAGCGCTTACTATGTGCCAAGCACTGTTCTAAGCACTAGGGTAGATACAAGGTCAGCAGCTTGCCCCACGTGGGGCTCACAGTCTTCATCTCCCGTTTACACATGAGGGAACTGAGGCAGAGAGAATGTAATAGCCGCCCTCTAATAATAATAATGATGGTATTTAAGTGCTTACTCTGTGCCAAGCACTGTTCTTCCCCTTGACTCTGTTTATTGCCATTGTTCTTGTCTGTCCGTCTCCCCCGATTAGACTGTAAGCCCGTCAAACGGCAGGGACTGTCTCTATCTGTTGCCGACTTGTTCATCCCAAGCGCTTAGTACAGTGCTCTGCACATAGTAAGCGCTCAATAAATAAATACTATTGAATGAATGAATGAATGAATGAATTATAAGCGCTGGAGTAGATACAAGGTCAGCAGGTTGTCCCACGTGGGTCTCACAGTCTCCATCCCCATTTTACAGAGGAGGTCACTGAGGCAGAGACAATTTAAGTAACTAGCCCCCCTCTAATGATAATAATGATGGTATTTAAGCGCTTACTCTGTGCCAAGCACTGTTCTAAGTGCTGGAGTAGATAGAAGGTCAGCAGGTTGTCCCCCGTGGGTCTCACAGTTTCCATCCCCATTTTACAGAGGAGGTCACCGAGGCAGAGAGAATTTAAGTAACTAGCCCCCCTCTAATGATAATAATGATGGTATTTTAAGTGCTTATGCTGTGCCAAGCACTGTTCTAAGCGCTGGAATAGACAGAAGGTCAGCAGGTTGTGCTGCTCCCAGTGGGGCTCCCAGTCTGCATCCCCATTTTATGGAAGAGGTCACTGAGGCCCAGAGAAGTTAACGGGTTGGCCAAGGTCACAGAGCTGACAGGTGGCGTTGGGGAGGATTAGAACCTCTGACCCGAGCCCCAGGCGGGCTCTTTCCCCTCAGCCAGGGGGCTTCTGTGAAGGGGGCCGAGGGCCGTGGGCAGGCCTCTTTCCCTGAGCTCACCTCCTCCAAGAGGCCTTTCCAGACTGAGCTTCCCCTTTTCCCTCTGCTCCCCCTTCACCTCCCCTCAGCTAAGCCCCCTTTCCCTCTGCTCCTTCCCCTCCCCTCAGCACATAGCACAAATATATATATTTATGAACCTATTTATTTTAATGAGGTGTCCATTCCCTTCATTCTATTTATCGAGCTTAAGTTGTCTTGTTTTTGTCTGTCTCCCCGAATTAGACTGTGAGCCCTTCAAGGGGCCGGGGTGGTCCTCTATCTGTTGCCGAACTGTCCATTCCAGGCGCTTAGTCCAGCGCTCTGCACATAGTCAGCGCTCAATAAATCTATTAATTTGTTATTGTTTTAATGAGATGTTCTTCCCCTTGATTCTATTTCTTGCTATTGTTTTTGTCTGTCTCTCCCGATTAGATTGTAAGCCCTTTGAAGGGCAGGGACCGTCTCTGTTACCGATTTATCCATTCCAAGCGCTTAGGACAGTGCTCTGCACAGAGAAGCAGCATGGCTCAGTGGGAAGGGTCCGGGCTTAGAAGTCAGAGGTCATGGGTTTGAATCCTGGCTCTACCACTTGTCAGCTGGGTGACTGTGGGCAAGTCACTATGTGACTGTGGGCAAGTCATTTAACTTTTCGTGCCTCAGTTACCTCATCTGTCAAATGGGGATTCACTGTGAGCCTCATGTGGGATGACCTGATTAGCCTGTATCTATCCCAGCGCTTAGAACAGTGCTCTGCTCATAGCAAGCGCTTAACAAATCCCAACATTATTATTAACTTCTCGGTGCCTCAGTTCCCTCATCTGTCAAATGGGGATTCACGGTGAGCCTCACGTGGGACAACTTGATTACCTTGTATTTACCCCAGCGCTTAGAACGGTGCTCTAACAAAGCCATGGCTCAGTGGAAAGAGCCCGGGCTTGGGAGCCAGAGATCATGGGTTTGAATACCGGCTCTGCCACTTGTCAGCTGTGTGACTGTGGGCAAGTCACTTCACTTCTCTGGGCCTCAGTTCCCTCATCTGCAAAATGGGGATTGACTGTGAGCCTCACGTGGGACAACCTGATTACCCTGTATCTAGCCCAGCGCTTAGAACAGTGCTCTGCACATAGTAAGCGCTTAACAAATACCAACATTATTAACAAGGGTACAGTCTAGAGGGGTGCTCTAGAATATAAGCTTGTAGAGGGCAGGGAATGTGTCTACCAATTCCGTGGTATTGTACGTTTAATACAGTGCACAGCACACACTCTGAGCCTCAAGTGGGACAACCTGATTTCCCTGTCTCTGTGCCTCAGTTCCCTCATCTGTAAAATGGGGATTAACTGTGAGCCTCAAGTAATAATGTTGGTATTTGTTAAGCGCTTACTATGTGCAGAGCTCTGTTCTAAGCCCTGGGGTAGAAACAGGGGAATCAGGTTGTCCCACATGGGGCTCACAGTCTCAATCCCCATTTTACAGATGAGGTAACTGAGGCACAGAAAAGTTAAGTGACTTGCCCACAGTCACCCAGCTGACAAGGGGCAGAGCTGGGATTCGAACTCATGACCCCTGCCTCCAAAGCCCGTGCTCTTTCCACTGAACCACACTGACCACCCTGTTATCTATCCCAGCGCTTAGAACGGTGCTCTGCACAGAGTAAGCGCTTAACAAATACCAACATTATTATTATTATGATTATACCAACATTATTATTATTATTAGTATACCAACATTATTATTATTATAGTAGGCGCTCAATAAATACTATTGAATGAACGATGAAGGAAGGAGGGCCGGGGCCACGGCGGGCGCCTGGGTGCGGCCTAGCGATAAGTGCTGAGTCACGGTGAGCTGGGTCGGTGGGGCTTCGGCTGTTCGGCTGTTCGGCTGTTCGGCTGTTCGGCTCTTCGGCTCCTCGGCCTCCCTCCGCCGGCTCAGCCTCGTTATAAGGAGGAGGCCGCTCCCACCCTGTTGCTCGGCCAGGAGGACGCCCCAGGTACCGTACTGGCCTCCTCTCCATCCCCCCTTTCCCCCTGCACCGGCTGCCCTCCAGCCCTGCTCCCTCCACCTGTCAACCCTCCTGTGACCTTGGCCCAGACACTTCTCTGACCCTCAGTTGCCTCGTCTGGAAAATGGGGATAGCATCATCATGATAATTATGATTATTGCCAGGGATGGGGTTTGCCTTTAGTCGAAGGTGCTGGTGAACTTCGTCTCGTACTCATTTTCCTTTTTATTAAGCGCTTAGGGTGTGCAGAGCAGTGTAATAATAATAATAATGTTGGTATTTGCGTTTAGATAAAGGTGGTGGTGAACTATGTCTTGTACTCATTCGTTGTCCTATTTATTAAGCGCTTAGGGTGTGCAGAGCAGTGTAATAATAATAATAATGTTGGTATTTGCGTTTAGATAAAGGTGGTGGTGAACTATGTCTTGTACTCATTCATTGTCCTATTTATTAAGCGCTTAGGGTGTGCAGAGCAGTGTAATAATAATAATAATGTTGGTATTTGGGTTTAGATGAAGGTGGTGGTGAACTATGTCTCATACTCATTCATTGTCCTATTTATTAAGCGCTTAGGGTGTGCAGAGCAGTGTAATAATAATAATAATGGCATTTGGGTTTAGATGAAGGTGGTGGTGAACTATGTCTTGTACTCATTCATTGTCCTATTTATTAAGCGCTTAGGGTGTGCAGAGCAGTGTAATAATAATAATAATGTTGGCATTTGCGTTTAGATGAAGGTGGTGGTGAACTATGTCTTGTACTCATTCGTTGTCCTATTTATTAAGCGCTTAGGGTGTGCAGAGCAGTGTAATAATAATAATAATGTTGGTATTTGCATTTAGATGAAGGTGGTGGTGAACTATGTCTCGTACTCATTCATTGTCCTATTTATTAAGCGCTTAGGGTGTGCAGAGCAGTGTAATAATAATAATAATGTTGGTATTTGCGTTTAATAATAATGTTGGTATTTGTTAAGCACTTACTATGTGCAGAGCACTGTTCTAAGCCCTGGGGTAGATACAGGGTAATCAGGTTGTCCCACGTGAGGCTCACAGTTAATCCCCATTTTACAGATGAGGGAACTGCGGCACAGAGAAGTGAAGTGACTTGCCCACAGTCACACAGCTGACAAGTGGCAGAGCTGGAATTCGAACCCATGACCTCTGAGTCCCAAGCCCAAGCTCTTTCCACTGAACCACGCTGCTTCCCCTTGTTTAGATGAAGGTGGTGGTGAACTATGTCTCATAGTCATTGTCCTATTTATTAAGCGCTTAGGGTGTGCAGAGCACTGTAATAATAATAATAATGTTGGTATTTGCGTTTAGTTGAAGGTGGTGAACTATGTCTCATACTCATTCACTGTCCTATTTATTAAGCGCTTAGGGTGTGCAGAGCACTGTAATAATAATGTTGGCATTTGTTAAGCGCTATGTGCAGAGCACTGTTCTAAGCACTGGGGTAGATACAGGGTAATCAGGTTGTCCCACGTGAGGCTCACAATCTTCATACCCATTTTACAGATGGGGTAACTGAGGCCCAGAGAAGTGAAGTGACTTGCCCACAGTCACACAGATGACAAGTGGCAGAGTCCACATTCGAACCCACGACCTCTGACTCCCAAGCCCGGGCTCTTTCCATTGAGCCACGGTGCTTCTCTGTACTCAGTGCTTGGGAAAGGAGGATACAAGGATCAACCGTAACAATCCCTGCCCACAAGGAGCTCGATTTTATGGTTCCTCTAGACTGTAAGCTCCTTATGGGCAGGGAAAGTGGCCATTAATTCTGTGGTAATGTGCTCAACCAAAAGCTTAGTACCGTGCTCTGCACATGGCTCTCAATAAACACCATTGACTGATTAATAATTACAAAAGTAATAATAATTATATTTGCTAAGCGCTTACTATGTGCCAAGCACTGTTTTAAGTACCAGGGTAAATAGGACTTAGTTTGGACACAGTCCCTACCTCAAGTGGGCCACACACTCTTAATCCCCATTTTACAGATGAGGCCCAGAGAGGTTAAGTGACCCGCCTAAGGTCACACAGCAGACGTGTGGCAGAGTCAGGATTAGAACCCAGGTCTCTCTGACTCCCTCGCCGGCTGTGCTCTATCCATGTAACTACACTGCTTGATTCCTACCTAATGCTTGCAGAATGCTTTCCAGTTTCTATTCTTTACTCCCCACCGCAGTAGTGTTGGTGACCTACTTAAAGTCACTAGAGTCCACTGCAGTGCTTAGCACGTTGCTTAGCCCTTCATGAACTACTGTTATTATTCCCATGTCCTTCAGAAGCTAGAATTATCTGATTCACACACGGCGATGGGTTCCCCCAAGAAAGTCATCCTGACCGTCTTAAGCCAGGAGCAGTCAGAAGGCGTTGGCGCTCGGGTTCGGAGGAGCATTGGCAGGCCTGAGGTACAGTGTGTTTTCTTAATGTTTCTCACCCCTCTCTGTCATCTAGCGGGTGGTCGACAGGGGACAGAAAACCAAGATGATATATGATGGAGGAGCTTCAGGTACCAAGTGTCATTTATAAAATGGGCTTAATGACTCATCTGTCAGACTCCTTTTGGAATAGAGTATGGGCTTAAATATAATTATTATTATTAATCTCATCTGGGTAAGGATGGGAGGAGCCTCTGTTCCGAAGAATAGGTTTCGGAAAGCAATTTCTCTTTTGAGACTTCATGGTGATCTACTCCTTATTCCCTCCGGGAATGTAGACTCAGGTTCCAAACTCTTGAGTCTGTGTGTTGCTTAGCTACCGGGTATTTATTCGTTCCCCGTAATATTCATTCATTTAATCATATTTATCGAGCGCTTACCGTGTGCAGAGCTAACGGTAGTGGCTAAACACTGTGAAGTGCCAGGAACATGTACAATGTACATTTCCCATTACACTTCTTATCCCCTCCACACGCCCAAAGAGTCCAGGGGGTAGAGCGGCTCTAGCCTCTCCTCCTGCTTTCTGTGAGCCTGGTGTAATGCTGCACATGTCTGAGCAGGGAGTAATGGTAGTATTGATATTTATTGAGCACCCAATTGGTAGAACGGGTAATCACTCCCATTTTACAGATGGGGAAACTCAGGTGTAGAGAAATGAAGGGATTTACCCATTGTCGTGGAGCAGGCAAGAGGTAGAGCTGGGATTAGAACCCAGGTCCCCTGATTCCCAGGCCTGCATTCTTCCTACCTAGGCCAAACTGCTTCATCAAAATAAAGAAGGGACATGCTCCCTGCCCACAAGGAACTATTCAAGTCTTATTAAAGTCTTATTCAAGGCTATTCTGTATTCCCAGATAAACTGAAATCTGGCAGTGTTAAAACTGCCAAGGCACGTCCTGCAAGTAGTCACTGTTAGGTTAGTGGGCTGCAATTCACTAGTTGAGTATCATTAAACCAGTGTAATCTATCTGCTTTGAGATATTTTTGGCATGTGTTAGTTGAAGATTAATCAATTCTTTTTATTGAGTGCTTACTGTGTGCAGGGCTCTGTGCTAAGCACTCAGGAGAGTACAGTTTAACAGAACCGTAGAGTCGTAGACACGTTCCTTGCCCACAGTGAGCTTGCAGTCGAGAGGCAAGTGGATTGTTCAAATATGCAGGGGGAAACACACTCCCAGAAGAAATCAGAAGCATCTCTTAAACTCTTATATTCTTCCAAGTATTTAATAAAATGCTCATCTTAAATTAGCACTCGATAAATATCATCATTAGTTTATCTGAGGATCTCTTTTTTTAATCAGTGTAAAGGACAGGGAGACTGTCATCTGTGGCTGCAGCATGCTTGTGCCTTCCTATTTAAATGCTTTGAGAAGCCGTGTGTCCTGTGGAAAGAGGCCTGGGAGTTAGAAGATCTGGGTTCCAATCCTGGCTCTGCCACTTGTCTGCTCTGTGACCTTGGGCAAGTCACTTCACCTCTCTGTGCCTGTTACCTCATCGGTAAAATGGAGATTCAATACCTGTTCTCCTTCGTACTTAAACAGAACTCCATATGGGACCTGGTGATTTTTGAATACATTCCAGTACTTAGTGCAGTGCTTGGCATATACTAAGCACTTACATAGCATAAGAAAAAAATGCTTCCCACCTAAAATTCAGAAATAATACTGGCAACTAGCTCTCATTTAAAGGTATAGACTTATGGTTATGACAAGATTCCAGGCTCTGGCTACCTCCTCAACAAGTACTGGAACCCTAGGGAGTAGCGGGAGTACAAGGGCAGGGGTTTGGAGGGGAGAAAGATGAGACTGAGGTGCACTGAGTAGGTTAGTGTTCGAGGACCAAACTATGCGGGCTGGGTTGTCTTAGGAAACCAGAGAGGTAAGATAGGAGGGGCAAGCTGATGGAGTACTTTCAAACTAATGTATTTTCATTACCCTATTTATTTTGTTAATGAGATGTACATCGCCTTGATTCTATTTATTTGCTATTGTTTTAATGAGATGTTCGTCCCCTTGAGTCTATTTATTGCTTTTTGTTTTTGTCTGTCTCCCCCGATTAGACTGTAAGCCCGTTAAAGGGCAGGGACTGCCTCTATCTGTTACTGATTTACTGATCCAAGCGCTTAGCACAGTGCTCTGCACATAGTAAGCGCTCAATAAATACTATTGAATGAATGAATGCAGAGATGGATGGGCAACCACTGGAGGTTCTTGAAGAGTGGGGAAACATGGACTGAATTTTTTTTATTTTATTTTAAGAAAAATGATCTGCACAGCAGAGTGAGACAGGGAGGTCAGTGAGGCGTCTGATGCAGTAGTCAAGGAAGAGCAGGTATGGAGCCTGTGAGTTCCTTCTAGTTCAGGTGGCTTGGTAGAGAAAAGCAGCTCTTTGTCCATGGCTCTCTAAAACCCCAATCCGCACTTATTTACAGAGGGCTACTTAGGGTTCCACAGCTTGCTTAACCCGGTATCGCCCTCTCCTCTGTGGGCAGGGAATATGTCTACCAACTCTGGTCTGCTGTACTCTCCCAAGCACTTAGTACAGTGCCCTACACACAGTGGGTGCCCAATAAATACCGTTGATTCCACCAACATGACAGAAAAGCGGTGGCATTCACTGTTTCCTGTAGGTTTGGGATGAGCAGTGTGGCTTAATGGAAAGAGCATGGGCTTGGGAGTCAGAGACCTAAACTCCAACCCCGGCTGTCACTTGCCTGCCGTGTGACCTTGGGCAAGTCACTTCTCTGTCCCTCAGTATCCTCATATATAAAATTGGGATTAAATACCTATTATCCCTCCTATTTAGACTGTGATCCCCATGTGGTAAAGGGCCTGTGTTCCATCTGAGTATCTTGGGTCTATCCCAGTGCTTAGTAAAGTGCTTGGCATATAGAAAATACTTAACAAATACCATTATTCTTGCTATTAAATGCTGGAGAACAGGTAATTAGGGAAGAATGGGGGAAAGAAGAATGGGATAGGTTATTTGAGTGTGTTGGAGCAAGCTGAATAAGTCTGTCACAAAAATAAAATTCACAAAAGCATTGGAAAATGCGTCACCTATGAGTTAAAGCTGTGGAAACCGGCGTGATTTGACTCAGCATTTCATCTCACCAAATCGAATAAGATAACTGCCCCCCAAAGGAGGGAAGCTGATTTTTTTCTCTTCCTTCTCTCCTTGTCTAGTCTGGTGCCACTATAGGAAGCTTTGGGTGTCTCATATCATCTTCACCCTCTCTGCATCTCTTTCCAACCCCAACACCATCAGCAGACACAGACTGCTACATTCCTCTCAATGGATGTATTACAGATGTGGCTGAGTAGAACTGTTCATGTCTGACAGCACTTTCCAAAATTATCTGCTCACTGAGAGCTTTCTTGGACAGTGGACAGTATGGCAGCTAGTGGGTTATTTCCCAAATGCAGACTTGGATGTCTGTCATCGGTCATCGTTTAGCTTATCTGTATCTATCCCAGTGCTTACTACAGTGCTGGCCACAAAATAAGTGCTTAATAAATACCACAATTAATATTATTATTGCTTCAGCCTAGTAATAATGCTTACTCAGTATATAGTACAATGCACTTTATTAGCCACTTTTTGTATTGTACTCTTCTAATAATAATAATAATAATTATAGTTAAGTGCTTACTAAGTGGCAAGCACTGTTCTAAGCATTGGGGTAGATCACAGGTAATCAGATTGTCCCACGGTGGGTTCACAATCTTCATCACCATTTTACAGATGAGGTAACTGAGTCACAGAGAAGTTAAGTGACTTGCCTAATGTCCCACAGCAGACAAGTGGTGGAGCTGGGATTAGAACCCACATCCTCTCATTCCCAAACCCATACTCTTGCCACTAGACCATGCTGCATCTCTCCCAAATGCTTAATACAGTGCTCTGTACACAGTAAATACTCAATAAATACAATCGAATGAATGAACCACCTGGGGAAGTATAATAGATGCTCAAGACATGGTCCCTGCCTACGAGGAGTTTATGTTTTATCAGTGGGGAAATAACTATAAAAATACTGACACAGTGAAATTAGATTAAATGAATCTTCAGTCAAAAAAAATACCTATATGCACACAGAAATGCTGAGTGGTTAATAACTGTGAGCTCATCTTCTAGATTGAGTTCGTTGTGGGCAGGGAATTTCACTTTATTGTTGTATTGTACTCTCCCAAGCGCTTAGTACAGTGTTCTGCACACAGTAAGCAATAAATATGAGTGAATGAAGAAGTAAATACTTAAGGGCAAGAGGTAGCTGTCGGGGTTGTTGAAAACACAAAAATGTTATTTAAGTGCTTACTGAGCGCTAGCGTTGGGGTACATATGAAATAATCCTTTCAGACCATCCCTAGCCCGTAT
Organism: Ornithorhynchus anatinus; assembly: GCF_004115215.2. Lineage (NCBI taxonomy): Eukaryota > Metazoa > Chordata > Mammalia > Monotremata > Ornithorhynchidae > Ornithorhynchus > Ornithorhynchus anatinus. Next base: position 23,537,015 of record NC_041742.1, on the reverse strand, counting down.
GGGGCTTACAGTCTAAGGACAGGAGGGGAGAACAGATACTGAATCCCCACTTTACAGATGAGGAAAGTGTGGCACAGAGAATTAAGTGACTTGCACGAGGTCACACACAGCAGGGAAATACCGGAGCCAGGATTAGACTCCTGGTCTCCCGACTGCAAGACCTGCTCTCTTTCCTTGAGGCCATTTGATTTGGAGTGTAGATAATCCCAGAATCTAAATATATTCCATAAAATTAATACAGTCCCAACTGACCAGAGAGATGTGAAATTTTCTAATCCACCCAATAACTACTTGAATTTTCTTTTTATTTTAGCTAAGAAATTTGGATCCGTTTTTACTGTTCGATGAATTTAAAGGGGGCAGACCTGCTGGATTCCCAGACCATCCCCACAGAGGCTTTGAAACTGTGAGTAATTCTGCAGAGAAAGTATATGGTGTTAAAGCTTACACTTTCTGTCTTCCTGGAAGTGGAGAATGTTGTATTGCTTTTGTTACAAAAATCTATCTTTTCAGGACTGTAAATGTTAGGCCCAGACTTTCCCTTCAAGATGTTGGCTAGGGGTTGATGTTTGTGGAATTGTAAAAAAAAATGTGATTTTCAAGAGAATTACTTTTCCATGTGAATGGTACCAGAAAGTAAACACTTATGATTCATTGCAAATTCTTTTACATTTGTGTTACTCATTTTTTGATGTATACATTCAATCCCAAACATGAACTCTGTTCTTAAAAATAAACAAGTGGAAGTGACTGTTAGACATCAAAAAAATCAATTTGTTAAAAATAGTTTCAGTGAAATTATTATTTTCCAGAAAATTATTTGAGTGATTTTTATGTTAACAAAAGATTCTCAATAATGTGTTCCAGAGGAGATGATGTTGTGGTGAAATGTGAAATTGTAAAATTCTGATGTTAGTGGTGCAGAGAAGCGAAGCTTGTTGTGGACAGGGATTGTCACTGTTTATTGTTGTACTGTACTTCTCCAAGTGCTTGGTACAGTGCTCTGCACACAGTAAGTGCATAATAAATATGATTGAATGAATAAACAGTCTATTAATTATAACAGTATATTTGGGAGATTTGATGAAGACTAATAAAATATTTAAGCGTGTTGAGCAATGACATTGGAAAATTGAGGAAAAAAATGTTTCAGTTGTCTAAAAGCCCCAGAATTTTCTCAGGGCAAATGTGTAAAAATTCCCACAGTTGTGCACACCAGGTGTTGGGACTCTCCCAATCTGTACTCCTGAACCCTAGGCTGGTTCTTGGCATAGCCCAAGCTAACCTGGGTGTGGAAGAACTAGCATCGTAGTATTCCCTGTGCTGCCTCAGTTCCCCAATTTATAAAATGGGGATTAAATACCTGTTTCCCTCCCCTTTAGATCATGTGCCCCATGTGAGACAGGTATCCTGTCTGACCTGATTATCATGTTTCTCCCCACGCTTAGTACAGTGTATGGCAAAATTTTTTTTGGTCTTATTTTGCCAAGTCGTCTCCGACCCGTAGCGAGGCCACGGACACCTCTCTCTCAGAACGCCCCGCTCTCCATCTGCAGTGGTTCTGTTAGTGTAGCCAGAGAGTTTTCTTGGTCAAAATACAGAAGTGGTTTACCATCGCCTCCGTCCGTGCAGTAAACCTGAGCCTCCACCCTCGACTCTGTCCCGTGCCGCTGCTCCCAGCAGAGGGGAGTTTTGACGTGTAGCAGATTGCCTGCTACTCGCTAGCCACTGGCCAAGCTAGGAATGGAATGGGTAGGCCTCCGCTTGACTCTCCCTTCCGTAGTCTAGACTGGTAGAGTAATGGAAGCTCATGGCAAAGAGTGCTTAACAAATACCACAATTATTATTATAATAAACCACAAAACCTGTTCTCAGGTCCAAAACAGCTACCGTCCTTGGGCTATTTGTTGGCCAATCAACTACTTTGAGAATAATTCTGCCATTTCAGTGGCTTGTAATGGGATAAGGAAATGAACGTGTACAAGTACAGAATTATTTTGCTTTGACGGCACATTACTAGCAAACCCAGAAAAATCACCTCGGCTATAAATGAGGTGGGAACTGTCATTGATATTTTAGAGAGTCGACCTTCAGTCCAGAGACGCTGCTGCCCATGGGTAGAGTCTCTCCATGGGTGTAAATGTCACACGTGAATTGCTTGCACACTGTGCCCATGAAAATATAATCATGCATCTTCCCTGGCTGCCAGAAGCAGCGTGACCTAGTGGAAAGAGCAGAGGCCTGGGAGTCAGAGGATTCAAGTTCTATTTGTGGCCCCAAAGTTTGTCTGCTGTGTGACTTTGGGCTAGTCACTTGACCTCTCTGTGCCCAGATGGCTTTTAAATCGTACTCCCTCTTAATTAGACCGTGAGCCCTAGGTGGGACAGTCACAGTGATCTTTCTGATTATCTTATATCTACCCCAGCTCTTAGTACAGTGTTTGGTGCATATTAAGTGTTGGAGAAGCAGCGTGGCTCAGTGGAAAGAACCTGGGCTTCGGACTCAGAGGTCATGAGTTCGACTCCCAGCTCTGCCACTTGTCAGCTGTGTGACTGTGGGCGAGTCACTTCACTTCTCTGTGCCTCAGTTCCCTCATCTGTAAAATGGGGATTAAAAGTGTGTGAGCCCCATGTGGGACAACCTGATTACCCTGTATCTTCCCCAGCGCTTAGAACAGTGCTCTGCACTTAGTAAGCGCTTAACAAATACCAACATTATTAAGTGTTTAAAAAGTACCACGATTATCACTGCTATTATTACCAGCTGCCTGGGGAACTGGGCAAGAGGGAATGTGGGTGGATCAAGCAATCCATCACCACTACTGCAAAACATCTCAAGGGCATGCCCTTATGAGGTAGGATCTTCCCAGAAATGCTCATCTGAATGGCAAAAGGCAATCAGCGGTAGACAGTATCCCTTTGGATTCTTTTTATTTTTCCAAACTGCCCTGGTAGTTCATCATTTAGAAAGTAGATGAATTGTATTTGTAATGTGGTAGGAGTTAGGTTGGAGGTGATCAGACACTGAGCAAATGTAAAAATATTCAGAATGAATTTAGTTGTTTTGCCGATTGGGAATACCATTCCTAAAATTGTGCAACACCCAAGAGCAAACAGGATATTCAGGAATTGGTGACATTTAAATTTAGTTGTAAATTTCAAAAACGAAACAATAGTAATGTTTTGCTTCCTCTTGAAAATAATTTGTGTTTGGGACATGGCATGCAAAATTACCGGCACTTGGTAAATACAAGCCTAGGTTTTCTTGTGAACACACCCTAGGGAACAGAATAGCTTTGTTCTTCGGAACGAAAGCAAAAAGCTGGTTTTAGTTGGTACTGAGAAGCTTTGAAAAAACAGAACAAAAAACAACTTTCTCTTACCATAAACAAGTATACAAAGAAAAGGAGTAAAAAAAAAATATGCAAAAACTAAAATGCATATAAAACAGAAATCTAAAACCGCTTACCTGGACTGTAAACTATTTCTTAAATTTGACTGTTTGGAGCAGTGGTGTGTTTTCCCACCCTACTGAGTTGCAAAGGAAGGGTGGTGTCCAATTTTCAAATCTTGTATTGTCCTTTGCTGTGTGAATTCTTGGTAGTAAGTCCAAATCCCCAGGCTGTCCAGAAATAGGTAACTGCAAACTACTCCCACCCTGCCCGTCTCCTGCCGTCTGGAAACAGTCCTTCCCAAGCACCAGGGCTAACTGGTCATTGAAAATGCTGAATCCATTTTTCCTTCAGTGTCCCACAAGCTCTGATGGACTCTCTCATTAGGAAGCAGCCGGTGACACGAGGAAATAGTTTTGTGAATGCCTGTGAAGCACCTGTGTATACCCGGGCCCAGCAAATCTGATCTGTTCATTTGTTTGGCCACCCTGGCTCTCTTTTACATGTTTACAGTAACTCCACAGAACCCTGGAGTTGTGTTTTTGGAAAATACTGGGAAGTAGGACATGGCATCTTCTTGAATCACTGGGGAAAGGAGGTTAAGATCTTGATCTTCTATTTGAAAATTCTGCAGATATTTAAGGCCAATTCTTAATCTGCCTAAGGAAGAAGGGAGGTTGGAAATTCACTATGTACTGCTTTTTGTCCTCCAAATCTTTCTTTTCTGTTTCCCTCTTGTAATTTCTTTATTTGAGTCTCTAATCTCCAGCTAGTTAGCCATCAGCATTGGCGGCTTCTCTGGGGTTGATTACTGCTGCTGGCACAGCTTGGAAAAGGCCCTAATTTATAGAAGCTCCCTAATTTATTGAATTTATAATTCCTAGAGATCCGAAAGGCTCCCACCTCCCCCTCATGACCTTTCGGATCTCTAGGAATTGGCTCAGACAGCAAGGTCAGTCTAGCCTCCTAGGCCAGCGAGCTAATTAGCATTCATTTTGCTCTGTGACATAATTCACGTCTCTTAAATGTACATGGCATTCTTCCCTCTTTTTAGATTTACTTTCTATTATCATTGAGGTTTTATGACAATCCTGGCTATGTTGCAGGAGCTCTCTTGGGTTAAAGCTTGGAAGCATTGGTGAAAAAGGTCTCATGAAGAATATAAACGCCATTTCTGGGTCAGACCAATGGCCCAACTGTGTGTTAATTTTCTAGATAAGTAAGTGAAACTCCCCATGCCTAGAAATTCCTAAGATCACCAGTGGAACTGTTTTTATAGATGGGCATTTCACTGGTGTTCTACCAGTCCTCCAAAACAGAGGCAGTTTGTAAAGGTAGGTTACCCGTTCTCACCAACCTCCCCTTTGTGTCTTTTCAGAACATTAACATCTGGCCCCAGTACTTGATTTACATTGAACTCATAAGTGTGCCCTAAAGCATTTTGTGTGGAGAGCAATTTGGTTCAGTTTGTACTGGCCGTTTCAAACAGTAATTTGATCAATTCTTCCCAAAAGATCAATATAAAGAATTCTAGGAGCCCTTCAGTTACCTCCTTTCCATTGCCCAAAACACTTTTTAATCCCAGAGTCCTAACTAATCCAGAATCCAATAAGAGGATCAGTAGAATTCTGATATTAGAAGAATCCTTTATTACCTTTAGCATTCCCTTACTGTACTCTTCAACTCCTTTTTGGTCTTCCCAGTTTCCAGTTTGCACCTGACCAGCCTCTGGGCCTTTCTGCTTCTTGTTACTCTTCTTCTCATTTAGGTAAGCTTTTCATTTACTAAGCTTTACTTCCTGGTGACGTCTTTACCCTTGCCAAGAAACCATACAGGCTTTCTATTTGGTTGCTTGATTTTTGTTCCTGTGGCCCACATATTTCTGGGTTCCTAAAATAGTGCTTTAAAGAGCCTTTAAGTTTCTAATAAGTCACTCTTTTTCAGCATTTTCCTAACATCTGCAATTTTTATAGTTTTATTTTCTAAATATTCTATTGTCTTTTTTTTTACCTTTTTTTGGATTTCACCCCATCCTCCCAGCAAGAATATTTAAAATTTTATCATGCTGCTATGATTACTTCTATGCTTCCCCCCCCCCAAAATAACCTCTCACTTTTTTTTTGTTTAGTTTAAATTTGACTTGGCAGATCATATTTAGCAGGCAATCCCTTTGTTTTGTTTTGGGGCTTTGATATGTACTGAAACTTGACAAATCCTTGTCTTCTGTGACTTGGCAAATCTGTGTCTAATGTGACTTGGCAAATGTGTTGCTTCTAAAATTGGGTTAATGTGAAATTGTACTGTATATATTTCTCTCAAGTTTGCTTAATGTATCTTTGTGTTTGTTCCCGGCCCCTAAACACCCACACACACATGCACCTCTTCATCTGGTTTGGGCAGGGACTATGGCTTGTTTTTCCTTCTTTAACTTTTTTATATTGCACAGCAGATGCTCAGGAAATAGCAGTGCCTGGCAGACCACTTTTCAGAATGTCGTTAAGGTAAATAGATAAAGTGGCTGTGGAATGGGGACTTGTTGAGATTATACTGTACCTCTACCTTCCCAAAACTGCTACAGAATGAGTCAGGTACCTGCTATTGGATCGGTAAAGGTACACCTGAAATCATGGAGTTAGCTCAAGGTTTGGGTATTTCCATCCATCAAAGCAATCAATGGAATTTGAGCCTTCTCTGTCTACAGAGCCCTGTACTAAGCATTTGGGTGAGTGTGATACAATGGAGTTGGTAGACATCCTTGTGCTCAAATTGGGCAGAGGCTCAGGTGGCTGCTCACTTTCCTTAAACTGTAAATTTGATTTTTTTTTCCCATTATCCAGTAGGTCATTGTGATGAATGGTAGTCTTCAAAAGAATCCGTCCATTCATATAAATATTTTTAAAGGGAAAGTGCTTTATCTACTAGATTGTATTGTATCCACCCCATCATTTTACACTGTGCTTGGCACACAGTAAGCACACACATTTGTGAAGCATTCCATATTTTTATCTCTATAATTCTATTTATATTAATTCCTATTTACTTGTTTTGATGTCTGTTTCCTCCCATCTAGACTTTAAGTCTGGTGTGGGCAGGGACTGTCTCTCTTAATTGCTGAATTGTACTTTGCAAGCTCCTGGTAAAGTGCTATGCACACAGTAAGAGCTCAGTAATGCTACTGAATGGCTGAACAAATAAATACCACAGCCATTTTTGGACCAGAGAACATAGGTATGTGGGAGGTGAGAGAAAGGGAGAGGTTAAGAGACCTGGGTTGTGTATGTTTTTTAATTTACTTTGTGCACTAAAACTTCAGGTTCCCAATTTGCCCATAAACGTGAAAGGGTGTTTTCCCTTTATTTGCCAAACTGGCCATTCTCATTCATGAATGAACAAGTTCTGCTTGTGACAAAGCCCTTTCCTCCATGGTCCGCAAAAGGCTTTATTAAGCTTTCTTTGGCCTCTACAGGGCTGTTTAAGGTGATTGCACCAGGAATTAGAATTTTCCAGACCCCAAACTCCTACCCAGGTCATCAGCAGGTAAACCTGCCCCCGAGACTACCTCAGGAACCCTAGGGTCAATCACTGGCCCTGATTGATAGAATGCATTTTGGGCTCTTCAGTCCTGCCCCAGATTGGTGACCTTAGGGCAGTGTCCAGTTACCTTGCAGGTTTCAGAGGGGTCAGGGGAAGGGAGGGTTGGGCTGTAGGGCCCCGAGATTCAGCTATTAATTGTAGATGGGAGGCAGGTAGAAGCAAACTCACACGTCAATTGTTGCCCATCCACCTCTGCATTTAAACAGAAATTCCTCACTATTGGCTTTTAGGCAGTCAGTAAGCTTTCTGCTACCTACCGAACCGTGCTGATTTCTTACTACAAATCACTCTCTCACTCCGCTTCTCTAACCCCAACCTACTCTCTGTTCCTTGAGGTCCTCTCTCCTGCCCACTGACCCCTTGCCCACATTCTCCCTCTGGTTTGGAACTTCCTCCCCCTTCACAGGCTACACTCCCAACTAGGCAGCATGGCCTAATGGATAGAGTGTGAGCCTTGGAGTCAGAAGGACCTGGGTTCTAACCCCAACTCCACCACTTGTCTGCTCTGGGACTTTGGGCAAGTCATTTAACTTGTCTGTGCCTCAGTTACCTCTTCACTAAAATGGGGATTAAGACTGTAGGACTGTGTATCCAACATGACTAGCTTGTTTCTACCCCAGAGTTTAGAATAGTGCTTGACACAGAGTAAGCGCTTAACAAATACTGTTATTATATTACTATATCGGGCAGTCCACAACTCTCCCCACCTTCAAAATCCTCCTAAAGTCACATCTCCTCCAAGAGGCCTTCCCAGACTAAATCCTTTATTTCCCCTTTCTACCCTCCCCCAGCATTGACCGTGAACTTAGCTGTGTATCCCTTAAACATTTGGATACTCACTCCAACCCCATACTACTTTGGTAAGTATTCTTATAGTCAACCATTTTCCCTATCACAAATCTATTTTAATGTATGTCTCCCCGCTGTAAACCATAAATTTCTTGTGGGCAGGGATTGCACCTGCCAATTCGGTTGTAGTTTACTCTCCCAAGTGGTTAGTACAGTGCTGTGCACACAAAAAGGGCTCAATAAATATCATTGATTGGTTAGATGATTCATGTCAAACCTCTTACCTAATCTTCCCAGATTCAACCTGTGAATATCGGACTAAACATTAGAAATTGTTACAGAAAATACTAGTTAAAATCCATCTGAAATACAGTGGGTTTTAGGCAGCAAAAGCTCAGATCACTCTAATTTTTTTCAGTGATATTGATATGGCCTGATGGTGAGCTGAAGCAATAATCGACTAAACAGCTCTCTAGAGTGCTTAGTTACCAATTCCAGTTTTAAAAATTGTGCCCTCAGTAGCCATTGCCTCAGTCAAAATATAAAGTGAAGCACATTTCTGAAGTATAAATTCATTCAGTTGTACTTATTAAGTGCTTACTATATGCAGATATCTACAGAGCTCTCCAACAGCTTTAGAAAATCATATTTCAAGCAGTGAAACATTTTTCAAATGTTAAAATAGCCCTCTCAGAGAAACCTTTTCTGAGAGGGAGCACAACTTTCTAATTAGCTTTAACCCTGGTCACGTTTGCCCACATAAACTGAAGTGAAAATATGACAAATCCCTAGCTAATTTGAAACGTCAGCCAAAATAGATCGTCCATCCTACCTGCGTGTGCACCCCTTCCCCCACCCTCCTCCTTGGCATTTGCCAGTTAACTGAATAATTGCTGGTTCTCCATTCATGCCGTGTAGACATTGTGGCCCATCCTTGCCCTCTGCCATTTACTCACTTGTCAGATCTGGGATCATTAGTTCAAATCACTCTGAGCTCTTGGCGATAAAAGTGCGCTCTAAGTTCAGAATGTAATTGTACCATTCATTGAAAAGCTTTTAGCCTTTATATGTATCACTGACAGATTTTGGGGCGATTCTTAAGCGTCTGCTGAGCACACTGGATTGTTGGTAAATAAGCCACATTAAGAAAATGAAGTACTCGGCCTAGAATGATACTTGTGCATATGATAGAAAAGCTGGATAATTGGTTGATTGGATTAAAAATGGAATAATCTAGCTGGTGGTGATGCATGATTATCAAAAACAGTATGGAACGTCACACTCGCATCAGCAGAGGGCACTGTTAAAAAGGAATAGACTGAGTAGGGAGGTTAGACACTAAGGCTGCCAAATCCTGGCTTGGGAGTAATAAGAGATTCAGGAGGAGTGGTCTCTGCCCTTAAAGTATTTATAATCTAATTGTGGGAAACAGGATGACTACACATCCAACTCCCCAACTCCCTCAAATGGAGCACAGAAAGTTATAGTGAGTGTAATTAATGAAAAATTCTGGGTTGTATCGTCACTTGCTCTGACCTGTCGGGTGGGTCAGTCAATCCATCGAAAAAGTTCCCGCCCTATTCCCCATTTAGACATCATGAAATACTTTTGAGGGACTAAAAGCGATACTATGACGTCTTCCCCATGTCGAACCCTTGCCGAGCAGCCTTCCTGCAACATCTATACCAAGAGAAGACCCCTTTATTTGCTCCCCCTAGATTCGCTATCTTTCCTCACTCATGTACTACTTGGTCTAGATTTCTTGCATACCTGAAGCTTCTCTAGGCCCTTTCTTTACCATCATGGCCATTTCCCTGCAGGCACCATAGCCTAGCAGAACTTCTTGCCGCCCTCCAGTAGGCTATAGGTTTTATCTGCAACTGCTGTCACTCTAGATCTGGTAACCCAGCACAATCAATCCATCAATCCGTGGTATTTACTGAATGCTTCCTGTACTAAGTGCTTGGGAGAAGACAATACAACAGAGTTGGTTGACACTTCCCCTGTCCACCAGGAGCTTACTGCCTAGAGAGGGAGAGATAGTAAAACAAATTACAGATGTGTACATAAGCACTGTGAGACTGGGGTGAATATCCTGTGCATAAAGGGTACAGATCTAAGTATATAAGCGATGCAGAAAGGAGAGGGAGTAGGGCAATATCATACTTTCCATGCTTCCCTACAGGGTCTGTCATAGTCCTCTCTCCCATCCTCTTTAGTATGCCCATTCATCCTTTCTTGCTGAATTTTGTTTTATAATGTTTTTTCATATAAGTTGTTACAATAGTTGAATCTCAAACGAGATGACATCTTATGGGAAGTATGATATTTCAGCAAAGGACACATGCAGGAAAGCAGCAATTCCAACTAGAGGTTCCAGTTCAAAGAGACCAAAGGAATTCTCTGCAACTGTTTAATTTTTTTCCAGTAACTTAGCCTGATTACAAACAAAAATTCAAAATATCTAAGAGGCTACATTCTTAAAGTTCGCTAGAGGACAGTTTTAAAGAAAGACACTTGGGCTAAGAATGAAACACAGGTCTTGCCAAATTCCTGTATGTCACCAGGAACGAAATAATGTTCTCCATTAAGACTAACTTTCATGTGTCAAACAAACATCAATCCAGATCATTACCAAGGAAGAGGAGCTTCTTCCAAGCCTTGGGCCAAACACAGACCACTCTGTGTCCTGTGGAAATAGAGGATACTTTTTCTAAAGTCAGATATATTGATAAAATGGTTCCAAATGATGCCAGCCTAGTTCTCCTCTGTTTTTTTCTGTCCTCCAAGCTTGCATCAACCAGTCAATCAATACTGAGTGATTGCTGTGTGCAGATTACTGTACTGAGCATTTGGGAGAGTACAGTATAACAGATATGGTACCCACCTTCCCTGACCACAGGAGTCTAGAGGAGCAGATAGACATTAAAATAAATTGAAGACATAAGTGCTGGCTGAGAGTGGAGTGAAAAATATCAAGTGCTTAAAGGGCACAGATCCAAGTCTATAGGAGAGAGTAGGGGGAATGAGGGATTAGTTAGGGAAGGCCTCTTGAGAGAGATGTAATTTTGGGAAGGTCTTGAAAGTGGGAAGAGTGGTGATATGTCATATTCATTCAATAGTATTTATTGAGCGCTTACTATTCATTCAATAGTATTTATTGAGTACTTACTCTGTAGTAAGTACAGAGTACTGTACTAAGCGCTTGGAATGTACAAGTCGGCAACAGATAGAGACAGTCCCTGCCCTTTGACGGGTTTACTGTCTACTGAAGGGAGGACACAGGCAAGGGGTTGGTGGTGGAGTAAATGAGATTGGTGTATAGTGAGTAGGTGGGTGTTAGAGTGAAGGGGGTGGGCCAGGTTGTAGTAGGAGATCTGTAAGGTAAGGTAGTAGGGCAGAGTTCTTTAAAGCTGCTGGTAAGGAATTTCTGTTTGATGTGGATGTGGCTGAGCAACCACTGGAGGTTCTTGAGGAGTGGGGAGATTTTGACTGAGTATTCTTTTTCAGAAGCTCTTGGATCAGTGTGGTAGCCGTTTGGATGGAGAGGAAAGGGTGGAGTTCAGAAATGCGAAGGTAGAACTGACAGGATTTGGCGACAGATTTAATGTATGGACTGAATGATGGCAATAAGTGGAGGATAATGCCAAAGTTATGGGCTTGGGAGATGGGGAGGATAGTGGTGTTTTCTGCAGTGATTGGAAAAACATGGGGAGGACAGGGTTTGGGTGGGAAGATGAGGAGTTCTGTTTTGGACACGCTTGCATAAGTTCCATTTCTGTTGTTCTTAGAGCAGTTGTTTGGAAATGCTGCTGTCGTCCCTTCTCCATGTTCTACCCGTTTGGGGGTGGTGTAGCTATAATTTCAGTGTTGGTGAGCTGATTGTGTTCCAGACAGATGTAGACACATACACAAACACCCACATATTCTCTTTCTCTCACGCTCTTCAATAGTCATATTTGTTGAGTGATTACTATGTGCAAAACACTGTACTAAGCGCCTGGGAGAGTGCAACATAACACTCTCTCTCTCACCTTCTCATTCAGTGTATTTAGTCTGCACCCTAACTTGTCCGGAAATCCTTTCTAAAGCAACTCTCTTTCTCTCTACAGTAACTGTAAAGTAGAAGCAGCTTCTCTTCAAACTCCTTGATAATCTCATGTATTGTTTTTTATCAAAAGGAAACAAAACACTTTTCAAATGTTTTCTGAATCTGTAAGAATCTGTAAGACCCCATCCCTCTCTAAGCTAATGTTCGAAAGCAGTTTTTGAGGACCTGTGTTTTGTGATCAGGGGAGCCCGGTGTTGACCTTGGAATGGCACAGACTAATAGACAAACTCCTGGATTTGGGCAGGAATGCCATCATTCCACAGGTTCAGTTGGCTGTGTGCCTTTGATTTTCCAAAGCCAGAGTCACTCCTTATTTATCTCCACAGGACATCCTTTAAGGTCACCCTGTCCGCTGGAGAAATTTCATTTACTATTTTGTGTTTCCCCAGCAGTGTCACCACCTCAGAAAGCATCTGGGAGTGATTGCTCTTAGCGTAATAAACTCTTCCCAAATGCCTGGCCACCAGCATCCTTACTGGCAACTGGCTTCACGACAGAGTCCTGCGGAGGACCCCCAAATGGCAAAGAATTGATTAAAAATATTCAGCTTTTTTTAGTGGGGACACACATTTTCTTGCATTTTTTCCTCAACTTCTGAGAGGTATTCATGTACTGTACCTTTTTTCTTCGTTAAATTGGTGGTTTTTTCCTTACTGGTCCTTCATACATCATCATGGTGTTAAAGCTTTCCTGGGGGTTCTGACTGATTTACTGGGGAACACGAAGCTCCCAGGGTGAACTGGAGTGATGACTCCAATGCCTCTGAACCTGGGCTGGGATCGGGGTTCGGTCCCATGACCCTGTCCTTGGGTTAGCAGCACCTATTAAGTAACTCACAGAGAGGGATACTATAAAAATACTTATAATATAATTCTTGTTATTATTATGGTATTTGTTAAGCGCTTACTGTGTGCCAAGCACTGTTCTAAGCGCTGGGGTAGTTACAAAGTAATCAGGTTGTCCCACATGGCTCAATGGAAAGAGATCATGGGTTCTAATCCTGGTTCCGCCGCTTGTCAGCTGTGTGACCTTGGGCAAGCCATTTAACTTCTCTGTGCCTCAGTTACCTCATCTGTAAAATGGGGGTGAAGACTGTGAGCCCCACATGGGACAACCTGATTACCTTGTATCTATCCCAGTGCTTAGAACAGTGCTTGGCACATAGTAACAAATACCAACATTATTATTATTAATCCCCATTTTATAGCTGAGGTAACTGAGGCACACAGAAGTGAAGTAGCTTGCCCAAGGTCAAATAGCAGATAAGTGGCAGAGCCGGGATTTAATCCATGTCCTCTGCTCCCAACCCCATGTTTTTGCCACTAAGCCATTAATCGGAGCTTGGAGTCCCCTTTGTAGTATGAATTCTTAGACATTTCCCCACCCCGTTTCACCCTTTATAACCTGTCTGCTCTTGTCATTTTCCTCATCATTTCTACACCTTATGTCCTAGCCATCACTGGGCACCGCTAAATAAAAGTGGAGTGGCTGAATTAGGATGTGAGGAATTTGATTTTTTCCATAATATTAAATGCTTTCAGAAAACACCTGTTAGAGATTACAGATTTCTTAATCATTCAAATCTATGTAACTCTTGAGTTTAGACATAAAACACACCACCTATGTCCTCCCCACAATAGTTATCCTGTGTTTGGTTCGAGAATCATCTGGATTTTGTCAGATTTCAGGAGTACTGCATGAGATTTAAAAAATATAGAAAGAAATCTTGTTTTTTTAGCTTCCAAGCCAGGATTTATATAATACGTGTGAGAGACTGATGGTTTTCCCTGATATGGAAGTTTTTAGAAAAGTCAAAAGACAATTCCAACCATTTTAACTCCCCTAAATTCAGAAGATTAGAAAAAGATTGTCAACTTGGTTAAACTACAAGACAGATGATGTCTCCTTCAAATAGTGAGAAATAACTAAATTTTATGGAAATGGTTTGAAACCTATTCATTTGAGATAATGATGATATCAGAGGGGTGCAAAAAGAAAAATATTTAAAACTCCACCTACCATGTCTGCTTTAGGGAGGCCACGTTTATAGCTCATATATTCTCTTGCCAGAGAGGAATACCTTTCCCTGTTAACTTATGGGAAGAATTGGCATATTTGCGTGAAAAAAATTGAGTTATATTGCTTGATTCCAATTATGGTTAATAGGTCTACTGGAGATTTCAAAATAAATTTCATATTGTTACCACATGCTTTTTACTTTTCAATCAGTTTGTCAACTATAGAAAAAAAATACATCATCTCATAAATTTTAGAGAGAAGTACAGAGAAATATACTCAAGTGCTAGACTTGATGCTAAACAGTGATCGGGGGAAATGTAGATATATCTACTCTCTTTTTCCACTACACCCCAGTTTGGTTTCTTTCCAGATAGTAAATATATTATAATTGTTATTATTATTATTTAGGTTAAGAGCTTATTATACGCCAAGCACTGTACTAAGTGCTGGGATAAAGCCAAGATAATCATGTCAGAGGCAGTGTCTGTCCCACCTGTGGCTCACAGTCTAATGGGGAGGGAAAACACATATTTAATCCCCATTTTACAGATGTGGAAACAGGCACAGGGAGGTTAAGTGGCTTGCCATAGGTAACGCAGCAGACGAATGGCAGAGCTGGCATTAGAATTCAGGTCCTCAGACTTCCAGGCCTGCGCTATTTCCACTAGACCACTCTTTCTCTGTGCTACTCACTGTGCCCCACTCTTGTTCCCCCCCCCCCATGAAATTCCTTCCTTTTTCATATAATAATAATAAAAATAATTCTGGTATTTGTTAGGTGCTTACTCTGTGCCAGGAATTGTACTAAGCGCTGGAGTGGATATAAGCAAATCGGGTGGGAAACATTCCCCGTCCCAAGTGGGGCTCGCCATCTCAATCCCCATTTTACGGATGAGGAAATCAAGGCACAGGCAAGTGGCTTGCCCTAGGTCACACAGCAGACAAGTGGCAAAGCTGGGATTAGAACCCCCATCCTCTGACTCCCCAGCCCATGCTCTTTCCACTTAGCCACGCTGCTCCTCATTTCTGACAGACTCTTGCTCTTCCCCTTTCTGAAGTCACCTCTCCAGAAGACTTCCCTTAATAATCACTATCTCCACGTTTACAGTCTTTCTATTGCCACTTTGGCTGTATCACCTAAGTACTTGGGGATTTACAACTTCCTACTAATCCTCTTCCCTACAGCACTTTATTTTAGGGTTTGCCCCCCTCCTATATTATAAGCTCCTTCATAGCAGGGATCATGTCAATTATAGGGTCCTGTCAAAGGTGCTTAGTACAGCATCTGGCATAATGTAACTTTCAGTGTCTTTTATAGCCCTGTTTGGTTTTTAAAAACAATTCATTTTTCAGTAACAGCAAATGCAGTTTATCTTACCTTATCCCTATCTTAGGCTGCCCCTCTACTTTCATGTCTTCCACGTTCCACCATTTCTCCCATCTTTTCTGTGTCTTTCTTATCCTCTACCATCTCCCTCTTTGTTCTTTCTTCCACTAAGTCTCCAACTCATTGCTTCCTGTGTCAAGCTAGGTGCTGTCTTGCAGGTTTAGATGAACAGATGCTTATCTCTATGGCAATGAAAGAATCAAAAGGACTATATTCTATTTTTGTACATAGACAGCTCTTAGGCACTAATTACATCTGTAATACCTGTAATTTTAAGTAGAATATCAAAAATTCTAAGAATGAAGATAAAGATGAATAGCAACAGCCGAAAATAGATATAAAAAGATGCTACCTATTTAAGGGGGGGTACTTTTATGCAAAACAAGTTATCATTATTCATTCAAGAATAAGTTTGGAAACTGGGAAATCTGGCACAGGAATAATAATTGTGGTATTTCTTAAGTGTTTATTCTGTGCCAAGCACACTACTCAGCACTCGTGTAGACTCAAGATAAGCAAATCGGACACTGTCCCTGCCTCATTTGGGGTTCACAGACTAAGAGTGGGGAGAACTGGTTTTTAACCCCAGTTTTACAGATGAGGAAACTGAGATCCAGAAAATCCTAATGATTTGCATAAATTGTATACTGCATAAATAATTGTCCCAACTTGTGAATAATACCGTCAACAGTATCCTCTTAAAATTTAGAGGGCCACCATAAATTGATATATAAATCCAGGTCTTAAAGAATGCATTTAGCTGGGACAAGAGGCAAAAAGTACATCTGTTTTCAGTTAAATAAGCCACATACTATTTCCTTCAGTTGAACTCTTCATGAAGGAAATAGAAGCATTGTGCGGCTACTTCTCTACCTCGAATTCCTCTAAATGCTATGTCTAGCAGCTACTTCTCTTTGGATATGGTGTAAGCAGGGATAGCTTGTAGGAAAGTTTGGGACCTGGTGACTAACTTCTCTGGACCTGATCTCGGAATTCGACTCAATTGTCGTGGCTACTCTAGAAGACATTATCCCTCTTTGAGGTTTCCAGATTTCAGATTTGAGCATATGAGTCAACCAGCTGCAGTCTGAATTCTCCAGCCCTTCAGCCCTGGCAATGAGTGAGGCCGAGTTTGTGCTTTCAAATATAGAACTAGCAGGCATCCTTTCCTGTCAGGCTTGTAGAAAAATGGAGTAAAGTAATGGAATGAGGGAGAGTGTAATGATCTTCTAGCATTTAGGAATCCCTGAAGAGCAAACCCCGTCTCCAAATGCTTGAGACATAGTAAGCGCTTAACAGAGACTACAATTATTATTCTTATTAAATACCACAGTTAATATTTTCCAGAGCTTAGCTCATCAATATGTTTAAAAACTTTAATCAGTGTATTTTTGGGCATCAAGAGATTGTGAGAGATAGGTCGCTTCAATAAGAGGTAATGAGAAAGCTGTATTCTGAAGCTTCTGAAAATTTCAGGTGTTTCTTTTTTCCACATTGTTCATACCTTTGCCTATGAACTGGTTCTTGCATTTGCTAATAGACTGAAGCAAATGAACATTTGGACTGTGTTTTATTGTTTCTGGATGAAACCAGGCTAACATTGTTATCTGTGCCTTATATTGAAGAAACAGAATAGTTTTTCTGTTTAGAATCAAAGGCATCCTTGAAATCAGGATGAGTTTCGTAAGTACTTACTATTCCTCTAGGACATGTTGCAAAACAAACCCAGGAACTAGGTTTGAGAGAAACCAATTCCTCCAGTTAAAAGTATATCGCACAGGTTTTGAAAGTATTGGCTCCCTGTTTTCTCCATTCCAGCCAAGGACATAAAAACCAACCCTCAGATACTGGCTTTGAACCTGTAGACTGCCTCGTTTTAAGCTTTAATTGAAGGAATTAGCCAGACTCATTAATTTAATTAGTACAATAGTATCGAATTGTCCCTTTCTTTCGTCGGTCATGAAACCTTTTAATTCTCTTTTACTTCCTTCCAGAGAGTGCACAGTGACTCATTGCCTCAGTCCCCCTTCCTTTCTTAAGAGCTTCCCAGAAACCCTGCACAAGAATAGATGTTTTAGCTTCTATTCTGACCATTATAATTGTCTCCGCTTCTTCCTGCCTATTAAATTTTACCACTTGTGACTGGACAGGAGGTGAGCTATTGAGTCAGGACTGTGTGGATTTCAGTTATTTTATTTCATATCAGATTATTTTTCTGTTAAAAAGGGCAACAATTAAGAGGAAAGAATATATTAAAATAGAAGATTTACATTTTTGCCTAAAGCACAGTTTGAATCTCTTCCACATATATCCTCTTAATTTTTCTCTTAATTTGAATGCTTCATGTTAACCACATATTATTTTGAAAATTTGTTTTGTATTTTTGGAGAATTATGAACTTTCAAGTTTCTAGGATTTGATCATGAAAATAATTTGGGGAAAATGTAGGTAATAGACTTGAGTTACAGATGTAAATGATTAGGTAAAAGTGGCCTGATTCTGGAAAATCTTAGTAAAACTATATCGGTGGACTAGAGAGGAGAATAATTCCGAGTTGATTGGCTTCTAGAAACTTTACTTCTTGCAATCTGAAGGGTTAATCATGTTCTGGAAGTTGGATGCCATTCCTCTTTACAAACTAATCCTTTTATGGCAATCCTGTAGATCACTGTTCTGTTTAAGAAATCCAGAAGACAGAGTTATGTCTCCATTGCTTCTCCTGTCTGCTCTGTGATCTCCCTTTTCCCCATCATCTTTGTCATCCTCACCATCATCTGTAGTATTTATTGAGCATTACTGTGTGCAGAGTGCTGTACTGAGCATGGGAGAGTACAGTACAACAGAGTTGGTAGACACGTTCCCTGCTCGTGACAAGCTTTCCTTCCATTTTTCTCATATGGAGCTCCCTTGGGTGAAGACCAAGTCCTCACTGATGGCTTGTGGCCCAAAGGTATAGATGAGTTCCACTAAGGAGAGTGTGGACTGAACTGAGCGCTTCTCAGTGTGGAACCCCAGCAGGATAAGAACTGTAAAAAACATTAGGTATGAAGGGGAAGGGATGTTATAGCAAATGGGTTAGTGAGTGGAAGCAATATTGTCCAGAGGAAAGCATACAAGCAAGAGATTTGCATCCTAATCCCAGCCTCGCCACTGGTATGAAGTGGTTTCCTGAGTGAGTCACTTAATCTTTCCGGGCCTCAGTTTCCTCATCTGCAAAATGGGGATATAATAATAATAATAATGTTGGTATTTGTTAAGCACTTACTATGTGCAGAGCACTGTTCTAAGCACTGGGGTAGACACTGGCTGATCAGGTTGTCCCGCGTGAGGCTCACAGTCTTAATCCCCATTGTACAGATGAGGGAACTGAGGCACAGAGAAGTTAAGTGACTTGCCCACAGTCACACAGCTGACAAGTGGCAGAGCCAGGATATGATATCTGCATTCTCTAACTCTTATATTGTGAACGCTTTATGGGCTAGGGACTGGTTGTAATCTGATTATCTTGAACCTATGAAAGTGTTTGGCACCTAAAGAGTACTTAATAAATACCAAAGTAATAATAATTAAGCTGTCTTTTAATGGGAGTCACGCTTTTAAACAAAGAGACTCCTTTGCTTTCTCTGGGAGGAAAGTGAATCTTTAGCCATTTCCTTAACATGTTTCAATCCCAAATAAAGCACTTATAATAAATGTCTTCACCTATTGAAATCTGACATATTTGAGAGATTTTTTATTTAAAAAGAAACATTTATGTTAGTGACTGATTATTTTAGGTTACCAGCATCTTGTAATTTCAGAATGATCCTATTCGATCACTTGGGAAAAAACTATGATTGGTTAAAAGCAATGAGAGTCAACAGCTGCATGAAGTTTTATCTCCAAGCAGATTATTAATGTTCACCTCTGCCTAATACTGCAAAATCAAAAAGAGAGAACACAGAACAATCTGATTTTGTCCATCTGCCTTTGAAGTCTTACTTCCTTTAGCAGAGGGAAACCCAATCACATGGTGTTTTAAGAAAAGGTACAAATGCTCAGGACCTCATAATCTTTTTTCTTTCTGTCTATAATCTTAGAAGAGTGTTTTTGTTTTTCTTCTAGCTTAAGAATTCACAATTCAAAATTTCACAATTTTGTCAAAGTAGCTTCAGGTAGTTATGCTTTCTGGCAAAAATAAAAGTTATTGTTTTAATACTGATTTCAATAAGTTTATTTTTTGTGGAATAGCTCTTTGGAAAAACTCAACTTGCTTAAAATTACAAAGGCCACCAGATGTGATTATCTGTAGCCTCAGTTGTCCAGTTAGTGTGGTATACATTGCTTTTTTAAGGTTAGTGAGACCTAGATAGTTAAACTTTCACATGTGAATATTCGAATAGCTTACTCTTTGTAAATTTTAATTGAACTTTCATTAGGGTTTGGTCTGGAGTTTGAAGGACACGTGTAGTGTACAACAGCCCTTCTGACCTGGTTACGTTGATGGATTTTTTTCATGGGGATTGCAGATGAATTCCATAAACCAGGACAAAATCATCAAGAGAGATTTGTCCAATTTAATAACGCTTGCTCAAAGCAGGACCTTATTCCTTAAACTTTAAGGTCAGAACTTCATAAAAACCTCTCACCAGGGTTCTTGAGGTCAATTTAAACACCTTGACCCCTGTCAAATATGTATGTGATAGCGTGAGCTCATGCCCTCTCATCTTAAAGAGGGATTCCAGCTTTCCTGAATTTTAGTTTAGATTATACCTTTCAATATAAACTCCAGAATGTAAATGTTTCAAGTAGGGAAGATGAGGTATTTGGTGTTGAAGATGAGAGCCTCCAGTGCTTCCAATACATGTAGTTTCTAAGACTTTTTTATGGTTTTTGTTAAGCTTTTACTCTGTGCCAGGCACTATTCTAAGTGCTGGGGTTAAGTACATGGTAATCAGTGTGGACACACTCCATGTCCCACATGGGGTTCACAATCATAATCCCCATTTTACAGATGAGGTAAATGAGGAGCAGAGAAATTAATGACTTGCCCAGGGTCAGACAGCAGACAAGTGGCATAGCCGGGGCTAGAACCCAGGTCCTTCTGACTCCTTAGCCCGTGCTCTATCCACTAGGCCCTCTTGCTTCTCATGACTACATGACTTCATGTTCTGGAAGCACTTGGAGAGGAAGGAGATGGCTGCTGAAGCAGAGTCCCATTCCACCATCATAAATTCTCCATTATCATAGGCTAAGTCACTGTGGAAGCAGCCATGGAGGCAGACGACCTGTAACAAGCCAGTGGCCTTGGCTGCTTTTCAGGTGTCAGAGGGCAAAGCAGTGGAGGTGATAGGATCCAGGAGGTAGAAAGACCCTGTTCCTTCCGCTCTTGCCTCTTGCTCTGTTCGCTGGCGTATTCACTCTAAATGTCCCCTTTTTGTTTCCTAAAGGTCTCCTATCTGCTGGAGGGGGGTTCCATGGCCCATGAGGATTTCTGTGGACACACTGGTAAACTGAATCCAGGTGATTTACAGGTACGGCAAAGGGAGTAGGAATACGGACGATGTAAGAAGTTACTGTCAATCGCTTGGTTTGGCCTTTCAGAAATGGCACCTCCTTCATCATTTTGAAATGTCCCAGTAACTGAAACACCAAACCTTGTATATAGGATGACATAATGCTCTCACCAGTTCTGCAGAATTCTGTGCCGAGAGACCTCCCTCTGTAGTGGGCAACATCAATTGGCCTGGACAGCCCCAAATTCCACGCAACAAGGAGAGGGTGGAAGGGATACATCCTACTCAGTTATTATTAAATGAGGACCCAGGAATTCCCTGATTCCAAATGGAGCTAGCTGCTTTTAGAGTTGACAGCTGCATAGAAAGTTCAAGTGATTATCTCCTTGAGGAGTTTTTTTATCAGATGGAACAAGCTATTTGGAAGCCCATTGTCTTGGTTTTCTCAAAAACTATAATAGTCAGCCCATATCTGGGTACACACGAGTCTTTTGTTTAACATAATTTAGATGTGGCTCCAGCTAGGTGAAACCGTAGCTGATGAGAAACCGTAGAGAAGGTGTATGCCCTAGTGGATAGAGTGTGGGCCTGGGAGTCGGAGGGCCCGGGTTCTAATCCTGGCTTTGCCACTTGTCTGCTGTGTCACCTTGGGCGAGTCATTCAATTTCTCTGTGCCTCAGTCTCCTCAACTGAAAAATGGAGAGGAAGATTGTGAGCCCCATGTGGGATATGGACTGTGTCCAAACTGATTACCGTGTATGTACATTCAGTGCCTGGCACTTAGTAAGCACTTAACAAATACCATAAAAATAATTTTAAAAAGCTGATCCAGCTGTTCTTTAGGCAGACTCGTAGTCCCCTTCCTTTTCTATAGTTAAACTCCCTGTTAGCCAGCCGTTGTGTATACGGAATCCTCAGAAAGTCTTTGGATGGGGTGAATCCCAAAGACAAAATTTTATTCCTTCTTAAGGCCCCACAAAGAAAAGCCTTCCAACATCTCTCTAGTTGAGAGTTTTATTCACATAACATTATGCTTAGTAAGGAAAGGTTACGATGTGGCTGCCTCTATTCAAGGGCTGTTTCTTTGGGGCTTGAGTGTATTTTTTAGTTTAGTTTTGTTTTTTAATCCTTCTGCTGCTCGTATTTCTAGTGGATGACAGCTGGTCGTGGGATTCTTCATGCGGAGATGCCTTGCTCAGAGGAACCAGCCCATGGCTTACAACTTTGGGTCAATTTGAGAAGTTCAGAGAAGATGGTAGAACCCCATTACCAAGAATTGAAAAACAAAGAAATACCAAAACCTACCAAGAACGGTGTGACTGTAGCTGTCATTTCTGGAGAAGCCCTTGGCGTAAAGGTAAAATATATTTTTTAATGTATTGGGGTAGCTTGCGAGAAGATATGACTGAGAAAATGAAACTCTTGTGAATCCAAGTTTCCTCCCTTCTAAGGACCCGGGTTGGGGAATTAACTTTGGAATTACTGAGATTTTTTTATAGAAATCTTAATGATTTTTATTTTAAGTGTCCAGATAGAAGGACCAAACTGGTCAATTCAAGAGCCTAGAAAAAATATCATCTAATTCATCACCGTGCTCGATAACTGGACACATCTTATGTTTCTAGGGGTTCTCACAGGGCTGGTTAGTGGTGGTCATATTAATGACATTACAGTAGTGATGATGATCCTTATTATCCCCGAGGGGGTTCTTAAAACTGTCACCCTAAAGCTGCCAATTGGAGTCCAGACTCCTTTCCCACTGTCTCAGTAATAATCATTATAATAATAATGTTGGTATTTGTTAAGGGCTTACTATGTGCAGAGCACTGTTTTAAGCGCTGGGGTAGATACAGGGTCATCAGGTTGTCCCATATGAGGCTCACCCCCATTTTACAGATGAGGTAACTGAGGCCCAGAGAAATTAAGTGACTTGCCCACAGCTACACAGCTGACAAGCGGCGGAGCCGGAATTCGAACCCATGACCTCTGACTCCCAAGCCCGTGCTCTTTCCACTGAGCCACGTTGCTTCTCTGCTGCATCACTCAGTGATAGTGATGGCCTGGGCTGTCCAGGCACGAGATAACAGTGCACTCTCATATGTTTTTTAGCTCCAGTAGTATCCTAAGGACTCGTCCAGCTCTCAGCATGGGTCCGAAAGCCAGAAACAGGCCTGTCAGAGGCTGGCTGCTCCTGAGGTCACCCACAGCTGAAAATAAACCCTCCTTGGCCAACTTGAGTCCCTGGCAGGGCCGGTATTTAGGGGTTATCTCAATTCTCTATGGAGCTTGAGGACTTTGACCCCCTGTTTATTATTAATAATAATAGTAATAATAATATGGTATTTGTAAAGCCCTTACTATGTGCCAAGCACTTTTCTAAGCGCTGGGGTAGACACAAGGTAGTCAGGTTGTCCCATTTGGGGCTCACAGTCTTAATCCCCATTTTACAGATGAGGTAACTGAGGCACAGAGAAGCAAAGTGACTTGCCCAAAGTCACACAGCAGACAAGTGTCAGAGTCGGGATTAGAACCCAAGTCCTCTGACTCCCAAGCCCGTGTTCTTTCCACTAAGCCATGCTGCTCCTCATGTTTGCCTTACTCTCAAATCGTGATTGCCATTCAGACCTCTGGGGCAAGAAATATGAGTTCCCAGTGAGAAACACTAAGCAGAGAAAAATGAAAAGACTGCACAAAGTTTTGTCGGGGTAGGGAACAGGCTCCCAACATTTTTTTTTTATATTTGTTAAGTGTTTACTATGTGCAGGGCGCTGTACTAAGCACCAGGGTGGGTACAATCTAGTTGGGTTGGACATAGGCCATGTCCCAGATGGGGCTCAGAGTCTTAATCCATATTTTACAGATGAGGAGACTGAGGGACAGAGAAATTGAGTGACTTGCCCAAGGTGTCACAGCAGACAAGTGGTGGAGTCTGGATTAGAACCCAGCTCCTTCTGACTCCCAGGTCTGTGGTCTGTCCACTAGGCTACACTTCTTCTCTAAAGCTTAGCATTAGAAAGCAAAGTACTTTTTATTTGTTTAAGCTGTGATGACTGTAACCATATTTAGAAAGTTAGGCAGCTGATCCAGCTAGTCAATTCTGATAATTTCAGGCAGGATATGTTTTTCTTCCCAAGAACCATTCAATTCACAGGTTTGAAGGTAACAGAAAGGAGAGTGCCATAGTGCTTTTTTTCCCTATTTTAAAAACAAGTCAAGTAGTCCAAACAGGAAAGTTTTTCAGGAGGAATATGTTTTGCATTTGACGTATTGTTTTTTCAGAATTGATATGCTATTTTCTTGGCACCCAACTCCAGGAATATACTTGTTTAGACACATAAATAAATTATCTTTCCAAGTCCTATGTGTAAGTAAGAATTTGAGTGATGTGAAATGAGCTCTGCTTCCCTTTCCTAAAGGCAACGACACTTGAAATGAATTGTCCTTGTGGGGTTTCCTGCAGTGAGCGAGGTAGGCTCAGTCATGCTGATTCAACTACAGCCTGTACTTTCTAGGTGGTCCAGCTTCTCCTACTCTTATTCCTTCTCCCTCCTCTCTTTGTCTTCATCCTCCTCCTTCAAGTGTGTGAAGTCTAGAAACTGGTTAGGACGTGGTTCTTGGCTCACCAGGGACTCACAGTCTAAAACGGGGAGGACTAACATAAAGAAAAGTCAGCGACTGAATCAGAACTAAGGAAGAATAGGTGAAATTCAACGGTTAACGGTCAAAAAGCTTCCCCAGCCCCAAACAGAACTATTCACTGCGGTGTATATTAGACTGTCCTGAGGTATGTCACTATGCAAACCCTGCTGACTGAAAATCTGATAATGTCTTCTTAGCATTTCAGATGTTGTGCACAGCTACCCGTCGTCCACTCCAGCAGGGATGAAACTCCTCCCTGGTAATAATGGAAGCAGTGTGGTCTAATGTGGTAAAGAGCACGGGCCAGGGAATCAGGAGGACTTGGGTTCCAATCCCGGCCCTGCCACGTGTCTGCTGTGTGACCTCGGGCAAGTCGCTTCACTTCTCTGTGCCTCAGTTACCTCATCTAAAAAATGGAGACTAAGACCGTGAGCCCCATGTGGGACAGGGACTGTGTCCAACCTCGTTTCAACCCCAGTGCTTAGTACAGTGCCCGGCACACAGTAAATACTGAACAAATTCCATTTCAAAAAACGGCAGGCAGGGAAGGAGAAGACATCGCAACCTAAGGGGACAGGAGCTACACACTCTGTGTGCTGAGGCCCAAACCTGGTATATTGCACTCCTCGGGCTGGAGGGGTCATTGGGTGCATCTTATTACAAGCAACTCAGGATATGGGTTTTGAGGTCCTGATAGACCGTAGAGCAGACATCCTCAGTTTGGGCTGAAAATCATCTTTGTACCTGGCAGAGATGAACCCTTTAAAATGAGATTTGTAATTTCATAACACTCACTCATCTGGGGATTTTGACAAGCTATTTCCACTCACCCGACACTATGCACCCTCACGCCGCACGTCGTGATGGACTGTGATGGAGCCTTCTGTCAAAAATGACGGACGAGTCTTGGCCCCCTCATTTCTGGTGCGTAGACATGTAGTATGGATAGGCCTAAGGGAATGTATATTATTAAATTCTTTGTGAAACAGAATTATGACCTTCTGATCTTTAAACTGGAGAACAGAGGTACACTTTTATCCAAGGAATGAAGCACCAGAAAAACGAAATTCCTTTGATAACTAAGCTGTGTCTGACTGACACAGTCATACACACACACACACACACACACACGTGTATATATATATCTGTGTGTGTCTACACATATATATATATATATATATATCTGTGTGTGTGTGTTTGTGTATATATATACACACCCCCACACCAAATGAGCCCCCTGCTAATTTCCTCAGTGGAGGCTTGACCTTTCCTGCCCTATCTCAACAACATTTTCAAGGGGATAGTTATCACTGGACATGTTCTCCTTTCAAGAACATGTACAGATTTTTCTAGTGACCACTGGGAGAAGATGGAAATATTAATTTGAGGCATCATTAAGAAGGCCACACGAAATCCGTCAGGTGTGCTACAGTGAGGAGCCCTATTGAATGCCTGCTGTCTGCCTTGGTCTGCAACTCATGGCCATATTATGCTTTAATAAATATGGATGAAATTCATTAATAAGTAGCCTCTACAACAGGTTGGCTTTTACTTGTACCTGCCATTACAGGCAAGATGGAATGATTCGATCTGTCAAAAGAGTGTAAATGCTAAGGTCTTTGCAGTGTTGATATCTTCTCGGGGCTGCCCTAATGACTGCTGTGTGACCTTGGGTAAGTCACTTAACTTCTCTGTGTCTCAGTTACCTCATCTGCAAAATAGGGATTTGAGACTCTGAGCCCCACTTGGGATAAGGACTGTGGCCAACCCTATTTGCTTGTATCCACCATAGCGCTTAGTATGATGCCTTGCACACAGTAAATGCTTAGCAAATACTATTATATATAAATACTATACGTATATATAAGTCAAGGGGAGGTAAAAAAAACACCTTCCTATCCCTTGAAGGTAATTCAGTAGAAAGATGTGTCCTTTTTAAAACTGTGGTTGAGGCAAAAACAATCTTAAGGTTTAATAATTTAAAGGGTTTCAAGAATAATCAACAGGTAGCCAATGTAAGGAACACAAATAGTTGGCTCTTTATATTTTAGGGATGTTGTAGCGGATTCATGGTTTCAGCGTGCCAAAGAATGACAAATATTCTCCTAATAGCAGTGGGTATGAGTGATACTGTGTGGTTTCTGACAAAGGAAGTTTGATCTAACAGGTTCCATCTGTTGAAAACACAAATGTAAAACAACACTTACTCAAAACTGTGCAACCTTTCTGCCAGAATCTTTTACCATTTTAAAAACAATGTGCTTTATAAGCAATAGTGTTATCCTATAAGATTTGGAGTGACCCTTTGAGCCAATAGTTTTTTCTCCATTTATGGTCTCAGTGCTGTTTTCTGGTGAAAAAATGTGGCTTTCATCATCTTTAATGCCCAAGAGGAATTTAAAATCATACATGAACCTCTTCCAATAGGTAGTGTTCTTTCTTTTGGTGAGTTGTACCTGTTTGATCCAAGTGGAATTTTTTGTCATACTTGATTAATTTAGGGACCAAGTAAGGACTTATTCAGTCTGATATACTTTACAGAGGCATTTCAGTAGCAAGCCTGATGTGTATTTGATTATTGCTTTTTAGGAGGGTTTTTCCGTAGTCTTCACCACCAGAAGGTCTGTCATCTCTCCCTATCGGTTTTATTTAGGCACCCCTGGAAAACTAATGTGGTGTGTTCCTCCAACTAAAAATAACCGTAACCTGTTGAAGAACAAAGTATTGTAGGCATGAATAATGGATGCTTCATTTATAATTAGAAATTCTCAAATAAACAAACAATCGTGCGGATCCCACTCCACACATTTTGTGCAAGAATCTGCTCTTGCCCAGGGCTGCTCACTCAGCCCAGAAATAGCATTCTCGTTGCACGGAAAAAGGGTGCCAGATGTTCTGATCCCTTCAAGATGTAAGCTTTCACCTCTTCACCTAGGAAATACATTCCAGTATACTACTGCGACTTCAAACAGGGCCTCCCTTGTGAGTAAATGAAGGTAAATTATAAATCAATTTGGTAGGAGTGAGAATAAATACCTTTAAGGCAAAGTCGTAGCCTCGGTCTTTCTGAGATTCGTAGGCTGGAGTAATCAGGATGATGAAGAGGAGAACCTTAAAATAGAAGTACATTAAAGTAAACCAAAAATACCTGTAATATGCATCAATAAGCATTGTAGGAATAGTCGTAATGGGTTCCTGCCATTGCAAAAGTTTGTGTCCTGCCTCATAAGGCGTATGAACATTTGCATCCGGTCTCTTTACCGAGGTGAAACGGATAGGACAGATACATCATTTTCGGAGGGTTGAAGTAAAACAATTATCTTCCAGGATAATACAGCAAGCAGGCAGTGGGAAGGTGGGATGGCGAGACATTTAAGATGGCTTCTACAGCTCTGGCGGGTACAGTCTTAAGTTCTGGGATGCTGTAGTAAAAGTGGCATGGCACCACTGGATGGGGGTGGGAGGCAGCAGCACAGCGTTTATAAGAGCGGTGGTGCGGAGGCTAAGAGGCTGGCGAGGTGGGGCATTTGAAACCACAGTGAGGAGGCAGGTGGGCATTGCCTGGGTGGCAGGGGACTGAGAATGGCTCCGGCTCACCCCGCAGCCCGGTGAATAATAACAGTAGTAACTGTGGTGTGAGTAAAGTGCTTACTCTGTTCTAGGCACTGTACTGAGCGCTGGGGTGGATACAAGCAAATTGCGTTAGACACAGGCCTTTTCCCACGTGGGGCTCACAGAGTCCCCATTTTACAGATGAGGTAACTGAGGTGCAGAGAAGTAAAGTGACTTGCCCAGGGTCACACAACAGACAAGTGGAACGAAACGAAATGTCCCGAGGCTGGAACAAAATGAAATGTCCCGAGGCCAGAGAGGGATGTGATTCTTCAAAATTTTATTCAGGCTGGTAGCCAGAGAATGGAAATGCTGGAAAGCTAATGGACTCTATCACCACGTTCAGAGGACTCTGCCAGAAACAGTGTGTTTGGACATGGGATTAAACCTTAAGGAACACCGTGCCCATTAGAGAAGCATCTGCCTCCCAGATTGACAAAGAGGGCCTGAAGCAAAATTGAATGAATTGTTTTGTTGAAGTAGACCCTATCCTCCTGTAGGCATCAAGGGACATCGAACATTATAATCAAATATATCGATGGTACTCGCAGGTCTGTTGTTAACCACGAGTACTCTTCCTTGTCCCTCATAAAGCCTCTAAGTAGGAGGAAGGGGAAACCTCTGGATGCTCAGGAAACTTTCTACATCTACTCTGGCCAAAGAGGGAGTGGACTGTTCACTTGACAGAGTTTGCTTGCTCTCCTAAACTGGTAATAATAATAATAATAATAACAATATCATTTGTCAACTGCTTACTACGTGTCAAGCACCGTTCTAAGCACTGAGGGAGATACAAGCTAATCAGGTTGGACACAGTCCCCGACCCACATGGGCCTTACAGTCTTAATTCCCATTTTACAGATGAGGTATCTGAGGCACAGACAGGTGAAGTGACTTGCCCAAGGTCACACAGCAGAGATGTGGCAGAGCTGGAATTAGAACCCACGTCCTTCTGACTGCCAAGCCCGAGCTTTATCCACTAGGCCGTGCTGTTTCTCAGGCCCCACTGCTTGCCAAATTGGGTATCCTCTGCATAAATCAAAAGCCCATTCGTTGTTAGATTGCTTTAGACAAAAAATAGAATTCAGTCATAGTTTAGCACAAATGGCAGCTTCTTTAGGCAGATGTCAGGGACCATTGGGTGATTCGGGGAAGAAGAGGATGAAGGTGGTGAGTATATCGGGGAAGTGTACTATTACAGTAGCTTTACCTCCCCCATAGCGCCCATGCCCATGGAAGGCCACGAAGCGCTGGAGTGGAAGAGAAGCCCGAATGGGGGGATCCACCTCACGGTTGATAGACGCAGCCCCTTCTGCAAGATCTTACATACGAATGGCTGTGGGTTCGGTAGGGCATGGGGCTTTGTTACATCTGAATGAAAATGTTATTACTTATAGCTTCCTATCTTTCATTCACTACCCGAGATAGGCAAGTTATGTTTTCACCTTCGACAACAAAGAGGTATGCGTATGTGTGGGTCTTATCCAGTAATCGATACGGGCTTCAACCTTCTGGTGTTCTGAACATACGTTCCTCCTTTCTGAGATACCTTGGTCAGTGTTGTGTCCGTGTATATGTAGGCATCGGGCTGATTCTCCAGGCAGGGCAGAGGGCAGTGTAGAGAGTCATTCTGGAAGCATCCGGTGAAACCTGGAGTGGAATAGGAGTTGAAGGAAATTGAAGAAGTAGAGACTCCATCACAGGGCACATGCGGAAAATGGAGTCTTTGCAGGCAGGTGATGATGAGCTGCCTTTCCAATCAAATGGGGCTCTGAACTAAGGATAAGCTTGAAGTGTGGATCAGCCCACATCTTTTTAAATTCTTGAGCTGGCCAGCGAAACCGGCTGCTTTCATTTTTTGATGGTATTCGTTAAGTGCTTACTGTGCGCAAGCCACTGTGTATACTAAATGCTGGGGCATAGATAAGCTGATCAGTTTAGACACAGTCCCTGTCCCACATAGGGGTCACAGTCTTCATCCCCATTTTTCAGATGAGATGACTGAGCGCAGACAAGTGAAGTGACTTGTCACATGGCAGGCAAGTGGCAAAACCAGGTCCTTTTGCCTCCCAAGCCCATGCTCTATCCACTTTGCTATTTGCAATTTAAATGGCTAAAGAGTTCCCCCCTGCCCGCTGTCTGAGGGAGAGGGTCCATTTCTACCACCTGTACATTCTCTCTCCCAGCATTTAGTACAGTGCTTTGCAGATAGTAATTGCTTAATAAATCTACTTTTACTACTGAAACACATTTTCATTGAGAACACAGCTCAATGCTGTCATTGAATTCTGCTTCTTAGGTTCATTGCTTCCCGCCGGTGTTGCACAGACAGACAAGTAGAAAATCAAAATAAATAAGTCGAGCGTATCCTTCGGGAGCCTATTAGAATGTGGTGACAACTTTGTGGTCACAAACCTTCAAACCAAACTGAAGATCTTCGAAGTGGTTGCCGTGCCCAACCTCATCCTTGTCCAACCTCATACAATGACTGCAAGACCTGGTCTTATTTCAGGCATCATTTCTGATTTGTCTGACAAGCTTTTATTTACTAAGAGCTAAACATGATCCATGAGCTATGCTTAACATCAAATGGCAAGGTAGGTTCAGCCCGAGAATGCAGTACGTCTACCAGCACTGAAGCAATTCTCATCACGGCCCAGCTTTGCTGGGTGTGACATTTGAGGAGAATGGATTACAACAGTTTACCCAAGCAGCCCTGAGAGGGTGAGGTGAAACTGAGATCCTTCAAGTAGAGAGACAGAGCAAACATTTTCAACGTTTAGGGAAAGAGAATGTCAAACTAAGTGGCGTGGAATTAGTCTTCTGGCAGATTGCAGCAGCAGCCAGATCATTCTGGTACAGGCAATTAGGAGAGGGGCACCTCTCCTTTAATAAAATCTTCAGGAAGATCGTGGCACCGACAGAAACGCACACAACACCGTGACCATGATGGCAAGAAAATCAACAGAATAAGGAAGTGTCTTTATTTTTGACCAGTTGGCAGTGAGTTACTGATCATGAGTGGGTGGCCTTAACCATGCCCACACACGAGGATAAATATGATCTCCTTCCAAATTGAAGGATCATTATTACATAGGGAAGTGTCTTCTTGGGAGGTGGGGAAGAGTCAGAGTATTCGAAAGCTACTCAAACTTATCGACTCATCTGGTTTCTTTGGATCTCTGTTGATTGCCCCCCATCTTCACCCCCTCTTCACATCCTCCCTCCCTCTAGTTCCCTGTGACATCTCCAGCTGGAGCTTTGCAGTCGGTATGCCAGCTTCTTTCGGCTGCTGACATCACAGGCCCCACAGCTGTGTCAGCTCAGTAAATCAAAAGCCGAGATCCGTCCCCAACCAGTATTAGACATTTTTCCCTGACTCTGTCATACGTGGGATACTTCTAATGCCTGTGGGTAACTATTCTGACTTGGCTCATGAATTTTCCCAGATTGGTTTAAGGCCATGTGCTATATGTTAAGCAGGATTAGAAATTTTGACATGGGGTTCCCGGGGCTGCCATTAAATGTTTCCATTGGTTTAGGCAGGCAAAGCCTGTAATACTTTTTCGGCATCTGCCAATTAATCGTGTTTATTGAGTGCCTACTGGATGCAGAGTTCTGTACTGATTTATATAGTGCAGTGGAAGAACAAAAGTACTTAGGAGTAGGGAGGCTGTGATCCGGGGAGAAGAAACATTACCTGGAGAATGCCTCCTAAAGTAGGTGGGATTTCAGAAGGACTTTGCAGGTGGGGAGAGCTGTGGCCTGGTGTATTTGGAAAGCAACAGAGTTTGAGGCAGGAGGAAGGGTGGGAGCCGGACTTTGGAGGTGGGAAGAACGAGAGCAAGGCACAGCGAGAAGGTGGGAAGGAATGCGGTGAGTAGAAGATGGGGTAGAAAAGAAGAGAGTGATAGGTAAGAGGAAGAAAGAGACCTAATCTCTTCCCTTAAAGTGAGACTGCTTAGAACGGATTCTCTTCCTTCCTTTAGGTTGTGAGCCCCCGCCAGGTCAGGGAAGGTGTCCAATTCCCGCTTCTGTGTACTTTCCCGGTGCTTAGTACAGTGTTCCAAACACACTAAGCATGTCATATAGTTGTCATATAGTACTTATAGTAGACTTATAGTACTACTACAGCAGAAAATGAACGGACAACCACTGGAAGTTGTCGAGATGACGGACAACCCTTCAAGCTGAAAAAGGGGGAAAAATGTCCAGAAGCAAAATGTGGGGTTTCAATCCAGTTGTTTTGGGTGTAATAGAATACCTCTCCCACTCCCCTATTCAATCTAAAACCACAGTCTTTTGATTCTGTTTGAATTCTACTTGTCGTTATTTGAACGTTGTTTATCTCCTCTCCATTTTCCTTTTGGAGAATCCCATTTAAGCGTTCTTAACACTAGTGGTTTTTCAGTAGGCCACGGGAAACTGCGTGGCCATCAGTGATATTAATTGGGTTCTAAACCTGGCTCTACTGTTTGCCTGATATGTCACCTTGGACAAATGACTTAACTTCTCTGTGCCACTGTTTCCTCATCTGTAAAATGGGGATTCAGTATTTGTTCTCCCTTCCCTTAGACCATGAGGGATGGATCGGGTCTTCCTGATTCACTTGTACCTACTCAAGTGCTTGGGGCAGTGCTTGGCACATAGTAAGCACTCAACGCATACCACATTATTATTCTTATCATTATCGTCACGTAAAAATAATTTTAAAAATGCCACCCGGAGATGGTCCACCGCTGCTGTCACCACTCCAGTCACTGGGGCCGCTCCCCTGGAATCCCATCCCCGGATATTGGAAAGGGGCCCAAAACTTTGCAATGAGGCAATACACCATTTGCTGATAAACACCCTAATTTTCCAAGTTGCTACATTTTGCTTTCCATCCTTACAAGGAACATAAATTCCTCCAGTCAGTGGCTGAAACTGACATTCCACATTTAGGGCAGTGTGGTGGTGACAGAAACCCGAGCAGTATTCCTCAGCTCCCAGAAACCCCTGGAGATGTACGCTGTGGGGCATGATTCACGATGGCGCATGATAGATTTTCCTCTAAAAGTAAATCAAGGCACAAGGCAAGAACCTACACACTCAGCATTAGCCCCAACCGCAAGCTTCAGATGTCTGTTCCCTTTCCAGGACCCGGTGGCTGTCTCAATGGGTGTCTGAACTATTTTAAGATAAACAGTAGCTGCCCAGCCCACCAGCAGAGCAGGACATCTGGCAAGCCTGTGGATATATAACTGACAAGTAACCTTTCTAGGACACTCTAACTAGCATCCTCCTGCAGTGAGGGGTGCTGAAGCAGCCAGCTCACTAATGGCAGGGTGGATTTCCAACTAAGAAAATTAATGGTTTATAAAAGAAAATGCGAAAATTAATTTGACCTGGAATTTTGTGATATTAATTTACGTGAAGTGAATTAGGGAACCCAGTGATCCAAGAGGATGTTTGCCGAACACTAGAAAATACACTGCCAAGCATGAGCGCGGGCAGAAAGGAAAAGGTTATCATTATCGATTAATGTTTATTGCTATTCCAGGGCGTAACACCGTGCTTCAGATGAAGGGGAATAGATATAATAATAACTGTGGTACTTGTTAAGAGCTTACTATAGGCCAAGCACTGTACTAAGCGCTGGAGTGGATACAAGATGATCAGATCCCACATGGGGTTCATAGTAGGAGGGAGAACAGGTATTTAATCTCCATGTTGCAGATGACGGAACTGAGGCACAGACAAATTAAGTGAATCGCCCAAGATCACATCAGCAGGTGAGTAGAGGAGCTGGGATTAGAACCCAAGTCCTAATGACACCCAAGGCCCGTGCTCTTTCCATTAGACAGTGCTGTTTCTGCATTTCTCAAATTGGAAAAGAGAATGAATCCTATATTTGACATTGCATTTCAGAAAGAGTTCCTTGGGGTTTTGTCAGCATTTGCCCTCCATCAATAACTGAGTAACTGAGTTGGTAGGTAGGTAAGGCTCAAGGTTGTGACTTACATAGATAGCATCATAATTTGAAAAAATTGTGGAAATAAAGCTAGGACTAAATATTGCTCTACAATTTAAGACGCAACATATGAACCAGGAAATTTTCAATACCATTGCCTGTCACATGATTTCTCATATGATCAATACTTTGGGAATGTTTAGAGAATGAATTTTATAATTGAATAATAATAACTTTTATGCACTGTACTAAGCACTGGGGTGTATACAAGCAAATCAAGTTGGACACAGTCCCTGTCCCACGTGGGGTTCACAGCCTCGATCCCCATTTTACAGATGAGGCCACTGAGGCACAGAGAAGTGAAGTGACTTACCCAAGGTCACACAGCAGATGAGTGGTGGAATGGGGGTTAGAACCCATGACTTGCTGACTCCCAGGCCCATGTTCTATCTATTGCACCGTGCTGCTTTTCTGCAAGGTGTGCATTTCCTGCCCTCAAGGTGCTTACGGTCTAATAAGTGCATTCCATCTAGTGGGTACTCAATAAATAGCATTACTATCACTAGTCCTCCTCGTGGGACAAGTGAGCACTAGGGAAGCTGCATGGCCTAGTAAAAAGAACACAGGCCTGGGAGTCAAAGCCCTTGGGTTCTAATCCCAGATCTACCACTTATCTGCTGTGTGACTTCGGGTAAGTCACTTAACTTTTCTGTGCCTCAGTTACCTCATTTATAAAATGGGGATTAAGCCTGTGAGTCCCATGCAGGGCATGGACTGTGTCCATCCTGATTACCTTTTAAGTACTCCATCACCTAGTACAGTGCCTGGCACATAGTAAGCACTTAAATGACATCTTTTAAAAAAGGCTTTAAAATTCATTACACCAAAATTCAGTTCACCAAAGGACGGTTGCGGTCATCCATTTGCCTCCAGTGTCTCTTCTAATGAAAGTACGCTAAAATAAGCATCGCTTAGATGTGGGTGAGAAGTTTCAGCCACTGATTTTAACGGCTTGCCATTTGATAAGTAAAGGACATAGGTGCTATGGAAAGAACCGTTCTAGACGTCAGACGTGGTACCTGTGATAGGCCCAGCGTTCACAAACAAGTCATATAAACCCCTCAGCCACCTCTAGCACTTAGGTACTGATTTAGACTCATCCTCAACACTCATCTACATATATTTATTCAACTGTATATTAAAGTATGTATTTTAATTACTCTGTAAATACTTGTCTCCCTTAGACTGTAAGCACCATGAGGGCAGGAAATGTGCACCTTGCAGAAAAGCAGATGGTGCAGTGGATAGAACATGGGCCTGGGAGTCAGAAAGCCATGGGTTCTAATCCCCATTCCACTACTCATCTGCAGTGTGACCTTGGGGAAGTCACTTCACTTCTCTGTGCCTCAGTTACCTCATCTGTAAAATGGGGATTGAGGCTGTGAGCCCCGCATGGGACAGGGACTGTGTCCAACTTGCTTGGTTTGTATCCATCCCAGAGCTTAGTACAGTGCCTGGCACATAGTGAGCACTTAACCATCATCATCATCATTATTAATAATAATGCAGTCTAATAAGGGAGACAAGTATTTACAGAATAATAAAGTACATACTTTAATGTAGTTCATCCTTTGGTGAACTGAAATGGGGTATCGGGTGGTGGGATGAAGATTCATCGATCAGTCAGTCATACTTATTGAGCACTTCCTGTGTGCACAGCACTGTATTAAGCACTTAGGAAAATACAGTATAACAATATAAGGGACACATGCCTTGCCCAGAGTGAGCTTACAGTCTAGAGGGGGAGGCAGACATTAATATTAAGTAAAAACACTTTACAGACACAGTGGAGTAAAAATCCGATGTAGTTTATCTGTAGACAGGTGGGGGACCAGAATGGAAGAAATATTAGCTTTGGATCAGGAAAGTGGGAACAGATCACCGCCTTAGAATAGAAACTTCAGGAAGATTGTGACACCAAGAGGAAGAAATGGAAAGATCACCCACAGTCATGGTTAATAAATGCAACAGTGCAAGAAGGAGCAATCTTTGCGTGATACATAGTATGGTGGTATGGATTTTTTACGCCTTTATCTAATCAGCAACATTCACAGAGTCAATCAGTCGTATTTACTGATCGCTGTGTGCACTGTACTAAAGCATTTGGGAGAGTGCAGTTTAACAGAGTTGGTAGACAGGTTTCCTGACCGCAATGCACAGTGATTAAATCGCAGTGCTAGTAGTATTTTCAAACGTAAAATCAGTCTACCCATGTTTGTGTGGGTGCTCATGTGCACTTAAACCGACCAGGAAAAATAACTTGCCATTAGTGGTGCAGATATTATACTAATAATAATGGCACAAATGAATATTTCATTGAGTCCTCCAAATCGCTTGTGTTTTTCCTGCACAGAGAGATCAAAATAAGAATCTTTCTTTAGTTAGGAATATCTTGGAAAATTAGGACCACAAAAAGAGGTAGAATCAAACCAGATTCCACTATGTCATAAATGTGAGAGCTTAATTCTGCTTTGGGTCACGAACACCCTCCTCCCTCTTCCAAAGCTTCGGTATTTTGATGGAATATTCTGTCATTATCAATAGTTTCCCACTCTACAGCTATATATGTTTTATTGCAAAATCTTTTCTGCCTTTTATTTGAATATCAGCAAATTGAGGTAATAGAGATTATGAAGGAGATCTCTGTTGGAAGAGTCATTAAAGATGTTGGGATAAAAATGTAAATGCCTCAGATTCTGATGAAATTTCCCAGAGTGAGTTGAGTAGTTCCCAGGGACTTTGCTAGGATATTTTGGGCCTCTGCTCATTTATTGTATATCTGGGGTTATAGATGTGTTGTTTTGGACAGACAAGGGCATTTACCATTTCTCTGGCAGAAACCTCCATAAATCATCTTTAGTCCAACTTCAGGCAGGGTCTAAATATAGTGAGTGAAGTTATCAGATTCTATCCCCCTGATATGCAATTACCTGCTAAAATTGATAGGGTGTTAGTTCAGCTTCTAACAGTTGTTTGTTTCTTGCCAGTCTCCTTAAGCCTACTTATCCTCACTTCTCCAAAATAACTATCCTGCGTAAAGAGAGGGACTTTATGATATAGCCATTACTAGTAACTACATGATTTAGCTTAACACACGCATACCCCACAGGCAGGAGCGTGGGTATATTCCTTGAAATTCAAAGTCCTTTATGAATCCATTAAGCCTCTGATTGTCATATTTTATCTCATGGTTAGTATAAATTGGCTCTTTGGGTGTTTGGTTTTTTTTTTTGCCCTTTTCTTTCCCTCCCAGGCCTCTGGTATTTTGTCAGACAACCTTGCCTTCTTTTTCTGAAACACTTCATACAGAGTCAACACTTGATCATTCTGCTGCATCCTTCCCACGCTACCTTTGGCATTTAGGGTAGAAGCTAATCTCTTTTTCTTGTTATTGGAATTTTTTTAAATTATCAGTTCAATAAATCAGGGTGCTGTAGATTCAAGAGAGGGCTTGATCTCTGGCTTAGGAAACATTAGACTTTTTTAATATTATTGTGCTGTGGCTGACTAATTACAAATGTCCTGAAGGTGCTTGGGAGCGTATAGAGAATATATCTAAAGCCCAGATTCCACCTCCTCCATGAATCCAGGTCTCTATCCAATCGCAGGAACTGTTAGAAAGAGAACACTCCAACTGATCTCAGTACCTGACACAGAAAAGAGAGAGGAAGTGTGCTTTTAATAAGCCAAGTCTAACTTAAAAGCTAAATCATATGGGATATGGCCATTTGAGTTGGCCAGAAGTTTTGAGATACTATCTAGAGAGAGCACAACCCTGGTTTTCTCTACAGCAACATTTTCAGAGAGATCCCTTCAGAGTTCTAATAGACTCAGTGTGTTGGGGAATTCTAACTAGAAATCACCCGTCATGCCTCTCTTAAATAATCTGTCCCACTGTTTTGGGGAAATATCACTTCTACAGGTGCTGTTCAAGCACTCGTGAAAGAATTATGAGCCAGACTGTGTGCTGGAAATTAGAAGAAACAGTGGAGCGATCCTTGAGGACTCTGCCTGAAAATGAAAATGTACCGATCGAAAGAGTTGCTGAATGGAAATGTGCCTTTATTAAGAAATACTAACAGACGCAGAGTTTGTGCAACCCGATTGTTGTTCGGTATTTATTAAGCCTTCACAGTGTACTTGGCACTGGGCAGTACATAAAAGACTTGGCTTCTTATTTCATGAAGTGCTGCTTTTTTTTTAAATGTCAAATATGTGTGCCTGCTTAGGAATGCACTATACATAACTAATTTTGGGGTGTCCAGGAACAGAGCTCACCATTTTCCCCTCCCTCATGGGATTTGGGCTTTGATATTTTAATAATTGCAAAGAGAGTGAGTACAGAGGCCTGTAATTGGAAATGCACCATTGTGAACTGAATTTTTCATCTAAAAAGACTAAATCAGAACTGTCTTTTGAAAGAGCACAAATATTTCTGGAGACCTTTAAATGCCTGTGTTGAAAATATTTATGACAATTTTGGCATGGGAAGCCACTACATTTAACAGAAGTCTGGTATAGCAGTAAGGCGACCAAGGTGAAACTGACAGTTTTGAGGTGTATTAAAAAAAAAATAATGGCAAAGTTAAGGGATTTTCTTTGCCATACTTGTATGGAAACTATGGGTTTAATCTTTGGGGTTACATTTGAGCCACTCATTTTCCATGTAGCAACAATTTCTTTGGTTAATTAGGATCACAGAAACAAATCTGAAGTAAAGAAGCAGAAAAATCAAGGTGTAAAGGAAGAAGTGAGAGGAAAGTCTTTTGAAGGAATCAGAATGTAGGTAACACCTGGTTTTGAAACATGTAATGAAACTTTGAAAGTAAATTTCTGATCCAACTTCAGAAGGTGGAAAAATCAATTGAATATCAGCAAAAAATGTGTGAGGAGTTCCTTGGGCACTAATAATTTTGGAAAGACTTGATTTATTTTTTTTCCTTCACTCGATGTATTGGGCTCGTAGCTTAGAAGTTCAGAAAGGGAAAACCTGAAGGGCAAAATGATAAACGTGCAGCATGCTCTGTAATGGATGTATACCTATTTTCAGAAGAATCCCCATTTGATTTTAAATATTTTCAATATCTCAAAACATGTTGCATGCTGTCATGCAAGTTACAAGTCTAAACCAAATTTTCCTCTGGAGTTGATCAGAACTGTAGTTAATCTGATAATTTGTTTAACAAACTCTCTGTTCTTTTCACTGGGGTTTAGAGGATTTAATGGTCTTGGGTTAAGGAATGTGAGTTAACTATGGTGTTTCTTTTCGACTGTGACTAGTAGACAACTAACAAGGTTGAATTGCTTCTTTGAAAATATGCTGTGAATAATAATGTATATTTCTCTTTGAGTTATACAAATAAAATTTGCATTTGACACCCTAACGGAATTACCTCCCTAACAGGATTAAAATATGCTTTTTCAAAACCAAGGCAATATATTTGTTTTCTTGGTTGTGACTTAAAATTAAGGTTTCATTTTAGGCTACATTAGTTAAAACGCACCTTTAGGTTACCGTTTATTCTTCAGAAATACAATGCAAAATATTGAAACCATCAAAATTGCTTCCAATTTTGCAGATGTGCAATTTATTGATTTTTTTTAGAAAGGATTATGAGAAAGTCCTGCATGTAGCCCAATTTTAAGAGTTTTTTATATCAACAGATTACATGTTTTCTCTGAGGCTCTCTTTGCATCCGACTACTGTAAAACACATTCAACTGTTTCCCACCATCGAGAAATCTAAAACATTCACATTCAGATGATCTGTGTCTACACAGAGAAAATAATGGCAGATGAACAAAAATGTATGGCATCTGCCTGTGTCTTAATAGTACAAACAGCACCTACTTTATCAGCCAATTAACAAGAAGGGGATTTGCTGCTAGTACATTTTGTCACAATAAAATTTGTAGGATTGAAAATACAATAGATTGGGCTCATAAAGGAGGGAAATACAGACAAAAGTCAACTGAGACTCAATCCTGTCCCACTAGGGATCACAACCCAAGTGAATGAAGACAGACATTCATAACTGTAAGAAAATCATACAAAAATGAAGTCGTTACAATTCAACAATCTGAAATATCAGTAGAAAAAATGCAGGTCAAGCAGTACTTGGAGGGGACAGTCTTGGGGCACCTTAGTGCTTCAGAAAGCCTTTGTGTCCAAAACTGCTGTAAACTACCCTATATTCTTAAAAGCTTCAGTCCTGTCTTGTCGGGCAGAGCTACCACCTGATTGACCAACTGCCCACAAGTGAGGCCTAGGGATCTCATACTGTGCTCAATTCTGCAGCCACTGGCATAATTTTTTGGAACTATAATTTCCTTAGATCTTTTCCCGTACCTTCACTTTCTACTCTTCTCATTTCTACACTTCCTTTCCCATGTCCCATTTTGTTTGTCTCTTTTAACTTCATTCTGCTGTCCCAAGCACTTAGTACAGTACTCTGAACACTCTAGACATGAACTAAATGGAAAAAAAATGATTTCCTTTCCCTCTTTGCATCCTGCCCCTTTGCCCTTCCTCTCCAGCCTCCATTTCTCTCCTGTATGAGTGAAATTGCCTGGCTGCCTGAAGTTCTAGAGAGTAGGAATAGAGGAAAGAAAAGAAAT
Organism: Ornithorhynchus anatinus; assembly: GCF_004115215.2. Taxonomy (NCBI): domain Eukaryota; kingdom Metazoa; phylum Chordata; class Mammalia; order Monotremata; family Ornithorhynchidae; genus Ornithorhynchus; species Ornithorhynchus anatinus. The sequence goes on along the minus strand of NC_041742.1, from coordinate 23,496,348 downwards.
GGAAGAGAAGAGAGAGAGGACAAATCCATTGAATTCATTAGAAAAATTCCATCCAATGCTAAAAATATCCATCTAAGTAAGATAAGAGACAAGTTTATAAGCCTTAATTTTTAAAATGAAGAAAGTGAAGCATGGAAAGATTCAGTAATTTGCCCCAGGTTTAAAGCAAATCAGGGACAGATCCAGAAATGGAAACCATGTTTCCGGGTTTCTACTTCCAGGGATCAAGAGGCCCTCCCTTCTGACATTGGAAGAAATAGTGCAGAGCAGGGGAAGTCTAAAAACATTTTCCCATCTTTCATAGGTAGGGACAGAACAGGGCAAGGTGAGTAAATTGTCCCACCTGGCAGGAGGGTCAGTGGGACGGAACCTCAGTAATACCAAATGTGAGTAGAAATAATAATAATAATGGGGTATTTACTAAGCATTTATCTGGCACTGAGCAATGTCTTAAGCACTGGAGTAGATACAATATAATCCTATCTGATTATCTTTAGTCTTTGCTATTCAAGACCCAGTGATACATTTTTTTCAGGAAGAGTGATGTTTTCAGAAAAGAAATATTGATTGTTTTTTTCTCTTTTAGTCTAAGGTGTATACTCGCACACCAACCTTATATTTGGACTTCAAATTGGACCAAGGAGCGAAGCACGTACAGCCGATTCCTAAAGGTATGGAAATCTCTGGCTAATACTGATCCCCCTCACACGAGAAAGGCACACGGGGCATTTACTTCCTCCGTCTGTTGGTAGTGAGCTTTCGCTCAAGGACCTGATGTTATCCGTACTTCAATGCACCGCATCCAGTGGGCACTCAAATATTGTTATCACTACTAACCTATGGAGATGTGATTTTTACTGGGAAATATATTCCCAGGAGTTGGAAATGTAAGAAAAATCAGTTACCATGATTTTCGAACCACGGCTCTGCTGTGTAATAACTGAGTGCCTCTGTCTTTTGTGAGTGCCAGTTTTATCCAGGTGTCAGCATTGCCTTATAATACCAATTTAAAATGAAAACATTCAACCTCTTGAGAAGTGACAGCTGTTAGCAAAGCCATTCTGACACCTTCAAGAACCCACTTTAGGCATGTGAGGGTGATTCCTATAATCCGCTGTCAAGGAAATTGTTGCGGGGATTCAGGAAAGCTTGGGTCTGAGTGTCTAGGAGTCTGGAACACTTCAGTCCCTATTCATTTGTTTCACTTAAACATTTACCTTCCTTATAAGTGAAATGGAAATAGAAGGACTCACATTTCCTACTGTCTTTCCCTCTTAATGCGGTGCAAATAGTGTCTAGGTCATGAAATGGAATCTCTGCTGCTCCTTGATTCTAAGCAGCCAGTACCTTAGAATTAATTGGAGTGGCTCAATGCATCAGTCACTAATAGACTTGATACTAGAAAGCCAGCCGGACTATACTTAGATGATTCAGGCTAAAATAGCCAGGTTTTGAAAGTTGCAGCGTATGTAAATAGAGACATGGAGTCTTCTAGGATTTAGCTGTTCAGTCTTTATAAACATCGATGAGGTTTCTAACTACCGATAATAGCTTTGAAGGTGACACAGCCTTATAAAACGTAGGGCAGTGTACTTACCTGAACAAAAGAATAGATTTGGAAAATGAAAAAGACCTAAAAGATTTTACAAATGAGAGACGGCACCCTTCAACCTCATCCCGGCTGGCGCTAGCCAGCCCCAAGAAGTGGTGTATCCCTTCTGGAAGATGTTTGCATGCATTTTTCATTCTCTCTGCCCAGAAAGCAGCCTGAATTTTATTTTAATTCCTTCTCATAAGCAGATGTGAGGTCCATGTGACCAACATCCTATTTCCTTCAGACCAAGTGTTTATCAGTTCATTGGTTGAGCAGGCAGAAACCAGCTGTTTTTGGAGTCCTTTTTTGAAAGACGACTGAACCAAGCCAGAGAGATTTTAGGCATTGAATCTGATAGAGCATCACTGGTAAAGAATCTAATCTAACATCATTAAATTCCTTCACATCTGCTACACGTTTTTCATCTGTTAGTTGTTAGCTAAAAAAAGAACTAAAAGTTGTTCTTTGTTTTTGACTCCTTTCCATTTGCCTAGTAATCTGATTTTAAATTCTGTAAACTGATAAAAGTTGTGAGCTATCATTCAGTGAGAAGGAAAACAATCAGTATTTCTAGGAAAAGATGATTTATCAAATGAATTGGATATGCACAACAAATAAATTACTTTTCACATCTGAAAATATGCCTGGTATAAATGTACATTTTGAAGTACTATCAGAGATACTGAGATCATGCCTCGACATTGGATACTTAAAAAAAAAAGCTTTGGCAGAAGAAAAACTAGTACAAGCATTTTTGGTCTATAGTGTCTTAATGCTACATTGATTCCCCACCAAAAAAGACATTCCTTAAAAAAATTTTGATCCAATCAGGATAATCTCTTGAATTGAAGAGGATTCCTGTGTAAATATTGTTGCGCCCCCACAGTTTCAGCTGTCGCATTTATGTAACTTCCCCCTCAGCTTCATTGCCAGCAAAATCCCAGATTCCTTAGTGGTGGAAGGTAGGTTAACCTGCACTGTCCACCCACTTCTGTCCACACCAAATAGAAAAGTATGACACTGGATTCAGGTTTCTCCACCAATTCACTTGGTATTAGCATCCTGCTCTCTTCTCCCGCCACACCACAACTTGCACTCTTCACGCCTCTTAGGTTAACCTCTTAGCTGTACTTCGCTGTTGGCTTTCTCAGCTCTTACTCCTGCTGAATGCCCTTCCTGTTGAATGCCATGCCTTCCTTCCTACAATCTGCCAAATCACATCCCTCGCCACCTTCAAATCCCTCATAAAACACCAGGAGGCATTCCCCAGCTATTCTCCACCTTCCCAATCGGTTCTTCCGATAAGCCATCCTTAACATTTACATATCTGTCACTTTTTAATTCCCCTCTTTTATTCATTTATTTACTCATTTTTTGATGATTTCTACAGTCTCTACTTGAATCTGGGTTTCCTCTTTGTTCACACTGTATGGATGCTGTCTGGGTATGTTTGTTACCAAGGTCCTAGTACAGTGTTTTACACCAGGAGGTTCTCAATAAAGGGAAATCATCTATAGTTGCTGAGTGCATACTGACAGTGGTCATGATGATGGTATTGGTCTTGGGCCTCAAGCCCTGGCACAGAGCTTGTTTCATGCTGTCAGTCTCCTTTCCCGTCATTCAGACAAGAGTCCTTATTTTCCTCACTATGGTTCTTCCCTTTCCATGCTCTGAAACTTTACAACTCAACTGGAATAGTTTCCCTTCTCCCATTCACCAAGACTTTTCCTTTCCGGCCTCCAATAGCCTTCTAATCAAGTCTTACCTCCTCTGTGAAGTCTTTCCTTACATCTCCCAAACCCTCTTTGTTCCCCTTTACCATTACGGAGACAGGAGGCCATGTGGCCTAGTGGAAAGAGCATGGGTCTGAGCGTCAGGGGACCTGGGTTCTAATCCTGATTCTGCCAAATGCCTGCTGTGTGACCTGGTTAGATCAAAAGTACTTTCTCATGCTCTTTTACAAGTTTTCCTCAAGTGTGCCCCACTCCTGAACAATATAGTTAGCTTTCTTGTTTTTGCCAATTACATGAGCATATATTCTCCCAAATAAAGAGTTTGTGCTGAATTGTGGGGTGGTTTTCTTAAGTATTTTCAAGGATGGAAAGAAGATATTGGCTGCTTAGACCACAAAGCCATATACTTTATTTCACTGGTAACTTAAAACAGACTGAGCTCGTAGTGTAAAACAAGATCTTAGACCAAAGCATCTTTCACTCAAGAAGCTGGAATTGCATTTTACATACTTGGCAATTTATCGCCTCTCACCTTCTACAGAAGCTCAAATTTTCTATTGCCACCAGGACATCTCCACAGGAGTGTCCTGCTGGCACCTCAAGCTCAAACAGATTTCACCTTTCCTTCCAAACCCAGAGTCAGCAGCACCACCATCCTCTCTGTTCCAGAAGCCCACATCTTCATATTGCTGTCTATAAAATTTCCCATTCAGTCTCTCATCTGTAAAATTGCCCTCTTTCCATCCTAATGGCCATTGACCTGGTCCAGGTACTTTCATCCCAGCTAGACTCTTCACAGAGCACCCTGCCTCAAATCTCCCCCCCATCAATTAATTGGGAAATGTAACTGCTAATTCTGTTGTAATCTCCCAAGCACTTTGTACAGTGCTCTGCACATAGTAAGCGCTCAATAAGTACCATTGATTGATTGGTTGGTTGAGTGCTCACTAAGCACCTGGGAGAGTGCAATACAATAGAGTTTGTAGATGCGATCTCTGCCCTTAAGGGGTTTACAGTGTAATGGAGGAGCTTCCAATCCCTCTCTAATCCATACTTCTGTATTTCCTGGATCATTTTTCTGCAATGCTATCATACACATATATCTTCACTCCTCAAACGACGTTAAGTTACCCATTCTTTTGGTTCCTTCCAAGCTGACCTTGTCACTGTGCCTCATTCTCCACTCACCCGTGTCTGTCTTCTTGCTCCTGTCCTTCCTCCAGAGTGAATTTCCTCTTCCTATCACTTCTCCAAACCACAGCTTTTCCCATCTTCAAAGCCTGTCTCTCCACCCCTCCGCCACCCCCCCGAAATCCCATGTCCTCCAGAAGGTCTTCCATGATTAAGCTTCACTTTCCTAACTGATGTCCATCCAACAGCTGTCTTTACCTGTGAGACAAAGACTGTGTCCAATCTGATTATCTTGTATCTACCCTGGTGCTTAGTACAGTGGTTGACATATAGTAAGTGCTTAACAAATATAATATTATTATTTAGCACATATTTATACAGCTACTTTTAGACTAATGTATTTTTTCAATTTAGGGTAACATTTATTATCTATCATCTTTCCACATTTCCTCTGTCAGCAACCATAGCATAATTTCTTGTTCCTTTTGTGTCTATTTATGAATGACTTGTGTCTGCTAATCTCCCCTTGAAAATCGTAAGCTCTTTGAGGGTAGGGATCATGTCTGTTATTCACTTAGTACAATCTTCACCATACGGTAGGTCCTCAATAAATACTCTTGAGATTGATTGAGTGATCTACAGAATGAGAATGCACTAAAACTTCAAGTATGATCAGATGCACAGCTTCACATCTGGTGTGTGAATGTGTCTGTTCGTCTTTGTAAATATATATAAACATCCTTTGTTTTTATTTGGTTAGCATATGTGAAAGTGGGAAAACATTTTTGTCACATTTGAAACCTCTTTTATATTTATGATATTTGAGCTCTGAATTCAATCCTTGGGGGCTTCAGATTCCATTCCCTGCTAGTAAACTATGACTTACAGATTTAAATAGTTATAAAAACTACATAAGCCTTTTGAAAAAGGCTTATTGGTGTTAAGGCCTTAAAACTATTCTTAGCAAGTTTTTATCACCTAAGGATAAGCAAATCAAAAACGCACAGATTAAATTTTCTGTGAAATGCCCATGGGTTTTAAAAATGAAGGAAGAACCTCTCTGTTAATGTGCCAAACCTAAAGCATTTTGAAAATGAATGGAGATATTTTACAAATCTGAGGTATGTTACAATCTTATTACCTATAGTGAATATACCAATGTATACGATAAAGATATTACAATCATATTACCTATAGGGAATATATCAATGTTTAGGATAGAGATATTTCCCTGAAGAGTTTAGATCTGTGTCTCTGAAAGAATGGAATATAACAGGGAGAGTTGAATAGATTAGAAAACTTCAAATTGCCTGTCATAGAGTTGGCAGTAAAGCCAATTAATCTCTAAATACTCATTTATAGGAAAGGAGGCGTGATAAATTGAAGAGATAGCAATCTTTCTTTTGGAACTGCTCACCTTCCTATCTCAGTCAATACACCACCATCCTCCCTATCCCAGAAACCCATAGGCTCGGTATCATCCTTTATTTATTCTCTTTCAACTGTCAGTCTATTGCCAAAACCTGTCAGTTTTTCCTACACAAAATCTCCCAGATCCTCCCCTTCCTCTGCACCCAAACAGGTATCACTTCTGTGAAAGCTCTGGTTATATTCCCGCTAGACACTGTTGAATCCGCCTCCTTGCTGGTCTCCCTGCCTCCAGCTTTTCCCTTCTCCAGTCTACATGACATGCTGCTGCGTGGATACTTTAGATGAGTTGATGGGATGGGATGCTGGATTCATGGGATTTGTGGGATTGAGAGCTAATTGGGGAAGGTTTGGAGGAGGTGGGGTTTGGAAGTTGGAGGATGCTGTGGTCTTTGGGATTATGGGAGGAAATTTTGTGTTGGGTTGGGGGTGGGGGGTGAGTTAGGCAGTCTGGCCTAGTGGAAGGAGTGTGAGAGCAGGATTTAATCCGAAATCTCACTGGCCTCCTCTGTCACTTTAGCAAGTCACTTAACATCTCTGTGTCTGTTTCCTCATCTGCTAAATTGGGATATGATACCTGCTTTCCTTCCCTCTTAGATTATGAACACTGTGAGGGATAGATCTAATTATTTTGTATTTACCCCAGCATTTGGTTCATATCAAGCATTTAATAAATATCTCAATTAGCATAGGAGAAGCAGTGTGGCTTAGTGGATAGAGTAAGGGCCTGGGAGTGAGAAGGACCTGGGTTCTAATCCCAGCTCTGCCACTTGACTGCTGTGTGAACTTGGGCGAGTCGATTAACTTTTCTGTGCCTCAGTTACCTCATCTGTAAAATGGGGGTTAAGAATGTGAGCACCATGTAGGAAAGGGACTGTGTCCAACCCGATTTGCTTCTATCCACCCCAGTGCTTAGTAAAGTGCCTGGCACATAACCACCGTTAACAGATACCACAATTATTGTTATTATGTGCATGTGTTTAAACATACCTAGACAAGACTGAACATGAGAGCACACTTGATGTCCTTTAAGTCTGAAGACAATGCTATTGATATTAAGATGCTATCAGTGGAATATGAATGTGGCTGATAAAAGTGATGTGGAATTGACAATCTAAGCCTTATTTATAATTGGGCTACATTTTACCAAAAGCCAAGGAATGTTTTCAATCCTTGTGTTTAATAGGGTGTGGATTTTTAGGTTTTAGTCAATTTCACTTTATTTCTACGCTCTAAATAACTTGTTTTAGGTGATGGTGAAACTCAAGGAATTAAAAAAAAATAATACTTTTAAATTTTGATTAGCAAGATGTGTACTTAAATCATCTTGTGAATCCAGTCTACTTCGTGTGATGGATTGTCAATATATCACTGTGTACAGTGTATGTTTTGGAATATAATACTTGTAAGATTTTTATATTGAAAAATATGCCCCTTCATGTGTCTTCTCAGTCATCATCTTTCCAAATCGATGATGCCTAACTTTTGCAGTTCATTCAGTTTGTTTTCTTATTAATTATTCAGTACCCACTAAGTGCTACTAAAGTACTATTTACGGATCCTGGAGAATATTGGCCGTTAAGTGCTAAGAAGTCGTGATTAAATAGGGCCAGAGTGGGAAATTCAAATTAGCTAGGAATCAGTCATATTTATCGAATGCTTAGTGCGTGCAGAGCATTGTACTAAGCACCGAGGAGAGTATAGTATATCAGAGTTGTTAGACTTGTTCCCTCTCCAAAAGCAGCTTATAGCTAGATATGGCATCAAACCAACTGGAATGGACTTTCCCTAATCTCTCAATGATCCAATGGCTCAGTTAATCTTAAAACTGGGATTTGAACATTGTAAGGTAAGCCTCAGCTCTGCCACTTGCCTGTTGTGTGAATTTGGGAAAGCCACTTAACTTCTCTGTGCCTCAGTTCCCTCATCAGCAAAAGTGGGATTCAGTACCTTTTGTCCCTCCCACTTAAGACTGAGCTCCATTGAGACCTTATCATCTCGTATCTACCTCAGCTGTTAGTACAATGCTTGGCGTGTAGTATAAATAAATACCACAGTTTTGATTATTTTGATGATTACTAATAATAACATTTTGCCACTTAAAGCTTTGTAAATTATTTTACCTGGACAGTTTCTTTCTCTCCACTTTGTTAAGATTTTTCAGGGCTTTTTTGGGTAACAGGCACCAGTGGTTAGTTTTTGTTCATCTCATAAGTATTTAATTTTTCTTCTTTCTCTGATGAAGAGCCCACACTTCAAAAACAAGAGCTGAAGGGTGTTGTTTTGGATTGATGTGGAGGCCAAAAGCTAAATTAAGCCAGGTTGCCTTAACATTGCCCTGAAAAGCAGCATAGAGCAGAGATGTCAAGCATTCGTTTACTCACTTGTGTCATTTGCAAATGCCAGGAAGAAGTAAAATGCTAAAACAGAGAGATCCCATGCTGAAATTGTACAGTATGCTTCCCTTGATTTCCAAGGGTTACTCCTAGAGTTTTGTAACTATTTGGACTTGTGTGCTTGTATATAACCTATTTTACATTTCACTGCTTAAAGCTCAACTTTCCATCTACAAATTTTGATTTTTTTCCAAAGGAATTTGAAATCCTCAAATGTCCAGTTAGAGAGAAGTTAATCATTGCAAAATCACTTTATTTGAAATAACAAAAATCAAATGTATGCCATGCTTTTAGCTTCATTGTTTTTGGCTTTAGCTAACTAAAAGAGCTGATTGGTTGTAGAATTAATGGTGTTTTGTGGGTCTGTAAAGCACATTATGTGTCCTTAATGGGGTCTACCAAAGAACTCAAATCTCCATTTTCATTCTTTTATTTTTTACGAATATTTGGAGCTCACAATAGGCAGGGGTTTTTCTGAACATTTAGAATTCCCTGGCCTCTAGGAGATACATTACAAGGAGTTAGCTATCTGTTTCGACTAGAATGGAATTTTAAATACTTTTGGGTTTCTCTTTTAACCTTTGGTTGTAATGTAGGCCTGATTTCACCTATCCAGACAAAATCATAGTTCATGGTAATCTTCTACATTACAATTTGTGTTCTGGTTTAAAGAATGGAGTCTTTAGCTGGCGACAGTACTAAATGTTAACGTCCCCACGGTTCATAAACACAGACTGTATTATAAGAATTATGAGACTTACCGAGCTCATTTTGAGAATTTTTTGGTCACTGAAACCGAGTAATCTAAGTGTCCAAATCTGTGGGGTTTGGATTTTTTTTTTCCAAATCATCATGTACAAATGAAGTCTTGTGCTAGTCGAATTTGATAAATGAGTTCTTTTGTGACCACTGTCACCTGAGATTTTGTTTCTAGTCCATCAAACACACTCTCTTAAACGAGACTTTGAAAGTGAATGGATCCTTAGTATCTATATTGCAGTGAAAGCACATTTTTCTTCTGGAAACTAGACTTAAGACTTTTGAGCAGGCGTGTGTTCAGTATGATATTTCTTTAGACGATCATATTTACTGAGCACTTACTGTGTGCAGAGCATTCTACTAAACGCTTGGGAGAGTGTTTAACAATAAACAGACACATTCTTTGCCCACAACGAGCTTACAGTCTAGAGAACAAGCTTACGATCAACAAGCCTGACACCATTCCTCCAGGATGATGTGGAATCTTTGACAGATCGGGGTGGAGGAGTACCGTGCTGTCGAGGGCACATCACCAATGTGTGCCCCAAGCTTTTAATGCCAGTAGGGTACAGTGCTGGGAGTTATTGGGGTCGAGCAGTGGCCAAATGGCAACAGCAATTTTGATGCCGGCCTGGACTGCAAATCTATCCTTTCACAGAAGCTGTGTTATTTCCGCTGGGAGGTGAAAGTGATCATGTAAGTTCTCCTCCTACCTGCAAGAAGCTTGGCCACTATTTGTGCCTTCAGCTGTGAGCAAGAAGGGGAAGGTAAGGGAGGAGCCCGGGGTAGCCATAGCTCCGAGTGCTGCATCCGAGGGTGCGTCATACGGTCCCAGGGAGATTTTGCTCATTGAATTGATATTCCTCCAGGGAACCTTGTAAAGGTAACCTTAGTATTCCGAGACACTGAAATGGAAAGCAGTAAAAGTTGCCCCCAATCCTCTGCAAAGGCAGGATGAGAATTCCTGCTTTCCACTTCTGTGTTTAAGCCACTTGACCACACAGACACTTGGTTATTTAGGATCCTATTAGTTAGGGAGCATACTCAAGATGGCATATGGCTGAAGAAGCCAAAACCCTTGTAAAGTCCATACCTACAAATCAAGGGGAAATCGTATAAACCCAAACTGGCTGGATGTTTATCAACTTGTCAGTTATTTAGGGGCTTGTGCCTAAGCATATTTACCAAAGAGAATCAGAAGGTGTTAAACTTGAATTAATTTTGCTGCAGATCCTTGGGATAGGGTTTGGGGAAAGGAGGTCTCAGTGCTTAATTTTCTCTTTGTGAAATATGTTCTCGTTGTTTAAAAAGTCCGAGCTGAAAAATAACACCCAGCTGGTGTGCTGTAGTCCAAGGCTGAGATACGTAGAAGCATAGATGTAAGTTAACAAGGCTAGTCATTTTAAAGTTCATCTTTGTAAATACAAATGTATGATGAATATTTTCTTGAGTTTTGCCAGATTTCTTTCCACATGGAAGTATTTAATTTTAGTTACACCTTCCTTTCTTAAAAAGGAAATGGCAAAGTCAGTGTTCAAGTGTTATGTCCCCCGTTGCTGGTTTTTTATGACACACTAACTTTTTAATGTTGCTCATTGTATTTCAGGGTGGACAGCCTTCATTTACACACTATCCGGTAATCTGTATATTGGTGAGTTGTCATCTCATTTTTAAATTTACTCTCCATTTTACTTCAATTATTTGGAAGGAGGATTCAATTTCCTAAAATTATTCCTTTGGGAAATAGTGGAAACTAAGATCCATTTATTTTAGAACTTTTTCCTATTATAGTTTAAAGTGACTTTCAGTAAGTAGCCCTATAATTAGATGTCGGTAGGCAAAATTCATTTATTTAATTATTTTGAGAAGTATGAAGAATTACCAGCCTGGGGTCATGCCCATTAAACTCTAGCTGCAGCTGAATGTTGAATTTTAAAGACTATCCTTCATCCTGAATGCCAGGGAATGTTTTATCAAGGAAGAAGAACCTTTATGGAGCTACTTATTTTGGTTGAGAAGCAAATATTCTACCCAGATGGAAGGGAATATGAGTATTCTCCTCAAAATTGTCATAAAGCCACAAGCAAGATTTCAAATCAACTATAGAGGAAAACAAAATCACCTCTCCCGGTTTTGCCAAAGCTGCTAAAGAAGTAGTAAAATTTAAGCCTGTTTGCAGATCTACAAACCCAGGTTATGGCTTTGATGAGCCCAGGACCAAGAAAACAAATGAGAAAGTAAATGCTTTTCATCCCCCTACCTTTCCCCCTCTTTTCCTTTCCTCACAGATTTACTCTTCCTTCTCCCTCCCTTTTCCTTCCCTTGCCCTGTCTGGCCTCGCCTTCCCTTTTGCTTCCCTTCATTCCTCTCCTGCCTCTCTTTCTCCTCCTCTTTCTCTTCCACTTTCTCAGCTCCCTTCCTCTCTTCTTTCTTTTTTGGTTCTGTCACTCTCTTCCCAACAAAGTCTTGCTCCACACTCCACCCATCCCTCATTCAAAAGGAAATTTTGATATTCCTGCAGACAAAGTGCACTTAGTCTGCTTCTTAATTATATAGATCATCCTATTAGGTACTAAGAGAGGTGATAATTTATAATTTAGCCTTTTATCAACAAGAGTGAGAAAACAGAGAAAATGGGAAAAGTCTTTAGAAATGAACCAAATTTTCAAAATTGTCTACTACGTCGAATGGCTAGAGCCTTGTACATGGGTTCATGAAGCCTGGCTCTGTTACATGATCTCTACCTCTGTTTTCATGTATGTAAAATAGGCTTTTCATATATGTAAAATAGGCATGATTTTTACCGACTCGCTTCATTTGGCGGGGAGTCAGAAGATCAGGAGACCTTGGTTCTAATCCCACCTCTGCTACTAGCCTGATGTGTGACCCCAGGCCATCACTAAACATCTCTTGTCCTCAGTTTCTTCATCTGCAAAAAGGAGGATAAAATATCTGCTCTCCATCAGAGAAGCAGCGTGGCCTAGTGGGTAGACCACAGGCTTGGGAGTCAGAAGGACCTGGGTTCTAATCACAACTCTGCCACATGTCTGCTGTGTGACCTTGGGCAAATCATGTAACTTCTCTGGGCCTCAGCCCATCTGTAAAATAATGATGGGATTTGTGAAGCGCTTACTATGTGCCAAACAGTGTTCTGAGTGCTAGGGTAGATACAAGGTCAGCAGGTTGTCCCACGTGGGGCTCACAGTCTTCATCCCCATTTTACAGATGAGGATGAAGAGTGTGAACCCCACATGGGACAAGGACCGGGTTCCAGCGGTTAGAACAGTACTTGGCACATAGTAAGCACTTAACAAGTACCATATTATTATCATGATTTTTGTGAGCCTCATGTGGGAGAGGGACTAAAGGGACTAATCTGATCAGATTATCTTGTTGCTACCCCAGCATTTGGCTCTTGGGCTTGGCACAAAATAAGTGCTTGAAATATGATGTAATAATAGTGATCCTGGTACGGTAAAGAATATTCATTCAAAATCATTATTTTGCTAATACATGGGCATGTGGTTTTCTGGTTACTGAAACTTTAGAAATGCTCAGTATAAGAGAAGAAAATATATAAATAACCAATCATTATGTGCACTCATTAGACACTAAATAAGTATGGTTGGTTGAATCAGCTAATAATGATATAGGTGAGGATAGAGCCTGGCCAGGGGCCTTAAGACCCCCTAAAAGTTTAGAGGAGAGAAATTTAGACTGACCATAAAAAGGCAGTGTATTAGTGGGGGAAAGGAAGTGATTCAAAGAGGTAAAAGGATTTCTGCAGGGTTAAGCTAAGGACAAAGTTTGTGAAATTAGCCATTTCCTAAAGAAGAAGATGAAGAAGCAGTGTGGACTAATGGAAAGAATCCGGGCCCAGGAGTCAGAAGGACCTGGGCTCTAATTCCGCTCTGCCACTTCTCTGCTGTGTGACCTGGGGCAAATCACTTAACTTCTCTGTGCCTCAGTTACCTCTTCTGTAAAATGGGGATTGAGACTGTGAGCTCTATGAGAGAACAGGGACTGTGTCCAACCTGATTAGCTTGTATTTACCTCAGTGCTTAATACAGTGCCTGGCACATAGGAAGCGCTTAACAAATTCCATACAAAAAAGTCCAAATTGTCCAAGATAGCATCTGATGTTTCTCTCTCCAGGCAGATTTAGGGTAAAGGTTCAAAGCGTTGGGCATCTATTCTGGTAGAATAAGAAGATAATGTGTGTGCTCTCTTTGGATTAGTGAGTATTCTGTTTATTTAATTTTAAAATTTACACTGTCCAGCCTTTTCAACTGCTGGAAATTGTATTGAGTTAATGTAAGCACCCAGAGGAGCATGATATTTTAGATATTTAGGGATTGTCAAGTGTACTTACTGTTTATGTATCTCCCAAGGACTTCCTCTGTTTTCATTGCTCTAATGTTCAGCTAGCCCTTAGCAAACTGGCTTCACTAACTGAAAAACACAAATACATGAATGAAATGAGGTGTGGGGGTGGGAATATTTTCAGAAATGTATTGCACATTTAAAAAAAACAAGTGGTTTATGGTAAAATGAACATAATGCAAATGGCCATTGAGAGTGGGACCGTAAATGATGGTTACATCTAATGAGACAGGTTTAGAATAGGTTTGATTGCTTTGTATTTTTATGAACATTTACACAGCCAAGTTAAAGAAATATATGCAGTTAAATATTTTTTAGGAGAATTTTATTTAGAACTTTTTGTAATTTTTTTTGAAACTGTGACTTAGTATTCTTGGCCATAGTTAGCAATGGAAAATATTTATTATCTGATTTGGCTCAATTTGCAATTGAAAGCTGTCAGAAAAAAAGTAAAATTTATTTTTTGAGACTTATTTTTAGTGTAGGAGATAGTTCAGTGAAAAATCACGGCAGTGACCAGTGAACAAAGATATAATCTGTCTTTCCACTATTCCGTGACTCCCTCTTAGCATTCCTTTCGTTTCCAAGGTACTGTAAAATGAAGTGACATATTTATTAAAATGTAGTCAAGGACCATGAAGACAGGGTGAAGTAAATCCCCCCAATCCAACAGTGGCTGTGTGAAGATCAGCTTCTGTCCATCATTTCATTTCAAATAGTCTTTTCAAGAACAGTAAATGAAAGTAAGTGAATGAATTCCATGTAAGTCAGAGGTCTTTCAGATCTCTGTCAGATCTTTTCTCTGAATTTCCAAATTCTGCTTTCTTTCTGGAGCAATAAAAGCCACACACGATCAGTGTAGTGTTAAAGGTTCCCATGAATAAACGGCAGGCTCTAGGTTTAGCCTGCTTATCTAGTCCTATATTTCAAATTCAGCCCAGCCACCAGCCTGCCCAGTTGTTTTTAACAAAGATTGTCAGTCCATAAAGAAACAATGCCAGAACCATTTATAGAGTGATAGAGACAGTGACAGTGATAGAGACCCCTATCAGGAGTGACAGATGATCATCACAGGCTTGAAACTTTAAGACTTAAAACCCGAGTGGAGAAATTGAACATAGTGAGAGTGATCTGTGCAAATGCCACTTAACATCTCGAACCTTTGACACTCGTGTTCTGTTTGGGGCACAGAGTGCAACAAGGAAGTAGGCAGGCAGGGGTGCATTAACAACGGAAAATCACTGTTAGCTATTTTCCCAGATTCTTGCTGTGCCTGTGTCAGAGTGATACTGAAGTGAACAAATGGAGGGCATAAATTACCAAACTCCCATTCCCTCAGTGTTTACTTAGTTTAAAGGGGAAGAGAGATTTAAAGGCTGAATTTGTGTTCATTAAACACTGTCTCCTACTCTCCAGTGGATTTCTGAGCAGCATCCATACATGAGTGTTCATTTGTGGACCTGAAAGTTGAAGATTACTCCAACAAAGATAAATACTCTCAAACTGAAAACAGCTCTTAAGTTGTTGGGGTTTTTTAAAATTAATTTCAATATTTTACCTTTACTTGCTGTCTTTAAAGGTCCTGATGATGCCCAACAAAAAGTAGAACCTCATCACACAGCAGTGTTGGGTGAAGGTGACAGTGTCCAGGTAGAAAATAAGGTAACTATTCCTAAAATGTTGATTTCACTTTGCAATTTGTACTTTCATTCCACTTTAATCGAGGAAGTTTCCCATCACTTTGCCTAAATTACTCGTATAACTTCAGCTTTAAACTCTTTACATCAAAATTACCTTCAAAAATATTCTTATATTTTTTCTTTAATTTCCATTGGCAATTGAAAGACTCCTCTTTTAAGCTCCATTTCCTTATTTTTTCTTAAATTAAATAGTCATATTTCCATATCAACTCTTATTTAGTTTTTCACAAGATCTATGAAGTTTTCAAGCTTTTCTGATGGATTTATTGAAGATTATTTCTCCATTTCTCTAGTCCAGTCAGTCATTCCTACTTAATCACAGTGAGCCACATTGTCTCTATTATGGACAATTATAATAGAACTGGAGAAGGTTCAGAGAAGGGCAGTCCAATGATCAAGAGAATGAATAAGGCCCCTTATGAGGACAGACTGAAAGTATTAGGATTTATCAATCTGGAAAGACTCAAGCTGAGCGGGGATACGGTTGAAATCTTTAAGATCCTGAAACATGTGGACAGGACAGACATGGTACTGTTCACCAAATTCCAGGACAGCCATCGATCCTTAAGTGTGGGAGGCACAAAACAAACAAATAGAAACACTTTATCACACACAGGATGATAAGCATATGGAATCGGTTACTATGGAATGATGTCCCGGCAGAAGATAGCAATAGCTTTAAGAGGGGCTAATATAAAGTAATGGACGTGCTGGCCATAACGAGTTAAACAAGGAAAATTTTGGCACGCTTTGAAGAACTCTTAGGGATCCCCAAGCATTAGGACCTATCAATTTATTTAGCAGCTTTGAGCAAAACAGAAGCAAAACACGCATTCCCTGCCCATAAGTAAGTTAAAAATAATAATTGTGGTATTAGTTACGAGCTTACTATGTGCCAGGCACTGTACTAAGCGCTGGGGTGGATACAAGAAAATCATATTGGACACAGTCGTCTCATGTGGGGCTCTCAGTCTCAAACCCCATTTTACGGATGAGGTAACTGAGGTACAGACAAGTAAAGTGACTTGCCCAAGGTCACACAGCAGACAAGCGGCAGACCCATGACCTTCTGACTCGCAGATCCTTGCTTTATGCACTCTGACATTCTGCCTCTCCTTCTGAAGGAGGACACTGACAGATAAAAATTATTTATGGATATTGGATAAGGAATAACAAAGGTAAATTAGATGGTGGTGCAATTTTATCTGGATAAAATCTCAGAATGAAACAGCATAACTATTGGAAGAAATGGGATTTTAGGTGGCTCTGAAGATGGGGAGGGCTGAGGTCTGGAGGATTTGGGGTGAGATGAGTTTCAGGTTAGTAAAAAGCATGAGCCTGGGGTCAGAGATGGGAGAATCAAAAGTGGGATATAGTTAAAAGGCAAGCTGGTGAGAAGCAGAGTGAAGCTGGGAAGGAACAGATGAAGAAAGCTGGCATATAAACTGGAGAAACCTCACGGAGGGCACTGAGGGGGATCCAGAGAGAGATGGCTAGCCATTGGAGTATTTTTGAGAAATACCAAGGCAAGTGGTGAGCTTATATTCAGGAAGATGATATGGGCAGCAGCAGACTGAAGGAGGAAGAGGCTGGAGGTAGGAAGGCCAGTACAGTAGTGTAATCATGATAAAAGATGTTGGACCACGTTGTGGTTTTTTTTTATTGTATTTGTTAAGCGTTTACTGTATACCAGGAGCTGGCCTAAGCCCTGAGGCGGATACAAGCTAATCAGACTGGACACAGTCCATGTCCCACTGGGGCTCACTGTCTCCCCATTTTACAGATGAGGTAACTGAGGCACAGAGAAGTTAGGTGACTTGCCCCGGGTCATACAGAAGACAAGTGGTGGATCTGGGATTAGAACCCAGATCTCCTGACTCCCAGACCTGTGCTCTTTCCAGTGGGCTACACCGCTTCTCAGGTTGGTTGCTGTTGATTAGGGCAGAAAGGAAGGATCCTAAAAAAGGTAACTGTCTCCTTTGTAGCTGCTTCTTTTCTTCCTCTCATAGATATGCTCAGGTCCTATTCTGTCCCCTCACCCCAAACCCCTTTAAAGGGTTTGCCAAGGATGCATACTTCCTTTTTATATGGAAACTCAGAGCTACAAAGTCAAAATTATTTTTATTCAGATACTGACTTTTAATATGCAAGTTGCAGTTTACTCATCTATGCAGCCCCATAGAACGATTAACCATTAAGTCCCTTTCCTAATCTCCATTGTTTTACCCTTTCAATGACCTGAGAATTATAGACCCTTCAGAGCTCATAATATCAGATAGAAATGGCAGATTCATCCAGAACTCCAACTTACTGCTGTTTGTAACTTCTTTCAGTTAATGTATCATTATAATAGAGAGTCTTGGAGCCAAAACAGAGTTCTCTTGCCATTTATAAATCACTTAGGCTACACTCTCAGGGCTTTTGTTGCCAGCCTGGCCTTATAAGTGAATTCCCCGAGATCATCTATTATGGCTCGCCCTGACTGGTGTTCCGAGAACACTTCTGGTTAAGGCAGTCCTGAGGATCAAGACAAGCTGAAACCCTTTGGAAAAATAAAAACGAGCTTTAGATATTCCGTGATGATTTAGTTGGTGGAGCAAGAACTGGAGGATCCCTGCTTGGACCTCTTTCCGTCACAAAGTGGAGTAAAGTAGTGGCAATTTCTTGTCCAAGAACATAGTAGTGCAGGCTCGGGACACAAACACACCTACACAAGCGGTGCTCAAGGGGTGAGTTATCGGCTAGTGCTAGGTTGAACGTGCACAGCAAGGATTCTTCAGACATGTCTTGCTGAGTTCAGCTACACATCAGTGCATAGGCTCAGAGCAACCCCCTCGGCATGTAATAATAATAATAATAATAATGTTGGTATTTGTTAAGCACTTACTATGTGCCGAGCACTGTTCTAAGCGCTGGGGTAGACACAGGGGAGTCAGGTTGTCCCACGTGGGGCTCACAGTCTTAATCCCCATTTTACAGATGAGGGAACTGAGGCACCGAGAAGTTAAGTGACTTGCCCAAAGTCACACAGCTGGCAAGTGGCAGAGCCGGGGTTCGAACCCATGACCTCTGACTCCAAAGCCCGTGCTCTTTCCAGTGAGCCACGCTGCTTCTCGTGTCTCGTGCATGTCACGGGTTAGCATATCCAGACTCTTCTAGAATAATTAAGCAACTCAAATTACTCATGGATGGAAAAGCAAGCAGGTACAGAGTTTTAGAGACTTTCTGATTCGGCAGAACATAATAAATAAGTCTAGAGAAATCATCAGTAAAGGAAGGCAGGCCTGCGTCCTGTGCCTGATTTCATTCATCCTAGTCTATGGAGCCATGATCGTTATACTTAGTCCCATTTCCCCTATCTGTAATTTCTTTGAGTATCCGTCTGTCCCCACTAGATGGTAAGCTCCTTGAAGGCCGGAATCAAGTCCACTAACTCTGTGGTATCGAACTCTCCTAAGGGCCTACACGTTCCCTGCCCATATTGTGCTTATAGTCTCCGGGGAAGCACTTACTATATCTCAGACACCGCACTAAGCCCTGGGATAGATACAAGTTGATTAGGTTGGACAGAGTCCATGTTCCGACACTACACTAAGCCCTGGGATAGATACAAGCTGATAATAATAATAATAATGTTGGTATTTGTTAAGCGCTTACTATGTGCAGAGCACTGTTCTAAGCGCTGGGGTAGATACAGGGTCATCAGGTTGTCCCACGTGAGGCTCACAGTCTTAATCCCCATTTTCCAGATGAGGTAACTGAGGCACAGAGAAGTTAAGCGACTTGCCCACAGTCACACAGCTGACAAGCGGCAGAGCCGGGAGTCGAACCCATGACCTCTGACTCCGAAGCCCGTGCTCTTTCCACTGACCACGCTGCTTTTGGACAGAGTCCATGTTCCACGTGGGGCTCACAGTTTTAGTCCCTGTTTTACAGACGAGGTACCTGAAGCACAGAGAAGGACAGTGATTTGTCCAAGGTCACTCAGCCGTGGCAGAGCTGGGATTAGAACCCAGGTCCTCTGACTCCCAGGCCCATGCTTTTTCCACTAGACTATACTGTTTTTCCAGCCTTTTAAAAGAACCAACTCTTTGCTTCATTAAATTCACTGGTAGAGTTCCTGGGTCAGTGACTTTAGTGAATTCTCGTCTGCATTGCCCTAGCATTAGTATTCGTATCCTCCTCTCTTCATCCCTTCATCAGCCACACTGCACTTACGTACGTATCTGTAATTTAATTTATGTATTTATATTGATGTCTTTCTCGCCCTCTAGACTGTAAGCTCGTGTGGGCATGGAATTAAACCAAATCTGTTAAATTTTACTCTCTCAAGTGCTTAGTACAGTGCTCTGCCCCCAATAAGTGCTCCAAAAATGTAATCGAATGAAATGAGTAGTCATAATAATTACATTCCTCTTTCACTGTGTAATTTTCAAGTTAGAGTATTATTATTAATAATGGTAGTTTGGAATTTGGACTTTTTTCCCTTAAAGAAAGACTGTATCTGAAAAGGCACAAATACATCAGATTTGTTCATTACAGAATTACTGAATTACTGAAGTCTGAAAGGTCTCATCAAATGAAAACATCAAGAGATGTTTCAAATTCCTACTTGATCGTGGTGTGATCAATGTCTGTTACCCTCTTCAATTTTTTCATAATCACCTAATTATTAAATATGATTGTTATTCAACATCAAATAACTACTTATTGTTACAATCAGCAATTTTAAATTTGTTTATTTCTAGGTAGAAATCTGGGACTTGTAACTAGTGTCTGCCAGCAGTAAAAACACTTCTGTAGATAAATGACTTGTGCAATTAAACAAGAATCTAATGGTTAGAAAACCTGCAGTGTGTTTTAAAAATAATTAATTGCCAAGTCATAAACCATGAAATACTTTTGGAAGCACTTTGCATAGTTGAACCAGATTTTTCTTGTAATTTGAAATGGTATCAAGCATCTATTTGTTTTACAGGGTTACCTCTTTTCAGCACATTCAGTTGAAGATTCCTTCTCATTTTGCTTCTTTTCTTTTGATGTGCCTGTAACAAATGGTCATGAATATCAAAATGCACCTAAATCATATACCTGTTTGAAAATGTTCAAGATAACAAAGTAAACCATTTTTAATTGGATTATACTTGATTTTTTGAAATAAGGTTCCAGATTAAGACTAATTTTATTTCTCATTCTCTCTCCCTTTTGGTGATTGGAAAATGTTAATTGACCCGATCCTATTCTCAGGGTCCCACTGCTGCTAAATAATCTCAGGGATTGATTTTTTCAGCTAATGCTGGGGAAATTTTACCCCAAACCGAACACGCAACCCTTCCGGCCTACATTACGAATTCCAGTTGTTCCTTGTTATGCCTTCAAAAAAAAAATCCAGTATTAAGCATATGTTTGTTATTTCATGTCTCCTCTGCACTGATTTAGGACCCTGAAAGAAGCCATTTCATTTTAGTAGCAGGGGAGCCAATTAAGGAGCCGGTTGTGCAGCACGGTAAGCCAGCAGCCATGGTGGCATTTCTTGTTTGCTTTTCCCTTTTTCATTAAAGATACTCAATTTGGGGATTGGGCTCCTTCGCCGTTCCATTCTGCTGTACAGGTTACCTGTGAAGTTTCCTCCACACATTTTAAAAACATCATTTCCCTTTCTTTGTGACCTCAAATAAAGAGTGGCATTCAGACCGCCCTGGGAGAGCATTGAATTTCCAGTAAAAATAATAAAAAAAGAAAGTACTACTGTGAGTAGCACTGTTTCCTACAGCATTCCAGTCTTTAAGTCTTTCCCAATGTAATCCAAACAGGAACATTTTCTTCCTTTCTTGTAGTTTGCTGATCTCCACTCCAGAGGCTCAGATCAACATTTGGAGTCTCGTTAGTGAATAATTCTGAAATCTATTAGATAAAGCCTGCAGGCAAGGTAGCAGCCAAAGGGCTCTGCTTGAAATCGAGCTTAAAGGAATCTGAAAGCCATTCATTTCCACAAGGGCGTTAGGAAGTCAAGCTTTTCATGTCAGCATCAATTAGGAAAGATGCCTCTTGTGCCAAGTGAGTTAAATGAATGTTCTCTAGTTCCCATTGAGCCTTGAACTGACCCATCATTCTCTACGCCAGGTGGAATCTCTTATTAGTCTCAAGAAGGCTGTCAGTGTTTTTCTGTGGTATTTGTTGAGCACTTACTATGTGCCAGGCGCTGTACTGAGCCCTGGGGAAGATACAAGCACATCAGGTCTGACATAGTCTTTGTCCCACTTGGGGCTCACAATCTTAATTTCCATTTTACAGATTAAGTAATTGAGACAGAGAAATTAAGTAACTTGCCCAGGTCACACAGCACCCAAGTGGTGGAGCTGGGATTAGAGCCCAGGTCACTTTTTGATAGTCATTCCTCATTCAGCCAACCAGTGATCAAGTTGTGGATTACTAGGGTCTTTGTTTCTCCTCCTTTCTCTTTTTTGCTGCGTGCTAATCCTTTTGATGTGCAACTGCTAGTATTGACAGGGGAAACCAAAAGTATGAAACTCAAATCTGTTTTTTCCTATACAGTTAAACTAGGAAAAGTGAGGGAAAAGTTTCCAGTACTGATTAAAATGAAGTTTTAGTTATCCATGCTGTTCTACCCCGCCATTGCCATAGAATACTGAAGTTTATCAGTCAGCTAATTTGGAAAACTCTACTATTCTGACTGATGAATCAATCAATGTATGTATTGAGTGCTTAGTGTGTGCAGAGCACTGTACTAAGCACTTGGGAGAGTACAATACAGCAGAGTTGGCAGAAACGTCCCCTGCCCACAGCAAGCTTACAGTCTAGAGCGGTCAGATTATTACATTTACCTCACTGGCATCTATTTCCTGTCAAAGTGATGCTGGGAAATGCTATAAATGTAAAAATGAATTAGACACTAAGGAATGTAGCATTCAGCTGTATTCAAAGAAGGGATTCTTCACAGAGGGGGAAGATTGCAGTAAACATAGGCAGTCACCAAAATGACCATTTGACAGAGATTTTTCTTAGGAGTCCCTTCCATCTGCCATTTGCCGTGGCTGTTGGGAAACAGTTGTCAGAAGACAAGATTTGAAGCTCTCTGGAAACCAAATATTGTAGGAAGGTCCCAATGGCGGCTGGAATGGGATTGCCTTTTTTTTTTTCAGAAGTTTGGCTGTTTGTGTTCATCACTGATCAACTAAGATCAGATGCTGGTCCCTAACTGCAAGGTGACCTCTTGGGAAAGAATAATAATAATTATTAATTGTGGTATTTTAGGCATTTATTAATTGCCAAGCCAAAAGCTGAGGTGATTCAAGCAGTCAATAGCATTTATTGAGCATTTACCAAGTTCAGAGAACTGTACCAAGAGCTTTGGCTATAATTCAGGTTCCACATATAAAACAGAGATAAAATTCCATTTCTCCCTCCCACTTAGACTCTCAGTTCTGAGTGGGTCATGGACTGTGTCCACCCTGATGATCTTTTATCCACTAGACTGTAAACCCCTTGTGGGAAGGAAATGTGTCTACCAATTTGGTTATATTGTACTCTCCCAAGCTCTTGGTACAGTCAAGTGACTTCCCAAGATGATAATAATAATAACTGTGATATTTGCTATACACTTACCATGTGCCAGGCACTGTTCTAAGCACTGGGGTAGATAAAAGATTATTGTGTTGGATGTAGTCCCCATCCCACATAGGGCTCACAGTCTTAATCCCCAATTTACAGATGAGGGAACTGAGGCCCAGAGAGGTTGAGACTTCCCCACGGTCACACAGCAGACAAGTGGTGGAGCTGGGATTAGAACCCAGGTCTTTCTGACTCCAGGTCCATGCTTTATTCACTAGGTCATGAAGCGTCTAGGTTACAAGTGCAGAGGATGGTTGTGGGTGTGTAAGTGCTGCGGTGATAAATGGGGAGAATAATCTTTTTAATGGTATTCGTTACACTTACTATGTGCCAGGCACTGTACTAAAGACTGGAGTAGATACAAGCTAATCAGGTTAGACACAGTCCATGTCCCGCATGGGGCTCACCCTCTTAACCCCCATTTTCAAATGAGCTAATTGAGGTACAGAGAAGTGAAGTGACTTGCCTAGGGTCACAAAACAGACTAGTCGTAGGGACAGGATTAGAACCCAGGTCCTTCTGACTCCGAGGCAAGTGACGGAGCTGGAATTAGAATCCAGGTCCCCTGACTTTCAGGCCCGAGTTCTTCCCACTAGGCCATGCCGTTTCTAGGTGTCCATCTGCTTCCATGGAGTAAGGGAAGAGACCAAGGGCCTGGGAACGAGGAGGCCAGCGCTGAGACCAGTGCTTAGCGCTTGAACAGTGCTTGGTACATAGTAAGCACTTAACAAATACCATTATTATTATGATTATTATTATTATTACTAGCTGTACCAGTGGCTCACTTTGTGACCTTGGGAAATCTTTTACCCTCTCTGTGCCTCAATTTTCTCATCTGTAAAAGGGGGATAAAATTCCTGCCTTCTCCCTACCTCTTAGATTGTTAGCCCCAGATGGAATAAGGGACTGTGAACTCTCAGATTACCTTGTATCTACTAAAGTGCTTTGGCTGGCTTATATACATATCTTTGTACTAATTGTAATTTGTTTTACTATCTGTCTCTCTTCCCCTCTCCCCCCACCTTAGATTGTACTCCTCCTCAGGGCCAGATAGTGCCCTCTTATTCCACATGCTCCACAAACATTAGGCACCCGATAAATACCACTGATTGCTTGGTTAGTAAGCGCTTAATAACTACCAACGTTGTAGAAGCTCAGGGCAGAAAAGTTAGTCTCTTCCCTCCCCAATCTCTCCCTCCATGTTAAATTGCGGGTCTGACACCATTTTCCCTAAAAGAAATTCAGAAATAACCACTCACTGACACAATATATTTCTGCTTAGACATCTCTTCGAACTATTGTTTTCAAGAAGTCATATAAAACTGTGTATTTCTGTCATAGGTCCTTTTGTAATGAATACCGAAGAAGAAATCTCACAGGCCATTATTGACTTCAGAGGCGCGAAGAATGGATTTGAAAGAGCCCGAACTTGGAAATCAAAAATAGGAAACAATTGAAGAACAACAATAATAGCATGTGTGGCAATTTTCTTTCCAGAACAGATATTTTTGTAGTACACTTTCCATGTACTAAACAACAGAACTGGCAGTGAAATAAAGCTTTTCTCAAATCACATGTATAAATATTAACACATGTTATATGGTATATGGAACAAGGTGTGCTGGTGCCCAGAAATAAATATCCTCTTGGTCCCAAACAAAAGTGTGTTCCTCATTTTGATCTGTTACCTAAGCTTCCTTTAGAAAAAATGAAAACAAAAAACCAACAAACAAACCTAAATGTGTTTGGGTTACTTTCTCTGTGAAACTCCATTAAGCAAATCCTAGGTCATTGGGAGCATGTAAACGAGTCTCTGAGATCCCTTCTTGAGTAACGTTAGTAACTGTATACCAGCCCATGTAGGAGTTTCATGTTACCAGTTATCTGTTTTAAAATAATAGCAGTCTAGGGTGTTTCAGTTAGTCTAAAACCAGCCACGCTATTGGTAGGAACGTAATAGGATTAGAGCCAAGACCTTACTGCATTTTCTGCCAAAGCCTGTATCAAATTTAAGACACATGCTTCTGCAGGCTTCCATGAAGGTTGTGAAAAAAGTTTTAATACCGAATTGAATTACTGCTCTCTCAAACGCAAAACATTGGCTGTTATTCTACCAACTTGAAAAGAAGCAATAACTTGGACAGAATAGAAGAGATTTTTTTTTTAATTTTCTGGACATGAAATGGATTTGGGGTACTTTGGATTTTCAGGTGGGAGATCTTTCAACTTAAAGAACTACCATCTGGACTTAATTATTTTTGAGAACCTAAGAACAATTTTAAAACTTCCTTTTTTCCCCCTAAGATTACACAAAAAACCTGACAGAGCCGAATCAATTATTTTAGATTGTAACATCACTAATAACTTGATTTGTTCTTCTATGTAAAAACTCCTGGGTTTTTCAGAAAACATCAACTTGGAAAGTTTCACTTTGGAAGAGAGATGCATTTCGAAAGAGATTCGTCCAGCTGTACGATATCAACTGCTTAGTACTCCGTGGATATAAAAACAATCAAAATGGATAAACTGTGGGCAATTGTGAATATTTTCATGATGTCATTTCTTCATCTGATGCAGGGATCCAATTATGAGTACGGACCTGTAAAGGTAAGTGAACTATATCTCGTTAACGTAATAAGGACATTTTATTTCTAAGAGAGAACTGATTTTCATAGCTTTTCTAGAAGATTATATTTGCTCCTTGGTTTGGGGTAATGTTGTTAAAATACAGAAGCCTAGAGATGCATATTGAGAGCATTCTGTTAGATTAGTTAGATTTAACTTGTGAATTTTGTTTCATTTTTCACCCAATGTTCAGGCCGTAAATGAAACGTTTATTTGAGTACCGAATGAAAAAGAAAAATGAATGTAAAAGAAAATGGGCACTGGGGATTAGGATAAAATTTGGATTTTTAAAAAGATGTATCAAACGGATTTGCTCCACTAAATTGGTATCTTTCTGCCCGGTATTTCATGAGAGGCACTTGCTGGTTTTGAGCTACAGTCGACTTTGTGTTTTTGCTGTTCCCAGAGTGGACCGATTTAGTTTAAGTTCTGCAAAAACTCTAGAGAATGAAGTACTTTCTACAGCAGAATTTTTTGGTAAACCCACTAACAATGTCATTCATATTTTGCTCAACAGTTGCCTGAAACCTTGTAGAAAGCACTGTGTCCTCAAGGGATTTTGCAGGTGAAACATTTCTCTGGGACCACTTAGAATGTTCTCAGAGTTGATTTCCTTGGGGATTTTCGTAAGTGACAAAACATAGCAATAACAAGCCACTGTCTTGGATTTAGCCTTTGAAATGAGAACCTTTGAAATGAGAATGAGAGAATATGCTACGCATTAGCACCCCTGCCCCTTTGGGCATTTGTTAGTCATCCCACCCTCAGCCCCACAGTCCAAGGTACAATATTAAACTACTTATTTATATTAATGTCTGTCTCCCCCACTAGACTGTAGGTTCATTATGCGCAGGGAACGTTTCTACCAACTCTGTCGTAGTCTCCAAAGTCCTCGGTAGAGTGCTCTGCCCATAGTAAGTGCTTAATAAATAGCATTGATCGATCGATTGATTGATTAGCTAGACTCACTGGCAGAACTACATTGAGATGGGGTTTGACATTGGGCTCCAGGAGATCTCAGATGTTACACTGGATTAGTTTTCTGAAACAAGCAGTTAATTGGAAAGATCGCATGATTTTGAGCTTTATGGCAGAATCAGAGGATCTGGGTTTTAGTCCCAGCTCTGCCAGTCCCCTGCTGCATGACCTTGGTCAAGTCACTTAACCTCTCTACCTCAATTTTCTCACCTGTAAAATGGGGATTCAATGCCTGGTCTCTCTCCAACTAACACTGTAAGCCCCATGTGCCACAGGAATTTGTAGGTAGCCCAGCCCTTAGAACAGTGCTTAGCATATATAATAATGACAATAATTATAAAAACCATCAGTAGTTCATTCTTTAGCTGAGTGGCACTGTAATTATAGGGTTTTTCTTTTTTTTCTTTTTGGTCCACCCAGCCAAAACTGATTTTTTTGATGCATTTAAATCCAACAACTGTGGAATTTTCAAGGTTTGTGGAAGAAGCAGCACAGGGAATTCATACAGCCTAGACTGGTGACCAGCTATACCGCTTCTGAGTCAGGTTCAGGGTCTGATATGCCTGGTGTCCCAAACCCAGCTTATACAGGGCTCTCCACCCAGTTAGTGCTCAATACCATTGATTGATTGATTGATATATTAATTCAAGACTGGAGGGTAAAACTGGATTAGATGGTTTGAACGGCAGAATAATTTCATTTGAGGGAAATCAAATCCCTTAGGCTTCACATCTCTTTTAGACATAATACAAAAACAGAATTTGGATGTGCTTGGCAAATGTATGTTAACATGAGGCTTGATTTCACTAAGAGTTTTCTCTTAGAATTCATAAGTACTGTATTGTTGCAGCTGTATGGGAGGTTTGGTCGAGGAAACAAAATCCTCTGAGGTTATATACCAGGTTTCAAGTGTTCTGTACCTAGGTTAAGCCTTAATGCTATAAGGAAAAGGTTGATTTCTAAAGTCACAGGAGGTTAATTCTAGTCTGGCCAGGAGCTCTTGCTGCAATTTCATAATCAAGTATCCGTCATACTCCAGAAATAACGCAGGGGTAGTGTGGATCTGCTTCTTCCTCCCCCCTTTCCTGCCCCTGGAAGGGAATGGGGGAGGGGAAAGGCAGAGGATGGGATAAAGACAGAGGGGAAAAAAAAAAAACTTCTACAGGAACAAAGTACTTTATAGGAAAATGTACTTTTCACTTCATCTCTTCTGTTGTCCTAAATTCAAGTCTATGAAACTGAAGCCCATTGACCATGTTAATGGTCTGAAACCCAAGGTTCTTTACAGTGAGATTTTAGTATGGGGATATTAGTTCCAGTCACAGAATCACACTTCACAGAGGGCCCCCAGTGGTATCCCACTGTGCAGTAGGTGCAAGGATAAACCCCCGAGCCACTTAATGCTTTGGTGTTCTGGTTTTCCAACGTCTTCTACGATAGTAAAGGTTACTTGCCCGAGCGATATCTGTTGAAGCTCTGACTTCCAAAATCATTCCAAGTAGCTTCTTGTTCCCAAACCTGGGGAATGAGTTCTATTCTATGCCAGGAGAGGATTTAAAAATGCAGATTTCGTTCAGTTTCCTACTGTGTGTCTCTTTCAGAAAAGTCTAGTAATACA
Source organism: Ornithorhynchus anatinus (assembly GCF_004115215.2). Classification (NCBI taxonomy): domain Eukaryota; kingdom Metazoa; phylum Chordata; class Mammalia; order Monotremata; family Ornithorhynchidae; genus Ornithorhynchus; species Ornithorhynchus anatinus. The sequence goes on along the minus strand of NC_041742.1, from coordinate 23,468,371 downwards.
AGAATTTTTTTGTGCTTAGATCCTTTACTTAGTGCAGAGCAGCTACTCCAGTGCTATGGGATATTGTCTTTTTTCATTTCTGTCTGCTTTATTTGCACATCTTTTTGGGACCAAACATTGCCCTGTACTACTCGGGTGCCTAAGGCATTCTTGCAAATTCACTGGTTTCTATCCCAGATATGTCTACACTGGGGTTATGGACAGCAGAACTGCCCCATTCTTTGTATCCCCCTGTTGCAGATCTTCTCTTTGAGGCCATCATGGGATGCACCTCTTAAGCACACTGATACTGACTCCACCCACAGCACTTCATCCTTACATATCCATATATTCTGCCCCTTTCCCTATCGGTAATTTAATGTCTGTCTCCCCCACGAGATTATAACCTCCTTGAGGGCAGGGATCATATCTACAAACTGTATTGTATTTTACCTCCCAAGTGTTCAGTGCTCTGTAAGTTCCATTGACTGACCGACTGATTGAATGATAGGTAGGATATATATCAGTCCCATCACCAGTGAGGTCTTTCAAGGTCGCCATGGAGAAAACACTTTCGGGGTTGAGAGAACCTTCCAAAGCACCCTTGTCAAGCAAGCTTGCTGCTGCCCTTTCCTCCCTCTTCTCCCTTCCCAGAAAGATCATTCAACAGCGCTCAAGTTATTTCAACTCTAGGAGAGTGTGGCATTATTCCAAGATCTGGGAGGCCTCATGGAATGAGCTCTCTTTCCCTGCAAAGGAGCTAAGTGGCTCACAATCGCGTGGCCGGCGTAGTACCCTCCATACCTGTGACAGTCACCTTTTATGTGCAGAATAAGAGAGCTTGAAACACCACACTGATTTGGCTGTTAAGGTCAAAGGTACTGACTGGAGAGGCATATAAAAAAATCCCTACATGAGTTAGTTCTCAAAAGAATTGCCATGCAAGCCCTAGCCAGTTTCGCTGTCCCTTGAGAATATGACTTGGCAGCTCTCCAGGAGAACCACTCATGACTTGTGACTAGGCCGTTTATTTCTGGGTCGCTATTTCTATCGAGTTGTGTGTGGATTGCTGTTCAAAGCCCTCTCTCCCAATCCCTTCAGGTTTCTTTCCAATTTATTTTTTGGAGAATTGATATCAGTGGATAGTCCTCCCACACACTTTACCTCCAATGATGTACCTCACTATGAAACACTCTTTTGACTTTAAACCCCACTTTATCCCTCCCTAGGGCAGAGAAACCTGGCACTATCTTCCTGCAGATTACCTAAAGCATTGAAAAAATAGCAAATATCAACTATTGAAACTGGTAATGGCACACCCCGTGGGTCACATTCTTCAAGTGAGAGATTGAAACTGTGTGTGTAGTATTTCCCTGGCAAGTGCTTGCATATAGAACTTGGGGCTCGAGGGAAATGAAACATGTAAGAATGAGAATTGCCACGACAAGGTAAGATACTTAAGATAACTTTCCAACTCTTCCTCGATGGTACCGTTTGAGTGCACTGATCTAAGTTATAAGAGAGCCAAAAAGCCATTTTTGCCAAAAGTTTGTGTAAGGAAAAACGAGGTGTAGTTTGAAATGTGTCTGGGCTGTCGGCGTGACTATGAATTTTTAACCGACTGCTCATCATGTCATCAAACCCTCTTCCATGAGGGATCCCTGTGCCCCCTCACTCATACCTTTTGACCTCATTTTTCAGAAATCCAGCAAGATTTTACAAAGCAAGGCCGAACCAATCCATTATCTTTGGCCTGTCCAAATGTCTCGGATTATTTTATGGTAGCTCTCTTTGACATTTGCAAGGAGAGATTCTTGATCCTTTTCATCTCACACTGCATCATTTCGTGCTTTCTTTCCAGTCTGAAGAGAGATCTTGGCAACAGGCAAGTTCCTGTTCCATTTCCTTCAAAGAGGTTTTCATGAGAAAAAGAAGATTGTCTTTTGACATTATCCTACATCTCTGCATCATAGTAGGAAATATCATATATGATTTTTAATTGCTTTAGGTAGGACAATGCTTTTCACCAAGCAAATGTGTGATATGGCCAAGCGCTCTAACAGACCGTTATGTGAAAGGAACCAGGGCTCATTTTAATGATAGCTCATCTTGTCTACTAAAAGGCTGCTTGGAATTTAAAGGCATAGCTAACAGCAGGAGTCTGATGTTTGGATCATCTTTCAGAAATCTGTGACTCAACATTCCACTTTCTTATGAGTTGGAGAATAATGGCCCAAGCCCTACAAATTGTACTGGCTGTCAGCCCAGCGCTTTCCTGCATCTTCTCTTCCTCTGGGGCACTTGTTCTCAAGGCAGTGAAGTGCAAGGGTATATTGTCTAGCATTCTTTATCGGTATTTTTTGAGGGCCTTTTTGTGCGGGGCACTGGATTGACTGCTTGTGGAATCCCCCCGAAGAAGTGAACAAATATAATTCCTGCCCTCAAGGAGATTGCAGTATCATATTATAGTAGTCATAATAGAATTTATTAAAGCACCTGTGTTCCAACAGGGTTAAAACCCTAAATCATCCCAAGGATCACAGGCTGAGCGGGTCTTTTCTGAGTATGTGATTTCTCCTCCCACTGGGACTACCCTGCAGCCTGGCAGCCCCTTTTCCCGGTGGGAAAACTGTCCTGGAAATCTTCAGGCTCTTTTTTCAAATCTGGCAAATCAGGAAATATCAGTGCCCCTTGGTTTGGCAAAGCAGTATCCATCAATTCCCTGGTGAGATGCCAGGAAAAACTCAGTCTTCGAAAATCAGGAAATCTGAGCGTCTCTAGGGGATTAAACACCTCACGCTGTAATGACAGAATTTAATACCTCTGACTTCTGCATAGCACTTGGTTGGAAGAATCGAAGAATTCTTTTATAAGCTACTGAATCTCAGTTCCTTTGGCTAATGATACTTGCAGATAGATTTGATCTACTGGCATATTTCTAGTTCGGGCATGCTTAGAGTATTTAGTGTGTTCGGCTACATTTGCAAGATCCAACCGATTTTTTTTAATACATTTCTTAACACATAGCCTACCTGCCCACTTGGAGTCTAATATTCTCTTTATTCCACATTAAAAGGTGCTAAATTGAATTGTTGATATTGTGTATTTATTGCCTAAATCTCAATGGCGTAGGGTGGATTTTAAAAGGTCATGCAGTAAGAATAACATCACATCACTTCCTTCAGACAACAAATACAGCCTAAGCGGGGGTTTTCCCAGCTTCGCCATAGTTTCCATTTGTAGGGAACAAAAATAGTATGCCAACAGCAACAGCCATTTTCATTGTTGTTGATTTAGGGTGCTAACTGCTGCTTAGAGTGTCTTATTTTTGATCCATATTAATTTTCTCTTTGATCCAACTTGCTCACACAAGAAAATAACGTCAGGCTAGGAAGAGAGGAAAAGCATGCAGAGCTCACGTAATATAACCTAACAGTAGATGCCATCCTTGCACTTCCTTGGCCCAAACCAAATATGCCAGTGAGTGCTCATTATAATGAACTAATAGACATTTTGCTGAAAAATGTTATCCCCACTTTTGTATATTTCTCATTGGTCAGGCATATGTGACTCATGTTATCAGCCCATATCTCTGCTAAATCTCACTTTAGCTGGAAGAGGATGTCTTTCAATGCTTCCGAAATATCCCAAAACTATTGATTACTGAGTTCAAGACTGACTATGGGACCCCGAGAAATGGAGGAAGAGTAATATCTGTCATCCGCTAATCAGAAACTTCTGTTTCTGTGTGGGCATTTCTGATGAATAAGTCTCTTGTCCCAGATACCTTTGTGGAGGAGAAATAGGGTAGCCAGAGAGAGATAACTTCTTTTGAGGAATTGGGAATCTCTCAGTGGCCCTCCAGCCTCTCTCTGCAAGCTCCTTTAGATTTGTTTTTCTCCAACCACCTGCCTGTAGCACCCACCAACAACCAACACTTCTGGCATACCACAGGGTCAAATATTCATAATCGTAGAGTCCAGCTGTGGAAACCTCTGGAAAGGAGCATTTAAATCACCTCCTCCCTCTATAAGTATTTTAGTCAGGGTATTTGTTCTCCTGCAATTCGTGACTATATCGGTCTAGCAGCTACCTTGTCATTTTCATACACCACACTATTAGAGCTACTGGAACTGTGCCCTTTGAAGAGAGATAAAGGAAGAAGCCTCTTTGGTGGGATTTGCTCTTTATTGAGCTATTTTGGTCATGGTTTGCTCAGCTTTTACTGAACATCTTCAGGAAGGTACTCTAAATATACACATTCACACTCTCGCACACACATCCCCACTCACCAGAACACACGCTTCCTCACCACAAAGAGATTTTCACTCCTGAAGACTTCTTGATTGCTCGCTCTCAGTGACATTAAAAAGCACCTAAGTGTGAAGCACCTCTGTGTAGCACTTAGGAGAAGCAAGGCAGAGTCCCTGCATTCAAAAGCTTTGCTGATGTTTTAAGAAGAGCTTGCTGATTTTCTTTATGAAAGCAAATCTGGTTGAATGATATGAGGGGGACTTGGAGGCCACCCGTGAATGGGTAATGGACTGGGTCGTGATTAGGGAAGCACGCTTTCATCTGGCCAAGAGAGTCATCTTCAATTAAAACACTGACAAGCCTTTTTCCTTTGACTGTGAACCCTGCAAGACCAAGGAAATATTACATAAGAAAAACCACATTTCCAGGAAAACTAGTTTGCATGTGTTCAGGGTGACCTGAGTCCAGCCAGTATTGGCTGCCGTTCTTCCATTTGGGATGAGCGGGAGAAAACCTGCTCTTTGCTAGTGGCAAGTCAAGGTGCCATATCATTTTGTGACGCATTTATGAACAAAAGAGTCTCCCAGCTTCCCCTATGGCTACTGTGATGCATCATTATATCTTTTGATCTCTCTGTAAGCTCCTTGTGGGCTGGCAGTCAAGGGGACATGGGTTCCAATCCCAGCTGTGCCACCCTCCTGCTGTATGACAATCAATTGTATTTATTGAGCGCATACTATGTGCAGGGCATTGTACTAAGCGCTTGGGAGAGTACAATGTAACAGAGTTGGTAGACCCATTCCCTGCCCACAGCGAGCTTACTTGGTGGGTGGAATCAGCTCTTGAGACCAGGACTTTTGGGTCATCAGGTTCATGTCCAGGAAGTGTTGCTTCAGAGTACCCTCCTCGTAAAATGAATAAGGGTATACCTCCAAAAGGTTGGTGAGGGTCACTATAAAATATTCTAAAGCCTCTTGGCAGCAGTTTGAATATGACTGGAGAATCCTCTAACAACCTTGAGCCCAGCTATACCCTTGGGCCCCTGGGAAACTCAATTTCTCCTAAGTGATATTTCAAGGAGGTGAGTTGGAGCTGGAGCTTAGCAACTAGTTATTGTTACCCCAAACTTAATTAATAGCATTTATTGAGCCTCTACGGTGCTCAGAGGATTGTACAAGAAAATTAATTTTCTAGTCTGGCTATCAGGCAGTTGGGGCTTTGGGGTTGTGTGTTTAGTGGGAAGAATTCCCCACCCCACCCCCGCCCGCCGCCCTTTTTTAATAGTATTTCTGAAGTGCCTACTATATGCCGGGCACTGTACTAAGCACTGGGGTAGAGATAAGTTAATCAGATTGGACATAGTCCATATCCCACGTGGATCTCACAGCCTTAATCCCCATTTTTACAGATGAGCTGAGGTTCAGAGAAGTTGAGTGAATTACTGAAGGTCACACAGCAAACCAACAGCAGATCCAGTTTCTGACTCTCAGGCTAGTGTTCTCTACACTAGATCTCGCCGCTTCTCTTTTCAGAGGTCCGGGTCTGGACACCTTAGGGAACTTCACCAGTGCAGCTAAATGCCCTGCTTCACAGTCCTGCTCACCCTCCAGGCTGACATGGGCTGTCACCATGTCAAAGACCATGAGCTGACAGGGAGGGCCAAGTCCCTGCTCTAAAACCCAGCCGCTGGACACCGCAGTCTCCTTTTCCACACCCACCGCATAATATGGGAGCAGATGATGCTTCCCAAAGAACTGAGGAAAATAAGTTTTACAAACAAGGCCTTTTAATCCAGGGGATTGGGGTTTAACCAGACGAGTTTTTTTACGCCTATTTCTCTGTAACCAAGAGCTATCTTCTTGCAAACCCTCATGTGTCACATCACAAACACACCCACGTGGGGAGGCAGCATGCCGTAGTGGGAGGGGCACTAGACTTGGAGTCAGGAGACTCTTTGGTCCCAGCTCTGCCACTGGCCTGCTGGGTGACCTTAGGTAAGCCACTTAACCTCTCTGGGCCTCAGTTTCCTCTAGTAAAATGGAGAAGATGGATTGTGAGCCCTGTGTGGTCCTGGAACTTGTCTCAATTGATAACCTTGTATCCACCCCAGCAACTAGTATGTTGTAAGTGCTTAATAAATGAAATAATAATACCAATCGTGATAATAATTATTATTAGGCATATACACAAACCATTTCTTCCAACACTGCTTTAAGCTGTATCCCAATGGGGGGGCAGGGAGAAAGTAAAACGTTTTCTTAGCAGAATAAGAAGACATTTGAAATCATGCCAGCAAGCAGGTGTTCCACCGGGGCGGGGTGAGAGCTGTTCTAACTTTCCTGGAACCCAGAGCGGATTCTAACTTTCCCGGAACCCAGAGCGGATGATGGGAACCCCACAGTTCCCAGGCCAGGCCAGGGACTGCCTCCGGGCAACCACAAGGGCAGAAAGAATAGAAGCTTCCCCACTGTAAAGCACCCCCCACCCCCCAACCCTACCTGCAACCATGCCGGCGTGCTGGAGAGCAGATAATACTGCCGGGGTTCAAATGGCTGCCGCGTGAGCCCTGGCGGAGGCCGACGCTGCGGTGAGACCAAGCCCACCTTCTCGCATCCTACTCTGAGGGACCTTTAAACCGGGCCCTGGGCCACGGTGCAATCCCTGGTCCAGAGCTCCCCATCAGACAGGCCAGCCCCCCCTTTCGACCTGCGGCAGGGGAGGCATGGCAATCGATCAACCAATCAATGTACTTATCGAGTGCTTATTTTGTGCAGAGCACTGTCTTAGGCGATTGCATTGAAGGAAAAAAATCCCCTCAGAAATAATTCCAACCAGAATGGCCATCCCGGCACTTATTATTTGCCCGGGGCGGCCCTCCAGACAGTTTGGGCTTACTTTGCCCTCTGCCCAACAGGCTCATGTTGCAAGAAGAACGTTCTTTAATTCTGTCATCGCATCGTAGCCAAAACGCTGAGTGAAAACATACATTGGGGCAGAGCCGAGGGCATGATATTACGTGCTCCAAACACACGGAGTCATTAATCGAGTGAAAATGTCTACTCGTTAATTTACATTAGCAACTGCTTAAATAACCATTTTCCTTGGGCAGGAACCAGTTATCTCAGAGAGGGAAAGATATTTGGCTTTTCACCTTCTCCAGCATAATTCATTCAAGACCCACTGGCACCTCTTTCCCAGTGGGGGATAAGAATAGAGCTCCGAGAAAGGGGATAACAGGTTGGTGCAAAAATAGGGAATTTATTCCAAAACTAATACCACAGATCTGCCTACACTTCCTGCTGGAAGATGATTTTGAATAAGGAATGACACTCCTACTTAGACTGTGAGTCCCATGTGGAACCTGATGAACTCGTAACTACCCCAGGATTTAGCAGAGTGCTTAGCACATAATACGCGCTTAACAAGTATTACAATTAAATTAGGCATAATACGCACTTAAGTATTACAATTATTACAATTAGGCACTTTGAGCTCCCTCCCTCGTTCTTAGACTTTGAGCCCCTTGTGGGACAGGGACCGGGTCTCGTATGATTATCTTGAATCTACCCCAGTATACGGTACAGTGGTTGGCACATAGTAAATACTTCACAAATACCAGTATTTTTACCTGCCAATTTTCTAAAGCACACCAGGCAGCATGCCATGATGCTGATCGTGATGATGGTATTTATCGAGTGCTTATTAAATGTGAAGTAATGTGCTAGGTGCTGGGTACATACGAGATCACCAGATCACAGTCGGGCACTTTGTTCTCAAGAAGGGGAGAGAACAGGTATCTTCGGCCCATTTTCCAGATGAGGAAACTGAGGCCCAGAGAAACTGTGACTTGCCCACAGCAGGACAGTGGTGGAGGATCGATTAGAACGCACATCTCCTGACTCCCAATCCCAAGGTCTTTTCAGTAGGCCACGCTGTCATGCACAGCAATAAATGGACGCCACCCAGCTGCGTATTTCTAGCAGGGCTCGGACCAAAATAGTAGGTGCCCATCGCAGCTTCGCCATAAAACTGTGTGTTTCATTGCTCTTTTGGAAATGAAGCATCACACCACAACCATACAGAGCTGCCTGGGTTGTTTGTACATTGTTATTCCATCTGAAACTCTACCTGGACTCTGAGATGGATAATTAAACTTCTTGCTTCCGAGACCAGACTGAACACACGCATGATATGTTAGTCAGCATTTAATTAGCTTCATCTCTTAGCGGACTCACTTTCCTTGGAAGTGGCAATAATTTGCTGCTGCTCCAGGCACGGGAACTGGTCTGGAGACTGTAGTAATAATAATTACAATAATCATAATGATAATAATGACTTCTTTTAACCACTTCCTATGGGTCAAGCACTGTTCTAAGTTCTGAGGTTCACAAGCTGGACACAGTCCCTGTCCCACATAGGCCTCACCGTCCAAACAGGAGGGAGAACAGGTATTTAATCCCCATTTTACAGATGAGGAAACGGAGGCACAGAGAAGTGAAGTGTCTTGACAAAGGTCACACAACAGACAAGCGATGGAACCAAGAGTCGTACCCAAGTTCTCTGACTCCCAGGCCCATGCTATTCCACTAGATCACACGGCTTCTGATAGTGGGGTGACTAAATTAGCTAAAATATAGCTGGCCTTGTATACTTTAATGCGAGTTCAGCAAACGTTCTTGTAACTGCTCTGAATGGCAAATCATATGCACCCAAGCAGCGAGGGTTGAATTTTTAAAGCGGCTCTCGTTTTGGAGGCCCTCACAGTTCAGGAGACAAGAATGCATTTGAACATCCAAGTCAGAGAGAGGTGTGCCATTTCCTCATCTCCCCAGGAGCATGTGGACTCTGGATTCATTTACCAACACATGGTTTTGTTCTCTGAAGGCTGTATAACATTTTGTCTTGGATTATCACTTAATATTGTCTGGATCCACACGGGGCAATTTTTCTTGTCTTTTAAAGGGCTTCACTAGGGGAAAAATGTATTCGTGCTCTGCTCTCGCCAGTGACAGATCTCCAACCCGCCATGTAAACGCTACTACAACAAATAAAAATAATAGTGATTGTTGAATACTTCCTTTGCACCAAGCATTGCTCTAAGTGCTGGGTTAAATCCAAGATAATCAGTTGGGACACAATCCCTTTCCCATTTAGGGCTCATAGTCTATACGAGGGATGGAAAACAAATGTTTTATTCCCATTTGACAGATGAGGTCACACAGTAAGCAAGATGCAAAGGTGGGCTTCGCACCTGAGTCAACTGCCTCTTGGTCTTGGACTCTGTCCATTAATAATAATGTTGGTATTTGTTAAGCGCTTACTATGTGCAGAGCACTGTTCTAAGCGCTGGGGTAGACACAGGGGAATCAGGTTGTCCCACGTGAGAATCGCAGTTAATCCCCATTTTACAGATGAGGTCACTGAGGCACAGAGAAGTGAAGTGACTCGCCCACAGTCACACAGCTGACAAGTGGCAGGGCGGGGAATCGAACCCATGACCTCTGACTCCGAAGCCCAGGCTCTTTCCACTGAGCCATGCATTAAGTCCACAGATAGAGAGCTCCATGTAACTGGGGAGAAGACATGTGAAGACACGTGTTTCCAGGGCGGGTCTGGTGCAGACCCTGGTGTTGTGACAGCGCGTGCTCTGGAGGGGGTTGAGTCTGTCCCCCAGCTCCACGTCTACTTTCTATCCCATCGGTCCAGGGAGCTGGCTAGTCTAGGAGGAGAGTCCAACCTGGCACGGTTTGGTCTGCTTGACACGGGCTTCCACGGCTGAGAGGGGTCCGTGAAGACGTCGGGGGAGGAGCGGCAGTGATGTCGTGATGGCAGTGGAAAATTGCTCTTCTTCAAATGGTTGCGTACGATGTCATTACGTTCTGTTGCGTGTGCTTGGGGTAACGTAATGATGGCATACGGGATTGGGGGCAGTCGATTATAACAATAATAATAATGATGATGGCAATCGTTAAGCGCTTACTATGTGCCAGGCCCTGTTCTAAGCACTGGGGTGGATAGAAGCAAACCGGGTTGGACACAATATCCCTGCCCCATGTGGGGCTCCCAGTCTCGATCCCCATTTTACAAATGAGGTAACTGCGGCACAGAGAAGCGAAGTGATTTGCCCAAGGTCACACAGCAGACAAGTGGCAGAGCCACTCCCCGCCTCAGGGTTGCCCGGGCCAGGATTAGCCTTCTGAGCAAACAGGATGGGGTGTGGTATTTGTTAAGCACTTTCTGTGTGTCGATCACGGTAGTAAGCCTTGGGGTAGATACAAGTTAATCAGGTCAGATACGGTTGGGGTCCGATACAGCCTCCGCTCCAGTTGGAGCTCTCGGTCTAAATGGGAGGGAGACGGGGTATTTAAGCCCCACTTTCAAGATAATAATAATGCTGGTACTTAGTAAGCACTTACTCTATGCCAAGCACTGGGGTTCTAAGCGCTGGGGTAGGTACAAGTTAATCAGGTTGGACACGGTCCCTTTCCCACATGGGGCTCACACTCTTAATCCCCATTATCCCCATTTTACAGACAAGGTAACTAAGTCCCAGAGGAGTAAAGCGACTTGCCCAAGGTCACACGGCAGACTCGTGGTGGAGCCAGGATTAGAACCCAGGTCCTCTGACTCCCAAGCCTGTGCTCTCTCCACTAAGCCACACTGCTTCTCCCCAAGATGACGACCGGAGGCACGGAGAAATTCAGTGATGTGCCCCAAGTGCCATCAACTCCTTGTGGGCAGGGAACATGTCTACCATCTCTGATAGAGAAGCAGCGTGGCTCAGTGGAAAGAGCCGCGCTTGGGAGTCAGAGGTCATGGGTTCGAATCCCGGCCCTGCCACTTGTCAGCTGTGTGACTGTGGGCAAGTCACATCACTTCTCTAGGCCTCGGTGACCTCATCTGTAAAATGGGGATTAACTGTGAGCCTCACGTGGGACAACCTGATGACCCTGTATCTACCCCAGGGCTTAGAACAGTGCTCTGCATATAGTAAGCGCTTAACAAATACCAACATTATTATTATTATATACTGTACTCTCCCAAGCGCTTTATACAGTGCTCTGCACAGTAAGCGCTCAATAAATATGATGAGTTAATTAACTGTCACACAGCAGGTGGGTGGCAGAGCCAGGTTGGGAACCCAGGTGCCCTTGACTCCAAGGCCCCAGCTCTTTCCACTGGGGAAGCAGCGTGGCTCTGTGGAAAGAGCCTGGGCTTCGGAGTCAGAGGTCGTGGGTTCGGTTCCCGGCTCGGCCACTTGTCAGCTGTGTGAGTGTGGGTGAGTCACTTCACTTCTCTGTGCCTCAGTTACCTCATCTGTCAAATGGGGATTAACTGTGAGCCTCACGTGGGACAATCTGATTACCCTGTATCTCCCCCAGTGCTTAGAACAGTGCTCTGCACATAGTAAGCGCTTAACAAATACCAACATTATTATTATTAGGACACTTCTGGTTTGAACTTTTCAGCCACATCCACTCCCACAGGTCTCCCCTTTAGGAGCTAACTCTTTGGATGTGAAGGCCTGATGAATACATTTGTCCTGCACGTTGGAAGGCGACGTAAGACCCGGTGAACTTGATTCCTTCCACCCCAAAGCATGGATCATTTATTCTTTTCTGCACTGATGAGTTTGCTCTGATCGGGACCAGGCATTGTCCCTGCTTGTCTGTCATATGTGCGCTCCTAATTTAGGAGGCATAATGCAGTCTCCGGTTGATGTTGAAATTAATCTGTGGTCATTCCGTTTATGCCGCATGTCCTTAAGTAGTTGTGGCTCTGAGTTTGATTCACTCTGGATAATCTCACATTTAGAATCTGCCGTCCCAAGAGCCTAACGGGTTGAAAAAAGTCCACTTTTGGATATAGCAGCTGTCGTGACAGCAGTACAAATTCCAATAATATTATATCAGTTTTCTTGTGTGTAACGGCTTCCTACTGAAGAATTAAAAAAATGACCCCCTGATTGATTGACATTACTCTGCGTGGCCTAGTGGATAGAGCACGGGCCTGCGAGTCAGAAGATCCTGGGTTCTGATCTCGGCTCCGTCACATTCCTGCTGTGTGACCTTGGGCAAGTCACTTTGCTTCACTGGGCCTCAGTAATCTCATCTACCGCAAGCCCCAGGCGGGACAGGGACTGGGTCTAGCCCGATTTGCTTGTATTCACCCCAGCGCTTAGTACAGTGCCTCACACACAGTAAGCGCTTAACCAATTCCATTATTGTTACTCGCCTGCATAACCATTGAGGTAGGGAAACTGATACACAGTGAGCTTAAAACACTTGCAAAAGGTCACACAGCATGCCAGTAACCATGATATTAAAACCCAAACTGCCTCCTTAAAAACCTAGAGCTTATGAAGAACACACTGCCATACTTTGCTTCTAAATTCTTCACACTCCCGCCTTCTGCTAGGAAGAGTTTCTCCTTCTAGATACCGTTCAAAGAAAATACCTAACAGAAGTTCAGTTACTTAATATCAGCTAAGGCGGAGGGAGCAAAAGCTATTAGGTTTAGTGGTTAGACTTGTTTGAAATTTCATAATCTTTTCCATTTTCATAACTATTGTAGGCTCTCAAAGAATAAATGCTTACATCAAGCTGGAAACACTGTGTGATACTGTGGAAAATATGAGAGATACATTTCATTAAAACATACTTGGAAGTAACACTAAGCTGTTTGGAAAAACATTTTCAGAAATAAACATACCAACTTTTATGGCTTTGCCTCTCACAGTTTGTGGTGTCTGTGTCTCAGAAATCTTGCCCAACATCAGAACTAGCCTACACCAATGCATTTTTAGATGGTTCCAGATCTGTTATATGAAGTCTTTAGTGACCCCTGGCATTCTGTTTCTCTCTCAGTATCTTTTTGGGCATTCTGGTGGGGATTAGTAGATATTAAATTTTAGAAAGATGATCACATTTTATGATTCCAGTGGTCTGTGAGGTCAGAAGACTCTCTGGGTTGTTGCACGTTAAAAAAAAACTCTCCAACTTTAATTTCGCTTCTTCAATGTTTGAAGCTGAAAATGGCATCATCGTCTTAAAGGCCCATGAAGTAATTTACCTCTGTGTGCTCAAAGGTCCTGGCAAACCCAGCTCTAGGGCACTGATAGTTTCCCATCGGTCAACCACTTAGTTCAGTGGTATGCACACATTAGGCAGAGGCATGGAAAATTCACCTTCCACTCCTTCTTCCTCCTCACCTCCATTGCATAAGACACCATGGGAAGAGAAGTCTTTCAAACCTACGAAACTAGAGTGCTTATAGGACTGAACTGTGTCTTAGGTTGGAAGGAAGCCTGAGAGCCAGAGGCAGGTCCCCATTTTATCAGCCTCTACCACTGCCTGATTAGGGGCTTGGTTTCCTCTTCTTCCAAATGTAGGTAATGCTATGTCTAATCTGTCTAGTTCTCAGGAATAGCTATTACTTGCCAGATGTTTGGAACCTGGCAAAGAGCCAAGAAAAAAACCAAAACATTTTTCTTATTGAACTGTTTCGGTGGGCACAGTTTTCAAGTTATTAATAACAGATAATAATCATGATATTTATTACATGCTTACTATGGGCCAAAGCACTCTGCTAAGTGCCGGTGTTGATAAAAGATAATCAGAGCAGACACAGTTCCTGTCCCCCTCAGGACTCACAATCTAAATGGTTGGGAGAGCATGAATGTCATTCCGTTTTCCCCATGAGATAACTTAGCCACAGAGTGGATGAGTGCCTTGCCCAAGATCATATAGCAGATCATCGGCAGAGGTGGGACTAGAACTCGGGTTTTCCAAATTTCTGGGCCCAGGCTTTTTCCACTTTGCTGCCAGAAGAAATTTAATTCCATAGGTCTTTTTACACATTCTAACGTGCACCCTCTCTTTCTTCAGGAACAGACAAGACAAGATCATTTCAAGGGACTGGCGGTATTTCTGAACTGTCTAGGTCAGTTGGAAATTAAGGAATCTCTCTTTGGATGTCTCTTTCCTCTCAGAGAGCACCGCGGTCAACCCTAGAGCGATCAGAACAGCAGATCAAGGCTGCCTCCAGTTTGGAAGAGCTGCTGCAGATCACTCACTCGGAGGACTGGAAGCTGTGGAAATGCCGATTAAAACTGAAAAGCTTCACCAACATAGACTCCCGCTCAGCCCCGCATCGCTCCACACGATTTGCTGCCGCCTTTTATGACATTGAAACATTGAAAGGTGATGATAATAATTATGAGATTTATGAAGTGCTTTCCCTGTGCCAAAGGACTAACCCTAGAGGAGAATTAGATCAGACTCAATCTCTATTCCACCCGAGGCTCACGATGTAAAAGATGGGGAGACCGGAGATCGTATCCCCATTTTACATATGGGGAAATTGGGACCCCAAGAGCCCAAGTGACTTGTCCAGGACTTTTTTTTAATAGTACCTGTTAAGCGCTTACTATGTGTCAAGCACCATTCAAAGAACTGGGGTAGATACAAGATATTCAGGGCCCAGGTGGGGTTCACGGTCTTCATCCCCGTTTTACAGATGAGGTAAATGAGACACAGAGGAAGTGAAGTGACTTGCCCATGGTCACAGAGCAGGGAAATGGCATTAGAACCCAGGTCCTCTGACTCCCAGGCCCATACTCTTTCCACTAGGTCACATTGCTTCAGCATCAGCCTCGGCCAGTGGCAGGACTGGACTAAATCTGTAATTCTCTGATTCCAAGTCCTGTGATCTTTCCACCAATTCCCACTGCCTCTTTGATGACAACTTCACCTTCCATGTGTTTAGATGGGTCTGGGTAAGCACACACACATATAAAGGAAGAGAAGGAACTCTTAAACCTCCCTCTGTTTATCAAGAGGTCTCAATAATCAGCAACATATGAAATACAAAATTGGAAACAACTCCCCAAAAGTATGAGAATTACCTACTACTAACACCTAATTCTAGACCTGCTTGAAGATTTAGAAACAAAAAAGCAAAAAACCACTTCTTGGAACAATTCTGCACAAGTTTGGGGTTTTTTTTTTGTTTTGTTTGTTAAGTAAAAATTAACCCAGTAACACACATTATACAAGATCAGCAAACCCCAAAGGGAAGTTTTGTTTTCCAAGAACAGACATTAACACCAGCCAACATAATGCTAAATGCAAATGTCCTCTCACACTGCGCACAGAGGGACCATCTCCGGTTGAATATGCTTCTTTAAGGCCATCTGAGAGATTTTAAGACGCAGGGAGGAGGGGGATGGAAAATACCAGTAGGGAGGGAGGGAACTCCCGAGTGTCTCCACATTAAAATCCGTCAAACCTTTGGCTCCTTGTCCAGATGTACAAAAGTGGGTCAAAACAGTACCAGCAGGGGAATTTGGAGGTATATTTCTTTTTCTTGTTAGAAGAAGCTGTTTTGACCCACTGTACTTCTTTGGTTCCTTCTTCCCCCCCAAGGGTTCTTTTCATCAAAAAACACTGGGATGGAGGCAAAACAAAATGAGAGAACTTCATTGAACTTCATAAGATTGGGGTGGGGGGTGGAGTTGGGGGGAACAGACAGAAACGGAAGGAACAATAACATCCAAGTAATTCCCCATCTCTTGTCTCTTGGTCTCCCAAATTAGCAAGGCCATCTAGAAGGGAAAAGAGGAGTGCTTGGTGGGTTGCTGCCCAGAACGGCACATTATGGATTGGTTCTAAAAAGTATTGCCAGGCCTCTAAAGACTTGAATAGAAGAGCCAACAACTTTTAATAGTTTAAAGCTACAATAAAACAGGTAGTGCCATTTAGGCAAACCAAAGCAAAGAGTCTAAGGGTCAACTGGTTGCTCTGAAAATATACTACAGCTATTATGCAAGTTGGGTTTTTTTTATGGTATTTGTTAAGCACTCACTATGATCTAGGCACTGTAAAGTGCTGGGGTAGACATGAGGTAACCAGGTTGGCCACAGGTCGGGTCCCACTTAGGGCTCCCAGCTTTACCCCCCACCCCGGCCCCCATTTTACAGATTAGGTAACTGAGGCACAGAGAAGTTAAGTGACTTGCCCGAAGTTACATAGCAGGCGAGGGGCAGAGATGGGATTTGAACCCAAGTCCTCCAACTCCCAGACCCATTCTCTTTCTACTAGGCCACGCTGCCTCTCAAGTTATAGTCAAACTTACAGATAAAAATTACACAGGAATCAACAAGAGAGGAAAAGAGTCTTAAATATACCATTTTAGACAAGTTCCTTTCCATCCTAAACTGAGTACAGTTCGGAACTCATTTTGAAGGAAAGAAGAATGTAATAACAGCATGTAGCCGATTCCTATTCATGCTAGTTAACTGACTACCAGCAGGCTTAAATCGTCACTTTCCCCTCATCAGGGTGGGGAGTAGGTTTACCTAAGTTAAGAGAGAAGCTGGATCAAAGTTCTTCCTGGAATGAAAACACTTCTATAGGCCTTAGAGCACAGATTTCAGAATCCTTTCATGGAGCAAGATGTTGAAGCGAGAGCTTTTCCCTACAGAAATGATGGAACCCATGAAATGCTTATCCACATGTCACATAACTAGAATTTTGGGATAGGGAAAGGGATTAGGAATTAGAAAAATATTTTCAGTTGTTCAGGGAGACGTTCCTATGGAGACAGCGTGGTCTAGTGAAAGAGCACGATCCTGGTTGTCAGAGGACCTGTCTTTTAATTCTGGCTCCAACACTTATCTAATAATAATAATAATGTTGGTATCTGTTAAGCACTTACTATGTGCAGAGCACTGTTCTAAGCTTCTGGGGTAGATACAGGGTAATCGGTTGACCCACATGAGGCTCACAGTCTTAACCCCATTTTACAGATGAGGTAACTGAGGCACAGAGAAGTTAAGTGACTTGCCCACAGCCACACAGCTGTGTGACTGGGCAAGTGACTTAACCTCTCTGTGCCTGAATTTCCTCAACTCTAAAATGGGAATTCACTACCTGCTCTGCCTCCTACCTTGACTCTGAGTCCCATTTGGGACAGGGACTATGTCCACCTGATTATCTTGTATTTACCCAAGCACTTTATACAGTACCTAATACTCCATAAGTGCTTAACAAGTACCATTAAGAAAAAGTTAGTCAGGTTAGGGGTCTTGGGAGTTGAGACAGAGGCTGAAAGTAGCAATTCTGACTAATGACTTCAACCAACAGATCTCCTTTTCAGGAGAATTCCAGTCAGTTCTCCTTTAATGTGGGATTGTTTTTCCTGAACAACCTCGGTGAAACTTACATTTTAGTACACTCCCCATTCCCAAAGCTATGCATATGACACACAAGCTTTTCTCCCAAACCCATGTCACATTCTATCCTGGCAGATGTGCGCTAAAGATGTTTCCCTGAAGCATGATACCAAAATGCACTGTAAAAACACGTTTTGGCAGAACTAACTGAATTTGTAACCCAGGCCTGCAGTGAGAATCTTCTGGTAATAAATTCAGACCATAAATGAAGAATTAAAAGAATGGAAGAGTTTGTTTCTGTCTAGTGCTTAGAAAGTCACACAGTTCCTTGAGAGCTGTAACGAACAGCTAGGACTGGCCTTATCAGAAAAATCTATGCATTTCCAAGAAAGCAATTGAGTCCTCGGGAAGGTTTACACAAGGCTGCTTATCCTGATGTCGAAATCTAATACAAGGCAGGAGTGGGGTGAAATCCTTACTTTCAGCTGGTTATTCTTTTTCCCTTCCTTGGTTCGGGTAGAATCGTTGGGGTGTTCCTTCTGCAGGCCAGAATTGGATTTTGCGTCACAATGTGATCTCTCATCTAGGATGTTTCAAAAGGGAGAATCTGCGTAAGCTTGCCGACCGACTAGCCTTGAGTAAAACTTCCATTTATACTTTGAGTTCAGATGTCCTAACTCGAACCCCACTATGTTTCATTAGACAATCGTATGAAATGTATTTCCAATTAGTCCTAAAAGTGTGCGCAAGTATAGTTTCGAAATGTACCAGTCCTCTCCGGCTGGGCTCCTCTGAACATCTTAATAAATACTGTTTGATTCAGTATGCTTCCACAAACCTTCCATTAATCAGCTCTGCCAGATGGGCTCAGAATGGTAACAGGACAGATAAGATGTTCGTCACCAAAGGGAATCAAAACACCCAGCCTCTCCACGACCCCTCCGGGGAGGGAGTACAAAAACAGGGTATGCTTCCTGTCCACGAAGAGCTTGCACTCTAATGGGGAAGACAGACGTGAAACTATGTATAAAATAGAGTAAATAAGGTAATTAAATGGACCGTTGAATAACGTACACAAAAGTTCTTAAAATGTGTATAAGTAAATAGAAATTAAGTGCTGGAGACTGCTGGTAGGGTTGTAGAACTTAGGGTATTTAGAACGAATCAGGGAAGGCTGATTGGGGAAGGTGGGATTTTAGGAAGGCAGTGAACGTGGGACCACTGTGATCTGTCGGCCCCGGGAAGGGAGAGAGCGGTAGGACGGGGAAAAGCACAGGTAAGGATGGTTAAGTTAGCTTAAGGGGGGTGAAGTGAGTGAGGTGGATATCTCAGGGGATGTGGGTTTTAATCTTTCACCACTGGGTAAGTGATTTTGTATTCTTCATACACCAAACATTGGCTCTACTGTAGCAATGAAAATGCCATTCCATCCTCTCTGAATTTGCTTCCCATAGTCATTGATGAAGAATGGCAGAGAACTCAGTGTATGCCAAGAGAGACATGTGTGGAAGTGGCCAAAGAGTTGGGCAGAAGCACCAACACCTTCTTTAAGCCTCCCTGCGTGAATGTTTTCCGTTGCGGGGGCTGCTGTAACGAAGAGAGCCTTGTCTGCATCAACGTCAGCACATCGTACATTTCCAAACAGGTAAGGACACTACTTTCCCTTTGAACTAAAAGGAATCATGACTTTTTTTTTCCAAGATCAGAAATCAAAGTTGAAGTTACTAAGATGTAATTAATCAGTAGTATTTACTGAGCTCTTACTGAGTATAGATCACTGTACCAAGTGTTTGAGAGAGTACAAAACAACGGAGTTGGTAGATCCAGTCCCTACCCACAGGCTGAAAAAGCCCGCTGATAAATATCCCTAAAGACAGTCCGTTCTCTTCTGTCGCCAGGGTTACGTAACATTCCTTCCGAAACCCATGTTAAGGAAAACTCATTTTAGGTTTTTAGGGTTAGTCCCAAGCACACCCTTACAACCATCTATTCTAACATCACATCACATTCTGTCCAGATTGCTGCAATAATATTCCCTAATTCCATCAGCGTTTCTAGCCAAAACATACAGTGTAAAAACACAATATGGAAGAAATACTTCTGCCAAAAACTGATCTGACTTCCAATTATTTACCAGCCTACCCTCCTCCAGAAATATAATGGTAGTCTGTCAATCAGTCACAACCACAAGTATAGAAACGAAATCAACATCCTTTTCAACTTGCTTAGCAAAAATGATTCTTCACCTTAGGGAGCTCTACTGGACTCTGAATTGCAGTCAGAATTCCAAATAACAATGGCAAAGGTAAAGGGGCATAAGAGACAGCAACTTCCTGGGAATTAGCCAATGTTGTGTTGAGAAATGAATTGGCAAGGCTTTTAAATCAAGTTCCAAGGTTCTTGTTTTTATGGCCTTCCAAGGTTCTTGATTTTATGGCCTCTCTTAAATCCTTAAGAGTGTTTTAATACGCACATTGACCCGCTAGCCTAGCGGACCCTAATATTCAGCTGCACTGTGCAATTATATGTTTGCAGCAGAAGTCCCAGATAGCCTAAAAGGGAAGGACAATCCCATTTCCACTGTCCTCATCCCAGTAGTTGTATGTTAGTAGCCGAACACCGGCTGACAGGTTACAAAGGGGTCTGCCTCCTCAGCCTCGTATTTTGTGAGGCCCGGTGGTTTCTAGAAACTGAATATGGATGGGACACACCACGTACTGTTGCAATAAAGGATCCTTGTGGAAATTCTGACCTCTACTGTTCAAGAGTTAGAAAAATGGAGTAAATACCGCTCAGCCGCAGCTGTCAACCAGACACATCCTGTGTAATGCAACGGCCATTAAATTGAGGTAACTTAAAATTTCATTCCTCCGAGCACTTATGAAAATTTATGTCATAACATGTCAGCCATTAAAAATGAAATAAAATCCCTGGGCAAAACCCACTCTACAAGACCATCTCTTCCACAGGCTAATGATGTCAGTCGATTTTAATCCTCCAACAAGAGAACAAAGCAAATAAAACAGTTTGGGGAGCTGTTGGGTATGTCTCCCAGATGCTGGCCTAGGACTGGTTTGCCTGAGAGGGGATCTGGGTACTTTCCTTTGGACTAGGACTCAACCCACATACTTTTCAAAAGAATCAGTTCAAGTATGTAGCTTCCCATATGACTTGAATTTTCCTCCTAATATATGAATTGGAAAGCATTTAAAAACAAGAAAGATTTCACCTCCGAATTGTGACCTCCTTAAAAAAAAATTCAGCTGAAACAGAGAATAAACGCAAAGCTGAATCCTCAGCAAGGCTTGGGATATACTGTTGGGAATTCACCACATCATGAATGCACAATATCTTTATATTGTGATGCCAAGAAATCACAAAATAATGTAGATTGTAAGTTCTTGTGGGCAGGAGATGTGTCTACCAACTGAGTTATACTGTGCTCTCTAAGCACTTAGTACAGTGCTCTGCACACAGTAAGCACTCAATAAATCCCATTGATTATCTTCCAGAGTTGCTTGGCTTTCAGGTGATCCAGAGACCACCCCCGACTTGGGTTTGGTGTTTTTACTGGAAAGAACAGCGTTCTGGGGTTCAGGAAGGTGATAAGTACGGTAGAAAGCCCGCCATCATAACCCTCGCCGTCATCGGTAGTATTTACCAAGCACCTACTGTGCGCAGAGCTTACGTTAGAAAGTACTTCAGGCACTAGATGTTAATAACACAGTCTACCCCCTCTCCCTGCCCCACGACACTTTTGTATATATGTACATATAATTCTATTTATTTATATTAATACCTATTTACTTGTTTTGATGGGTATACATCTATAAACTGATGCTATTGATGCCTTTTACTTGTTTTGATGTCTGCCTCCCCCTTCTAGACTGTAAGCCCTTGGTGGGCAGGGATTGTCTCTATTGCTGAATTGTACTTTCCAAGCGCTTAGTATAGTGTTCTGCACACAGTAAGTGGTCAAAAAATACGACTGAATGAATGGATGAATGAAAGGAATTCAAAGACAACTCCCAAGATGGAGTTTTCTATGTGGGTGGAAAGTATGTGGGTTGAGTCCTACTCCAAAGGAAAGTATCTTTGCACATAGGGGGTTGTTCCGCTCACTGCAAGAGGAGGTGTGGTATTGCAACTGCTTCTGCAGAGCAGTGGGGCACAGTGCCAGGGTTTCTCCTGCTCTTGCCCCTGTCCTCCGAACCCAAAGCTGGGCTGTGTCCTGCCAAAGCCCCAGACCAGGCTAGGGTGACCGCCAGCGGCAGTGGCAACCGGCCCAAGCTGCGGCCCTGGCAGTCAGAGAACACCTTGTGGCCATCTCTGCTCACAATCAGGGCTCAGTGAATATCTTTGGCCAGCACAGGGGGCTTGCTTGATTCTTGGCTTGGCCCCCTCCCTCTATTCTGGCTCTGAGTGGTTGACTAGGTGACTTTAGTCAGAAACATATATGACAGGGCGGAAATGACTGAGTTAGCACACCTAGAATGATGAGTTGAAACTCATCTATTATTTTTATTATGGTATTTGTTAAGTGCTTACAATGTGCCAAGCACTGCCTACCCACTTTCCAGAGTGAAACAGTTTAACCAAACTCCAAAGGGAAGCAGTGTGGCCTAATGGATAGAGCACGGACCTGGCAGCCAGAGGAACTGGGTTCTAATCCCAGCTCTGCCACTTGCCTGCTGTGCCCTTGGGCAAGACAGTTAACTTCTCTGTGCCTTAGTTTCCTCAAACTGCACAATGGGGATTCAATACCTTTTTCCCTCCTTCTTAGAGTATGAGCCCCACCCACGTGGGAGAGGGACTATACCTAGCCTGATTAACTTGTACCTTACCCAGTGCTTAGAACAGTGCTTGACACTTGCTTAGTAAGCGCTTAATTTACAAGAAGCGAAAAGCGAGAAGCAACGTGGCTCAGTGGAAAGAGCGCGGGCTTTGGAGTCAGAGGTCATGGGTTCGAATCCCAGCTCGGCCACTTGTCAGCTGTGTGACTTTGGGCAAGTCACTTAACTTCTCGGTGCCTCAGTTACTTCATCTGTAAAATGGGGATTAAGACTGTGAGCCCCACGTGGGACAACCTGATTCCCCTGTGTCTACCCTAGCGCTTAGAACAGTGCTCGGCACATAGTAAGCGCTTAACAAATGCCAACATTATTATTAACAAATACCATTTTAAAAAAAAGCCCCTGCCTATTCTGGGCCTGAGCCTCCATTTCCTGAAGGGATTAATGAGAAATAGAACTGACCGTACTTCACTAGTATTTCATTGGCAACCTAACTAAGCCTGCAAAATTGTCTGCTGCCTCAAAGGAACAAGGCCAGAGGGGGGGCCGTGGGAGGAGAAGGACTTACAAACGGGACCGTAATCATCTCTCTCCCCTCAACAGCTTTTTGAGATATCAGTCCCTTTGACGTCGGTGCCAGAACTAGTGCCAGTCAAAGTTGCTAACCACACAGGCTGTAAGTGTTTACCCACCACTCAGCGCCACCCGTATTCCATCATACGAAGGTCCATCCAGGCCCCGGAGGAGGATGGGTAAGGCGGTGTCGCTTTTCTCTTCCTTTTGGAGAGCTTTGTGTGTAGAAAGTGTCTCTGGTGCAACGGTTCCTGCTTTGCTTCTAGCCTTTCACTGTTGCTTCGTTGCGTAAGCTTCCAGTCTGCTTCCATTCGCGCTTCCAGCCCTTTAGAGTTATGGGGTTGCTGGGTAGTAAATACAGTCTTTATTAGGTGTTAGCTATATACTGCAGCAAGGCTCAAAAGCTTGCCGGCCTCAGTCTCTGCATCCTTAGTGCGCTGAACCTAGACTTTTGCTTTCAATATGCATAGCTCAATGAAGCAGTAAAACATCTCTCCAGGTGCCAGGAGTCCAGCTTGGCAAACATCCTCAGCCCCAGGATACCCAGATGAGATAAAAGTCCCTTCAACCCTGGTAGGTTGTTAAACCCCTCAAAATACCAAAATAAGCAACTTAAGCCCTCAAAATACCAAAATAAGGAACTTACTGATGCACTATGCTTTTCATCCCCCCGAACTCTGGAGACGATTATGATCCTGAAGTGAGGGAAATTCCCTTCCGAGCTCGAGTAGGGTTTCCCAGGTTTTTTAATGATAATGAGGCAACCTCTTGTTTAATTTCTTCTGCCCAATCCCCATGGCTCAGGGTGATGGCTTCTTTACTAACTTGGGATGTTTTTGTTTCTGCTCTTGCTTCTGGCCTGTTAAGTAAATGCAGTGAGGCCACAGAGGTGGATGAGGTGGTCAGTGCCTGGATTGAGGAGAAAGGCTCATTTAAGATGCTTTTTCTTGCTTTTCCCCTAGTGCCTTGTTTCACACAGTTGACAGCAAGGCCAGGTCAGACTGCACCTCCTACTGAGCTGGGATGGGCAGGGGATTCAGTATGCTCTCTAGGATAATTATATGCAAGTTTTTGTTTTCCTCAGTCCACAAATGCTTCCAGATCTTACTCTCATGATTACTATATCCACTGACTTGATTTCAAAATGGACCACGAGGACTCAAAACCAAGCAAAGTATTCCATTTGTCATCTCGTCATTTAAGACATACCTAGTAGCACAATGACCAACAAATTTACTTCTTTGAGCCACCGAAATCTGGGTTTTAGGTTGAAAGAGAAGGTTTCTCAATAATATTTGGTCTAGGGACTTTGAGCATGAGTTTGGGCAAGACAGAGGCAGGGCAACTTTTTGAAAACCCTCCCTATACTCACTTTTTCCTATCCCAAGGGTTTGCTCTCCAGCTTTTGAAAGTGTTTCACTTCCCCCACTCAAAATAACAGGAACCCCTTCATTGTGTGAAGCCACAGAAAAATAATGTCCTGATGATTATGACCAAGGTTAGCTGTGCTGTGTGAATCTTTTTCAACAAAATCCCATAGTGTAGAAGGTAGTACTGGACAGTCAGTCCCAAGTCAAGCAGAGTAATGATAAGGAATGTAATAAGTAGCATTTCTCTAATAGTCTGTTTTACAAAATGTCTCTTACCCTTCAAACCCCAGAGCATATATATCACATGATGCTTCTGTCTAATGTGCCAATGGTGTTATTTCCTTTTTTGAAATGACAAAATGGTTGATGCACTTTTAGTATGTTTTGGGTAAAAAACATAATCCAAAAACCAAAAGAACTGTCCTGGCCTCTTAATACAAACTCCCTGCAAGGGAGGTCTATTTTCCAAAGTTTCCTGTATGGAATATTGTTACCTGTGACTAATTACAATTCAATTAGTGCACTGGGTACTCTGGATCTGTTGATAAAACTGTCTTCTAGGCAAATCAGTTAGCCAGATAAAATGTCCTCTAACCTCTCTAGGAATCATCTTTTTGAAAGCGTTTTGGAGCGATTCATTCTTTGTTCCTTTCTTTTCATAGCTGCCCCCACTCTAAGAAATTCTGCACTGGTGGCTTGGTATGGGATAGCAGGAAATGTAAATGTGTCACCCAGGAAGAAAATCCCCTCAGTGGACTGGAAGGTAATGGCACCCCTAGCAACTCAAATCTCGAGCGGTACTATCCCAAAAGCCTAGTCTAGTAACTTTGCACACTAAGCGCTCAATAAATACCACCCATTAACTGATTTAATTTTCCATCTTCTGGAAAAAACACAGATGGTAATTGTGGGCCTGAATTACCTCTGGCAAAATGTCATTTGGAGGAAGATCATGCCAAACCCAACTAAAATGATACACAAGCGTTTAACTCAGCTAACTGATCTCTGTGAGTTCCCGAAGTAGCGTACCTTGCCAAACTCGCTCTCAGTCTACCAATTTGTTCAATCAGTGGTATTTTCTGAGTACTTACTGTGTTCAGAACACTGCACTAAGTTCTTGGAAAAGGGCAATAGAGTTGATAGGCATGATCCCTGCCCTAAAGGAGCTTACAGTCTATTTGGGGAGATGGAACTCTCAGCTACTTCAGGCTGAAACAGGCCTCTAATTTGTAAACCCAGAGCACAACGAAGACTATAAGCAGCCTTGTATAAAACGGAGATCAAAAAAAAGCAAACAGTGATTCTGGATCAAAGGGAAAACAAAACTTGTCATTGGCCATCATTAGCGCTTGTAAGTTCCTCAGGAGCCTCGGAGCTGGATTTACGGGGTGATTAACGTTTGGCTGTGAAACCAGTGTCGTTTTTGGTCCACTTCCCAGAGAAACTAAACATGGTTCAACAGAACAGAGACCAATTAGCGGGAATTACCCAATCTGAGATCTAGGTTTTACAAGCGTACAGGGACCTCGGTTAGAATAGTTTGAGCTAAACTAGGAGAGTTTTGTCCTGGACACAAATGACAGGCAGCAGACGTTTTCTATTCTTTCCTCCAAACGTTTCTCTTCTGATTTGTCCTCTTTGAACATCTTTAATATACCAGATGATTTAACTAATAACCTCAAAGTTACACATGTTTTTCCCCGTAAAACACTTGCCAAGGCTCCAACATAACCTTACATCCATTTTTGATATGATTTTGCAATTCTATGAAGTCGCTACGTAATAAGATGCACCAATATGTTAACAGGGATTTCGATGTGTAGAAGAAGAGAAAGAAAACACTACCAGGAGAAAAAAATGGCTTTACAGAGACATTCAGGATTAGTAACTTAAGAAAATAAGCCAGAGTCAAGAGGTTAGGATTCAGTTAAAATCAGAACAATCAACAGAACAGCATCATGGCACAAAATGTCAGACACAGTGTTTATGGGGCATTTAAAAAAGAAACAGAGGTGCTGTTGAGGGAAACACACCTGGGGATAGAAATAAAAGTAATTAATGCCAGAAGAGCCTAGGCTTGGGGGACTTGCTGTTGACATGTACACTGAACATGAGTGTCGAGAGAGAAGGAGTCACTGAGGATAATATTGAGATTTTAGATTTCAGGGACAGGGAGAGTGGTAGTGTTGTCAACTACGAGGGGAAAAGGAAAAGAAAGTCCAGGGTCACTTCAGAACTATGCTAGGCTAAACAAAGATTTGTATCTTCAGGGGACAGCCAAAGTTTTTGTCCTGATCCTCTGAGACCTGGACAAAAGGAAAGAAACTTACATTAAAGCAAGAGAGATTTCAATTGGCATCAGGAAGAACTTTTTAACCATCACGGTGATAAAACACTGGAATAGCCTATCAAGATTTCCATCCCTGGAGACTTTTTTTTAAACAAGACCTGTTTCAGTATCATGGATACTTTGAGAGAGAACATTGCACTAGGTCCTTGTAGAACAAGCAAAAGATGTGAAAGAGCAATCTTTGCCTTATAAATTGATGAATGTATCATTTAAGAGTGAGAAAATATATGTAAGTGAATTGACAAGAATAAAGAGGAAAAGATTGGCCCTGGGTAATTCTTTCTGGAGGCAGAGGACTGGACCACTTGATCTCTCAAGGTCCCTGCAGTTTTCCGATGCTATAAAAGCTAAGGAGAAATACTGGAACAGGTAGGAAATAGATCCTACATCTAGTTAGCTACTTTCAGCAAAAGAAAAGTAGACTGACAGAACTATCCCTATCCATTTGAGCAACCAACAAATTAAGGTGTCTATATTTGTAGCTCACCCACATCTTTCTCTTTTTGTGCAGAACACTCCCATCTTTCAGAGCTGGCTATCTGTGGGTCTCACATGAAATTTGATGAAGATCGCTGCGAGTGTGTCTGTAAAACGCCTTGCCCCAGTGACCTCATCCAAAACCCAGAAAATTGCAGCTGCTTTGAATGCAGAGAGAGCCTAGAGAGCTGCTGTCAGAAGCAAAAAATTTTTCATCCAGACACCTGCAGGTGAAGGCAAAGCCAGGTTCAGAAGAATCTGAGAGGTTTGCCTGGTTGTCACCAATTTTAAAGGGTCACAATTTCTGGGTACTGCCCCCCTCCACACTAGAGGCAGATCCCCTGAGCGGGGAGATCTCAAGCCCCCTCTCCACCCCCACTCCCTCCCAGTTCAGAATGATCCTGGGACCCTGTGCCAATTCTTTCCCCTCCACCCTGAAAGTATATTTCTCCGGCTAGGGCCAATATGCAGGGTGTCCTGGGAAGGCAAGAACCAGTGTCTTTAGGCAAGAACAATAATTCTGATTTTTAAGCCCTTCAGGGTACCCCTGATCCAAGGCTATGAAACCCTGGTTTGTTCATTATATGATGAAAACAGGTCTTAACATCACCACGAAGAATACTGACCATCTTATTGCATAATACCCTTCCTTGTCCAGAGCATTCCCTCAGGATATTTTCCTTCAGGGCATCAGCCTATGGAACATCATTCTTCTCTGTACAGCATTATGCTATCTAGCACCATTAATTAGTTTGTTCTGCAAATGCTGTTGAACCAGGTTTTATGTTCTTAGCTCAATTCTCCCCAGTCTCCAACACTCCTGATACAGTATACAAGTCAGGGTTTAAAGAGGAGGACTCGATCCTTCAAACCACTGAATGAAGCCCTTCTATAAGGCAGCTAGGCTGCCCTAAATAGCCTCCTACCAGCCTAGAGGAGTGAAGGCAACCTCCTTAAGCACTCATCTTGCCTCAGGTAACGACTTGGGCCCTGGGAAGTTTAGAGCCCATTAGGGGTCTTGATTTTCTTTTTGGAAGATTCTGCATTACTCTTGCCCTACATCCGGATCCATCAAGGAGTGGAAGTGGGGGTGTTGCTCAATGAGCCCTTAAACTGCCATTTAGGAAACTGTCCAATGCTTAAATTGGTTACAGAGTGCCCTGGGGGGACTCATTCTATAATTTCCCTTTGTTGCTTGTGGGCCTTTTGCTTCTGAGATTATTGCTGAAAGAAGCTGGGATTGACCTTGTTCAGGGTATGGTGAAAATCTGACCAATTTTCTCCAGCATGAATGCTCCTTTGTTGCCATTACTGGAGAAAGAATCCTGGACTAGAACCTTACACATCTGTGAGCCAGGCAGAAAAGCCATAAATAAGATCACCGAGGTTTAACACGTTTCAGTTTAACACGTTTCCCAAGTAGCAAATAAATACCAGGAAAAGGAATTGTCTATGCAATTCCAATCCTTAGTGGGGACAGAACTAATCTATAGTTGGAAATAAAATGATTCAACAAGACAGGTCTTGTGGTTGGGATTTACTGCTTTTGAAGTTGGCCAGTCTGGGCCGCTCAGAATTCAGATCCCTAATGTTTCTGGAAATCTGATGGGGACACTACAGTGAAAAACATGATCAATCAATTGTATTTATTAAGGACTTACTGTGTGCAGAGCACTGTACTAAGCACTTGGGAGAGTACAATGTAACAAAATAACAGAGTCCCAGAGTTGAGCCAGAAAACCCAAGAACACAGAAAGTTTCTGGGACAGAGTGGGGGGAGCTGTGGGAGTAGATCGAATTCAATCCCTTAAGGCCCTTTGGAGGAAGATGGGGACTTAAAGTTAATCTAACGTTAATTTTCCTTTCTATTGACAGCTGTGAGGACAGATGTCCTTTCCACACCAGAACTTGTTCAAATGGAAAACCACTGTGTGCAAAGCACTGCCGTTTTACAAAGGAGAAGAAAGGCTCTCACAGCCTCCATAGCAGAGAAAACCCTTGACGAAATGTTCCCTTTCCTGTTTTATAACAGCACACTGCTTTGCCAAGTTGCTGTCACTGACTTTCCAATCCTTAGTACACATGGGGGCATCATCCACTTTATGGAGCACAAGACTCAATCCAGCCTTCGCTTATTTATTCCAGTAAATAAATTGTGTGGAGTTGACGCCCTGGGAAGCGGCCCTCTGACCCACCTGGTGGCCAGGACCGGTGAAGAGAAAGCCAACTCGAAATTTTTACATTGAATGAAATGGGTATGTGTAGCTATATAATGGAGTGACAGTCACCGTCCGACCCTTTCAGATAGAGGGACTACATCTTTGTAGATTCTGAACCCCTTGCTAATGCAACTCTTTTGTGAAATACTCTTTGATTCTTCCTTGTACAGAATTTGATATGTTCAGCACTGACTTTTTTGATCTACTGTCCAGCTTTTTATTATTATGAATTTATTGTACAACTACTGTCTGATGTACCATATTTAAATGTATTTAAGAAAATAAATACATCAGTTAGCCAAGATCTCTCTACATAACTACACTTTAGCATCATTTGAACCCTTTCACTCCTCTCCCATGACACTCTTCATCCACGAAAGTGGCAGAGCCTTATAAAATGATCTGAAACAAGTATTTTACCCACATTTAAAATGGATGGGAACTGAAGCAGATTAAATACCAACATTATTATTAAGTGGCTGTTCCAGGTCACATAGCAAGTTAGGGCAAAGGCAAGTTTAGACCTTGCTATCAGTGCTTTCCTGGAATGGTTTTTTGAAATGTAAAGAAAAATTTGCCAAACTTCTCCAACAAAAGAGAAGTGGAGGAGGTCAACAGCTACTCTTATTCCCCAATTACACTGCCCCTGACTCAGGCTAAAGTACCTGGAGAGGACACAGGACAGGGACTTCGGGGGAATTATCCTTACCTTCATTTTGGAATAGCCACAAGCCAATAGGAGGCAGCATGGCCTAGGAGAAAGCTCATGGGAATGACAGTCAGGAGGTCCAAGTTTCTCCTAGGTCTCTGCCACTGGCTTGCTGTGTGAGTTTGGGGAAGCCACTTAACTCCTCTGGGCCTCATTTTCTTCATCTGTAAAATGAGGATTGGCTAGATTGTGAGTCCCATGTGGGAGAGGGACTGTGATGACCTGATAACCTTGTTTCTACTCCATGCTTAGCACCAAGTAATCACTTCATAAATACCATTGTATTATTATTAGTTTGCCCTGCCTGAGATCAGGGAGCTGGGCTAGATGTTCTCTAAAGAGTCCTTCCAGCTGTATGAGATGGCACTCTACAGCTCTTCTGGATCCTGCCTGGAAGTGGAGGATACAGCCACATTCAGCATCCTGTGGTTTCCAGACTAATGATGACTGTATGAATTCCTTTTATTCTGTGATTTAGGAATGGTCTTGGCCGACAATCCAGATCCCTCAGGCTCTTTCCTCCTCTCTGTCCCACTCCAGTGTTGTCTAAATCATCTGTTTGGGCATCTACACAGCCTCAGCTTCACTGGGTAAAGCTGTGGAAAATCAATAAAGTCAGAATAATGCTAATTATAGCATTTGTTAAGCACTTACTATTACCAAGCACTGTTCTAAGTGCTGGGGAAGATACAAGTAATCAGGTTGTCCCAAGTGGGGCTCACAGTCTTAATCCCCATTTTGCAGATGAGGTCTCTGAGGCACAGAGAAGTTAAGTGACTTGCCCTAGGTCACACGGCAGCCTAGTGACAGAGCCGGAATTAGAACCCACATCCTCTGAATCCCAAGCCCATGCTCTTGCCACTAGACCATGCTGGTCATATGGAACAGATGAAGACTATCTGAAAAGAGGTAAGGAATCTTTTCGTACCAGTTTGATATTTTGAATTTTTGAAATCCAATCAGTTAACTGCCTGTTAATTAGAAAGTACATTTATGTGTACTGAATGAACTTCCTGGTGGATTTTTCTAAGTTTTTTTCCCCCACTTTTGAAAATCACAGATTCTGTACTCACTATGGGTGCTTATGTGAAAAGTAAATGTAATTCATGAGAACAAGCTTCCAAAATGATAAGCTGTCACAGAATTTTTTTTTACCCCTCTGTAAGACTAGGGCCTTGAAGGAGTGACTTTTAGAAAACTTTTTCTCGTCTTTTAAAGACATTTAAAAGACAGTGACTTTTAAAACATCAACCCTTACGCCCCCACGCTCCCACTGCACCCAGCCTTTCTGATGGGCATGAAACTGTAAAAAGGCAAGAAAACTGCGGCAGCCGAAATAGCACTGGAAAAGGGCAA
This sequence comes from Ornithorhynchus anatinus, assembly GCF_004115215.2. Classification (NCBI taxonomy): domain Eukaryota; kingdom Metazoa; phylum Chordata; class Mammalia; order Monotremata; family Ornithorhynchidae; genus Ornithorhynchus; species Ornithorhynchus anatinus. The sequence continues at coordinate 23,437,117 of NC_041742.1, read as the reverse complement.
ATGAAGAAGCTCAAAGGACTGAGGAAGAGAATACAGAATAGTACAGCTGAGAATCATCTTAGACGGTAACTGTTATGGACTCTTTGCAGTGTGCTGCAGCCTTGACTGCTTTACTCACCCATTGCATTTTGGACCCCGGTGGCAACACGATAGGTAAGGACAGGAGAGTGAGTGGCACCATGCAAACCACTGGCTCGCTAATCAATTCCTTCCCACTGGGACTCCGCCAAGGCTCAGCCGTTGTTTCCCGCTGGAGACTCCATCATCATCATCATCACCATCATCAACGCACTGCTCCCCTGTAAGAAGGAAGGGGGGAAGAATAATAGAAGTCAACTTTTGGTCCAGTCACAGAGGTTTTTGAAAGTTACTAGGGCCGGAATTGTAGTGGAGTAGGAACTTGCTGTCTCACTCATACCTTTTAACCAAAAGACTACCCTGAGGGATCTTAGGGACCCCGCAGCAAATTGTAACAGTACAAATAATGATAATTATAATAATAGAGGTGGGTATTTATGAAGTGCTTCCTGGGCAGGAAACACATTACGTGTATTCTGTACTTCTCAAGCTCTTATTACAATGCACCACACCGAGTGGGCTCTCAATTAATACTACTGCTATTACTATGACTAGGTACCACGAACTAAGCTAAGAGGTGGAGTAGATCAAAGACAATTAGATCAGACACAGTCCCTGTCCGACATGAGAATCACAGTTTGGGAGGAAGAGAAAGCAGGGAGGGAAAACAGGTATTTCTCCCTCATTTTACAGGGGAAGAAACTCGGAAACAGAGAAGTTAGGCATCACACAGCAGGCAAAAGGCAGAGCTGAGACTCATATCTAGTCTCCTGACTCCCAGTCCCGTGACCCCATTCGTGGAACCGCATCTCATTTGGTCCTGAAAATGACCTTGGCATCTTGGAGAGCCTGGGAGTGGGGAATGACCCTTCTGGGGCTGCTCTGTTCTCTGGCCCCAATCTCCGGTCCTAGGCCCACCCCGTGCTGAGAAAGGAGTGACGCAGACTGGTCCGTTGTTTGGTAGGGCTGAAGGGCCTCAAAGATTTCTACAATCCCTTCCCTGTTACCCTCAGGAAAATAAATCAGAAATTACACTGCAAATCTTTAATATGTTGCAAAATGACAATATCCCTCTAGACCGTAAACTCACCGTGGACTGGAAACGTGCCTACCAACTCTGTTGTACTGTCCTCTCCCAAGTGCGTAGTGCACTGCTCTGCACACAGTAAGTGCCCATCGAATACTATCGACGGTAATGCTGTGGGTAAGCTAGGAGGTTTAAAAATAATTCAGCAAATACCATTATGCCATTATGCATGATCTTCTTCATTATCATACCCACAAGGAGGTCAAGGAGCTTATTGACATGACAGCAAGAACCATACATCTTTTATGTGGAAAACAATATTTGAAGGAAGAGCTCAGCTAGGTGGGCGTTCTATTGCCGATGGAAAAGCAAAAAACCCATAATGATCAGAACCGAAAGATTAAAATGCCTTCTGAGTTTATTAATTAGAGAGATGGTGGATATGATCAATTTTGAAGGCTTTTAATGAAAAACAATACAGCACACTTCAGGGATAGGAAACTTGTGCTTTGAGGCCATTTATCTCATGAACTATGAGTAAATTAATTTCACAGTAAAAAAACTGCTCAAAAACAGAAGGATGGTTGCTGGAATTTCCTATTCCCCTATTACTCATTTGTTCAGCCTGCTTTATTTCACAAACGTGGAAATTTACAGCTATTTATAACTTGCAGTTCCTTGTTCCTGCTCAGTTTTTATAAAATTACCATTTTCTCTCTCTTCTGTATTTGTGAATGAGAAAGAATCTGAAATGATTGCACTGCAAAGGTATCGTGACTTCTTCTATTGTATGCAGCCAAGTGCTTAGTACAGCACTCTGCACACATCTTGGAAAAGTCACTCAACTTCTCTCTGCCTCAGTTTCTGCATCTGTAAAATGAGAATTAAATCCTATCCCTCCACCTAGACTATGGGTCCCATGCGGGACAGGGACTGTGTCTCATCTGAATATCTTGTATCTATCCAGCACTTAGTATGATGCTTGGTACATAATAAGCACTTAAATACCATAATTATTATTTATAATTATTAGAACTCCAGACTCCCACTACCATGCTCTTCTACTGCAGCCAAAGAACAGCACTGCTATTAAAAATGATTTTTCTCTTCTCCCCCCTCCAATCTTTTGAAGCAGTGTGGCCTAGTCGAAAGAGCAAGGGCCTGGGAGTCAGAAGCTTTGGGTTCTAATGCTGGCTCTGCCACTTACCTGCTGTGTGACCTTGGGCAAGTCACTTCTCTGTGCCTTTCTTCATCTTCATTTCTTCATCTGCAAAATGGGGATTCAATACTTGTTTTCCCTCCTACTTAAACTGTGAGCCCCACGTGAGCTTAGTACAGTGCTCAGTACAGTCCTTAACAAATATCATTATTATTATATTATTATTATGATCATTGTAAACCTCCTGGAGACTTAGTAGTACATTGCTTTGCATATAGGATATATTTCACAAATGTAGTAATCATTTTTATTTCTGCACCAATAGCTTTACAAAGGGCATAATTTTAAACCAAAAAATAAATAGCTTAGATACCATCATTTATTTTGCACTCCTTTATAGTCAATGCTCCAAAAATCATTTGACATATATTTCATTCATCAAATTGAAGTGAAGCCTGCCACATTCTGAGAGTTCATGATGAAAAGCTTCCAACTAAACATTCCCTTCAGACCATTTTCCAAAGCAATACACTTTGGAGGAATATTATCATTAGATCTATCACTTACACACTTTAATCCTATCGCCCCAGTTTCCTGGAACCCATTAGAGGATATCCTGAGCCTGAGATGTCTGCTCAACAGAAAGATTAAGATAATGGTATTTGTTAATCGCTTAGGGTGTATCCAGCACTATTCTAAGTGCTGGGGTAGATGCATGATAATTACGTTGGACAGAACCTGTCTCATATGGGTCTCATAGTCTATATCAAGGGAGGAAATGATCCCCATTTTACAGATGAGGTAACTGAGGTACAGAGAAATTAAATGACTTGCCCAAGGACACCCAGCATTCAAATGGCAGCTCCTGAGACTAGAACCCAGGCCTTCAGCGTGGTGCAGTGGAAAGAGCGTGGGCTTGGGAGTCAGAGGTCATAGGTTCAAATCCCCGATTTGCCAGAGTGTGATTTTGGTGCAGTCACTTAACTTCTCTGTGCCTCAATTACATCATCTGTAAAATGGGGATTAAGACTGTGAGTCCCACGTGGGATAACCTAATTACCTTGTATCTAACCAGCGCTTAGAACAGTGCTTGGCACATAATAAGCACTTAACAAATACCAAAATTATTATTAAATTATTATTTTCAACTAGGTCACGCTGCTTCTCTATATAACAATATCACTTTAAATATCTAAAGTCCCTTTTTTTCCCTAATGATACTCTTTTTTTTTTTTACAAATTTAGCTGTAAATTTATCCTTTTGGGACCAGTGCAGAGGGAGGATAAAAGAGGAGACAGCAGCAGCGGGTTCTGCCCCACCCTATGGATGAGGAAGCAGTATTTCCTAGTGGCAAGAACATGGGTTTGGGAATCAGAGGGCCCGAGTTCTAATCCTACCTCTGCCACTTGTCTGCTGTGTGGCTGTGGGCAAGTCACTTAACTTCTGTGCAACGTGGCTCGGTGGAAAGAGGACGGGCTGGGAAGTCCGAGATCATGGGTTCAAATGCAGGCTCCGCCGCTCGTCAGCTGTGTGACCTTGGGCAAGTCGCTTAACTTCGCTGTGGCTCAGTGACCTCATCTGTAAAATGGGGATTGAGACTGTGAGCCCCACGTGGGACAACTTGATCACCTTTATCCTCCCCTGTGCTTAGAACAGTGCTTTGTACATAGTAAGCGCTTAACATATACCATCATCATTATTATTATTCTGTTCCTCAGTTACCTCATCTGTAAAACGGGGTTTAACAATGTGAGCCTCATGTGGAAAGAGCCCGGGCTTGGGAGTCAGAGGTCATGGGTTCGAATCCCAGCTCTGCCACTTGTCCGTTGTGTGACTGTGGGCAAGTCCCTTCACTTCTCTGGGCCTCAGTTCCCTCATCTGCAATAATAATATTCGTATTTGTTAAGCGCTTACTATGTGCAGAGCACTGTTCTAAGAGCTGGGGGAGAGACAGGGTCATCAGGTGGTCCCACGAGAGGCTCACAGTCTTCACCCCCATTTGACAGATGAGGTAACTGAGGCACAGAGAATAATAATGGTGGCATTTGTTAAGCGCTTACTATGTGCAGAGCACTGTTCTAAGCGCTGGGATAGACACAGGGTAATCAGGTTGTCCCACATGAGGCTCACAGTCTTAATCCCCATTTTACAGGTGAGGTTACTTAGGCACAGAGAAGTTAAGTGACTTGCCCACAGTCACACAGCTGACAAGTGGCAGAGCCGCGATTTATTCATTCATTCAATCGTATTTATTGAGCGCTTACTATGTGCAGAGCACTGTACTAAGCGCTTGGAATGGGCAATTAGGCCACAGACAGACAGTCCCTGCCCCACGACGGGCTCACAGTCTAACCGGGGGACACAGACAGACAAAACCAAGACGGTGGTATTTGTTAAGCGCTTACTATGTGCCAAGCACTGTTCTAAGCGCTGGGATAGAGGGCAAAACGTGGAGGGGCTCCCCGACTTAATCCCCATTTTCCAGATGGGGTCACTGGAGCCCAGGGCAGTGACTTGTCCAAAATCTCACAGGTGACAGAGGCGGGATTGGAACCCACGACCTCAGACTCCCAAGGACGGGCTCTTTCCACTGAGCCACACTGCCCTAAACTTCCAGGACTGTGGGGACACTGAGGGCCGCCCACTGTTAAGGGGGTCAGGGGCTCCGCCGCCATTTTATTCACCTCAGCGACGCAGGCGGGCTGGGAGCAGGGGGGGAAGGGAAGGGCGGGGAAAAAGGCGGGGAAAGGAGTGCCCAGGTAGTCATGGCCCCCGCCCCGACTGGGGAAACGCCTCGAATGGCGACCCGAGGCCCACGAAACTACGATTCCCAACCGGCCCCAGGCTTGACATCGGCCGGGGAGGCGTCTGGGCCGCTTCGTCCCACGTGACCCCCAAGCTGCGTTTTGATTGGCTGGGAGCGGGAGGCCGCCGCCTCTCCCTCACTGCGGGGCGGGGTCATGGCAGCAGCCCCGGGATTTTCGGCGGTAGCCCGCCCCCGAGGCTCCTCGGGGAGCCTCCCGCCTTTCTTCTTGCGTCCTTTTAGATCCGCCCGCCCGCGGGGCCGCCTCTCCGTCCCCCGTGGAGGGACGGGCAGCCCAGGTGAGGCGGACCGGAAGTGCCGGGAGGCGCCAGGCCCCGCCTCGACCTCGCGTCTTTTTCTCGGCGGACGGCGGCGGCGGCAGGACCGGCCCGAGGAGGCAACGACACCCTGCCCCTCTGCCACCTCCACACTGACTCCGGGGGGTGTGGGGCTTATTGGGGGGCCACCCTTTTCCCCCCGGTCGGCCCGGACCCGCCCCACTCTTGCATCCCCTTGGCCGCAGGAAAACCAGCCGCAAGTCGTTCTGGGACCGAGAACCAAAGCCAAGGCAGGACCAGCCCGGGAAGTTGCCCTTTTCCCCACTTAAGAGTCGAGGCGGCCCGTCGTCGTGTCGCCTTTCACTCCTTCCAAACCGACTGGAAAAATACAACTGCCCCGAGGCTGCTGGAGTGGCCCTCGACAATTGGAAGAACAACCCGTCTTGGCGGTTTTACCGGGGAGGCGCACGTGTATGCAAGGAGGCTTTGAGGCGGTGACTGTCATTGTGGGCCTTTTGGAGTCGACTAGAGAAATATTTTGGATATCGTGGCCCCAACTGACTGTGGCGTCGTTGATGAAGGGGGAGATGCACCATCTTTATGCCAACCAGAAGTTGTCAAGTCTGACGTCTCCCCCCCCCCCCCCCCGTCGTTTGGCTTTGGTGTGAAATTGTGAACTGAGCCCTATTATCTCCTTTTTTTTCCTTTTTGTGCAGCAGTGAAGCAACATGTGTCTGGCCAACAAAGAAGAATTCATCTGCTTGGGTATTAATCCGTGCAACCCTGTTGGACGCCTAGGGCCAGAAGTGGCAGTTTGGAGCACGTTCTGGTATATCGCCGAGGAGCTTTCTATCCTTTCTCTCAGGTGACACCCTGGATTCCCGCGAGAAGAACCGATGACTAAATCGCATCCCGACATGGCTTACAGAGGAGTGGGCGGACACGGACAGGTCCTCTCTTCCGATCACTTCCATGTAAACTGTGGAACTCGTCCAGCGTGCAGACCCCCGATGCATAGCATATGCATGGTATCCGACTTCTTTTATCCAAATATGGGAGGAGTGGAAAGTCACATCTACCAGCTGTCTCAGTGCCTGATTGAAAGAGGCCACAAAGTCATCGTCGTCACCCATGCGTACGGCAACAGGAAAGGCGTCCGTTACCTGACCAGTGGCCTCAAAGTGTATTATTTGCCTCTGAAGGTTATGTACAATCAGTCGACGGCCACAACCCTCTTTCACAGTCTGCCTCTTCTCAGGTACATATTTGTTCGAGAGAGAATCACCATAATCCATTCACATAGTTCTTTTTCTGCCATGGCCCACGATGCACTCTTCCACGCCAAGACCATGGGGCTACAGACAGTCTTCACGGACCATTCTCTTTTTGGATTTGCCGATGTCAGCTCGGTGCTTACTAACAAACTTCTAACCGTGTCACTCTGTGACACAAACCATATAATCTGTGTCTCTTATACTAGCAAAGAAAACACTGTCCTAAGAGCAGCACTGAATCCAGAGATAGTGTCGGTCATCCCCAATGCCGTAGACCCCACCGACTTCACTCCAGATCCGTTTAGGAGAGACGATAGTGTAATAACTATTGTTGTGATCAGCAGGCTTGTTTACAGAAAAGGTAATGAAGTCCCAATCAGAACTTGCACTTAGCGTAAAAATTCTTTGTAGAAAACTGTTTACCACCAGGTTATGAAGGTTGTTCTACTCTTAATTGTTTATAGTAATGTACTTGTAAGATGCCTAGAATTGAAAGATCTGAGATTTTATAAATCCAAAAAGAGAAGTTATATCCATCTGAAGACGAAACTGCTTTAGAAGAGAGTCAAGCGGTGTTCTGTTGAATAGATGTAAAGGAGAAACTTGTCAGGAATAATCAGTTGTATCTATTCAGTGCTTATTACGCTGTAAAGAACACTGTGCTCAGGAGAGCCTAATTGTGCCTTTTCCTGAAGCTGCCCAATGGGAAGAAGGGGTAGGTCGAATTCAAATGCAGAAACATTTTAGGGGGGTTTAATTTGATGTTTGTGGGTTGCAAATTTTTGATGGGGACTTCCTTCCCATTCAGCCTCAGATGCAGCGGTAGCTCTGAGGCTCGCTCTTATTTGAGAGGTGGGAAGCAAGCCTCCGTTATACGACCTCCAGGTGCACCGCAAGAGGAAGTCTGAGGGGGGAGGAAATGGCTTTGCTGGAGCCACACTGTGCTATCCTGTACCACTGACATTAGGCATTCGGGAGAGTTTGTTCTTTCAAAGGTTTGAGCACTTGAAAAATGTGTTTCATGTAGTTATCTCTTTTAAAATGGTATTTAAGTGCTTATTATGTGGGAGATGCTCTGCTAAGTGCTGGGGTAGATAAAGGATAATTGGGTTGGAGACAGTCCATGTTCCAATTATCCCATGTCCACAGTATCCCTTTAGTTGGTCAGTACTATCTGAGTGACTGCTGCCCTCAGTACTGAGTGGATGATGGATGGAGGAGGTGATGGGGGGAAGGGGGTGTGTGCCTTGTGCAAAGGAATTTGATTCTAGGGCAGGTGGTTTGAGTGCTGCAAGGGAGTAGATGGATAGGTAGGTGTGCAGCCCATTATGAGGTCTTGGCAAAAATCCCACTTAGAAAACGCATTTGCTGCCCAAGTGACCGCTTCATATAGTGTCAGTATTATGCCACATAACACCCAGCTATCCGAGTAGCCATGGCAGGCTTCACTCCCTGTGTGAGCCAGCCATTTTCAGGATTCCTGCTGAGCTTTTGGGCAGAAGCCTCCGCCACTGATAGCGTTGGCCCACTCTTGCCCCAACAGGCATTCCCCTCCTTTGGTGGGGACAGCATCGTTTAAATGCCCGGGAGAGTAGAAGAGAAGTTGAACACACGGTATCCACCTTGGGATTGCAGTCTAGTGGAGGCAAATTATAATGCAAAATTACCTGAGTATTTGATATTCTGAATTAGCCTAGATTCCAGTTTGGATAATTTCCTTCTACTGGGTAAATTGCCTTTAGAGCGAAAATTATGTAGAAGGAGGCAGTTGAAAAAAAATTTTCATCTGGAGGATTTTCCTTGTTCCACTCTTAGGGTTTAAACCTGATTATGGGACCGCACTGTAAACCCACTTGATTAAAAAGCAAAGAATTGCAGGGGCAAGAGTGTAATATCACTTAGGTCAAGTCCAATATTGAACTTTTTAACAGTAGACGTTCAGTCAAATGGTAGCTATGACTTGTTTTTTGCCCACCTCATTGGAGGTTTCTTTCATGTTAAGAGGAAAAGCGAACAAAATGCTATTTAGACATACCTGGAAGTTAGCCTGCATTGCATTGAAAATATCAGTTTTTGTTATTTATATATATGAATTCACTTAGTTCTCGAACAAGAGGCTATATTTTTGGTGAACTCTGCCCAAGTTGTAGCTTCTGCATATTGATCAGTGCTGTGTACACAACCGTTTCTACCAAAATTGCTTTGCGTTCTACAGCCCCAAGCTTGTGATGTCAGAAAAGCATTCCCTAATTGTCTAAGGGCCCTATCCAAAGCAGAGTGAAAACCACACCTTGTGGGAGGACTGAGTATAAAATTAGGACTGACGTGGGTTAGATGGTTGCTCTGTGGAGTTCTCAGGTAGTTTTTGCCCTTCTTATTTTAGATCATTTCAATGTATGAAAGCAACTTTTCAGTAAATGAGAACGTTTGTAACATGGATGGTATTTTCTGCCCAGTGACCAGATTCAGATTCCGGTAATGGATCTGCTTTGATGAGTGGTTCAGCATTTTTAGATTTCTAGACCACAGATAAGGTACAAAGTGTAATATTTCTCCAGAATTCATCCTCATTTTGTGTTCTTAGGGATTGATTTGCTTAGCGGGATAATTCCTGAACTGTGTCAGAAATATCCAGATTTACATTTCATTGTTGGAGGAGAAGGGCCAAAGAGAATTGTTTTGGAAGAAGTTCGAGAAAGATACCAACTGCATGACAGGTACTGGCTACAGTTTCTTGTTTCCTCAGTTGTGAGTAAAAATATCTGGATCTTTGTATTCTTATAAGGTCAAGATGCAGTGATTTCTTTGATAGATGCATTTCCTTGCCAAGCAACAAAGTTGGTAAATATTCCAAACCTTATCTGCAGGGATTCTAGGTTGCCTACATTCAGGGGAAAAAACAGGATTCCTAGTTGTGACCCTCCATCAGTATCCCCCTTGCCCCTCCCTTTCAGTAGTTAAGTATTTACTATATCTGGTGGTGAATATTTGGGGGAAATATATTTAATTGGGAAAAAGTTTGCATGTGCCAAATTCACATTAATTTCTAGACTACTTTGGCAGCTAGTTAAAAAAAAAAAAAAAAAAACACCAAAAACACACACACAAAAACCATCCACACAACTCTTAGACTTTCGTTAGAAAAGGGACCGGTATTGCTGCAGTCTCATTGGAAACCTCTGGAAAAGTTGAACTTTGGAGTTTGCCCTGTTATCTTGTAAAACCAGAAAATGTAGTATCAAGTTCTTCATAGGTGGGCAGGGTAAAGGAGGCATTGGGAATGGCTGAACTAAACTGAGAGGAGCGCGTAGGGTGGTTGGAGAGTGGAATCCTGTGGCCGAGGGATTTGCCGCACCTTGATTCCTGGGCCCCAGGTGTCCCCTGGTGCCTCTGGAAGGCAGACAAGACCTGCAGAGAGACCTAGAGAGGCAATTCTGGAGCCTGGAGTGCAACACCCACAAATGGTCAAGAAGTGGACAGGGGTTTTAAGGCTTGGGGGTGCCACTGGAGTGCTTGTGAGCCAGGCACTGTCGACGCAGAGCATAGAATTTATAATTCAAATATCAAATTTGGAAAAACTCGTAGGTGCCTTTTAATTTCTTCCCTTCTCCATCTCCCCTTTCTGTTTTCCATTCAGAGTGCGACTCCTGGGAGCCTTGGAGCACCAGGACGTTAGAAATGTCTTGGTTCAGGGACATATTTTTCTCAACACTTCTCTTACGGAGGCCTTCTGTATGGCGATTGTCGAAGCTGCTAGTTGCGGTTTACAGGTAAAGTGCTTGGGCATTTCTTTTGGAATGGGGGTTAAAAGAGGTTATGTTTAATCAATTTAAGGTTGATAGGTACAGAAAATTCCATTTCTAATCATAAAACTCCAATCGGAACTGTCATTAACCTAGGTAGTTTTTAACTGACTGGATTCTAGTAATGTTTATTATCCCTTGGTTGTGTTGCTTTGGCGAACTCCATAAACCTTTGGGAGGAAAAGCATATGCCGTGTTTTGAATGTCACTGCAGAATCATTTTTGTAGCAGTAGGTCAAATAATCTATAATTTTTGGTATAGGCAAAATGTTTAAAAGTTTTGTGGTTTTTAGAACCCAAATGTCAGTCTGAATATACTGTAATGTTTTGTATTTAAACATATCTTAAGCACTTGACAAATACCACCATCTGAATTTGAAATATGTAACTAGGTAGTATTCTGTGCAAATCTAAGTTAACTACCCTGGGTATATGTTGGCAAAACTTGTCTCTTAATGTGTTTTCATTAGTCATTATGGTTAGAATGTGATGGCAGAATTGGACAGCATTGTTTTTTTTACAATACACTCCTGTTTGGTGATAATACCGTGCAGTGTAAGAAGAAAGAGTTGTGCACATGGAGTCAGACAGATGAGCACTGGAACATGAGTTTTCCAAACCCTGGGTTTTACAAGAATACATCCCCAGGGGATAAGAGATCAGTGTTTCCTCTCTTTCCTCCTACGAGGTGGACAGTAGATTTGAGATCTAAGCTGTATCCAGAGTCAACATCTAAATCTAAAGGCAAGCCTTTGTGGAAATCACCATTAGCTTTCACAGTGTGCTTCTGATTAGACATTGGCTTGTATATGTCCTGCCTGTGAAAGGATCTTTTAGGAGGCCCTATGTTCTGTTCTTGCCTTTTAAGGTTGTCAGTACCCGAGTTGGTGGAATTCCTGAGGTTCTCCCAGAAAATCTTATTATCTTATGTGAACCTTCTGTAAAATCTTTGTGTGATGGCTTGGAAAAAGCAATTTCCCAACTGAAATCAGGAACATTGCCAGCTCCAGAAAAAATCCATAATCGAGTGAAGACTTTCTATACTTGGAGGAACGTTGCAGAGAGAACTGAGAAAGTATGTACAGATTCTGGGCGTCTGTTAACATTGAGGACCTTATCAGGCTGGGGGTATTTCATAAAAAGGATGCATGAAATCGTTTGTTGAAATAGTGAAGGCTTAGCATTCTGGCGACATTTTTAACCAAAGTGTTCCCTGTCTGCGGGGAGTGTGGTGAGCGTCAACAGCAAACAGAGGGACATCTGGGATTGGGTGGCAGGGAGGAGGGGGAAGAGGGAGGTAGGGTGGTCCCAAGGACCCTACCCTTTCCCGACCCAGACCTCGGTGGGTGGGGGACATGGTTATACCATCCACCAGAGGGACCAGGGCAGCGGCACACTGCGGTTTGCTGTCATCGCCTGCGTCAGTGAAACAGTAAAGCATCTTTTATGTGTCTTTCACTGCGAGCCAAATGTGGCTCATGACCTGCAGTTTGGCTGCCTCTGGTTTAAGACTGGAGTGGTCAAGATGGGGATTTTTTTTTTTTTTTCCTCTAGCAGGTATGTGATCTCTAAGAACTGTAAGGAAACAGTACTCTTTTTCAGCTCAGAAAATGTAAAACTTGAAATGGCTTTAGCTCTTTTCATGTAATCTTGAAACAGTTTTATTTTATTTCCTTATACAAAATTATTGCTCAGAAAGCTAACCACTACATACAGCTTCTCTGTTATTGCACTCAACCTCTATCACCCTCCTTAGACTCCCTGATTACTCTCATCTGCTTTCCCACTGACCTTTCCATGTGCCAAGGCATTGTGGAGCAAAGTTAAGTGCTCGTCCAAGTACTGAACTCTGCGGTTTTGAAATTGTTGATAGGAGGAGCCATGTAGCCTCTGGGCCATTAGCAGATGCTCATGGTTGATTAAAAAAAAAAAAAGCATTTCCTTCATTCTAATGTAATAATGACTTATCACATCCTACTTAGGTGATCTGGATCATACAGCTCTGAGTATTTTGTACACAGGATAGGATGTGTGTGTATGGGTGCAAAGCCCCAAGGAAGAATATATTTAGCGGACAATAACTAAATTCTCCGGGATAACTACTGTCCAAAAATTCACAATCTCTTCCTCTCCTCTTTAGGTTTATGACCGCGTGGCAGGTGAGGTTGTACTCTCGATGGACAAGCGGCTGGACAGGCTAATATCTCACTGTGGCCCAGTAACTGGTTACATTTTTGCCTTGTTTGCGGTGTTCAGCTTCCTCTTCCTTCTCTTCCTGAGGTGGATAACTCCGGATTCCACCATTGACGTTGCAATAGATGCCACAGGACCAAATGGAGCGTGGACTCGACAGTATTCTTTTAGTAAAAAGGGGAAAAAGAATGATGAGATTGCAAAAACGAGGTAGAAACTCGGACTTTGAAGATTTTCAAAACGGGATAGATTTAGTTCCACTGAAGAAAGTGTTTAGTGACCTTCCAGGTTTGGGGTGAATAACTTAGTAAACTAAGCTACCTCGAGTTGAGATTATTTTTAATATTGAGGGAGAGAACCTAAACTTATGCAATTTCTTGAGAGTAGAAACTTTTTTGCACTTATATGAAATGTAGAAGGGAGAAGGTGAGCTACTCAGGTGTTAAACTTTTCAGACTATAAAATATGCTCCAAAGTGGATGTTTTCAAAAGGTTATTTTATGGGCTTGTGGCATTTATGGGCCAAATTGATTTTCTGGAGTTTCTTTGCCAATTTTTAATATTGATCCTTTAGAAAAAACACCAGATATTCGGAAAGAAATTACAGAATTAAGACTTCATGTAAGTATATTGGTAGAGAATATTGTTTGACAAATATTTTCAAATTGCATGATGCCTGCATTCAATAAGTATTAAGTAATTAGTCAGGTTTTCCCCATGAGTTGACTGCTCCCTAGAGCAGTTTGGTTTTGGTTTCGGGTTTTTTTTTTTTTAATTCTCTAGTTTGCCAGAGGTCTTCTATGATTTCTTCCACCCCAAAAATTAGAGGCAGAAGACTGTAAGCCCTTTCTAGACTGTAAACTCCTTATGGTGAGGAAGAAAAAAAAGTCTTGTAACTGTTGTACTCGCCCAAGTGCTTAATAGAGTGCTCTGCACACAGTAAGTGATCAAATACCATTTGATAGACTGAAGGTGCAAGAAAAGGGAGAGTACAGCTTTCGTTTTTAGTTAGAATTAGTAGCTGAGGTGAGGGAGCGAGTTAGAAAGAATTAATGGTGGTGGGTAGGCTTGGTTGTCTGGGATCCGACTTGATAAGTAAAGAGCTAACTCTTAGTTTGGAAAAGTTATGGAGGAAGGTTGTTTTTCTCTAAAGTTACTGCTGCTGCCGCTAAAGCCCTCAGTACCCAGTCGCCTGCAGCACCAGTTTCTGGATTCCCTGGAGAAAGACCCACTTCCCAACGGCCTTTGAGAAACACAACCCTAAACTAAGTTGGACACTTGGGAAAGTGGGATGTCTCTTTTGGGTCACTAAGTTACTATTATAGTTCAGGAGTAACTTACTGAATAGAACCCCTGGTGTGGAAAGACTGTTTTTCCAAGAGTCCAACTCACTCTTGGGAAAATCCTGGCACATTCAGGCTGAACAAATATATTGGTGCTGAACTCACTTGGCTCTTCAGATGCTTCTCCCTGCAGTTCCCTCTTGTATTTAAGATTATATTGGAAAGTTTGTGCTATCGGACCATTTTATTTGAAAAACTCATTCCTTTTTTGAATACGTCTTTCTCGAAATGTTAACCGACTTAAAAAAATGCAGAACCCTAGCGACCGATATCACTGTTTTGAGATGAATGTATGCAGGGACACACTTTGCAAGCTTCCATTTGTTACTCTCTCTGGCTGGTCAGTGCCTCAGAGTTGTAGCTTTTCCCGAGCAGATTGCACAAGGGATGACAAAAATGGTGATGTCTAACCATTTAGACGGCATGTTTAGTTGCAATCAATTGTGATCTAGCTTCCATTTGATTATCTAGGGTCAAGAATGGCTCGCTAGCCTTTCCCCCTGGATTTTTGCTTCCCAACAACCCATTTGGCAGTTTTTCAGGTAATAGTCACTGTTGATGGATCTGGCCAGTAAACCTGTGTACTCAGTATGATATTCTTTGCTTCAGAGCCATGGGTTTTCTAACCCCAAACAACCTACATAATCTCTCATTAACTGAATGAATACCACCTTGAATTTATAAGAACTGTCTTCACGTTTCACCGTAAGCCAAAAACTTTCCCGTTTTTTGAATGAATCATTTAAAATGAAGAGTTGCTGCGCTTGTGCTTAGTCTTAGTTTGTTGTTATTCAAATTGTGTAACATGCAGAACTTTTGGGGGGAACTCATCAAAGTTGGCTTTATGCAAGTCTTTTAACTTAGCACCCCTGGTGGGCCCTAAGTTTCAAACCGTATATATTTTCTTTTTTTACTGAAAATGGTTTAATCAACAGAATACTGTTTTATGAAATTGAGAATTTAGGTTTCTCTCATGTGGACTCATCTTGATAATAAAAAACTAAAAAGTCCTAAAATGGACTTTGTTGAACTGTGGGGGTTGACATATCAGGTACAGTAGGGTCAGTACTGATGATTTAAAAAACCGCCAAAATATTAATTTTGTTTCCATTAAAGTGCACAGTTTAATTTATGATGAATTCTTTTGCACTTGAGCTTGTTTCTTCATTTTGGAGATGCATGCTTTAAATACAAAGCTTCAAAATCTAACAACTCTGACATTGTTAAAAAATATTTTGGAATTTCAAAATCTCTTCCAATGAGTAATTTATTTGAAAATTCATGAGGACTCAGCTTGCTTGCCGACATAACTCACAGGTTGCTTAGATATTTTAAAAAACAGATTACTGATTTTAACTGAATGCAATGCCAAGGACTGATTAATTTTTATATACAGATATTTTGTGGTGGTCTTCCTTAGTCTGCATTTAAAAGCAGAATTTATAAAAGGAAACATCATTCTTTAGATAATGCACCAATTAAAGCCCTTTTAGGGGCTTATTGGGGAGAAAAACACCAAGAGGAAGATCTTAAAATTAAACTATTTTAATGTTTTTACTTTAGTTCTGTTTTCCTAACAGAACCTCCAATGAAATACCACAGTATTAAAAAAAAACACAAAAAAAAACAAAGACACAACTATCCTTTTAGATGATAATCAGTAATCTCTTTAATAACTATATACATTGCCTCATCCAGCCCCTTAGTGACATAAAAACAGTAAAAAGGTAGTTTTTCCATTTGCTAGGGCAGTAGGAGTTTGCAGAGTCCAGACTAGCAGTCGAGTGGATTTGCATCGGTCTTCAGAGGTTTGGCAAGGGCCCAAACATTAGGAATAAAGTATCTTCAGAAGCCTGTTAATTGAATTCTGGCCACATTTAAGGTCCCACCCCTGCAATCACTGAATCCTGTTAACTTAGTCGAGTGACAACCTGCTGCTGATCAGATTAGTAAAATATTCCATGTTGGTGACCTGGTCGCTTCCCAACTCAGCCCTGCCAGGACCGACTGCCTAGGAAGAGCGTATGGAAAGGTTCCGGCGAAAACTGCATGCACTTGACTTCTATCAGGCCCTCCCTCCCAGGGGGAAAGATTCAAAACACATTCTGATCCCCGAAGGCTTCCCTTGCTGGGGTGAGGTTGGTAAAGCACCAGGTAACAACTTTTATTGCATAACGACATGGGAATTTTGTCCACATTCCCCCTCCTCGACATAAACTCTATGATTAGAGCTGGCGCATATGAGATTTTCACTGTGAGATACTTAAAGAGAGGTTCAAACTTATTTTTTTGAAGTATTTTAACAAGCCTCCACGGTATTCATGTCTCCCAGCATTGCGAGAGAACGCGGGTAGATTGATATTAAACTGTCTCTGTGGCTAGGATTTTCCGTATGCAATTATGAAAATTAAAGTTTTATTCAAAGAACAGAGTGGTTTGGGGTCATTCTTTGGTTTGACAATCACTTATTTTTTCTTGAATTCTGGTATTCGGGGGAGTCATTTGACATTCCACTGTTAATGTTGTTTGTACAGTAAGTTCGTATATTAAAGGGTTATTTTTAGATGGTTAATTACTGGGCGGAAGACGCTGTGAGGTGTACCTGAGTTAAGCCTTGAGCCTGTAAAATAGATCTGAGAGTGTCTGGCCTCTTGATAGAATTGAAATTTTACCTTCAGACTCTTCTGGCTATGTCCCTTTTCTTAAAGCCTTATTTGGCATTACTGTGCCTCAGTGAGGTGTTTGCTATCAGAAAGAAGGCTCTCTTGTGTAATACGGGATCCAAATTAGACATCTCAAGTATTGTCATTCCGAGTTCACATCACCATCAAAATAAATGTTAGCCATGAGAGCCTCGATAACAGGATCACCAAGTGCTAGAGTTTAAAATAGCTGTCATCTGATACCAATAATGACCTGGTGAAATTTTGCAGCCCTCGGGAGGCTATACAGAAAGTGAACCAAAATGGAGGACTGTCCTATGTCCCTTGGTTTTAAGAACATTTTTGTTACGATTTTTGCTGCCTTTTTTTTCTTTAAGCTTTTAATTAAAGTGTTTTTGGCTCTATTAACCCATTTCTATATTGTCAAGGGGAACAAAAAGGAGGCTGCCAGGATAGCAGAAGAAATCTATGGAGGAGGTAAAATATTTGTGTGTGTGTGTGTGTATATATATATATAAATTGTAGTCAGAGTAATTAGCTAATTGTGATTGCTATAAAGATTTGATGTTGCTCTTTAGTTATGGGCTCAAGAGATTAAATGTATACCATTTTAAGCATATAAGTGGGGTTACCATGAGAACATTTAATATGTGGAATTTTTCTCAGCCATGCTGCATGATAACAGTGTGAAACATTAACAGTTAACACTGACAATTGCCTGCATGATCTTTCAAAAGAAGGAGTAGATAGTACATAGAACTGTTATTCCTAAAAAGTGCATTAGGAAGCCATGTTGTTTAGCAAACTAAAATGCGGAGATTTTACAGTAGTTCTAGGTTTCAGATGTCACCATGTGAAATTTCTTCAATAGACTACTGTTATTGATGGATTTATTTCACTTGCAGTTTGGAATTCTTTCCAAGAAGTTAGAAAAATAGGTAGAAAAGCCCTTAAACTCCCTTTCTCTTCCTCTTCCTTACCCACATCCCTGAAGAGGATTTAATTTTAAAAGTAGACTATATCTTTACAGTAACGTTAAATATTTATTAAAATAGTTCCCTTTAAGCATAATTTATGGTTTAATTAACTTTTTCATGCACCTTTCTATTTTGGTACTTGCAAAGGTTATTGATTACATCATGCTTTATCTGGAAGTATCCACTCTCAAATTTCTAAACAGGATACCTTTTCGAAATGGGCATGTGATGTGTGGCTGCTAGTGCCCTAGAAAGTGTTTCACAGTGGCGGAAAGAAGTGTCAATTCTCTGTAACCTTCAGATGAAACAGTAGAAATGCTCAATCTAATTGGAGAAACCAAGCAGAAATATGAAGTTCAAGCAACAATATCCAGTGTGTGGAAAGAGATTTCTTTTGGGGACTACATTTGTCATTCAATTCAGGGAGGTAGGTTGCCTTGAACAGTCTGCAAATTCACCATTGTTTTTTATTTCCGAATTATGCATGTCAGGTTAAAATGTGATTGACTAGGTTAAAAGACCCTCAAAAAGAGAGAAGTGACTAATCTAATGATCTCCCTAGCATCATGTACATGCCCACTACCTGCTCAGTAATAATGTGTTCTTATCTGTTTTAAAATAAGCACTTAAAGTTTAAGTCAGGAATTAGTCAAGTTATTTAAAACAATATATTTTCCGGTGTATTATCTCCAAGTAAGAGTTTTTTAAAAAAAAAAAAATCATTAAAGCCATATCAGATTTCTGGAGAGGCCATTTAAAATTAATACAGTCCTTAAAATATTCATGATTTTTTCCTTGTAAAATTTGAGGAGCTCAGAAGTTTATGTATGTTGTTCTTTCTTTGCAATGGCAGTCCCTAGAGGCTAAGTCCAGAGGCGTCCCTCCAGGAGAAGAGTCATCCCCATATCCCCGTTTACTCCGTTCCTTTGCCCCGTACTCAATCCCTGGACTGGATCCAAGTCCCTGGAAGGAAATTAGCTTCCATGATGGACCTGCACGGTGTTGTATTCTATGGTATAAATCGGCAACGCTTTAAATTTGTGTCTTGTCTTCCTTAAGTGGAAAATTCCTTTAACTGCATAAGCTCATTTATAATGTCAAATTCTTAGAGGCCACTAGCTGTCCTTCTGACACCCCGGCTCGTGCTCAGTCCACTAGGCCACAGTTCTCAATACTTCAGTGTACTGTTTCTTCTTGGCCCTGATAAAAGACTGAGAAGAGGTGGGTTACTGCATTTAAGCTTCCTTGCTTAGTCATTATTAGTTATCAGTCCTTTATGGGGAGAGGTGGGCAACTCTGATTGAGACGGTGGGGAATATTTTGAAGTCCAGTATAGCATTATTCAAGGTTCCCTGCCTGGTTTCTGGCTGAGCTTGCCTCTACTCTCTTAGTCTCTCTGGGCAAGTCACTTAACTTCTCTGTGCCTCAGTTACCTCATCTGTAAAATGGGGATTAACTGTGAACCTCACATGGGACAACCTGATTACCCTGTATCTCCCCCAGCACTTAGAACAGTGCTCTGCGCATAGTAAGCGCTTAACAAATACCTACACCAACCAATTCTCCCCCACCCCCGATCCGTAAATGGCATACTTAGTCTAATGCACTGTACCCTCAGCTATCTGAAACTAACCTCTCCCCCTCACAGCTCCCCCCCCCCCCATACACACCTCTTCCTTCTGGTTTTTAAAGGGAAGAGTTGGCTAGTGGAAATTGGAGATGGAGACAAGCTGGCTGCTTGGAAAGCAATGCTGTAATACCTGGGTTTTGAGCAGAATTTGGGCCCTATTTCAACTCTCCCAGCTTTCCCAAGCGCTTAGTTAAATGCTCTGCACTCTGTATGCATTCAGTAAATACCATTGTTGGATTGATTGATTTGGTCAGAGATCCTCTGGCCTGGTAGAGTAGCCTGGGCTTTCACTCTTCTTTGTTCCCTCCGTCTGCAGTCAGTCAGTGGTATTTGAGTGCTTACTATGTGCAGGGCACTGTACTATTTATCGGGATTATGTTGTCTTGTTTTTGTCTGTCTGTCTCCCCCTATTAGATTGTAAGCCCGTCATTGAGCAGGGGTTGTCCCTATCTGTTGCCCAATTGTATATTCCAAGCGCTTAGTACAGTGCTCTGCACACAGTAAGCGCTCAATAATTACTATGGAATGAATGAATGAAGCCCTTGGGAGAATACTGTACAGCAGAATTGGTAGATGCAGGGATTGCTGCTTAAACTTAATCCCTGGCAGGACATCTCAGATGGCCACTCAAGTGGACATAGGAACAGTGTGTTCTTGGGCAGGTGAACACATTCTCCTCCCTTAGAGTTCTTGGGATCTGCCCCGTTTGAGAATTTTGACATCTGCTCTGCCTCTATGTAGACGGAGAGTTGGGAGGAGTTGAGTTGAAGGGTACGGTGCTGACCCAGCACTGGAAACATTTAAATTTTGAATCAAACAACCCATTTTTACTCATCTGCCACACACCTCATCATGAGCGAGCAAACAAGTTTGTTGAATAAGCTAAACTCTTATCAAAATATATGTGTAACTGAGGAATGCAGAGCATCTGCCAAAAACTTAAAAAGACTTCACTTTTAAATAAAATTATTTCTGCTAACAGCTTAAAGAATTCACATGACAAACTGAAAAATTGTTAGATTTTCCCTGAAAGGGGTGGAAACAAATACCTGAGGGCCAAATAATATTTAGTCCTTATTTGTCCACAAACACAAATTTCAAAACTGCAACAAGGAGGGAGCCGTGACAGGGCGGAATCTGATGACACGTTCAGCGGATGGCATGGGTTGTAGAATGTGTTTTTTGGAAAAATCTGTCACATGATATACTTAAAGGTTATATAATTAAATGTAAGAGAACAATATATCTAGTGTGATTAGTTCCTTAAGAGATTAGATGAATCACTCATGCGTAGTGAAACTTGTTTCGACTCATTGGATTTCATTATTAAGGAGGGTAAAAAGTAGCTTGCAGCAGGTAATTCATAGGAAATGCTGTTAAACTGAAATATCAAGGGTAGGACAGGTCAGCCATTTTGGTAGACATTTCGAAAATTAAACCATGCGAACAGTTCTGATAGTGAGTTTCTTACTTTACCAGAGATGCTTTCCAGAAATTTGACCCTCTTTTCTGATTGTTGCGCCAGAAATTAGGAAACACCTTCATTTTAGCAGCAGATTTCAAGTGCAGCTATTTTTCTTTAAGGGGCCTAGGAAAGTTCTTCAGTAATCAAATCTGTTTAAGGCCTATTGGGCGATCTTTATTTTATACATCAGATGCGGAGCAAAGGAGTCAGGGAAGAGGAGTTAATAATAATAAAAAAAAATGAATGAGCTCAGTTCTGTCTAGGCATGAGGCCTAGGAAAACCTTCTCAGCTCATATGGCTCCTCTCAGGCAGGGAGAGTTTTTCTGCTGACCAGTTAAGCCTTTTTTAAGAAACATTTTTAGGTTTTTTTTAGTTTTTTTTAATGGTATTAGTTAAGAACTTGGTATGTGCAGGCACTGTACTAAATCCTGTGATAGATGGGAGATAATCAGGTTGGACACAGTCCCTGTGTCACATAAGCCTCGTAACCTTAATCCTTGTTTTACAGATGCGGTAATTGAGGTACAGAGAAGTTAAATGACTTGATCAGGGTCACTTAGCAGTCAAGCGGAGTCGGAGTTAGAGCCCAGTTCCTTCTGACTCTCAAGTCCACGCTCTGTCTCCGAGGCCACGCTGCTTCTTGTTCAATTCCCAGCTTTGAAGATACCCACCATAAGTTTTCTGAGTAATAGGAATCTACCAATGAGTGATAGGGAGCTGAGAAAATTCTAGAATTCTTTTTTGAGTAGTGGTCTCCAACAGTTTTTTTCCCCCCAAAACAGTGGGTTAGATCATGGATTTTAAAATCTGAATACAATTTAAAAGGCTGTTAATTTCAATACTGGCTGCTGCTTATTGCTGAAAGCAGTCTAAGGGCCTGTTAGCTCCAAGTGGCCTGGTGTCAGTTACCTTGGGGATTAGCTCTTTTTTTGGTTTTGTGTCAATTGCCCAGTGGGAGGAGGGATTTCCCAAAACACTACTCCTCTCCTCAGTTGATTGACTGAGCAAGCAGCATGGCCTAACTAATAAAGCATGGGCATAGGAGTCAGACTTGGGTCTTAATCCTGCTTCCTCTACTTCTCGTCTGTGTGCCTCAATTACCTCATCTATAAAGTGGGGATTAAGACTGTGAGCCCCATGTGAGACAGATTCTGTGTCCAACCCAATTTGCCTTTATCCAGAAAGCACTTAGTACTATTCCAGGCACATAGTAAGTGCTAAACAGACATCACAATTATTATTGGTCCTTATTACCTTTTCACCAAGAACTGCCCCGTGTGCAAGGTTCTTTGTTCTGGAGCTGTCTCTCCAAGAGCTTGTCAAGACCTGCAATTCCTTCTTCCTGCCCCAAAGCCAGGCCAGCCTGAGCCTGTTGTGCCATTCTGGGGCCCAGCCTAGACCCACTCAAGATGAAGGTCCAGGTGTAATTTCAAAGCAGATAAAATGTTGGGGAAGGAAGTACCACAACTTCTCTTTGAAAACCCTATTCAGTTATCACATCACAGGGATCGTCTCTGCTACTGCCTCAGCCAAAGGGATTTGGGGATGAGCCAGGAAAATAGTATGAAGCAGTGCTTACTAAAAGCACGTAACATCAGCCAGAAGATGAGTGATAATGAGTAACAGTGGCTTGCTCCTCATTCTTCTGACACCTAGCTACATGAAGAGAGGCATGGCCAAGAGCACAGAGGGCAGAAAATCTGATTAGGCTTTAGGAAGCAACTGTCCTTGCCGGAGACTAAACCTGATGAGTTTTCCAATTCAGTTTCTGATGAAAAATCTAAAGGTGCATCACCCACCAGCGTGAGGCAAAAGTTTTAACTCCTGGACAAATGGTATCATGAGATTGCTCATGTCTCATAATCCAACAAGCAGGTTTTGGGCTAGCTCATTGGCCAAGGGTAGTTTAGGAAAGGAATACATTAGTGAGACTGATCATTAGATGAATTAGAAACAAGGAAACATTGTAATAGTTCCAGCCATAACAACCAATGCTGTGATTGAGAATGATGTCAATTGAGTGATTTAGACAGTAGAAAAAATAGGAAAGAACATCAGAAATAATGCTGAAAGTCAAATAGTAATTACATTACTACTAATAATTGTGGTATTTAAATGCTAACTATGTGCCAAGCACTTTAATAATAATGTTGGTATTTGTTAAGTGCTTCCTATGTGCAGAGCACTGTTGTAAGTGCTGGGGTAGATACAGGGTCATCAGGTTGTCCCACATGAGGCTCACAGTCTTAACCCCCATTTTACAGATGAGGTAACTGAGACACAGAGAAGTGAAGTGACTTGCCCACAGTCACACAGCTGACAAGTGGCAGAGCCAGGATTCGAACCCATGACCTCTGACTTCCAAGCCCAGGCTCTTTCCACTGAGCAACGCTGCTTTACTGAGTGATGGGGTAAATATAAGATAATGAGGTCTTACATGGACTTCACAGTCCAAGCTGGAGGAAGAATAGGAATTGTACAGAGAAGTTAAGTGACCTGCTCCATGTCACAGAGGTAAGTGGCAGTCAGAATTAGAACTCAGGTCTTGTCACTCCCAGGTTCTTTCCATTAGGCCACCTTGTTTCTCTGAGAGGATTTTTGTGCTCAGTCTGTTTCTGAGACGGGGAAAAACTGCTTCTTCTTTACTAACACTCTTACTTCTTTCCTTACACTCTTGCCAGATACAAGAAACATTGCCATTCATCCTCCTATATATAAATTAATCATTATGTTATTGGCATTTGTTCAGTTTACTGTCTTTTTTTTGAGGTTCATCAAAATACCTTAGAGACATTGCCTCTTTGTTTTCTTCTAATATTGATTGAGCAATCCCTGGATAAATGACTCTATGCTGGGAGGGCTAATAAATTCACCCATTATTTCTGAGGAGCAATTAGGGACAGGAATTCACTTTCATTTTCCAGATGGGTAAGCCTATACACAGTCAAGGAGAAGGAATGGGCTACCTTAAAGGCCTCAGTTGGAATTGTTTCAATCTAGTTGTTCATTCTTTAGCCTTTATGGTACAGCACTTTAGGGGAATAGATAAATACCTGAATAGAATCTGGTTATTTTAGATAACTTTGATGGACTCTCCCTCTAGGAATGGCAGGCGAGCCTCGGGCCTCTGATACAGAGCAATTGAAGATAGGGCTAGTGGTTTGTGTGTTCCACTCACATTCTCTTCCTGGCCAGGCCCGGATAAATGTAACAGTGGTTTTAAATCTCCTAAGTGACTAATTCACATTTGGCTGCCAGATCTGTGTAACCAAAGTGAAGGGTTGGTTGCACAATTGACTATGCAATCATGAAAAGAATTGGTTGAATTATTAGAGCTATTACCTAGGCTTATAGTTTGTCCTTTTCCCCCGCCCCAGCCCCAAATTAACTGTTTACATTATGTAGCATTCTCTTGAGTCGGACACTTTGTAGATGCATGAATTTGTTCAACTCGTTTAGGCACTTCAGAGTATTGGAGATATAATTTACTAAATGACTGCCTCTGCCCTGAATCTGAGATTGCTCCACACAGATTGCATAGTTGGGAGTTTGTCCACTTGGATGATTCAACAAAGGGGAATTTGTATCTCTTCTATACTGCCAGTGATTACACATTCCCCTTATAGTTTCTGGATAAGGTGATGAAATTGCTAGGTTCTTGTTGGATTTGTTGATTTTTTTTTTCTCGTGTGTGTGTTTCAGATTGTTGGGCTGATCGATCACCACTTCATGAAGCTGCATCTCAAGGACGCCTGCTGTCCCTCAAAAATTTACTTGCACAGGTAACTTGAGAATTGTTTTGAGATTTTTCATGAATTCCTTGCAGCTTATCCTAAAATAGAACATTATCATGCATAAGCTTCAGTCGGGCCACAGCTCAATTGTATCTATCTTTTGAGGTATTCATTCACTCTGCTCCTACTCCTCCCTTTTCTCTCTCATCTCTCCCAACTTTATTCCCCTCCTGTGTATCTCTTCTTGCTCTCTCCATAATAATTTCCCTCCCATTTCTTTCTCCTGTACATTTGTATGCCTGTGATTTGCTTCCTACTCTCCTGCCTTCATTCATTGCTTTCTCAAATTCCACTTCAAACCCGATTACAGAAGAATACAAAGACCATCACATCCCTTGGAGATTTCCTTCACCCTGATAGTTACTGTGGGACTCCTCTAATTCTCAGAACATAAAAATATCTCTAAAGTGGTTTGAAGGTATGCCATATGGGACATGGACTGTGTCCAACCTGGTTAGCTTGTATCTACCTCAGTGTTTAGTAAAGTGCCTGGCATGTAGTAAGAGTTTTACAAACACTTTTGGGAAAAAATAATATCTAGGTACTGTAAAAGCCTCAACTTGTCCTGTAGGAGTTCATGGGAAAGAATTGAAAATGTCACTAACTGCCCACCTCTGAAGAACGAGCAGTGAATCATGCATAAATTAGAATATTTATTTCCTTCTGGTGGGTTCAGAGATAATAACTAGAGTGAAATGTGGATAAATGAAATCCAAGTATGCGCTGGACAAGAATCTTTTTAGAAAATGGTCATATTTCAAACTGGAAATCTTTACCTGCCCTTTCTGGTTACTACTTATAATCAGAGTTATAAAGGTCTTATTCATATGAAACAATATACTCAAACTGGAAATCTTTACCTGCCCTCCCTGGTCACTACTTATAATCAGAGTTATA
Organism: Ornithorhynchus anatinus; assembly: GCF_004115215.2. Classification (NCBI taxonomy): domain Eukaryota; kingdom Metazoa; phylum Chordata; class Mammalia; order Monotremata; family Ornithorhynchidae; genus Ornithorhynchus; species Ornithorhynchus anatinus. Next base: position 23,411,731 of record NC_041742.1, on the reverse strand, counting down.
AAGGTCTTATTCACATGAAACAATATTACTCACTTGGCTTCTAAGCGATATTTGCCACATATTCTATCCCTTTGCAAAAATAACATTTTAAAAATTATCTTTAGTTCATTCTTAAAAATTACCATTTTACTATTTTTGTGAGCAGCTGTGTCTGCCAACTCTGTTCTGTCGCACTCTCCCAAGTGCTTAGCACAGTGCTCTGCCCCCAGTCAGTGCTCAGTAAATATCATTGATTGAAGTAATTTAAACCTTGGCTCATTTTAAGATTTCCAACTTAAGAAATGGAAGTATTTGTTTTTGAGAAGTGGAAGTTTAACCTTTTTGACAAATTCCACCTTTTAAAAAACTTACAAAAGCAGTAATGATGACTTACCAGCAGAAAGCAATATCAGTGGAGGAAGCCAGCCACTGCATACCTCTTCAGTAGGCCAGATACTGCTACCTAAGTTTGCAGCATTTTATCCCTGAAAGCCCATATGGGTTATAAGTGCTTGTAGATGATCCCTTAATTTCAGCCTTTACTGAAGATTCATTGGTCCTGATAGAGTGTAAGGAAGGCGAGAGGAAATTGCATCAGAGTTTAATTTTCAATAATGTCACACTTGCCTCCTTATTTAATCTTAATGACTAGTCCTAATGTTTGCTGCTATAAGCCCTGTCAGTTTTTACAGAATGGAAATGTGTTGGCAGCTAAGTCAATTTCAGACACTCCACTGCTTTTTTCCCCAAACATATTAAGCCAGGAAGAGATTGTATTAAGTGAAATTTCTGTGGTTACCACCATTTCTCTGGTTCACGGGATCTAGGTCTTCCCTTAGAACCGTCTCCAGCACACTGCTGCCATCTTGTGACCTTGCTGCTTTAAGTTGCTTGGGTTTCTGTGAAGTCAACCTAACACAGGGAGAGGAAAAAACAAATAGTTCCATCTTGTTTTTTGAGTACTTACTGTGTGCAGGGCACTATTCTAAACCCTTGGAACGGTACAACAAAACAATATAACAGCCATGTAGTATTTAACTAAATACTTAAGTGGTACCAAAATACCCATTTGCAAGCATGGTATTGCAATTTTTCCTGAGAGCTCTTTTATATCGCCTCTATAACTGGCAGACAATATTCACCTTTTGACAGCGATAACCTTCAGATTAGGAAATGACTTTTTGTGGTCACTCTCGGTGTTTCGAGGGTGGCTTAACGCTTTCTCGTGTTGCTTGTAGGGGAAGGATTAGTCTCTGATTTGTGCCTCTTTCTGGTATTGATAAAACCAAAGCACAACATTCATGTCAAGATAAATATATCAGTTGTTATGCTAACTTTTTGAAAGACACAGTTGCATATATAAATAGAAGCATGTTTCTTTCACATGGTCATAGGGCTTTTGTCAGTGAGGTTTGTATGGTCACTGGGTTATTTGAGTTATTAAATATTCCAGAATTTAAAGCTTTAAAGGCTAAGCCCCTAGCTTGTCTTAATTCTGGCTATTGAACATTCTCTAATGCTAGAATTACGGTGAGAGAAAACAGTCAAATGTTGGTCTGGTTACCAAGCTCCCTTCTAGATATTTAATCTCCCTTTCCAACTCAGGGTACATGCTGCTTTGTAAGCATTGCTAAAGAGTTTGTATAATGCCCTTTGTGTATGAAATCCACTAAAGAACTAGAAAGAGAGGTAGAGGTATGGACTGTGTAACTGGTATATTTCTGTTGTTTTTATATCCAGTCACCTTCTTTCCAAATTGCAGGGAGTCAACGTGAATCTTGTGACCATAAACCGGGTCTCCTCTCTCCATGAGGCCTGCCTTGGTGGCCATATGGCCTGTACAAAAGTCTTACTGGAGCATGGTGCTTCTGTGAGTACACTGGTAGATCTTAGATACTGGCAGTCTGCTTGGGAGGACACCGTATTGTGTGATTTTTACTCTGTCTTTAGATGAATCTAGCTACCTCATGGAAAAGTCCTTTTGGAAGTGCTCCTTAAGGCCTGATGGGCAGGCATGAGCTTAGGTTTTAGCTTTCTCAAAACCCTAATTTAGCTGTGCCAGACCAGATGATGAGGTATTGGAATAGCCTGTTGTCATATCAGTCGTTTGGTATCGATTGAGCACCTCCTGTGTGCAGAAACTGTATTAAACACTTGAGAGAGTGCAACTAGTAAACCTGATCCCTGCCCTTGAGAAGCTTATAATTAGTTGTATTTATTGGGCACTTACTGTGTGCAGAGCACTGTACTAACCACTTTGAAGAGTGCAATACAGCTGAGTTGGTAGAAAGTGGCATGGCCGTTGGCACTGTCTCCGAATCTTGCACCCCTCAATCCCAGTTTGGATTTTAGGAAAAGTTGGTCCTTCTAAGTTAAAATACATCTGTCTCATTGTAGGTCAATGGAGTCACTGTGCATGGGGTCACACCTCTCTTTAACGCTTGTTCGAGTGGAAGTGCAGCTTGTGTCCAGTTACTGCTCGAATATGGAGCCAAGCCACAGCTAGCTGATCACCTGGCTTCACCCCTCCATGAGGCAGTGAAGAGAGGTAAATTAGAATTTGGGTTTAGGAAAATACAAAAATCCTTGATGTCTGGTTTAATCTTTTCCTACTCTCACGGTGGCTTCCCGTATTACCCCACGATGAAAATATTATTGGCTGCAAATACATCCAGTCACTTAGTCGCAACCCCAACTTTGAGGGAAACGAGAGTTATGTTTAGCCTGCCTTCCACCTGTTGTCTGGGATGGTAATCGTTATGGTAGTTATTAAATCTTAGTATGTGCCAAGCACTGTGGTAGACACAAGATATTGAAATCAGACACAGTCCCTGTCCTTCTCGGGTTTCACAGTTTAAGATGTAGGGAGAACAAGGATCTTATTCCCCATCTTACAGAAGCGGAAATGGAGGCCCAGGAAGGTTAAGGGAGTTGTCCGAGATCAACACAGCAGGCTAGTGGCCAAGCTGGGATTAGAACTCAAGTCTCCTGAGTCCCAGGCCCATACTCTTTCAACTAGACATATAGATTAGCGAGGGAGAGAGAGGAAGATCTGTTCCTATGGCACCTGTCATGTTGGCATGAGGGTCTCTTGTATTCACCAGGTCACAGAGAATGCATGGAGATTCTGCTGGACAATGATGTCAATATTGACCAGGAAGCCCCTCTTCACGGCACTCCGCTCTATGTGGCCTGCACATACCAGAGGACAGACTGTGTCCGGAAGCTACTGGAGCTAGGTAACTAGTGGAAACGTTTTTGTAACAGGGAAATTAACTTTTGAAACTAGGCAGAGGTCAGCCTGAATGAATGATTGAAATAATCCATTAATGGTATTTAACTGAGCTGCTTACAGTTTGCAGAGGCTGTACTAAGCACTTGGGTGAGTACATACAGAAGAGTTGGTGGACACATTAATTTATATTAATGTCTGTCTCTCCCTCTAGACTGTAAGCTTGTTGTAGGCAGGGAAAGTCTCTTGTTACATTATACTCTCCTAAGTGCTTCGTACAGTGCTCTGCATGCAGTAAGCGCTCAATTAAATATGATGGACCAACTAACATTCCCTGCCCACAAGGAGGTTATAGACTAGAGAAAGAGACAAACAGTAAAATGATGGGTGGAGGTCAGTCACACCCATTATCTCCTAAGCCAGAGTCAGTGCTTGCCCAACCAAACCATTGGCTGCAAGCCCATGAGAGGCTTTGCTTCTCTACCTGTGCAGTGGCCAAACTGAGGTGGTGAAACCCACAGCACCAGTGGTGGAGATGGGTGTTTTGTTTTAGCCCTCCAGCGTCACCTCCCTGATGAGGCCCTTTGGGGCTGAAGAGTCTAGTTACTTTACAGATGCTGCGTATAGGACCAGACACGTTCGGGATCACAGAACCTGTCCTCACCCCACTGACCTCCTGCCCCTCATGCCTCAGCCTTTTTTTATGGCATTTGTAAGTGCGTACTTTGTGCCAGGCACTGTACTAAGCGCTGAGATACAAGCTAGTCAGGTTGGACATAGTCCATTTACCACAGGGGGTTTACGGTCTTAATCCCCACTTGACAGATGGGGTAATTGAGGCACAGAGAATCAACTGATCAATCAATGGTATTTATTGAGGGTTTACTAAGTGCTTGGGAGGGAAGTGAAGTCACTAGCCCGAGGTCCCACAGCAGATAAGTGGCGGAGCTGGGATTAGCACCCAGATCCTCCTGACTCCCAGGCCCCTGCTCCGTCTACTAGGCCACGCTGTTTCTGTCTAGTTGGCCACTTGATTTCCACAATTCACTTGAGCCACCCTTAACCTGAATGACTTCAGTCAGGTAACTATTCAGATAGAGAAGGGCAGTTAACCAAGAGTCTTCACTTGGTAATAGGATTCAAAAGTCACTCTTCCCAAAATGAGCACTATGGAACAAAAGATGGGATTAATAATAATCTGTTTCTGCATCCCTAAAAGTCATCTTGGTTGGGGCTGACCAGAGATTGTTTGCCCAAACTGGAATGGGCTTGGTGTTCCTCTCAGGACTAGGCTGCCTCTGGGAGGTCAGAGGGGGTTCTGGTTCATTTGAGATAAACCCTGGAATTGAACCACCGAGTGTTCACCTTAAAAATTCACTAGTTATGATAGAGGAACCTTTGATGAGACCCGACAGGACCTCAAATTTCTCATGCCTTGTGCAGCCCTCTCATAAGAACAAAATTATAGTATTTGAAGTCTAGTATTTTATGTAGTCAGTATAATAAAAGATTCTCATAAAGTGCATATAAATTTCTCTCACCCTACTTCTGCTTTTAACAGTCTGCGGGTAGGCTCATTATTTCTATGATACATCTTGGGCAGCAAACTGGCCCAGTTCTCTGCGTAAAAAGTATGGAACAGGATCCCCTTTAGGGTCATTTTTTAGAGTCTCTTAATGATTACAGTTGTGGACTGAGGTGGAATTCATAGCAATAATGCAGTATTCCTTTTTAAGGAGCCAACGTTGACCTAGGCAAATGGTCCGATACCCCCCTCCATGCTGCGGCGAGGCAGTCCAGTGCCGAAGTCATCCACCTGCTGACAGATTACGGGGCCAGTTTGAAATATAGAAACTCTCAAGGGAAATGTGCTCTAGACCTGGCAACTCCCCAAAGCAGCGTGGAACAGGCCCTCCTGCTTCGGGACGGTAAGCTCCCCTGATTGCATTTCCTCTTTGGGTTCTTTTTGATGATTTGGCTTCTGTCTCTTTCTTTTTGCCTCTGCTACCTATTGAGCTTCTCTTTCTGACTGTTTTTTGCTTTGTGGAGAGAGTAAAGAAAACCCCTTCATCAGCAAGCTAAGTCGCATTCATTTGGTCCTCATATTTCAAATAGGATGTCGACACACTTGTACACAAGGGGTGTTACCATTGCTGATTCAGTTTTCCCCTTTACCATAGAGAGGAACATGGGGAATAGAAAGTGAGGAATAGAAGTAGTGTGGCATAGTGGATAGAGCACAGGCCTTGGAGTCAAAAGGACCTGGGTTGTATTCCTGGTTCCTCTACTGGTCTGCTGTATAACCTTGGGCAGGTCATTTCACTTCTCTGTGCCTCAGTGACCTCAGATGTAAAATGGGGAATAAGACTATGAGCCCCATGTGAGGCAGGGACTAAGTCCAACCTGATAAGCTTGTATCTACCCCAGTGCTTAGTATAGTGCCTGGGACATACTAAGCGCTTAACAGATACCTTATTTAAAAAAAAAAGGATACCTTAAGATGCCTTACCTTAACAAGATACCTTAAAAAAAAGTTCAGAAAACATGCGGAAACATCTCATCTCAAACTAACAAGTGCTTTTATGCTCAAGAACGTCCGGAAGGTTGTTGAAAATGAACAAATTTGGGGCAGCGTTGAGAATAGACACTCTACCGAAAACCCTGAGTTGAATTACTGTCCAGTTTTTGTTTACTGGCAGGTGGTTAGTCTTTGCTCTTTTTCGGCCATTATCTAAGAGGCTAATCCTGACCACACAGCTCAACCTTGTAAAGTTTTCATCTCGAAAAAATGTAAAATAAAAACTTGTTCACCCAGGGTACCACGTTTGCTGTGCCCCTTTGTTTTTTGGGTTTTTTTGGTGAAAGGAGCCCAGCTTCTGAACCTTTCAAACGAAGTCCCAAAGTGGTGGCACTTAGCAGTCCTCTGAAATAGACCAAAATACTGATAAAGTCACTCAAGCAGAGATGGAACACCTCAGCCCAGAGGGTAGGCTCCAAGCAGGTTATTCTCTCCCAGATGGATTCATTAACCCTTGTCTGAACCTTCTCACTCTGATCTCAGTCTGGAATTTGTGGAGGAGCCTTCTGTCTTTGGTGTCTCCCAAATAATTACCCGAGTGTATGGCTCCTGTGAGGTGGCACATTTCTTTTTTCCATCGAATGTGCTTCCAGATCCAAGACTTTAATGTCTCGTGAACAGATTTCTTCCCTTCCTTTTGCAAGATGACATCCCACTGTGTAAAAAAGGTCAGCTATCTCAAAGTATACTCAAGTGCTTGAAATTCCCTGGCCAACTGGGAAAGTATGTCTGCTTTGAGAGGCAGGATGGTGTAGTGGAAGAAGCACGGACCTGGATTCTAATTCCAGTTCCACTACTTGTCTGTTGTGTGATCTTGGGAGAGTCACTTAATTTATCTGAGCCTGTTACCTTATCTGTGAAATGGGAATTAAATCCTCTTTCATCGTAAATAGACTGCAAGCCCCAAGAGGGACAGGGACTGTCTCCAACCTGCTAAGTTATATCTTCCCCAGTGTTTAGAACAGTGCTTGGCACATAGAAAACACTAAACAAATGCCATTATCATTATTATCACTAATAACATTTCTAAAGAAACTTGTTAGCCAATTAGAGAAATCTCTGTGCTGTTTGGTCCCACTATTTTAACTACAGTGATTGCTTTTGATTGCTTTTTTAGATAAGATTCCTTTTACACTCAGGCATCACCGGCAATCACAGACATCAGTGGTGATGATAACTCTCTGTATCCAGTCCATTTTTATCCTGCTTCCTGTGATTTCCCATGGGTTGCATTGCCCCATAAACTTCTCACAGGCAAGAGATTGTAGATTTGCCATGGGTATAAATTGGGGCTCAAAATGCTATAAAGAATGGCCAGTGCGTATATTTTAGACAGGGTTGAACAGTTGAGTTCGATTTTGGAATCCTAGCAGCATGTTTTCCTTGAGGACTTCCTCCAGGTCCAACCAAGAGAAATCAAGAAGCCTCACAGGGGTAGGCTGGATGGCGAGCGGGAAGAGGAGGGAGATCAGGAGTGGGAAAATATAGCCCCGGGCTGGATCCGGGTCCCTCATCAGGTTGTAGAAGCTAGCTCCCCTTCTCCCTGCCTGACTCCAACTCTGAAAAGTAGCATAGTCTAGTGGTAAGAGCATGGGCCTGGGAATCAGAGGACTTGGGTTCTAATGCCAGTTCTGCCTGCTGGGTGACCTTGGGCAAGTCCCTTAATAGCTTCATGTCCGTGTCCCCATTTGTTAAATGGGGATTAAATGCATGTTCTCCCTCACCCTTAGACTCTGAACCCCATGTTGGGACAGAGACTGTGTCCAGCCGCATGATCTTGTGTCTACTCCAGGGTTCAGTCTACAGTACAGTACACACAGGATGGGTTTCTCAGATACTACTATTATAATTATCATCATATCTGCATATAGACTTCCACAACTCTGTTCTCAGAGCCTTAGCTGCTGCACTTCTGCCTGCCACAATCCGTGTTTAATAAATACTACTTGATGGGCTTACCTGTGCATGCCTCAATTTGCATGCTTTGCTCAGAGGAGATGAAAATCTATCCTAGGAGAATGGCGTCAGTGATTTCAACTGACTATGGAAAAAACCCTCCAAATTTTGCACTACAGTTAACTGCTCTCATCTACTGTTTACTCCAATCTTTCATATTTTCAACTTGCCCATGGAAAAGCCTCATCGTGGCCAATACTGCTCTGTTTTAAGAGGCGATTTCTCCCACCAAAAAAATAAACTCGGATTGAACTGTATTATAGTTCACTCTCCTCACCAATTCCATCAGCTTTCTTTAGCAAATTAAGGTTGTTTTAGGGAACCCTTTTTTTAAGTAATCTTAAAAAGGTAAGATGCTTCTTCACGTTTCTAGACAAACTTAACACATTTGCAGCTTAACAAACGTTAAGATGAATTTGCTTGGAATCGCAATTTTGAGCAGGTCATCGTACCTGGATCCCAGCAGCCCCTGCCCTTGACCGTGTTCTTTTCATACTTTTTTCTTTCCCTCTTTCCTGCAGGCCCCCCCTCACTTGCTCAGCTCTGCCGACTCTGCATCCGAAAGTGCTTGGGTCGATCGTGCCATCGTTCCATCTATCAATTGTGTCTTCCAGAGCTACTTGAAAAATTCCTCTTATATCGATAGTTGCCATCCTCCTTAAAAGTTCTTATTAATCGTGAATAGATATACGTTTGCCCCCACATAAATACTTTTCAAGGTGTTGTATTAACATCCATAGCTACCAAAGTGACTAGCTGCCAGGTTAGACTGGACACTAAGGGAGTTGCTTTCTGTTGTTTTAGAGTGAAAATAATTCTCCCAAATGTTGATGTTCTCATTAGGATTGGTCAGTACAGATATACTCAGGCCTCTGCCAAGGGACTGTGCAGACCAGAATTGATAGGTACCGTGGGAGAAATGTTGGAACTCAGAGCATCTTGTGGGGTCTCAGTCCAGATCTGGTTCCCAGTTTACTGCTGTAGCGAGGACACGGCCCTGGAAACAGCTCCACTGCAGTTCAGAGTTGTCAGTCCTCTCCGGCTGTCACCATGGTCACTTCCTCAAACTTCATCGGCCACTAAACGAGCTCCTAGCCAAAGACTGTTCACCCACCAGAAAGGTGACCATTCAGTTGGAACTTCATCCTAGGACTGGATGGTACCGACAGTACTCCTCCAGCCACTCTTCGATCCACACTGTACCGTAAGCGGCCTTCTTGCTCAGTTTTCTTGGTGGGGTCATCTCAGCTGCTTAAACACTGGGCTCAAGTTAATACTAAATGGGAAAATGATTTTGTGGACCTCTGTACACTAGCAAACACCTGAGGTCCCTCAGCACCATGGCTCATCCACCGCTCTTGTTTGTCTTCCCCAACCACATGCTTTGGCTCTTCCGTGCTATCGTTTAGTTTTTTGGCCCGGACAAGGCAGAGAGATTAAAAGGGCAAAGGAAATTCTTCCAGCTCAGTTTTAACCAGGTTCTAACATTGGCAAAAAATAATAGCTTATCTGAAGGTTTTTATTTGTGAGGTAAGTAAATGAGTGAATTGATTGTGAAGGAGAGGCTGACTTGATTATATACCATGAGCAGATCTATGTATCTGTGTTTCCTTTCCTCCCCCACCCCCCACCTCCTGATAGGGGAAAAAAAAATAGGACCTAGGAGTTTCCTCTGCTCTGGGTATCCTCTCATTCCCTGCAGTCCTAGAATGGGCAGCAGGAAAAGGAGCCCACCTCAGGGCTAGAAAATGGGGCTTGTGTATCTCCTGTGATATGATCACTGGGTTGAGGAAGATGATGATGACGTTGACTTAGAGCACAAAGGATGAGCCTCAGTCCTGACATTTTGGGACTGAGAACCTTGCTGTAAGTGTTGAGATAGATCACACTGTAACCAAAGATTTCTGCCAACAGAGATGTTGGAGATGGGACAGTGGTGGGGAAAATGAGTTTGACTCTTGGGTTGGATAGATCAAGTTTTTCTGACCATTCTCATTTCAGACCTATAGTATCCTTGAATTTTCAGGCACATGAGACTATAAAATGGTAGCTGCACTAAATTAAATAATAGTTCTGATGTGGATTCGTGACAGGAAAAAGACTAGGGGTGTAAGACAAGGTTTGGACCCGGGACTAGAAATGAATATAGAACTGTTAGACAAACACATATAATTAGTTTATTTTTTAATTGGCTCCACTGATTTTTCTTGTAGTCTGTGTTGATTTTCATAGTGGTAGAATTGCGGTATTTGGCAAATAAAGTATTCGTTTGAATCCCAAAGTGATTTGTAACGTTTCCCCTAAATTAGGATTAGAATTTTCTGTGACCTTATTGTAAATCAATATGGACTGGAGAAAGCATGGTGTTAGAGATTTCAAACAAAGCCAGATCTAGTTTTTGTTTTTCAAGCATATTGCCTATAACTGTGCAACTAGAATTCTGGTTATAGTAACAGTAATGCTATTTAAGTGCTCACTCTATGCCAAGCACTATTCTAAACACTGGATTAGATTTTCAGGTAATCAGTTTAGACAGAGTCCCTATCCATCAAGAGAGCTCAGTGGTTGAGGGGAGGGAAGAACAGGTATTTCGTCCCCTTTTTATAGATGAGGAAACAGGCACAGAGAATTAGTGACTTGCCCAAGCCACACAGCAGGAGAATGGTGGAGCGGGAGCCCCTGGTGTAGTCTTATGCCCTTTCCACTAGGCCTAGTGCTGCTTATATTTTGAATAATCGAAATGTAATTCCGAGACCACTGGGCCATGATTGAAAGGGTCCCCTGGAATAGCAGCAGCCACATATGGGTATGATTTCTTCATTCATCTAATTTATAGGCACATATATGAGGAAATTCTTCCTGCAGGTGCTCCTCATACACACCAGTCTGTTGTATAACACCATCAGCTTCTTTCTCCCAAACAAGGCACCATCCCCTACCGATGGATCCCTTTTTTATTTTTTAAAATTCTATTTAATTTTGAAGTATATAACTATCCATGTGCCCCATCGGCAGAACTGCTGAGACATTATCACCTCAGCCAGCATTTCATGCAGCTCAATCTGGTGTTTAATACTTCTGGCCTTTAATATTGCTTGGTTTCCCATCTTGAAACATCCTCAGTGTGAGGTATTGAACATCCATCAGTTTTCTGGTTAATAACCTTTTCCCCTGGCCTTACTGGAAAAACAGGCATCCGTGTTAAGGCATGCGTTAATGCGTAAAGCATTTATGCGGTGTCATTTGGTGGAAAAATAGCAACCCTCAGAGTTAGAGAACCTGCATTCTAATCCCAGCTCTGCCATTTATATGCTGTGTGACCCTGGACAAGTCACTTGACTTCTCTGTGCCTCAGTTGCCTCATCTGTAAAATGGGAACTAAGATAGCCTCATGTGGGACATGGACTGTGTCCAACCTAATTATCCTGTATCTACTCCAGTTCTTAGTACAATACTTCTTCTTATTGTTATTAATTATTATGGTTACTGTCAGGGATAGAGATTCAGGTCCACGAAAACCGGCCTTTGCTGGACCGCAACACTGTCTTACAGATGAGATAACTGAGGCGCCGAAAAGTGAAGTGACTTGCCCAAGGTCATGCGGCAGACAAGCGGCAGAGCCAGGATTAGAGCACAGATTCTTCTGACTCCCAGTCCTGTTCTCTATCCACCAGGCCATGCTGTTTCTCCAATTCACAGCTTTCTGGAATTTCCACCAGAAGGCTGACCAAAAGATGAATGAAACTCAACTACCAGTTTCAAACATCATGTCCTGTACCTTCTCTCTGGGAGGTAGACCCTCCTCTGGAGTACTTAGAGCAACAGGAATCGTAGAATCAAAGGGCCAGAAGGAACCTAAAGAGTTTTTGTAGTCCGTCCTTCTACCCCTGGATGGCGATTGGATTAGCCCATCCCAGGGACCTGAGATTTTTCTCCGGCATTTAAAGGTCTGCAGAGAAAGTTTCCATTCAAGTTCCCTTGTTTACCCATTCTGGGGTCTAATGTCTCTCATCGGGAAATCCTTGCAACTAAAACTGAGAACCTCTGTTGGCTAACCTATTTCTACTCTCTGGGGAGGGCAGTATTTTTTTTACCATCATGTACAATTTTTGAATCGTTGGATGTGTGCATATGCAGCTCAGTTGAAATGTTAACATGTGAAGCCAGGGGTGCCACTGGGTAGGTGTACATCTGGATTTTTCAACATGGGCTTCGGAAACATCCGGTTGATGATACAAAAGGCAGAATTTTATCTTCCGAGACCAAATGCCCAGCTGTGTACTACAGTGCTCTGCACACAGTAAGCACCCAGTGCACACAAATGATTAATCCACTAATCACTTCTTCGCAAATGCATTACCTTGAGCACGCTACCCAAATATCAATTTAGGACCCCCGCCTTGGCAGTACATGTCCCTAAACAGATAAAATAGGGAGACTCCAGACTGTTCATGTGAATCACATGGTCTGACCTTGCCCCAGGAAGAACACATAACCTGTCAGAGACAAAGCTCAGTCAGTGCAAAAGGTGTAGCGACAGTATTGAAGCCAAACGGTGAAAAGCATATGGAGAATTTGACTAGCAAATTTACTTAAACTCTATTCTAAAGGAATAAGCGAGTATAACAAAAAGAAAGATACACGATCTCAGTCAGAGGTTTAGTCAAAGGCACCAGGGCCATTTTATGAGTGGGTCTCGGGCAGTGAAATCCAGAAAACTGCAGTCCAGAATTCCCACGTTTCCTGGAGTATATGTGCCTGTCCCCCGCACACATGGAGGATGTCAAAGCCATTGGCTTTAGTGATGAGTCAACATCCATGAATACTCCTTGGCAGAGGTGCTTCCTGGTGTCCCCCTCCCTGCCGCCCCACTCCCAAACCCAAGAAGGCTGGAGGTGTCCTTGCCCATGACTTCTGAGTCCCTGCCCTATTTGCCCTTAGCGTAAACGGCCTAGTCTGGCACAGCTAGAACTGGTTCTTTGACAACAACAACGAAACATGAGATTCAGCCCGTTTGTGGCATATGTTCAAGTTTTTTCACAGAAAAACCCAGCGCAATTGAAACCACATGTGCAGATGATTAAGACAGGCTGAAAACGTTGCAGTGCAGGGAACCCAGCAAGGCTTCGTGCAAAAGCAAACTTTTCAGGCTGTCGTGGTAGAGCGTAACAAATAGATCCTGATGTGGTGGAAGTTTTGCACACCAACGGGGCCGCCTCTAGCGTTGTTTTGCCCAAGTGTTTGAGCTGGCTCTTGCCCCTCCCCCATCTTCTTTCCCTCATGCCCCAAAGTTACAAAACCAGAATTTCCTTCCTGATAAAAACTTCCAACCCCGTTGCCGATTGGTTCCAGTTTGGGAAAGGACGTGACATCAGCCCCACCGCTCATTTCACGCAGTGTGTTCTCCCTGGGTTCCGGCAGGCTAACAGGCGAGCCGTGTCCGGTTGAATCTGAACCCAGGTACTCGGGCCGCCTCTGGACCGAGCCCTAGCCTGCCGCAGAAGCCGTTCTGTTCAGAACGCACAGTTTGCTGAACAGATGAGTCATTCAACAGGGATTTTCAGCAGGGAGGATGGAATTTGAACTCTCCTGATCAACTGAAGTGGAACACTGCGCTTCAACTGTCCCAGTAGAATGTGCAATGGATGGGCAAGGAGCAACTGAAAATACCAGCAAGTTCCAGGGGCCGGAGGAACGGCCTGAGACCCAACTTCTCCCAAGTCCGTTGATGAGTGGTAAGTAACCCTGGTGGTCCCAGGAAAAGTCCCTTCCCTTCACTTCCCCTGCCCTCATATTGAAGATTAAGGGGGGAGAGATTACAGTACCTCCCCCTGAAAAGAAAGGCCTACAGCTGCTAGGCAAACAAGTATATATGTATTTGTTATATGTCTCAAGCTTCATTATGTAGTTGGGATATTTTCACAAGAGAACAAGATTTAGTTTTTGTGGGCCCTTGGCAGAAACACAGTAGCTTCTGGACAGAGTTCTGGTATCTGTCGGGGAGATAGATGATTTTGAAATGACTTTGAATGAAAGCAAAGAGAAAAGGCAGGCATGCATAGGGGACCTCTGCTGCAGAAGTCACTTGCTCCACGCTTTTCGGGGAAAAGAAAAAAAGAATGATTGGCAGTGATTTGTTAGCATGAATCATCCCCCTCTTCAATTGTTTGAGAGCGGGACACCCGAAAGAGGAATTACCTGATTCAGCGCAGTTCAGTCAGTCCAAATCTCAGTGCCGACAAGCCTAAGCTTTAGTTGGTGGCCTCTGAGGAGGGAAATGAATTGAAGGGATGCTGTAAAGGTACTGAACGCGCTGTGTTCTGTGTACTGGCATTTGGACCGTGTGCTGAAAACTAGGAAGTTCAGTTGAAGCTGAGGTAAAGGTCAAGTGGGTAGGGACAGTAGGAATCTCCTTGTTTTTGGTCGATCCAGGTCTACCCCAGAACTTATTACAGTGCTCGGCACATAGTAAGCACATATGAAATACCACCATTATTTTTTACTTTCCCCTTCTCATAACCCCCATGACCTCGTGGATTGAGCACTGTCAGTTTGCACATGTTCTCTGACATACCTGATAGGGAACTGTGGACTGACACTTGGAGTTGCCCCACTACTTTCTTGATTTCTAGCATTCACCCAAGAGCCCCGTGTGTGGGACATGCACTGTGCCCAACCATTAAAAAAAAAACAAAAAGCAACAACCAAAAAACCCTGTCCTAAGTTGTCTCCCCAGCACTTCAGGGCCAAGGGACTAGAAGTCTTTAGGAATTAGGGAATATTTGCCCATCACTTGCAATGCTAATCGAAGGAGGTTGGGCACCTCTTCATTCAGTTGTATTTATTAAGCACTTACTGTGTGCAGAGCACTGTATTAAGCACTTGGGAAAATATAATACAACAGTAAAGAGTGACAACCCCTGCTCACAACGAGCTCACAGTCTACAGGGGGGAAGACAGAGATCAGTACAAATAAATACAAATTTTCCTTTGAGTAGATAGGTTCGAGTCAAGCCAATTTGAAGGATTAAACTAACCCTAAATTCTTATCTCTAGATTGTAAACTCCTTGTAGGCAGGGATGTTGTCTCCTTAGTGAACTGCCCTCTTCCAAGCATTTAGTTCCGTGCCGTGGACACAGGAAGTGCTCAGAAAATAGCTTCGATTTTTCTCCAAGTCTCTCAAGGGCCAGGTTCCTTAAAAGGTTTTTTTCTTTTTGAGGGGCAAGGGGGAGGAAGTCGGTTGATTTTTTTTTTTTACAGCATCAAACATATCTGTGCCTCCAGAGAGGACATGGGATAATGCCCATAGGAGGACTCATTCAGTGGAACCGCTCAACATTGTAAACAGCTTAATGAATCTGGTTTTCCAGGTGCCTGCGACACATTGTTGATGTCTGAGACAGCTTGTACATGGTAATAATGGCTCGGGGAGGTAGGTAGACTTTTCATATAAAAAAAACCCTCAGAAAACAAAACCTCAGCAAATAAATGTCAAGTACAAAGTGAACCTGCTCTTCCATCTTCAGTAGCCTTTCATCCGGCAAATGATTAATAGCCCTAGATTACCGTTAGGCCTGTGAGCTTTAAGGAAACATCACCTCACGTGCCGGGCATTTCTGCTTTGACTTATGCAGGGCAGATATATGGAGCATCCCTTGCTCTTGCAAGATTTAGTGAGGTATAAAGGGAAGCGCTAAAGCAAATACGGACGTGACAGTCATTGCCCAGTTTAATTGATGGCCTCCTGCCTGTGGAGGAAATCTCCTCATGATCGGTTGAAACGAGAGAGGGAGAGAGAAAGTGAACTTGTTCTTGACACATCCCATCCAACCCGATCACAAAGACCCAGAGCAGGTCGGAAAGAAGATGGTATTGACTGGGTTCAGATGGGGTTTGAAACCCCTTTTCCGTCTTAATTTTTTCTATATTTCAGACAGCTCAGAGTTCAGGTTGTAAGATAGTCACCGATTGCCCCACGCGGTCACTTAGTGTTGTCTTGAAAAGGATACAGCTGAGAACAGTGACTTTTACCTGAAGCCATCAGCATCTCTCTTCCCCTTTCTATTAATCCATCAGTGATACTTGACTGCTTAAACTGTGCAGGGTGCTGTACTAAGCACTTGGGAGAGTACAATAGAGTTAAGTAGACAGGATTCTTCCTCTCAAGGAGCTTACAATCTAGTGGAGATAGGGAAGCCAGTCCTTAAAAATCAGTCTCTCCCTGCGCTTGTCAAGTTGGGTGGCTCTTAGCGAGGCATATGTTTCTAATAATAATAATGTTGGTATTTGTTAAGCGCTTACTATGTGCAGAGCACTGTTCTAAGCGCTGGGGTAGACACAGGAGAATCAGGTTGTCCCACGTGGGGCTCACAGTCTTCATCCCCATTTTACAGATGAGGTAACTGAGGCCCAGAGAAGTGAAGTGACTTGCCCACAGTCACACAGCTGACAAGTGGCAGAGCTCGGATTCGAACTCATGACCTCTGACTCCAAAGCCCAGGCTCTTTCCACTGAGCCACGCTGCTCCTCCTGCTGTCTCTGCCCTTGAATCACCCCATTTTACCTCCAGCCAAATGTCAGCTAACTCCTCTTGCTTCTGCATCGTGGGAGGGGCCAAACTGGATGGTGGTTGAAAAATTTTTGAACTCTGCAGTGACTCAACTGGGGTTGGTGGAAAAGAGAGGTGGTTCCATCTCTTAAGAACCACTTCATGAGGGGCTGGGGCGGTGCGGGGCCAGAAAGGAGCTAAAACTGTGGTCTCCGTTGTCCAGGACTCCAGGGCTAGTGAGGCCCAGTTTGGGGAAATGGTCAGGCTGGTGGTTCTGCTTAATTTTAATGGTCACTAGAATGGTATTAATAGGTGATGTGCCTACCACCTCCTAAGTTCGGTAAATCATAATCTTATTGGCCCTTTCTCATTTTCTTGAAAACAGATTTTGTATGTGACTGGTCTCCCATGCACGAGGCTTCCGTTCACGGTCGACTACTTTCTCTGAAGAAACTCATCAGTCAGGTAACTTACGTCAGTATTATGGTTATAGGCCATCTGTTCTATTTCTTATTTTTAATCTTGAACCCAAGTACCACTGTAAAAACGAAGCCACTCTTTAAAAGCGCTCCCCGTTGTGTAACTTTGCTGTAGACAGCCCTTCAAAGGGAAAAACCCCCAAATTACTGGTTCCACTTCTCCGGTTAACAGAAAGAAGAGAGGGTGTCTACCTTCCAACTGATACACCTCCAACTTAGTAACTGTCAAGGAATCTGAAGCCATTTCTGCTTAGTTTCTGGAATATACTGAAGTGCTCATTAGGGACGAGGCACTGAGTTAAGCACTGGGGTAGATATAAAGTAATGAGATTCCTATAATAATGAGGCTCACCATTTAAGAAAGCTTCTGGTTCTTCTGGCATATCAGGGTGTGACCTCCTGAGGCACTGCCTCCTGGGATTCCAGTTTTCCGTGTTTCTCCACATGGGTATAACACATTTTGTCCCAAGCAACTTTTTCGATTAGCGAGAGTGGAAGCAGAAGGGATAACCAGAATAGAACATCAGGAAACTAGTCGACAAAGTCTAACTTGAAAGCTTTCTCCTTCATCCTTGTCATTTGCCCCAGAGGGAAAAAGACATTCCACTGTCTCTTAAAGAACAAAAGAGAAATCAAACAGTCCTACTTTTGGGAATATTCGTTAAAGCACAACGTACAGTGGCTTAGATTGCTGGGATTCATAATTGCCAAATAAGTAAGAAGCTAAAGCTCCTCTGTGTCACGCTTCATGCTCTGCGCAGTGTTAGATCCTGACTTTGGGTGGCTGGTACCGTCAGAATCAGGTAGCTTTAGCTTAGTTCCTGTCTCCACTCCCCAGCCTTCACTTCCTCCCAAGGACCCAGGAGCCTTTCTCCATTCTGCCATCCCCTGAACGTACCCTTGTTCCTTCTGGCGCCTAGAGGAAGGGATCCTGCCTCCCACCTCTAGCTAGCAGATCCAGTAATTGATCATTAGATTTCATTGTTCAAATTCATGGTAATATCGCCAAGATATTAAAAAAAGACAGTAGCACCAGACTTCTCATCGTGACTTTCTCGTTTCATAAGGGCAGTGGGGTAAACCTCCTTACCGCTGACCGCGTGTCTCCCCTTCATGAAGCCTGTCTTGGTGGCCATCCTGCTTGTGCTGATGTCTTACTAAAACATGGGGCCCAGGTAAGTGGTCCCAGTGCGTTAATTAGACATTAAAAAGAGTGATCCATGGGATTTCAAAACCCTTACTGTTCTGATTCCGAATGTTCCAAAGTTTTATCCAGAGATATTCCTACGATCAGACACTGGCAGGATGTCTGGTGTCACTTTAAGGAGGGTCTGGTTACAGCCAGATTTCAGTTGCAGCTACCTCATCCCTAGAGTAGTAGTTTTTAGAATAAATCCCTAGCTCTCTATCTCTTTGGCAATGAATCTAATCCAAAAAGCACCTTATGCTTCAGTTGTCGCCTGCACGATTGGATAATCGCAGCCCCCAAAGAGAGAGGATGACAGAACCAAGCATGAGCACAGTAGATCGAGATCTGTAATACTCAATTGCCTGACCTGTGCTGTATCTTTTTAGCCTCCCCCAGCACCAGTTGCCTAACCTTTGCTTTCCACTGTCATTGTTGAACGTGAGGAAGGAGAAACGGGACTATGTAGTTGAACCAGAAATGGAAAAAAATCAAACTCATTGTGTTAAATTCACTCCTGGATGAAATTCAAAGGAAGCCCAAGACCACGCAGTCTGCACTTTAGTCAGCAGGGCAGTGACTCTGGATATTTAAAGAAGCAGAGACCCCCACTGAGAGACCCACAAGACCTATCCCCAACTCTACAGTTCACACTGCAAATGCTAAGCTAATCAGGTCTTTTCCCTGCAGGTGAATGGCGTGACTGTCGACTGGCGCACGCCTTTGTACAATGCCTGTGTCAGTGGTAGTGTGGACTGCCTGAATCTCTTATTGCAGCATGGAGCCAGCCCACAAGCAGTTTGTGACCTGGCCTCACCTATCCACCAAGCTGCTAAAAGAGGTAGATCCACGCAAGCCTCGCTATTTTCCCTGGGCATCACCAAAACACATGTTGCAGTTTGAGTTAAAAAAGAAAGGGGTTTAATATTGGGGTATGTGCATCCAAAATCATGCTTTCCTAGTCTATGGTTGAAAACAATGTTGTTTCAGAGCAAATAGAGTTTGGTGGCCAATTCCCACGAGTTTGGAACGGTGTCTGTATTCATCCGGAAACAGTGTGTCGTCTTTGGATTTCTTCATCCAAATCTGGACTGACCCAAACTGCAATGTGTGGTGGCATGAGATACCCTTTTAAGATGCCTAATACTGTCACTGCACTCGTATCGAGAGAACCTATCACTAATTCATTCCAGACCTTTCAGTTTGGTCATGTTTACCAATGCTAGTGTATAAACTCGCTCACTGCATTTAAATAAGTTACATTGAGAACGCCCTCATAGATGGGAACTGCTGATAACTCTGTGAAGTAGTGGTGAGTGTTCTTAGCTGGGTGTAATGATGCATCATGGCATCACTGTTTTTTTGAATTTCAGGGCATGTGGCATGTGTGGAGTCCCTAACATCTCACGGAGTGGATATAGATCACGATATCAAACACCTAGGGACTCCACTTTACGTGGCTTGTGAGAATCAGCAGATAGCCTGTGCCAAGAAGCTACTTGAATCAGGTAAAAAAAAAAAAAAAAGTGAGGGAGAAATTATAGGGCTATTACCTTTTGAACCATTTTCCCCTGCCTCATTTTTGGACTCTGAACCAAGATTTAATGATATTTGGCTTCCCACTAGGTGCAGTGCATTGAACTAAGCATTTGAGAAAGTATAACAGAACCACTAAACACATTTCCTGCCCACAACAAACTCACACTGTGTGGAGACCTATCTACAGAATAGGAATTCATTCAGTTTTATTTATTGAGCACTTATGCAAAGCACTTCACTAAACGCTTGGGAGAGTACAATATTACAACAGACAGACACAGTGCTGTAGTTGAAGTCTTGAGCAAGTTATTTCATTACTAAAAGAGCCACATTGGAACCCAAGCACTTGCTTGTTGTAGACGCATGTACACACAACTTGTGGCTGCACGTACTGTCCCCTTCTCTACACTCAGAGAGGAGGTACAAGGGTCGCAGTGGCATCCGAGTTGGCGGGAAATAGCACTGAGTGGAAGATTTTTCAGCCACTCTTGATCCAGCAGTTACCAGCAGTGGTGGTAGGTTGTTTCTTCTTCCAACACTCAGTCTGTAGGCCTAATTTTAACGCCCGTGGAGTGAATAAGGGTCAACCTAAGAGCCGAGGGGGAAGAGGATATAGGCTCATTTTATCTTAGCGTTCATTTGCAGGAGGGTACCCAGACCGTCCCTTGATGCTAGGGCTGTCACCCTAGCTCTGCAGGCGATCCCACGCCTCACGCTAAGCTGGTGCCCACGTCAAATGGGCATCCTGTTATTTCCACGATCAGTTACCCAAATGGGTCAGTAGGCTTCTGAGCCCTACAAGTGGATTTGATGTTCCTCAAACATCAGATATTCAAATGTCTTTATATCCATCTTGGTTTTATTGATCCTGAAAGGAAGCTGTATTTCAGAGCTTGTTAGCCAGTCGCGGGAATCACATGCTAAAGCCCCACTAATCTATCGAGAGCCTTCCTGCTCTTCACTTTAGGGGGAAGTTTTCCTAGGGTATCACTGTGACTTTCTGGTTTCAGTTTTTTCTGAGGAGACAAAAATTGTTTTTTGATCTGTGGGTCAGAGATAAATGTTTTGGCTAACGCAGATACATTCTTGGCCATTATTGCATAGGAGCGAGTGCTAATAGAGGCAGAGGTCTGGATTCTCCTCTTCACTTGGCTGTCACGAATTCCAACGCAGATCTGGTCCACTTGCTGATTGACTTCGGAGCAGACACGCAGTCCAAGAACAGAGAAGGCAAACGGCCAGTGGAGTTGGTTCCCCCGAGGAGCTCTCTGACCGAGCTCTTTTCTCAGTTAGAAGGTACCCAATACTTAGCCCAATCTAAACCTTTCCTTTTTTTTAATGTTATTTGTTAAGCACGTACTTGGTGCCGGGCACTGTACTGAATGCTGGGGTAGATACAAGGTAGTCAGCGTGGACACGACAGATGAAGTAATTGAGGCTCTGAGAAGTGAAGTGACTTGCCCGAAGTTAAGTGACAGTGGCAAGTGGCAGAGCTGGGCCTGTGCTGTTTCCACTAGACCACACTGCTTCTCATTGACCTGCCAGAGGAGAGGCATATAACTCCAGAGTCCTAAATCCGCTTTTTCTGTCAAAGGCCACGTCCTTTATCTTATCTCCCGAAGCAGGGGAACCAAACCGAGACACTACCCAGGAGATTTAAAGAGTGGAAAGGGTGGAAGTGATGGTTCCGTTGGTATCCTTCTTTATTGCATATTATCTAAATCAATTTCACAGAAGCTTTGAGTCGGAGTGGAATTTGCACCCTTTAAGTTGCCACCTAAAAATGATATTTCTCCCGTTACCTCTAACCCATAATCCAAAAGCCCTCAAAAAGGACCCTTTCAGCCTTGACAAAAAGAGGGCTGAGAAGACCTGTGAATCCTATGGGCTCCATTTTCTGGGTTGTGATAAGATCTGTAATTAGAGCTGATCTCCAAATGTTCTCATCTACATTATAGTGGCATTTATAGTTCCTGATGGTATAGACAGACTTTCTGTTAACTCTGCCAGTTGTCATTTAATCTATAATTATAATAATTGTGGTGTTTAAGTGCTTACTGTGTGCCAAGCACTGAGGTAGATACAATATAATCAGGTCTTATACTGTCCCTGTCCCTCACAGGACTCACAGTCTAACCAATCAATAGTATTTGATTGTTTTAACAGTCAAAAACTCATTTAATATTGAAGGCTAAGTAGTGAATGTAGTAAATTGTTTGTAGATAGGGGTTTTCTTCTAGGGAATGCAGCGAGGGTGTCAGGGGGGCGACCTGTGGGCTTCTTGCTCTAGGAGGAGTATTATATAGGACCTTTAAGTTCCAGAATGTAAAATTGCTTAATGAGACCCTTTCTCCTTGAGGCACTGATGGTGGCCGGGGAAGAGGTGAGGGGAAGGAAGAGGAGGAAACAGGAGGCTTTACTGTCCAGTCTGCTTTGTGATAGGAGACGCCCCTTACCCCGACTGTAGAGGCCGGGTAACTGTGAAGCACCCACGGCCAGACACGGCCCTGACTGTTCGGTAGGCGTGAGGGAGAGCCAGCAGGCCCCCGCTTCCTATGTCCCCTCAGGCCCGTATTCTGACCACTAGTCACTGTGGCCACAAAGACAGAGGCTGTTGGGACAGTGCCTGAGTCTGAAGCATTTCAGGAATGAGCCTGTCGAAGGCTTGGCTGGCAAGACTGAGCTTTAGCACTCTCTCTTGGTCCTCCATCAGTCTGAACTCACGGGGTTGTGAGGGTTGAGACCGGCAAGAGAGGAATTAGTTTGAAAATTCTGCCTCTGACCGTTCGGTAGATCTGGGGTTCCCCTCCGCCTGTCCCTCCCTGCCAATATGGACCTAGCATTGCCGGTGTGGGTACCATCCCTTGATGAATTGACCTCAGGTCAGTCAAGTCCAGGGATTGACTTGTCTTATGGCCTCTTCCTTTAGGGCCCCTGTCCTTGCTCCAGTTATGCCGCCTGTGCATTAGGAAGTGCTTTGGGATCAAACAGCATCACAGGATAACTGAACTCCTGCTACCAGAGGAGCTGAAACGATTTCTCGTGCACATTTAAATGTTTTCTTAGCACCGCGGGAACATTAAAAAGGCAATTTTTCAAACAAGCGCTGGGGCTGATTCTTTCGGCTGTTGGACTTTGCAGAATGAAAGCGGACTTGGGTGCAATTGTTTCTTTGCAGGTTGACATCTTTGAGAAGAGAATTCTGGACAAGGCCCCGTTGTGGCGGTGAATGAAAGGGCTGTTTGGTTCCCTGCCCCCACGAGGGTTGGCAGCTTGGCCCGGTGGGCTGGGTGATGTGCCCAGGTACCCAGCAGCCTCCAGACCTCGGCAGCTCTGCCACTTGCCAATGGTGAGCCAATTGGGAATCTCACTGGGCCTCCATCTCAGTGTCTCTGTGGGGAGTAAGAAATGAAGACACCTGCTCCTTCCCGATTGTAATGAGATCAGGGTGAACTCAGGCAGGCGCGAAGTTGGCACCACTGAAGTGAGCAACCATTTCAAGGACCAAAAGTCCAAGGTCTAACCCAGGAGACCCTATTAGACTGATCCTCTCCTCCGTTTGGCATGCGAGAAGTCACCCTAAAACCCCTCCTTCTCTGCCCTTTCCGTGATTCTCCTTCTCTTCAGGCCGGGAATCGAGTGGGTAAAACACAATTAATTTTCAGCCAAACCCATAAACACCAAAACTAGGAACTCAGCACAGTTGAAAAGAAGTGTTTATTTTCACACAGTGGGTAATAAGCACAGGAGATTGGTTGCCACAGGAAATGGAAGCGGAAAACACCCCTAAATATTAGACAGGTTTGCAGGAAATCAAGGCAGGGTGCATATATGGGTTTTCAGAGCAGGCAGTGAAGAATATTGGATGGTACTGCCCTAACCATAAGAATCCATGTCAGAGGGCAATTATCCCCCTGTTCTAAATATCCCATTGCATTGTTAGAGAGTGTGTACTGGACTGATGGACCTGGAATAAGTCCCAGAAATGGAGTTTTAATAGTCTTATTTTGGAGGAAAGAACTGTCATTGGCAGAACAGCTGCAGGATGTAGGGCTATCCAACTGGTTCTAGTGGGTCTGTAGCCACTTGGGTTTGGGTATTTTGCTGTGTGTTTGTGCATCTGCATATGTGTGTCTGTTGTTTGGGTAATGTTTTTTGGTGAATGAGTAAGAGTATGTTTCTACTCTGTTGCGTCTTTTGTGTGTCCATGTATTTTACCATGTTTGTTTCCCTTTGACAGGGTGTATGTGTATGTGTCTCTGTCTTGCAACTGGCAGCCAGCTCTTCCCCCATCTTCTTTTTGAGGATGTGGTCTGAGCTGGGTATATGGGTTTTGACTTGCTCCAGTTCCCTTTCCCCCATCTCCCGGGACTGCAAGACTTGGAAACTCCTCCCTCTGTGGCTCTTTGCCTTCTTCTCCCAGGCTCCCTCCTTACCCCACCTCTCAGTCCCAAGTCTCTGACTTGGTTTCCTGTCCGAGGCTCATGCCCTCACCCTGCAGTGCTTCCTACCCATCCCTCTCAAAGCACAGTCCCTCTCGGCTCCACTCCCCTGCTTGCCTGGGCCACACCTGGGAGCTGTGGTACTCTTAGCCAACGGTGACTTATTTCTCTCTTTCCCAACACCACTCTTCTCCTTCTGCCTGGGCATGTTGTCAGCCTCTGGGAGCGACCTTGCCTAAATGGGTGGAAGGGCACCAGAGCCGCCAAGATACACGGAACAACTGATTACCACAAGCACAAAAGCACACTATGAATGAGTGTCCGTATTGTGGAAAACATTTGCTTTTTGATCTGGTCTGGGGATGAAATAGAGGAAGGATAAATGATTGGAAAATATATTCATCCCTAGGGCTAACTCTGCCAGAAGCCTCAGCTAAATCATTCATTTCACAGCTTTGCTTTACCAAGGATGACATTTTAAGGGAGGGAAGGCAAGCGAGACTGTGAGAACCAATCCAAGTGAGAGACTCAACAGGGAGAGATTGCAAGTGCAGTATTAATATTCTAGCCACAACGCCCTGTTAATGACAGCCAATGTAATATGATACCAGAAGTAATCCCTTAGCCAGAATCAATTTTTGTCTTTCTCAGATGTTTCCTCCAGTTATCCTCAAGGTCCACCAGGCAGCAGACATGCTGGCAGTCAACCCGTGAGGGTGGTATGTGGGGAATGCAGTCATCACCGTTCTTGGCTCCTGGGCACTTAGGGAACGACCTTCCGATGATCCCGCATTTATCTGGATAGAAGGCGATGTGATGACCTTAGGAACACTTGCCCACATGGGTAGTGTGGTTCAGGGGCCCGGGTAGTATGGCACCAGTTTCCTGTCATACAAGGTTCATCAGCAAAGGTAACTTTTTCGTGACAGGAGACGGGAGACCTGAGTGTAATGCGCTGTTCAGTCCCACACCCTGAACTCTTATGTGTTTCCCCCCAGCCCACCCAGCTCACTGTATCTCCTCCCCGCCCCGTGTAGCTAACCAGATGGTGCTACTAAGGACCATTTAAGCAAGATGTTTTACTCACCCCAAATGAGGAAGGCTCCCCCCCCCCCCCCCGCCTTTCTTTTACAGCGGCGTCTAACGTAAATACTTGGCAAAGTGTAAGGGATATAATGGACTTTGGGGAAATATCATGATCTTGCTGCTCCCTCCCTGCAAGTGGAAAAATAATGCCTCCTTTCTTGGGATTATGGGATGATTAGTCTTACCAGGCCTTGAGTTTTTAAGGGTTCTGCTCGAGTCATATAGCTCTGACCTAGCAGGGGTGGGAGTGGTGTCCTCTGTGGGAGAGGGGCGAGGATGAGGCGGGCTAACTTTGACCAGCGGGGGAGAGAGGGGAGTGGTTTTTAGGCTCCCACTGCTCCAAGTCTACCCGAAAACTGGATTCTGACTGTGGCCCCATGAGCCATCTCTGCAGGCCTGGAGGCAGCTATAGTACTGAATGGGTTTTTCTGGCCAGATTGTCCCGGTCGTATGTTCCCATCACTTGTAGCCCCAACTGTCCCACCTCACTGGGTAAGACCCCCGGTTTATCATCCCTTATTCTGGGCCAGCACCTTGGTCAGTTTAACCCCACTTAGGTCTGATGACATCAATCAGTGGTATTTATTGAGCCCAATCTTAGGGAGATGTAAAAATGACTGAGAAATAGTGGGAGCAGGAGGAAGAACAGAAGCTGCATGGCTTAGCGGACAGAGCACGGACCTGGGGGTCGGAAAGATTGGGGTCCTAATCCCTGCTCAGCCACTTGTCTGCTCTGTGACCTTGGGCGAGTCACTTAACTGCTCTGTGCCTCACTTATGTCATCTGTAAAATGGAGATTAAGGCTCTGAGTCCCAAGTGGGGCAGGGGCTGTGTCGAACCTCTTACCGTAAAAGCTTTCCACAATTCCCTTATCTGAATGACCCTTACCTGTTAGGAAGTTTGCGTCCCTTCGATTGGGTTTCTCCCGAGTCGCTTTGCAGCATGAGACAGGCACCACTAGATGGCTCTCGGACCTTACTTGGCTTAAGCAATTTTGTGAAATTCACGGTTTCGAGAGCAAATGAGTAATATTTGACTAGAAAACAATTTGTGTTGCATTTCTTCTTAAGGTGTTCTTCTAACTCAGGCAGAATCTTTCTTCTGTCTTCTATGCCGCCAGGAGGATTGACATGAGCTGAGGGGATTTCCAGACATACCTCAACATGCTGGGTGGCCACTGATCCACGCGTGGATTCCAGGTAAGGCGGCACATGGACATTACCTGTCTGAGCAGAGCACGTAATGTAACAGGCTGAAACCATAAGCTTTATTTTGCGCATGCGCATCGAGTTCCCTTGGACTTAAAGTGTTTCTCTGAGGGGGACTGCTGACCCTCATATTTGCTCCAGAGCTGGCGTGCTAAACAATCCCACATCCCTGGGAAATAGGGCATGGTTTCTGAGCTGTGGCTCTGGGCAACGGGAGCTGAGGTTGAGCTCCGAAAATAAAAACAACGGACATAAGGCATCGACTTGGGGTTCGTGATGGAAGGGACCAACTAGCTGAAAACTGCATGATGCAGTGTAAAATAGGATCAATTCAATTAGGTGATCTACCTCGTGCCATAGCTGCCAGTATGGAGTAAAAATGCATCCTACTGCAGATGCACAAAGAGGACACCCCCATGAGGGATTCCTTCTCCCCAGCTTGGAAAAAGGACTTAATTCTGAAAGCCATTGTTCCGACTTGACATCAGACGGGCTGGTCTACCCTGGAAGGGCCTCTGGATTCCTCCAAATTCAAATGTCCAGGCTTACTTTACCCCAGCTCCTGCCACCAAGTCCCGCAGCTTGGAAGCAGTGCCCTGGTTCAACCGGGCCCTGGGAGAGGGAAAGCAGCGCTACTTGTGAATCCCTCCAAGGGCAGGCTCCTTGTCCACTTGCCACCTTTTTACTTTTTTCCATGACTCAGTACAGTGCCCTGCCCAAAGTAAATGTTTAATAAATACTGTTACTTCTGGAGCGATTCAGGGGGTATCCCACCTGCAACACATCGAGAGGCTCCTTGAACTCCCTCAAGTAACGTTTTCATGAGCAACACTCTTATCCCATGTAACTGTAGCAGCAGTGGAAGACATCAAGCAGTCCAGATTTCCTTAGTTCCAAAAGCCTCCGATTTAAATCCTTGAACTCCATTTACATGGGTAGTGGTGACTCCTTAGACCAAGATTAATATGTAGCAGCCTTTGTTTAAAACTTTATCTCTCCTGCTAAACTCTGTGAGTGTAGGGATTGTGTCGAATTATGCACTTAGTGCTGTGTTCTGCACAGAGTAAGTGTGCAGTGCGTGCAGTTGATCCTGGTGATTCCTGGGGCTGCAAACAGTAGATTGGAAGAAGAGTTACCCCTCTAGCAGGGGAATTGGATGAGTTGGTTACATGGTACTTGGGATGGGAGACAGGTGATTAATTTCCTGAGGAGGACATCATTAGAGGTCAGTGGGAGAAAAGCAGCTTTATACAGACATTCTTCCAAAGCACCCAGGGAAGAATCAAAATAAGCAGGAAAGTCCTATTGCTGTCTCTCTAAATATTCATTCATTCATTCAATCGTATTTATTGAGCGCGTACTGTGTGCAGAGTGCTGTACTAAGTACTTGGAATGTACAATTATGCAGAAGTTACAATTCCTTCCCAACAACGAGCTCACAGTCTAAAAAACCTAAATGTTCTCTTTTGTGTGAGGCACAAGGGTTATGAATGGCTGTCTTTATACGAAGATGAATGGACTAATGAGCTTGTCTCATCTAATATTAGTTGTTTGCTTCCAAGTCTCTAGTTCCCTATTTGACTCCTTCAGCCATGATGTTGCGGCATTTACACTGCTGTTGGCTTTCAATCTTCAGGTTAACGGAGAGCCTGTAGCGATGGGATGTGTGGAGAAACATGAGGAATGTGCAAAAAGTGTAGGGAAGGACAAGTTGAATTAAGCAAACATATTATTGAACACTATTTCGTGTAGAGCACTGTATTAAGCACCTGGGAGAGTACAGTAGACATTTCCTGCCCAGAACAAGCTTACAGTCTCGAGAATAATTGGAGTGGTTTATGATTGTCAAACGGATCACGAGTTTCCCCTTTTCCTCATGACTCAAGTCTTCAGTGGCAAAAGTTTAACTGTAGTCTGCATCCAGGAGTTCCCCCAAAGAGTGCAGTCGGACTGAAGAGTGAAATCTCAGCTGGCAAAATGGAGATATTTAATTTTCTTTTGAATGGATTAATAGGTGGCTTCCGAAAAACACTTACCCATATCTAGCCAGGAGGAGTAAAAATGCTGCATAATGAGGGACAGGAGTAGACAGAATTATTAGAATTAGCTGTGCACAAGTCATCAGCCAAAAAAAAATGAATAAATAAAAATTACACAGTCATTTTGGTCAAAGGAAATAGTAAAAAAATTGCTAGGTCCCATCCAGACTTCCTGATGAAAATGAGAAATTCTGAGAAGTGTAGCCAAATGGTACACTTTGTTCCTTTCAGGTAAACGTGGCTTTGTTTTAAAAGTCTTAAGAAAACTAATGAAACTCACCCTCCTTTATAATCCCCAAAAGTGGGCAATTGAATATCTACTGAGTGATTTGTTTTTTCCCACAGATATGAAAAAGCTCTAATAAAGGATACCTTCATTTCTGAAATTAGAGAAAGCACAGTGTGATGGATAAGTAGGCTGGTATTTTATTGAACTATTTTAGCTGGGTGCCTGGGGAAATATATTTAATTGGATTTAAAAAAAAAATTATCTGGTAGACTATTCCAAATTTTACTGGATATATATCTAATTATTTTTAATCTCAGTCAAGATATACCTCCAGGAAGTCTACTAATTTTTGATAATGCTGTGATTAATGATCTATCTGCAGTTGTACCGAATTTGTTGTCAGGTAATAGCTTACGGTCTGAATTATGGGGGCCATCTGGAAGAAGGGAGAAGTTAGAAGTTGATTGTTTTTACAATCTCAAGTGAATTTTAATTTAAACGGAGCTGCCAATATAATTTCAAGACTCATCTCGCAATTGTTTAAAAACCAGCTGTGGAAAAACTGGGACATCAAGTTAACTCTAAAATAGATCACTCTTGGTCTTTGTGATAACCATTTTTGTTTGATGTGAAGGTTAGATTTTGAGAAGAAGCAAGTTCAAAAGCAAAAGTAATCAGGCACGCCTTATTTCAGTGCTCTTATCTTCTTGTTAAGATTCCCCAGCTCTAGTGGGAGAATGCACTGGGCCAGTTCTCTGTCCCAAGCTGTTCCATCAGCAACAGGATTAGATTCACGTTATAAAGTGGAAACTGTCTTTAGTAGGTTGAGAGAACTTCTGAGAGTAACCCCACAGCCATCTTTTGTGGTTCTCATTGGTCGAGTGGTCTAATATCTTGCTTCTGTTGTACTTTGCCAAGCACGTAGTACAGTGCTTTGTCCTCAGTAGATGCTCAGTTACTTGTGGTATTTGTTCAGCATTCACTATCTGCCAAACACTAACTGGAGTAAGTGCTAGGGTAGACACAGGATAATTACTTCAGACTCAGTCCCTGTCCCACAAGGGGCTCAAAGTCTAAGAAGGAAGGAGAATGGGAATTTAATCCTCATTTTACAAAAGAGTAAACCGAAGTACAGAGAAATGAAGTGACTCGCCCCAGGTTACACAGCAGGTAAGTGGCAGAACTGAGGTTAAAACACAGGTCCGCTGACTCCTGGGCCCATGTTCTTTCCATGAGACCCCTTCTAATACGTAGGATTGATCGGTTACCTTTTGCCTGCCCTCCATCTTGATTATGTCGGGAGCCCTTGGCCTTGTGGTGAGGTTCAAGTCAAGGCATTTAGGTGGAGGTGACTGGCAGAATCCCATCCCTGAGCTTGAGTCTTCAGTGGTAGTCAATGGAGCAGGGACTGGCTTTGCCACCTAGAGGCTATCAGGCCCACCAGGAGCTTCAGTTAACCGAATGCCAGGCAGTTCTGCTTGCTGAGCCTAAGGGAAAAGACTGCCTCGGAGAAGACAAGAAGACATTCTAACCAGCCTGGGTACAGGTCCTTCTACAGGGTTTCTGACCTCACAGAATGCTCCTTCCTGGCTGTTTGGTAATTAAGGAATAGTTGGCTGGGGTCAGGGGAAGGAATAGGTGGCTTCTCAAAATGTTTTCTGCCCTTGGGATTCTGGGCCAGCTGGTGACGTTGCTGTTGTAGGTAATGTGGAGGGGGCCTGCCTAGCCCTAGTGTGGCCAGCTAATACTTACTCTGATTTTGAACCCAAGGAGAAAGACTGGATTCCACCTGAAGAACCAAATTGGGGCAAGGAAAGCAGCTGACTCCCTGCCTGGCCAAGAGGAGACTTCAGAGCCACAGGAGATTTGATGCCAGTGAGTAAGAGGTGGAGCTTTTGCTACCCACAACTTTTACCTCCTTTCCCCTAATTGTACTTCAGCATCTAAAATCCGGTTTAGCTAAATATAGCTGTCTTGGTGTTCCCGAGCTCAAAAAGACATATCTTTTTATCTCTTTTCCATCCCCCAAATGACACTTTGTTCCATATTGAACTTATTTGAAAATGCCCTCACCCCAACCACAGCCTTCTCATCTCCCCTGGACATCTAGTCTAAGGTGACCAGCCATCCCCCTGCATAGACACCGGAGCTTTGAGTTCAGACTTAGAAGTTCTTCTCCACCTGACCCTGCTTCCTTGTGGGCAACGAGTAACAAGCAAGTGTTCCCAGAGGTGTCTGGTTATTTAGGTGGGAAATAAATTAAAGGTGTCTTTTCGGCTTGTTTTTGGGGGACCATGGTTTTGTAAAGAGACACGTTTTATAGGCTTCTGTTGGGTCAAACTCATACTGCTTTTCAGTTGGCCGTTGCCAGTATCCTTGTTTTGAAAAATATCGACTTTCAAATTGAAATAATAGTTTGGGTTCACAACATGCCTCTGGCTGAAATGGACTTGATAACAAAATGGCAATTAGAAGGGGTTTAGGGGGGAACATTGCATTAGAATAGTTGCTTTGGAGGAGAGCGTGAGTGTGTGTAAGACCCTCAAACCAGGAAGATCAAGATCTCCTCCCCCGGCTCCAAAAGGTCAGCACATTCCTATACTCTATTGCTTTGAAGCAGATAGGGGTGTAGGCACATTCTGGTGGGTAGATTGATTCTGTCATGCTCTCTGTGATATCTGTTCACAGTGGGCTAAGGAAACCACAGATGGTCAGGCTGCAGAATCCACCTGGAGACTGTCTCGTCTGAAGGGATGAGAGTGAAGGGCAGATTGAAAGGAGTCAGTCTAGTGACTGACAAGGTGCGTTTAAATGTCAGGGACTGGGCACCCTGGGCAATGGGAGGAGGATTGTTAAGAAATGGGAGGAGAAAAGTGGTATTGGACCCACCCGCAGACCCCAGACTGCAGGCTTGCATTCTGTAACTAGAATCCTCAAAGTAAAGCAGTATGGCCTATTGAAAAGAGGAGCCTGGGAGTCAGAATACCTGGGTTCTAACCCTGGCTCTCCCAGTTGTCTGCTTTGTGACCTTCAAGTCACTTACCTTCTCTGTACCTGTTACCTCATCTGTACAGGGGATTAAGGAAGTTAGCTTTGTGTTGGACAGGGATTGTGTCCAACCTGATTATATTGTATCTACCCCAGAGCTTAAAACAGTGCCTGGCACATAAGCGTTTAACAAATACCATAAAGGCAGTAGAGATCATGAGTTTGGAGCTGAGCACTAGAGTTCCATATGGAATCACCCAGTCTCTTGTAGAGGGTTGGCGTAGAACATCTGATTCACTAACTGAATCTAAATAAAAAGGGGCTCCCTGCTGAGGCCAAAACTAGAGTCCTGGTGGGACTGGGTATATCTACACACTTCATGCCAACTTCATCTAGAAGCAATATTAGAACCCTCCCCAAACATTTGATTTTTTTGTGTAAACCTACAACTGGCATATGCTGGTTGTTTTTAAGTATTGCGGAAGAAAGGGGCACGTTTATGTATAGAAAGTGGCAGCGTACAGATTGGCTGAGAAGATTGCGTGTGCACTTCTCGTTGTCATGTGCCCACCTCCTTCCCTTTTGCACTCTGAGCCCCAGTGGAAACATGACTGACAGGTACGAGATGGCATGAGTGATGCTCCACAGACCACCAGCCCCATAATCAGTCCTTTGACCAGCGGTCTTGTTTTGTCTTCCTTTTTTCCGAGCCTTGTCTTGTTCCAGACGCGAAACCCTATCCCATTCTTGAAAGAGAACAGCACCTGACCTGAAACTAAGCCGCTATCTACTGGCCTCCTTGCATACAATTTTTTCAGTCCCCATTTCGTATGTTTTATTTTTACATTTCAAAGAATTGCATATTGTTGCTTTGGCAACATCATTTTTTGAGTTTGACTCTTCATTCCCAGTTGCTCTCCCATGGTTGATTTTTTCTTTGTTTTTTGAGGTTTATGAAACCTCTATTATGACCAAAAACTTCATATCTTTTGTCAAGACCATTAAGATCAGTTGAGGTGGTTATAACTGTGAAATTAATAACCATTTCAGACTAGAGATGGACTCCAAACCAGAGAGAGAGCATTTCCCGTCTTCAGGACTGGCTGAGCTGTTTGGAGGATCACGGCAAGGCCGTGAGAGATGGCAGAGGAAATTAGAGTGTTGGTCCAAGAACAGATGTTGACCTATGTCAGGTAGTTCCTGACTGCCATTGGCAGGAAAGTGGGGGAGAGAAAGAGAGAGATCCTCTGTGCACCTACGAAGAGTTCTCTTATGATTCAAAGACACACTGATAGCGAGACAGAGCCCATTTGTGTGCCCGTGTTTAACTCCAAGCCGATATGGAGGAGTTGGAGAATTGCTGGTAGCGGGAAGGGTATTAAAATGAACAAAGTCAAATATACATCTCCTATTTTTCTTCTGGAGAGGAAAAGAATGTTTCAGAAATGACTTGGATTACCGAGGAGTCAGATCCATATGGGGTGACATACGATTTGTTCTTCCTTGTAGTGTGGCCAAATAAAACCGTTGGCCGTAAAGTACAGCCGAAAGAAGAGGAGGCTGGGGATATTAGAAGCTGCTTGTATTCAGGAAATTATTGGGATATGAAATGAGGACATAGCTGCCAAGGGAAATAGGTGAAGCTACCAAGCAGCAAATCATTTAGATTTGGAATGGCTGAGTCACAAGGCTTTCCGAGCACAGTGTAGCTCCTAGAATGCTGATAGGCAGATTAGTCATGGGGGAAATGAAGGAGACGAATCCTTGGCTTTTTCAGTCCAAACCTTTTTCTGTTATCAAGGAGAGCTAGCAATGAAAATAGGAAGAGTGTTTTAATAACCAGCAGAACAGCTTGTATCCTGGGCTTAGGGCCCAATATGCCTCCCTCCCCACCCCTCTCTTTAGTGATTAGTAATGTTTTTTAGAACAGCTGTTTCAAACTGCCATGTCTGACTGAAGGACACAATCCATATCTTTGATGCTCAGAATTCAACACCAGTCGCTACCTGTGCACAATTAAAAGAACACACCACTCGGTGACAGCGGACAAGTTAGACTGTTAACCCCCTTGAAGGCAGGGGTCTAACAGCTCCACTGTACTGTCCCAAGCTTTTAGTACAGTGATTTGCACGTAAGTGCTCAGACAAGCAGCATGACTTAATGGAAATGGTGAGGACCTGGGTCTGCCTCTTGCCTTCTGGGTGACCTTGGGTAAGTCACTTCTCTGTGCCTCATATTCTTCATCGAAAAAAATGGGAGTTAAATACATATTCTCCCTCCTCCTTCAACTATGAGCTCCAAAAGAGATAGGGATTGGGTTCGACCAGATGTATCTTGTATCTTCTCCAATGTTTAGTACAGTGCTTGGCGCGTAGTAAGCGCTTTACGTACCACAATTATTATTAATAAATAGTATTGATAAATGCATAAAGGTAAAAGAACATTTAGTCCCTCCACTCAAGGATCTTACAAGACAATGGGAGAGGTAAGACTAGCACATATAAATAGACAAAAATTGAACGCGACAGTTATTGAACTTATACATATATGCAAACCGTTGAATTAATGGTATTTATTGAACTCCTGCTGGGTGCAGAACATTGCACTAAGTGGTTGAGTGAGAACAATACAACAGAATTAGTGCACATGCTTCCTGCCCAAAAGGATTTGATAGTTTAGAAGGATTAAACAGATGTTTAGTCATAATTTCAAGGTTGGAAGGAGGACTGGTGGTAGCTGAACTGAGAATCTAGATCACTTTCCTGACACTCATTGGTAATTCATGTGCTTGCTTCTTGCTTTAAATTTAATGATGAGTGGCTTATTGAGTGGAAAGATTAAAAATATTTTTTCCCCAAACTCAGGGAAATTTCTCAGTTGGTATAAAGGAGCAGACCACTTTCTTTAAAGCCCAGTTTTGACTAGAAGCATCTTTGTTCATTAATCTATACAGTTTCTTGGAGGCAAACAGAGACTTGAAGTCCACCTGAAATATTTGACTAGCCACTGAAGCACTTTCCATATTTGTTTCCTCATTCAGAACCTGCAATTCTGGGAAGCAGATAGTGCATTGCCCAAGTTAGACAGTTGATTAAAGGTTTTGTCTAACCAATTATTCCAGTCTTCCCGCAACCCTTCCAGAAGATGTTTGTCAGGAAATGTCTTTGAATATCAATCTAGTCAAATGCACATGAAGTAGATTTGAGTGAAGCTTTGAAGTATTCATGAACTCCTAAGCCACGAGAGATTTAGGTAAAGTACCTAAAATAAGCTTATACACGAAGCAAATGTTTATCTTGACATCAGCTTTTTAAAATTACTCTGCAGTAAATCATCTCTCATTAAAGAGGTAAAACTTGTATTCTTTCATCTCTGGTGATTGCCTGGAGTTTTAAAATATAATTTTCAAAGTGACTATATTGAGTTCGCAGTAATTACAACTCTGTGCTCTGCCTGCTAAAAAGTCTTTTTATGAAATCCTGTATAAATTAATGAAATGCAAAGACATCGAAGTCTTCTCTGAGAAGAGGAAACAATTCCAAGTTGGAAGGGAAAATTTCATTTCTCACTAAAGAGAGAAGTTTTAGTGCACCTGCATTATTTGTGATATCCTCATGCTGAGCAGTGAGAAATCAGGAAGCCCAAAATGTTGGAAGGAGAAGTTCCCTAATGACTGGTAATAATAGTATTTACTGAGTACAATGCACTATTCTGATTGTTTGGGAAGTGCAATCAAAGCAAAACCTTCCCTGGATGTCTAAGCTTTCATTTTTGCCCACATCCAGAAATCTTTAGGCTACAAGAGCATTAGCAAATCTTACCTAACGCTTCCTCGTGACTCTCACTTTTTTTCTAGGAAGGTCATTGGGCTCACTCCTGATGCCAGTGGCAATGTGCTGTCAATTGGATGGAAGATCCTAGCTACCCTCTAGGGGAATTCAAATTGAAAATATGAGGCTTGGGTTTTTTTCCCGATTTTAATCCACTCATTTCAACAGGGAGCTATAGAATGTACACAGCTAAATTGTAAACCATCTCCAGTCAAGTTCTAAACATCAATCTGTCCAACCTCAGTTAATGGAAAAAACTCCTTTGGGACATGGTTATGATTGGAGGAAAGGTTAAGGCATAAAATAATTCTTAAAGATGGTGGATGTCTGTGGTGGAAATTATAGGAGCCTGAGTTGTAGAAATTGGAACACTATCTTTTTGATCATTGAGTTAATAAGAAAAAAAAATTGGCTGATGACCATCCAGTGTTATACTTGCAAAAAGTAGTTCCTTTTATCCCCTGGCTTTTTTTTAAAGTGAAAACTCCCCCAAGCTTGAAAGAACACTCCTATGTTGTCTACATGTGATTCCATCGTGTTAATGATGGGGGAGCTTTCAGTTATTGGAAATAATGACTAAAAGAGGGGTAATTGTATGATGGACATAGCTTGCAGTGAATTTTGTTTTTTCTAACTTAGTTCTTGCCTGTTGAACAGAGCCTGGATTAGTGTCTGATTCCCCGGCAAGATTGTAAACTTACATGAGGACAGGGATTGTGTCTAATCAGTGGTAGTCAACCAAGTGCCTAGGATAGTGTTCCTTCCACAGGTTTGTTTTTTAAGAAAACAAACAGAGCTAAGATGGGAATGGAAAGCTGGTTTCTGTGAGCTAATATTTCTCAAACATTTAGGCTGCCCTGGAGAGGTGATCTGAAAGCTGCCATGAAAAGAGGTCCTGGTACCAGTGAGTGGGGCTGAGGAAATTGGAAAGCAGACGTAATGAGCTAGTTGATTCCAAGAACATTTAATATGCTAGATTGTATACTCCCTGAGGGCAAGGACTAGGCCTTCTACTTTTTGTTGTATATTCCCGATTGTCCAGTACAATGCTCAGCATTCTGCTGCTCAGCAAATACTGTTGTAGAAAATGATGGTGTTATTCTCCCGCCTTTCATGTCTCTTCTTTTTTGTATTCTGCAGATGATTGTTGATTCATTTCATCCAATAGTATTTATTAAGCACTTACTATGTGCAGAGCCCTGTACTAAGCGCTTGGAATGTACAAATCGGTAACAGATAGAGACAGTCCCTGCCCTTTGACGGGCTTACAGTCTAATCGGGGGAGACGGACAGACAAGCACAATAGCCATAAAATGGATTGTGTGTTTTCTTAGTCTGTTGATCAAGGTGGAGAGAGTGCAATGGAAGGAAGTGGACATATTTGGCAAGGTCATATTTGGAGAAGCGGTGTGGCCCAGTAGATAGACGCTTAGATCTGGAAGCCAGAGGACATGGGTTCTAATCTTGGCTCTGCCAGTTGCCTGCACTTAACTTCTCCGTGCCTGTTTCCTCCCTGCAAAATAAGGATTCGGTACCCGTTCTCCTTCCCTACTTAGACTGTGAGCCCCATGTGGGACAGGGATTGTATTTGGGCCTGATTAACTCCTATCTACCCTGGCACTTAGAACAGTAGATGACACAGAATAAGTGCTTAACAAATACCATTTTTAAAAAAGGCCAGAAGTGGTAGTGGTTCACTGGAATGGATTTACATTTTGAGTAGGAAAAAGAACACTTGCAGGATAGAAAATAGCTGAACACTTGATTTGAGGAGGATGAAAAGTTGCATTCCATTTCTCCTTTGGTTATGGGTGAACTTTGCTCAGTGGACATAACTGTTTATTTTGCTTCTTGGTCTGCAATATGTGTCAGACTCTTTATGCCAGTGATTTAACTAATAACACAGTAGTAGCCAGTAGTTTTGGGTCAAACTTGGGTTTCTTTCTGAGAACTGGGAGACATCAAGCCCACTTTGGGCATTCAGTGGTGGGGAATAGACCATTGACCTCACAAAATAATGGCACTTCTTGGATTTTTCTCTTTCGTCTACAGCACTGCATTCATTTTTTCCCATGGTATCTTTTGATCTGTGAAGGAAGATTTGTTACTTCAAAGTTTAAAGTTATCATTCCTTCTGGCCTCGTACTTCCACACAATGTGAGGCATCTGTCCTAGGGATTTAGTGCAAAAGGTCCAGTGTGTCCCCAGCCATGATTAAAATGTAGACGATAAGGGCTCCTAGTTGTAGGAAAGGCATTTCTCAAGATAAGCAGATCAAGGGTTGCCTTAAAAAAAGCAAAAAAAAAAAAAGCAATGTTCTAGTAGAAGTGCCAGAGTAGCTGTAAAGCATGGAACTGTTTCCAGCGCTCAGCAGCAATAAAGCACAAAATGGCCATATGTCAGCACACAGAGCACATTCAAATTAATTCATTTTAAGGAGACAGCGTACAAGAGTGGATTGGGTAGTTGATTCCTGTTCGGGACTATAATTGTGGATCGTGTCTTTCAAGGTGAATTCCTGCTTAAAGTCTTAAAAAAAGCCATCCCAGTAGCATTAAGCAGGTTGGCCAAATGGAAAGAGTACAGGCCTTAGAGTCAGAGTACCTGGGTTCTAATCCTGGCTCTGCCTCTTGCCTGGTGAGTGACCTTGGGCAAGTCACTTAACTTCTGTGCCTCAGTTCCCTCATCTGCAAATTGGAGATTTAGTAATCCCGCCTACTTAAAAGGTGAGTCCCATTTGGGACCTGAATATCCTGTATCTTCCCCAGCGCTTAGTATGCTGCTTGGCACATAAATGCTTAACAAATAACATGATTATTACTATTAATAACAACCAAAAAGGCCACTGATTCAGGAAAATGGTAAACAGGGAACGCTATTGTTTCAGAATGTCTTGATTTTAGAGTGATTTCCCTAACCAGGAAGACAAGTGGAAAATTGGAGTCCATGTTCTTCTTTGATGCAAATATTTGAGATGAAGAGTGTGTAAATCATGCCTGGAGGCTGTACCTTTTCAGGACTTTAAACCAAAATGGGGCCAGTGCTGTTTCTTCTGCGGAGTATCCCAGCTTGTAACTGCTTCCTCTGTAGAGCTAGGATTCACTACCAAGCATTATTCTTTGTTATGTTTAAATCAATACTTTTAATCCATTTTAATAACCGCCCCTGAGGCCGTTTTTGTTGACACAGCCAATCAATCCTGGCGATCTGGAATCACAAACATTCAACAAGTTGTCAGCTCCTTTTCTGTCAGTAAATTCACCCTTCACCTCTCCGGTCCTCACCACTAGCCGGTCTGTCCTGAGGGTACTTTGGACTCTGTTGAAGAAAAACTGCATAAGCAGTAGAAAGCCAGTTTTCCAAAGAAACTGGGAGCAGAAGAGTTGTCGTAGTGGTATTTATTGAGCACAAAGTGGGTACAGTGCACCGTTCTAAACCACTGGAGGAGTACTTTGAGAGGGGCCGGGGTACTGCGAGCTGGTCCATCTGTCATTGTAAAGGACACTGCGGCCTGCAGGAACATTTGAGGAGGGCAGAGGAAAGGAGGATTTGGTCACCAATGAAGTTTAGATGGATATATCAGTCAGTGGTATTTAGTGAGCGCTTACTGTGTGCAGAGCACCGTATTAAGCACCTGGGAGAGTACAGCACAACAATATAACGGACCCGTTCTCGGCCCACGGCGAGCTTACAGTCTAGGGTGTCTGGGATTTTTACTTGTGATTTGGAGCTCTTTTGACAGGGCTTCACCAATGGAAAAAGGAGCTGCCGGGACTCCAGCGATGGGGAATCTTTACTTTAGAAAATCTGTAATGAATCTGCATGTGAATATCACCGCCACGTACACCATTGTCCCAAGCCGATTAGAAAGAGCAACTTGCTGGTGTGATGCCTTGTGAAGGTTGGATGCTTTTAATCTACAATGTCTATTTTTTTTTAAATTTTGCTTTCAGAAGTGATCAGAAAAGCCCCAAGGTGCTGGGGCAGAGCCCTGGCCTGAGCCAGGCCCAACTCAGCCCTAGCTGGGCTGGTTGTAGATTCCGAGAGTGGCACCGTCTCTCCCAGGAGTGTCACCAGGCTTGAGAGGAGGGCCGTGGGGGATCATGAGAAGTTGGCTTCCACATAGCTGTCTTACTATTCATTCATCCTTGTTCCTTTTTCCGACCTTGACTAGAGCTGCTGTATGGGTCAAATGCCGTCACTCCCTCTCTACCGCATCCTTGGATGCTAAGGCGTAGTGGATAGAGCATGGCCTGGGAGTTAGGTCATGGGTTCTAATCCCTGCTCCCCACCTGTATGCTGTGTGACCCTGGGCAAGTCACTTTGCTTCTCTGGGCCTCAGTTACCTCATCTGTAAAATGGGGATTGAGACTGTGATCCTCATGTGGGACAGGGGCTGTGTCCAACCCAATTTGCTTGTAGCCCCTCCAGTGATTAGAACAGTGCTTGGCACATAGTAAGCACTTAACAAAGACCATAATTATTATTAGAGTGATGGCCAGGAGAAAAGCAACAAAGAGCCTGGATCATGCACCACCTGGATACTTAATCCCCATTTATCAGAAGGTCATATCAAAATTAATATGGTTAAAATGAAAAAAATGCTCACTCTATCTGGACATCTCAAAATAAACTTTTTTTTCCCCCCACCTAAAGATCATTACCTCAAACTCAGGAGGATGGTTGACGTTATTCGATGATGTTTGTTATGAGCAGGGAGCTTTTCTACCAACTCTGTTATACTGTTGTGCTCTCCCAAGCACTTAGTACAGTGCTCTGCTCACAGTAAGCGCTCAAATACATCGATGATAATGAGAAAAATAGCTTCTTGATGCATTCTAGCTTATGCAAATATAAAGGTCTCTTGTACCATGCAAAATGAACCCAGTAGGTGGCGAGCTTCTACAGTGGGTTTTAGAAATTATTTATCGTAAAGGTACGCGGATTGCCAAAGAAGGCAGCTAACTCCATACATCTTCATTTCTTTTTTTATCAGTTCGGAAGAAACAGAGCAGCTCAATAATGCCGTAACCCTGCTGGCCCTGAAAATTCGTTGGTGGGCCTCAGAATGGCAGAATAAATAGTAATAGTCCTTACACTGCGGCTAGAGGGATTTGGAATCCTGAACCTAAAAGGTCATCTGGGCCAGCCCTCTGGCTCTAGGCAAGCGAAAGCAAAAAGCAGCCTGGATGCACAAGATGGTCTTTTCCTTTCTCTCAGATTCGTGGAGCAAGATGACACAACTCCTTTTGGTAGCTAGTTCCTGGGTGTTTTTATCAAACCTAACCACAAGAAATAATTTCTTATTTGCAGCCATAGGCTTTCCAGATTTCATTTTAGTTTAATTTCTCTTACTTTGCAAGAACTGGTCAGTATTATAAAATCACTGTCTTTAATGATCAAAGGCTCTTTGATTAAGATCATTGTGGGCAGGGGGTGTGTCTACTAACTCTGTTGTCCTCTTCCAAGTGCTTAGAATAGTGCTCTGCAGTTAGTAAGCGCTCAGTAAATACTGTTAACTGGCTCAGATAAGGAAGGAATCCAGGGAGCCTTCTGACTCCCAGGCCTGTGCTCTTTCTACTAGGCTTCACTGGTACTGTTTACACCCTTTCATCTTACCCCAGAGTAGTTGTTTAGACACCCCGCTGTCGCCCATTCTCTTCACACATCCTGACAAGGAGGTGACAAGGATTGCTTCAGTGCTGACAGTCTGACTGCGTCCCAGAACCCACATTGCTGCGATCCTGTCTGGCCATGTCCGTCTCCCCATCTAGACCGTGAGCTCGTTTGGGCAGGGGATGTGTCAACCGACTCTGTTAAATTGTACTCTCCCAAGCACTTAGTACAGTGCTCTGCACACAGTAAACTTGCAGTAAATACGACGGATTACAGGTCAAAATGGGGCAGAGGTGACTTGGTGGAACTGCTTTAATTGTCAGAGGTGGCAAATTTAGGTATCAACAGCCATAAACAAGGTGGACACTCCAACTGCACTGCAAGACTTCATGAGTAGAGAGAGAAACAGCAGTGTATCATAGAGAAGAGTGATGGATCCTCAGATTTAGGGCTACAGTGAAATGGAAGAGGTCTCAGTCAGTTTCAGAGCAGATGAAGGAACATGCTAACTTCCTGAATTGTGACAATCTGTAAACATGTGCCTAATGATACTAATTTGAATTCCCAGAAGCCACTGGCTACTCTCCTCATATTGTCTGATGTAGTAGGCTCTTCCCCATCTTTAAGAAATCCACCCCCTCAAATAAACGTTTTAATTAACCACATTTCAGAACTAAACATGGGTGGCTAATTAGGAACTGGCATTATTTCTCGATTGCTAATTGTAAGTCCATAGCCTTTTCAAAGAGGAACCATCTGCGTCATATTTGGATTGGGTCCAATTAATCTAAACAATAGGCCCAGAAAATGTCAGGCTCTTTTGTTTTAGGGAGGCTCTCCATTTCTTGACACAAAATGCCCTCCTCCTTTCTCTTCTTTGAATATACAGCCAGTTCTGCCATAACACCTGTCTTGGCTTTGAGTTTTGACTAGAAAATGCCAGTAGAAATAGGGAATATTCTTCGACACCCACCCTATCACAGGCAGTGTGACACGGTGCTTAAAGAAATGTTTGTGCAAAGACAGGAACTGCTAGATGCACACGTTGTCCTGAACTTCTGAATCATTCACAAGCACAGCCACTGCATCATAAACTGATTATATTAGTGCTGGAACCTGCCTGTGACCATATTAAAGATCAGTCCTATATTGTCTTTCCGGTATAATAAAATTGTCAGGACATCCTAT
Source organism: Ornithorhynchus anatinus (assembly GCF_004115215.2). Lineage (NCBI taxonomy): Eukaryota > Metazoa > Chordata > Mammalia > Monotremata > Ornithorhynchidae > Ornithorhynchus > Ornithorhynchus anatinus. Next base: position 23,369,607 of record NC_041742.1, on the reverse strand, counting down.
TCAGTGTTGAAGGTGTTATAGTATATCCTGAGTTAATTGATTTTTGTTTTTCCATCAGGGGTGCACACTCTAACAAAATACATTGCCCTCCCAATCAAAATCCATTAGTACAGTTCTGTAATACCTCTCTGGCCTTACACAGCAGAAAGAACAGCACCTGGAAAAGAAAGGGAAAAGTGGGGGAGGAATCGAATACAGGGCCTCCTTAATAGTAATAGTCAGTGTATTATCTGTAGGTGCAAGATACTGAAGTCAGACAATAATCCCTGTCCTCTGTGGGACTCAGAGTCTAACGGGTATGGGGAACAAGTATTTAGTCCCTATTTCACAGATGAGGAAACTGAAACACAGACAAGTGACTTAAGGTTACACAACAGGCAAGTGGCGGAGCTGGGAGTAGAACCCGGTCCCCTACCTCCCAGGTCTGAGCTCCGAGCAAGTGCTTAAGAAATACCACAATTATTACTAAAATCCTTGATATTCCTTCCAACTTCAGAAATATGTTAAGTGTTCTGCCATTAAATTTGTGTACAAAGTGGAGAAAGGACAGCTATTTCCACATTGGTCTTTTGAGCCACATGTTTACCCACATTACAAAATTTCCGGTAGAATTTCATCTTCAAAGGGTAAGGACGATGGTACATTGTTTACAGAAGCAGGGGTCCTTACAGCAAGAACAGCCTTGGGTATTCTCACAATTGTAATTTCCTTCATCCTGGCTCACTTCATTCAAAAATCCTGTCTTCATTCCCACAGGGAGACCAACATTTGTTACAGTCACTCTGGGTCAAATTGAACCACAACCAGCATGCGTTTTTGATTATTACATATTCCACAACTGTTTAGGCTCATGTGCCAAGCATCTGACTCTCTTGTCCTTTAGTAGATGAAAGGCAAGAAGAAGAGGAGTGCTTGTTTGAACCAGGAGTTGAGGTTGGTCATTGGTGTCAAACGTGACTGAGTCATAATAATATTTACAGTACTCATTTAGCGCTTACCGTGTGCCAAGCACCATACTAAGCACTGGGTTGGATACAAGTTAATCATGCAAAGTCCCTGTCCCACATGGGGCTAACAGTCTAACTAGGAGGGAAGTAGGAGTTAATCCCTATTTATAGATGAAGAAAATGATGCACAATAAAGTTAAATGTTTTGCCCAAGGTCTCAGGGCAGACAAGTAACAGAGCTGGGATTAGAACCCAGATCCTCCAACTGCCAGACCTGTGCTTTTCGCTTTAGGCCTCCTTGAGTCTCAGAGACACTTGTTCCTTAATCTTTATGCTGAGGCAGCAAACCTGGAAGAATCGTCTTAACCGCACCTTTGGAGTTGCCCTTTACAAACTCAACCTTGCAATATGCCACCTTTTCATTAGCTACACTGCTTCTAAATCTTTTTTTTAAATGGTATTTGTTAAGCAGCATAGCCTAGTGGAAGGAACACGCACCTGGGAGTCAGAGTTTGTGGATTCTAATTCCAGCTCTGCCACATGTCTGCTGTAAGAGTCGGGGCAAGTCACTTCACTTCTCTGCCTCAGTTACCTCATCTGTAAAATGGGGACTAAGACTGAGCCCCATGTAGCCTAGGTATTGTGTCCAACCTGATTATCTTGTATCTACCCAGTGCCTAGAACACTGCTTGGTATATAAGTGCTTAACAATACCACAATTATTATTACTGCTATTATTAAACACTATGCGTCAGGACTGTACTATGTGCTGGGGTAGATAAAAGTAATCATACTGGACCCGGTCCCTGTCCCACGTGAAGCTCACAGTCTTAATCTCCGTTTTACAGAGGGGGGAACTGAGGGCCAGAGAAGTAAAGTGAGTTGCCCAAGGTCACACAGCGGACGAGTGGCAGAGCTGTGATTAGAACCCAGGTCCTCTGATTCCCAGGTCTGTGCTCTTTCCACTAGGCCACGCTGCTTCTCCAATCTTGAATTGCTTACCTAAAATATCAAAACTTGGAGTTGTGCTTTCGTCTCTGCCGCTTACGTACGATTTGATCGATTTTAGTTCGTGTCTAATTGTTGGGGCTGTCTGAAAGTTGTGTAATACATCTTTAATAGTAAGGTCTAATTAAAGAGACTTTTTAAAGTAAGAAGTTTAATACAAGAATCTATTAGGCCTCCATTAGATCATTCCAAACCAACCAACAGTGCAGATTTAAGGGCTTCTTACTGAAATAGCGTTAACACAGAATGTTGCATAAATTAATGTGAAACTTTCCACACTGTATAATATTTTTAGAGCACTGTCCCTTGCTACTCAGCCCCATGTAAATCGTGGCCAAAGCTGACTAATCATGCTGTAAATATTGCATTTCACGCTTTTCCACAGATTAATAGAGAAATTGGATTAAAGCTGGGTATGTTGCTTATCAACCTTAAGCATATGATTCTTGAAGATTATATATCCTTTGTGAAAAGAAGACTTTGAAACTGAATTAAAGAAAAGCATCGGTATAGTATGAATTTCATTCAGGTCTAACACACTGAATGAATTTCGCACTGAAGGCGGGAAATAGCCAACAAGCCAAGCAAAACAATTCAAATTGATTATCAATTTAAGATTAATTATATTTTAGGTTCACATATCAGTGAACCCAGAGCGCTAAATTCAAGAAAATATGAATTTGGGTTCAATTTTCATAAAAATTAATATTTTGAGGGATAGTCACTACAACTGTGAAAACTCAGTTGATAGGTAGTAATCTCTTGGGTTCATGCCTTTCACTGAAGAGATGCTAGCACCCCATCAATGTGGTCCAGTTCGTTCTCTCAATCACTTGTATTTATTGAGTACTTTGGGAGAGTACGATATAACAGAGTTGGTAGACGTGTTCACTGCCCACAAGAAGCCTAGAGTCTATACGGGGAAACATACAGTAAAATAAATTACAGGTAAGTTCGTAAGTGCTGTGGGGCTGAGGGGGCGGTGAATAATGGGTGCAAATTGAAGTGTAACAGCAAACGCAGAAGGAAATGGGAGAAGTTAAATGAGGACTTAGGGAAGACCTCTTGGAGGAGATAATGCTTTTAATAAGGCTTTGAAGGTACGGAGAGTGATCGCCTATTGGATATAAAGGGGCGGGAGTTGCAGGACATTGCCTAGGGGTCGGAGGGGAGGTAGATGGAATGAGGTACACTGAGCAGGTTGGGATCAGAGAAGTGAAGTGAACGTTTTTTAGGTGGTAGGAAATCAGTGAGGTGAGATAGGAGGAGGCAAGGTGATTGAGTTCTTTAAAGTCAGTGGTTAGGAGGTGGATGGGCAACGACTGGAGGTTCCTGAGAAGTGGGGAGATAGAGACTGAACTTCTATTTTCTGTTTTTAGAAAAATGATTCAGGCGGTATGAATTGAAATGAGGAGAGAAGAAGCAGGGACATCAGCGAGGAGGCTGCTGCAGTAATCAAGAAGGGATAGGATAAGTGCTTGGAACGGTGGGTTCGCTGTTTGGATTGAGAGGAAAGGGCAGATTTTAGCTATGTCGTGAGGTTGAACCAACGGGATTTGGTTTTTGTAATCAGATAGTGAAGCTTTTCGTTTGCAACTTTGAACCTCAGTGGTATATATCATTCTGTAAGCCTCAATCTTTGTGTCTGATATTCTTTTCCTTTTATTATAATTTTTAAAGCTGGACTTTGGGCATTATAATCTTTGAACAGCCGGTTCAACCTTGAATACTGGGGCTTTTGTAAAGCTAGAAAATGGATCTCAATTAGGCACTCGTTTCCCCCTGTAATGCTTAGGTTATAGGAGGGTCCATATTTGTAGTACTATTTTTAGTCTTCCCTGTAAATCGGCCAGGCAGTTTCAACCTCACCCCAAGCGTGCACTTCTGAGCCTAATAATAATATAATGGATTGCCTGGGTAGCATAGCAAGTCACTGATAGAGCTAAGAGAAGTGCAAACCCCACTAATTAGCCCTTTATCTAATAAAGTGTCACATTGTTTATCTTTATCTGAAATGAGAAGGAGAATTTTTTTTCCCTTCTTAGATTACAGCTTTAGGACCAGGTTTTGATTAAAACCTTCCTTTTTAACACCTACCAATCAAGGGCTCTGGCTTGGGGTTTTAATGATAACTTCTTAAAACTAATCTGATGTTCCTACAGTTTGAATTTAATCCTTCTGGTCAGGAGTGCATTTTTGAGCAACAAAGGCAGTCAAGACTGTGGTTTATCTGGTTTACACCATTGCCAACCTCGTGTGTTTGAACTAAAGACTCTCAGCTTCTGCGGTTTCATTGCAGAAGCATTTTAGGTAGAGAGGAAGCGTTCTTGTACAAAGGCTTAAATACCAAGTAATAATTATCTGTAAAATCTGTCATCTGAAACACTCAGTATGCCTTGCCAATGGTAACGGAGAAGCAGCATGGCTCAGTGGAAAGAGCCTGGGCTTTGGAGTCAGGGCTCATGAGTTCAAATCCCAGCTCTGCCACTTGTCGGCTGTGTGACTGTGGGCAAGTCACTTAACTTCTCTGTGCCTCAGTTCCCTCATCTGTAAAATGGGGATTAAGACTGTGAGCCCCACGTGGGACAACCTGATTCCCCTATGTCTACCCCAGCGCTTAGAACAGTGCTCGGCACATAGTAAGCGCTTAACAAATACCAACATTATTATTATTATTAATTTATTAACCCCCGCAATGGTTTATTCCCACAGAAAAGCAGACCCAAAGAACGATTTCAAAGCAGTGTGCTCCCTTTAGAAATGGAAAACCCCTCAGGTTAAGCAATTTCTCACAGATTAATAGAAGAAAAATGAGGTCACCTTCCATATTCTTGACTACAGATTGAAATATATAGGGTAACTGCCATGTTAATTCATCTATGCATAAATGTCATATTAAGGAAGTTGTAAGATCATCCCATGTTCCATTGCCTGTGTTTAAAAGTTTAAGGCAGTGGAGTACTTAGCTGACATTGTTTAATGTGCCAAACATGCATTTAAAACCAAATTACAAAAAAATCTTTGAAACTTTGCAAGATATTATTTTAAGTCTCATTTCCTTACACTGAATACACTTGTAGATATGGTTTCTCAGGTACTTTCATGAAGCAGACTCCCTTATGGATGACAGTGAAATGGATAAGCAAAAATGATATGAAAGTGGATGTTCTTAAACTACTGATTCTCACCCAAATGTTAGGAAACTGAAAATTCTTTTACTGGGAAATGTTATAGTTTCCTACAAATCGAATAATACATTAAAGGATATGTAAATTGGAATTAAAATTGAAATACAAGGTTAATAACAGTGCTAGTAAATACTGTTAGCTTTTGGATTGATCCAAGAATAATTGTATTTTAGAATATAATGTAGAAAGTAGGGAAGCAGCAAGCCTAGTGAAAAGAGGACAGATTTTGGAGTCAGAGGTTCCAGTTTTGGGTTTGCCATTTTCTTGCTGTGTGGCCTTGGGCAAATCACTTGACTGCTCTGGGCCTAAGTTTTCCTCATCTGTAAAATGGGATTTAAATACCTGTTCTCCCCCTTCTTATACCGTTAGACCATGTGGGACAGAGACTGCATCCAACCTGATTAGCGTGCATGTATATCGCAACGCTTAGGACAGTACAGGATGCCTAGTCATCTCTTAAAATATACTGCAATTATTACTATTATTAGATATCTAGTTTTGAAAGTAGATCGTTTTCAGATTATCATCCATTCAATTAAGCTGTATTCAGAGTGTGCCTCTCTGGTACCCTTGGGTTAACAGAGCACTGATAATGGGTATTCTGGAAAGCCACCAGAAAGAGTATTTGAAATATGACATTTATCAAATATACATTTTTGTGTAATTGAAATACAGTACTTTGTCTGCCTAAGGTCCTGGGAGGGTAAACCTACTGGCCACTTATCAGGAATTCAGTTTTGATTAAAAAAAAACCGACTTTAAACTGAGATGAGATATAAAGCCCTATGGTATGAATAGATATCAAAAGATGAGTGACATGTCCAATTTCTCTTCAACTGCAATTACATATTCTCCTACATCTATCATCCTTTCTTGCCCGAGGTCTGAATCAGAATTTCTAGCAAAGAAAGCAAAGGGGAAACATGGACAATGAGAGATTTCTGTTTTTCAGGTAACTCCATGTTTCCTTTCTTCTAATGGGTTCTAGTCCTGGCTCTGCCACTTGTCTGCTGTGTGACCTTGGGCAAGTCACGTAGATTTTCTGTGTCTCACTTTCCTCATCTGTAAAATGGGGATTGAATCCTACTCTGCTTACACTGTGAGACCCATGTGGGACAGGGACTGTGTCCAACTTGAATATCTTTCATCTACCCTGGTACTTAGCACAGTGCTTGGCACATAGTAAGAACTTAAATACCATTTTCATCATTTAGGTGTTTCAGGGATGTGTGAACAGAAAGTTGAATTATGCCATTCTTTCTGAAGTGAATCTTACTTGAGAACTTGTTTCCATAACCATTTCTAGGAGAAGACATTTATCCAGACACTGCTTAGGCACCCTGAAGTAGATGTGGGTCTTAGGAGCCATAAAGTACTCACCCATCATTGAGAAGAATGCCGGGAAGCTTGTTTTTGGAGTCATGGGATGGGCTTGATGCGTGTTGGTGTTTTGCATCTGGGACCAAGTCCCCAAACATAAGGAGGTTTCATCTTCAGGTGAAGTCACAAGCTCTTGAAGATAGTCCTATCCATATCTTGGCTTTTCTGATTGATTAGAAGAGTAATTTTTGGATAACTTCCCACCTTAACTCAGCCCCCTTTCATTTTAGAACTCGGCTTATGAATGGGGCCCTTTGGGTCGATCAGTGAAGATGTTTCTTTTTCAGTAATTTTTCAGTAAATTCTTAACTGCATCCCGCCATGCAGTTTTAGCCATCAAACACAACATGGTTCAGTTCCTCCTCTCCCCATTCACCACCACCACTAAGATCAATGAAAGCTCTAAGGAGAGTGCGCAAAAAATCTAAACTGGAATCACAATTCACTCCCATCCTGTTTCCATGAGATTTCGCTTCAAAGCTACCCATCAGATCAATGGGGTAGCTGACTTTATTTCAGCTAAACCAGGGCTCATCGTAGCCACGGGCTATGTTTTCTTCCTCCAGTTGCGAAAATGTTCAGTCAAGTTACCATATTTAGTGGAAGACATCTGAGATCAAATTAGGATAATACAAGAGGACACGAGGGCCACGTTTGTGGAAATGCATGCTGGGAGAGGAACGTGCTGAGGAGGAGAAGGGAGGAAAGTTTGAGTTGGATTTAAACTTCAGCATGAACAAGGAGAGTTTAATTATATTCAGTGTTTGGAAGCTAACTGGGATAACCTTTCCTGTAATCAGAATTAATAGATCTAATTACATATGCTCTTTTGAGCTCTAGCCAAGGATGCCGCTGCTCTTTCCTGTTGTGGAAAGAATGCTATTAAGAAGCCAGAATCACTCAAATCCTCCTCGTACCTTCTGACGAGCCTGTTTTAATCAAGGAAAATATGACAAGCAAACTGAGCCGAGCTGGGTTTTGTGGGGTTCTGACCACCGGAGTCTTGTGGCAGAAATAGAGTAACAGGAAGGTGGTGCAAACCTGTCTAATGACAATGGTGACCCCACTGTGGGAGAGTGTTGGTTTCTGCAAATGGTGTGGCTCCAATTGATTTGAAAAGATAGGGAGACCTAAAGAGTCAAGGATCCTTTGTTCCGATTGTCCTGGGAGCATTTCGAGCCTGTCTGTGCTCACCTGTGGTAAGGGAAAGGCTGGTTTTTCTTCCTTTCTAATTCAGCTCTATCTAATTACATGCTGAAGAAATAGCACATATTCAAGCTCTTTTCCCCCTAAGGTCCCATCTAATTAAAATTCCTTCAGACCAAACATTTCAAGACATAAATTGCGCTAGTCAGAACACGTAAACAAGAGAAGCAAATTACAAATATCCCAAATGGGATGATAAGAAAGAATGCTCTTTACCAAATGTCATTAGCATTTAGTTCACCAATGCTCAATTTTGAATATTTCTTTGTAAGGTTGTTTTAACTTTATATCAATGGCAAGAGAAGAATTTTTTTAGCGGACCCAGTCAGTTCCATGTTATCATTCCTTATTTTCGTAATAAGGAGAAAACAGATTCTGCTCTCAGGTGGAGTATTTACTTGCATGGATATTTGCAGTTCATTTGTAGTATGTAAATTTCCATATTTATATGCGTAGATACATACGTACCTACTATAGGCATATATATTCTTCCAAACCCAGTGGGGTTAATATTACCTGCTTCTTTACTCATAGAAATATTGAGAGGTTATGAGACCAATTTTATAAAAGTGCTTAGGAAAAAGGCTATTCTAAGTGGGAATTTGAATTTTCTGTTTGAACTACACTCAACATTCAGAGTTAACCCTGAGTACAATCAAAACTATGTTTCCTGGTAGCACATCTAACCTAACTGGGTCCACTCAGAAAAAATCCCTGCTTTAGCAAGTTGTGGGTCGCATTGTATTCTGCCTCACTGTAGCCTGAAAGGTGCTAAAATTTCTAATCTCATCCTGGAGTCTCCCTGCTACTCACTGCCTGGTTTAAACACCCAGTTGACTACTTTGAGCCATTCTGGGACTTTGAGCCCTTCTGAGTGAGAAGAGAAAGTAGAGTTGGCCAATTCTTGGCCAATAGAAAGTCAACAGAGCAGATTCCAGAAAGAGGGAGCAAAGTTGTAAGGGATTGGGGGGAGGGAAAGTTTTCATTTTGACGAAAATCATTACATCTGTTTAAACCCACTGTAACTTCTTTCTCATAGTTTCGCAGGATAACAATAATAATAATGGTATTTAAGCACTTTCTATGTGTCAAGCACTGTTCTAAGTGCCGGGGTAGACCCAAGGTAATCAGGTCAGGCAGAGTCCCTGTCCCACTCTAAGTAGGAGAGAGAACAGGTATTGAGTACCCACTTGACAGTTGAGGAAACTGAGGCCCAGATAAGTTAAGGGACTTGTCCCAGGTGTCACAGCAAACATGTGATAGAGCTGGGCTTAGAATCCAGGTCCTTTGATCCTCTGACTGCCAGGCTCATGCTTTTTCCACTAGGCCTCACTACTTCCCTTATAATATGAAAATATATATGAGGAATACGCAGCAACGTGACCTAATGGAAAGAGCATGGGCCTGAGAGTCAGAGGACCTGGGTTCTAATTCTGGTTCTTCCACCTGCCTGCTGCCACTTTGGGCAAATCAGTAAACTTCTCTGTCCCTCAGTTTCCTCATTTGTAAAACAGGAATCATTGTACTTGATTTTCTTGTATCTACCCTAGTCCTTAGAACAGTGCTTTGCACATAGTAAGTGGTTAATAAATGCCATTATTATATCAGAATAATATGATATGTATTAGGATTCTTGTTTAAAATTGCATGGAGATTGTCTATGAGGAAAATTAATGAATTAAATTTGCATCGACTCTACGCTCAATTTTATTTAAGCTGAACTCAAAAGCTAGCCATTGGTGAGCCTCCTAAAGAAAATTTTTCATTCTTTGAGGGAACAGCAGTAAAATGTCATTTTTTGGGTGCCTACAGAGTGCAGTGCTCAAAAGCATTTGAGAAAGTACATTTTAAAAAAGCCTAAGAAACATTCTTCACTCACCAGGAGCTAGTGGATGTAACAGGCGATTCAAGTAATCCAAACTAACTTGATACATTTTATTCATTTTATCCTCAACTATGCAAAACTCCAATAGGCGGTCTTACTGAAGTTTCACAATCAAGGTGATGGTTTTACCAGCATCCACTGGATTTCATTAATTGGTCACACGCCGGGTAACACACAAAGAGAAGACATCTTATTTAACATCTTCATTAGTGGTCTGGAAGAGAAAGTAAACAGCATGCTCATTAAGTTCTCAGTTGATACTAATTTGGAGGAGGCTAGAAACACCAGAGCAGACAGAGAAATAATGTCAAGGAAAGTTGAGAGTTTTAATATGGCCTTGGGAGCAACACAAAGGGATTCGGCCGTGGTATTTGCAAACACAGACACGTCTGGGGAAAGGCAACATGAGCCACAGTTATTAAAAGGGAAAGAAGAAAACATTTAGAAAACAGCAATGCTTGACAGACCTTGAATTTTCCAGCAAAAACTTCATTAGAGATGAGCTTTCAAGAGGCTTTAGTAGATGAAAGGTTTAGGATGTGAACTGCAGCAAAGCATTTCATGGCCAGTTTTAGGCAGATGCAATGGGAAGGGACTAACTGTTTGAATATTAGGAAATACTATTTCCTCTAGAGGAGTCCTCAACCTAGAGGATCAGCCCAGGAAGAGTGACCCTCTAGATTTGTTTCAGGCAGAGGAGAAGGTTGAATGGTACCCTAGGAAGGCATGAGAAGAAACATAACCTATTGGAAAGAGCTCAGGCCTGGAAATCAGGAGATCTAATAATAATAATAGCAATTATGGTGTTTGTTAAGCCCTTTCTATGTGCCAGGCACTGTTCTAAGTGCAGGGGTAATAATAATAATAATGTTGGTATTTGTTCAATGCTTACTATGTGCAGAGCACTGTTCTAAGTGCTGGGGTAGATACAGGGTAATCAGGTCGTCCCACGTGAGGCTCACAGTTCATCCCCATTTTACAGATGAGGTAACTGAGGCACAGAGAAGTGAAGTGACTTGCCCACAGTCACACAGCTGACAAGTGGCAGAGCCAGGAGTCGAACCCATGACCTCTGGCTCCCAAGCCCGGGCTCTTTGGTAGATACAAGGTTAACGGTTTGTCTCACGTGGGGCTCACAGCCTTAATCTCCGTTTTACAGATGAGGTCACTGAGGCACAGAGAAGTGAGGTGGCTTGCTCAAGGTCAAACAGCAGACATGTGGCTGAGCCAGGATTAGAGCCTAGGCCCTCTGACTCCCAAGCCCAGGCTCTTTCCACTAAGCCATGCCACTTCTCTAATAATAATAATAATAATGTTGGTATTTGTTAAGCACTTACCATGTGCAGAGCACTGTTCTAAGCACTGAGGTAGATACAGGGTAATGTTGTCCCACGTGAGGCTCATAGTCTTAATCCCCATTTTACAGATGAGGTAACCGAGGCACAGAGAAGTGAAGTGACTTGCCCACAGTCATACAGTTGACAAGTGGCAGAGCGGGATTCGAACCCATGACCTCTGACTCCCAAGCCCGGGCTCTTTCCACAGAGCCATGCTGCTTCTCTAATAACTGTGGTATTTAAGTGCTTACTATTTGTCAAGCCCTGTTCTTAACACCGGGGTAGATACAAAATAGTCACGTCAAGCACAGTCTGCACCCAACGTGGGGCTCACAGGCTAAGTTGGAGGGAGAACAGGAATTGAATCTCCATTTTACAGAAGGGGAAACTGAGGCACAGAAAAGCCCCTTGATTTGAACAAAGATAGGCAAGTGGCAGAGTTGGATTCAGAACCCTGGTCTTCTGACTCCCCAGGCCTGGGTTCTTAGACCCTAGTGCTCCTCCCAGTAACTCATTAGTTTGAACGAACAGTATTCTGTTACTGTCTAACTCTTTAGGGATAGAGGTTCTGATTTGTCCATAGATTTAGTTATCAATCTGCCATAGGAAATCAGAATGGGCCTAGCTTATCTTTATGAAGTGGAAACAGTGCGAGACTAAGAAAGGACTGAAAATCTGGCGTCTTTTGGACCCCGGTGGACAGTGAGAATTATCAAGAGGGCTCATCCCATGTTATGATTAAAACTAATGTACTAAATGGGAAAAGTGTTTTCCTATTAAGCCTCTGCACCAGTTCCAATTCACTTTCCAACACTTTGCTGATGCACAGACCTAATCACTAAGTAAGCGTCAGCAGATGTTTGTGTAAAGAAATCATTGTGAGGTAATTGGAGGCAAGTTAAAAAGGGAGAAAAAAAAATCTCCCAAATTTATGATTTTAGTGAACTTATAATTAACTCTCCTGATAAAACTTGATACCAAAAAAACTACATCCTTTGTTCTCATTATTGTCTTCAGAGGTTGAAAAATGCATTTTTCATGGTTTGTTTTATTTTCAAACTCTGGTTTTTATCGACGACTCCAGGCACACTCATACCTTGGACCCAGGCACGAAGTTTGCAGACAGTGATGCATTGTCCATAATATGTTTCAGTCCTTTCCCGAAGCGGTAGGTGTGGGTGAGATGAAATCAGAGAAAAAATTACTATGAACCTGCTGTTGTTAGATTTAAATGAGACACAAATGACGGTAGAGAAATGAAAATATTTATCACTGTTATTATTTATATTATGGCATTTTTTAAGTGCTTATTCTGTGCCAGGCATTGTACTCAGAGTTAGGGTGGATCCAAACAAATCAGGTTGGACACAGCCCCTGTCCCCTGTGGGGCTGACAGTCTCAGTCCCCATTTTATAGATTAGATAACTGAGGCACAGAGTAGTAAAGTAACTCGCCCAAAGTCACACAGCAGACAAATGGTGGAGCCGAGATAAGAATCCATGACCTTCTGAGACCCAAGCGTGGGCTCTGTTGCCTAAGCCGCGCTGCAGAGGTTCTGTTTGGGGAGAAAAATGATTCGGGATGTGGCTGTCGTGTTTTTCCACTTTCCCTCTTCCGTTTCTGCTCTAAAAATGTGGAAAACATTTATTCTTTGGATTCAAAACTTGAGATTTCACAGATGCTGTACTAGATTGTCTACTTGCATGATTTAAATATCTGTGAAGTGCCCATAATTAGTCATCATTTAAATATTTAAGACACCACACAATGCACCCATCCGTATTCTCTCCAGAAATATGGAGTTTTCTATTTCCCTTCTCCTTCCCACAGTATGCAGATTTAGGGTAACTGACTCCTTGCAGAGGTCCTAAAAATAATTCATTGTCCCCAGTGCATGTTCTCGCTCTGTTTGGGCCTGATGAATTCAACTTTCTCCCTTAATACTGGTATTTGAATAAGTGCTTATGTTTGTTCAGCACTGGGGTAGACACATGAAAATCTGGTCAGATGGGGAGAGGAAAGCACCACCCCCACCGCAGATGTTGGGAGGGGGAGTGCTGCTTGTGAAGGGTGCGAGACTGACTCCCCAGAACCTGGCTTTCCGCGAGACGAGTCACACGGTGATTGGGTACCGTGAGTGTGGAGAGAAGAGCCATCAGGGGAGAGGAGAAAGGTCTGAGGTGAATGAACACACAGGCCACGGGGTGGGAAAATGACAAAGCAGGGGTTAGGCAGGGAGAGCCCCGTCTGGGAAAGGAGGCAGGCAGTGATGGGGAAGGGAGGAGAGAGGAGCAAGCAGATGGGGATAGCATTACGAGGGCGTAGAACTAGCTCGAGCCACGGCTGATTGATTGGTTGAAGGATCGATTCCTCGCCCCAGCCGTTTGGGAGCCAGTGTTTCCTGGAGGGGATTGGCCACGAGGCAGGAGCCTCCATGGGGGTGAAGGCAGAGGACAAAAAGACGAGGGGCGTCTTCAGTCCAAGGAGCGGGGAGTGCGGCAATCAGCAGTTTTGCCTCTGCCACCTCTGTGAACCTCGTTGCCCTCTGACCAGCCACCCCCTGCGAGCTCAGAGGGGAAGGAGCCAGTCCTGAGATGACTCCATCCCTCATCCAGACTTCCCTGTGGCAGAAAGCGGAGGGGAGGCGAAAGGGGTAGCAAGCAACGGACCCGGGGCCGTCTTTCTCCCCTTTCCCGAGGTCAGCACCCAAGGAACTCAGGCTGCAGGCTTAGGGACTGCAGAATGCCCATGGAAGGGAAGGGCCGGATTTTGGAGGTGAGAGCGGAGAAAGGAGAGCAGGCATTCCAGACTCAAAACAGCTAGACAAAATGTGAAGCGCTAACTTTAATGAACAAAATGCTAAATTACCAGATGAAGATGTCGTCGGTCCCTCCCTCTGTCTCTGCAGCGTTCATCCGCTGTAAAATGGTGAAGCAGGAAAAGGGAATCTTTGCACGGCGGCAGACCGCTCATCTTGTCGGAAGGAGTCCTCTTTAAATGTCCACGGGCTGGATTTGCCTGATTGCCTTGACCCCACAGCCGTGGGCGAGTAAGATAGCCCCGCTCTGTAAGACCAGCAGGGACGATACCATCCCTAGCGGGATGGCTCCGCCAATCTCCCTCTTCACCGGGAAGTCAGTCAGAAGGAAGGCGGTGGGATAGGTGAAGTGGCTGTTGATGGAATCCAAGTAGAAATTCCAGAATATCGTGCCCAGAACAATGGTACAACCCAGGGTCAGGAAGCTCCCGCTCACCTGGTAGCAACATTTGATGAATTCTGGGTAAGGCTCCTTCTTTAACGTACAGGAGAGTCCCATCAGAACAAACAGAAAGGCAACTCCTTCCAGAAGGCTGGCAAAGGACATCAAGTCCTGACTCAGTGTGATCTCCAGGGGGAAATCCCAGGATGTGTTCATTTTCACGCAGACCTTCTTGAGAGTGTTGAGGGGGTCCGTGGGATCTCTGGGCAGATAGCAGTAGTTCCACAGGCCTAACCACATCGTGACGACCACGGGGCTGTTATAGTGCCACACTCTCCAGTACAGCAGGGTGATGATCAAGTTGCAGACTACGAAACCCATGCCACCGAACACGAGGGCTACCGCTGGGATGCAAATTTCTCTGACCTTGAAGGGCATAACTTGCAGATAGCAGAGCACCTCAGGAAAGCTGAGCTGGGAAACACATGCACTTATTTTTCGTGCCTATATCTAGTCTACACTCGGATAGATGTACACCTGGGCTAGAGTGCCACCCTCTTTCTTTGGGTCCCCTGATTTTTGATTTGCTCTTTCCATTTTGGAAAGTTGCCCTTCAAGAATTGGAATGCATCTGGCTCGACTTAAACTCCAGGGCTTCCGGCAGGACGTACTGCAGTCTCGGCTACCCACGATGGAACGGCCTCTCGGAAACACGCGTCCGTCTCTGTCCGGAAACAAAGATTTCAGGGCCAAAAATCAGTTCACAGAACTGATTATACTGCTGCCCGGATCATACCCTGGTACATGAAGCAGGTTGTGTTCTACCTATTCTTGGCACTGAGATTAATTTTTCACCTTGCTACCCCCTTACACAAAGTAAATGTCATATGACTCTAAAGGGTGAAAACTCCTTTTGGGCAGGGAAAAAGTCTCGTGTATATGTGGTACTTTCCCAAGCACTTAGAACAGCGTATTGCACAAGATATACCCCCAGTAAATATCCTCGTTATTAGTAAATTCAGTTTCTACCATCTCGACCAGCAAGAAATCCACCCGTGCCTTCTGTTCATTCATTCATTCATTCATTCATTCATCCATTCATTCATTCATTCATTCATTCAATAGTATTTATTGAGCGCTTACTATGTGCAGAGCACTGTACTAAGCGCTTGGAATGAACAAGTCGGCAACAGATAGAGACAGTCCCTGCCGTTTGACGGGCTTACAGTCTAATCGGGGGAGACGGACAGAGGGAACTGAGGCACAGAGAAGTTAAGTGACTTGCCCACAGTCACACAGCTGACTAGTGGCAGAGTCTGGATTCGAACCTGTGACCTCTGACTCCCAAGCCCATGCTTTTTCCACTGAGCCACGCTGCCCTTCTAAAAGGCGAAGGGAAACTGGAGTTGGGATCAATCAATCGATCGTGTTTGTCGAGCCCTCGTTGTGTGCTGAGCACTGTACTAAGCACTTGGGAGAGTACACTGTAACAATAGAACCGAGACATGCCCTGCCCACAACAAGCTCAGGTACTTAGTCTCCTGTGCTTCCCCCCACAATGACGTCTTCTTTAGATGGTCTTCTAAAGATGAGACCTGTTAAACTTTTAACGCCAACTGTTGGTTAACCATCAGTAACTGACTGCCAAACCTTGTATTTGCCTTGAATAATCCAACATCTTTCTCATAAACCCCATTTCACTGTTATATACTCACGTACGGAAAGGGGTTCCGTTCCGGCCTGCGGAGTTTGATTTGTATCCAACTCTATGGATTCTGGGACCTTTTGAACATGGTTGGCGAGACTCTCATTTAAGTCCGAGTCAAACTTGAAAAGATTAACCTTGCCCAGGAAAGGATATGCTTCTAAATTTTGGGGTTGCCATATCTAAAAATGTGACAGGTATGCTTGCTTGGCCTTCTCCCCAGCTCTCTATTTAAGCCCAAAGAGGATTTTAAAGCCTCAAAATGCCTTGTATACCTCTTTTTAGAGGGTCTCCCCAGAAACATTCACCCACTCCTTCCACCAGTAAGGTGGACCAACATTTGTTGGAAGGTCAAACAGAACTGATTTGTAAGATTTGTTTTCCCCCCCTCAATGCAGTATTCTCATTGGCCCTCTGTGTTTCCATGGCAACGCTTCCCAGAGGGCCATTATAGGGACCTTACAGAGTCGTCTTAAGGGGACCCCTGGCTGACTGTCCCTTGTCAGTGGGCGCAGGGTGTGGGGTTCTCGCGTTGTTCGTAAAGAGGAAATTGCTTCTCAGGGATATTCCCTGCAGATTTTAAATTTGTTTATCCCCTGAGGTATTTTTTTCCTCATTCCACTCCACAACTGTTCAGAATGTTTCACAAACTGGTCCCTTATTCAATCTTAATGTAAAAACAACAGCAAAAAAACCCTGGAACCATTCAAAATAAAACAGTTGCCAGAAAACACAGGGTTCCCCAACCTCTCTCACTTTTCAAACATTTTATTGCCTCCCTTCCAATTCTGTCAACTCTGAGTGAGACGCTGAAGGTTTCCCTGCTCCTGTCTCTCATTTGAAGTAGCGCGGATATTCTGAGCCACTGAAGCCCCAAGCTCCGCAACCCCACACTCCTTCCTTCATCTTCTACGCACCTCACCCTCAGCTGGGGGCACGGTCAGCACTTTTGTGGTTGTGAGGAAAGAGAACCCTTCTCTCCTACCTGTGACCCAATTAATCAATCGAAGGTATTTTTTGAGTACTTACTGTGTGCAGAGTGCTGTAGCAAGCGCTTGGGAGAGTACAATCTCAGAGTTGGTAGATGTGTTTCCTACCTACAAGGAGTTTAGAGTCTAGATTGGGCCTAATGCCTCCCGCCTCCACCATATAATCCATCTGTTGCTGCCACACCAAAGCCCCTGGGTAAAATCTCTCCGGCAGGAGAGTCATCTTCCAAGCTGCAAAACTGATATGTATAATCCAATCTGTTAGAAGGGATGGGGCCAGTCACTTACCAAGGTGAGAAGGTGTGTGTATATATAATAATAAACACACACATACACACTCTCTCTCTCCCTCACTCTTTCTCCCCATAACAAATGTCCGAAGGGGCAGCAGCTAGGGATTTGGTGGATCGGATAAGTCAAATTTCTTACCTCAGCACCACTCTGGCCCTGGCTGCCCCTTAGGCAATAGCATAGGAGGCCAGACCCCACCAGCAAGATGCCCACCTTGAATTCTTCTGTCCAGACTCAGTCCAGCCCAAAGGCTGTATACTGGGTGAAGCAGGAAGCTGCTGACCATTTCACCAACCCCCGTGAGGGCTACTTAATAATGGCTAGACTTGATGATCCCTAGGAGTTAGGGAAGGGGAGAGAATCTCAGTGCCACTGGGGGAACCCAGGGTAAGGGAAATCGAGGTAAAAGAGAAGAGAAAAAGGAACCAGTTGGAAGAAAGGAAAGGTGGATCAGCAAAGTCCCAGGGATATATTTTTTCTATAAGTCAGAAGGAAGAGGACAGAAACTGTTATGAACAGCCAGAAATAATCAGAGCACACACTTGGCTGATTTGGACAGGATTTCTTGTTTTCCGTTCTTGTCCTCATTCCACCCCAATGCTGTTCAAAATATTTCAAAGATTTTAGTGCCTGGCGTATAGTAAGCGCTTAACAAACACCATCATTATTATTATTCACATGCATATTCTATTCCCACCCACTCAGCGCCAGAGAACAGGGGAGTTTGAAGGCCGATCAGCCTGTCAGATTGGGAAGCTTCCTTTCCCTGTTGCCGTTACTTTTTAGAGTCCGCTGCTCTCCCCATGGCAGACTGCGCTTGGTTCTAGGGAATTCCACAGGTGGCAAGGCTGGGTCTACCGCATTAGCAAGGAGGCTGTGTATGAGATCAAATTAGATTGTGTCCTAAGGGGACCCAGAGGAGGAACCTGGAGGATACAGCCTCTAATGCTGGGTCTTGCACCAAATGTACTCATTTTTTTTTTAAATGGTATTTGTTATGCAGTTACTATGTATCAGATACTGCATTAAACACTGGGGAAGATAAAAGCTAATCAGGTTGGCTCCCTGTCTTAATCCCCATTTTACAGAGGAGGTAACTGAGGCACAGAGAAGTGAAGTGACTTGCCGAAGGCCATACAACAGACAAGTGGAGCGGACATGATTGCGGGGAGTCTGTTTTGAAAATTCTCCCCTTCCTTCTTGACATGTGACACCTTTTATTTTGGGCCGTCAGTTGTCACGGCCCATAGCGAAGCTCTCTTGAAGGGTTCTGTTGACCCTTCTCAAATCTCAGGTGAAACGATTCTGCCGTTTGACCTTACAACAGAGAGGAAACGTGAGGAGAAGTGTTACCAGGGAGTGAGTCACCCAGGAACACATCTGAACGGAAGGACTCTGGGAATGAGCCCTGTCTTTTTGTTCATCACTTGTTTGCAAGTTGTCAGAAAACACACCAGCTTCCTCAGAAGCTTGGAACTGGTTTGAACCTCATGTCAGCAAAAGAAACCTGTGTCCTCTTCAAAGAGACATTTTAAAGGCCTTTCTTGTGTGTATGTAGTTAAAACTACTTGGCCTATGTGTCCTGTTTTTCCTCCTCATTTTGGCGTGCCATCTGCTTTGAATATCCAAAATAGCTCAGAAGAAAAAAAAAAATCAAGCATTTGTGGTTTGGGAGCCCAGCGTGAACTTAGTTTTTTCTGTTTGGTAGCAGCTTTCAGCAGTTCATCTGAAGAGGGAAATAGTAATGTATGATTGGTTTGTCATCACGTTATAACAGAGAGATAGATGCCGTCTTCTCGGCTGTCCAGGTAGAGTACTTCCAAGTTGTGATTTGATGTAAAGTTTGCCCGGCGGTGGATTAATAAGACCCCCAGGGTGCTGTGATTTACTAACAGAAAATAAATGGAAACGATGGAAAGAGTTGAGGGTGAAGAGCAGGAGACAGCTTGAATACGTAGCGATCCTATGTCACTACTGATTCTCTGTCCATCTGCAGATATCGTGCCCAGTTGTGGAATGGCAAGAATGAGGCTTTCCCTAAATAGCAGTTCCCTCCATATGGTCTGGTGTGTGATGGCTTGGATGTGGGTTTTGCTCTTTTACTTCCTAGATAACCTTAATGCTGAAGAGTGATGGGACAAGTGATTGTGTCTACCAACTCTATTGTACTCTCTCAAGCGCTTAGTCGAATGAGTAATAGCAATTACGATTATATATATAAAGGATATATATATATGTACTTTCAATTTTGAAAGTTTTGGGGGTTAGGGCTGCTCATATTTAGAGCTGTCTTCAAGGCTCGAAAGTGACATTGGATCGGTGATGTTTTTTCAGGGTGCGCAGGTGCGGCTGCTGTGGATAGCTGTCCTCCTTCATTTTTGAAGAAGATGCCGCTGACGGTGGAATCCACTCCGTGCCTGCACGTGAGACTTTCAAGCCCGTCGTGGGATGGACAGTCCCTTCCTCGCCTCGTGCAGGTAGGGCTCGCCCCTTGCTGTGCCGCCGTTGTCCTTGTTCCCCGCTATGCCTGGCACTGCTTTCATTTCTTCCTGACGCCTCTGCTCCAAGGCAGGAAGCCCAGTAAACCCCACGCCAGGGAAAACTCGCACCAGCATATTGACCTGGTTCAACATCGCACACAGGTGCAAAAGCACTTCCTTTGATAGCGCGGGCACCGAGCCCAAGCAGATCGCTCTGCGGGATGACAGAGTTGTAGCCAAAGGGCATAAGGAAAGCACGCAGTATGGCAGAGCCGAGTGGCGTCGTTTTGGTTTGGCTGAGCAGGTGTAAGTTCAGTAGGCTCTCTCCTTCTAGTTTCATTGTTTTCGGGGACAATCTGGTGCGGGGGAAGTTCTCAACAGAAAGCAAAGGCATAAGCTGATTTGGAATTCATCGGTTGTCTCCAAAAGACATCAGTCAACGCGGTGATGACCTTACCCGTTTTGTGTGCCTCTGCTTCAGGGAGCTGTTCTCCTCCAGTTTACCTAGCCCTGGGGACACTTAATCAAATCCACAGTGAGGTTTAACTGCTTTCTTTGTGCCAAGCATTGTACTAAGCGCCGGGATAGAACAATCAGTGTTATTTACCGAGCTCTTACTATGTGCAGAACATTATACTCAGCTCTTGGGAAAGTGCAATAGAACAGAGTTGGTAGATATGTTTCCTGCCCACAAGGAGCTTTAAGTCTAGAGGAGGAGACAGTTCGTTAATATAAGTAAATACATTACTCAGGGCTGTGAGGCAGAGGGTGGAGTGAATATCAAATGTTAAAAGGGTACAGATCGTAGATACAAAATAATCATAAATACAGGGATAAGCAGGTGAGTAACAGTCCCTGCCCCACATCAGGCTCAAAGTCAAAGTAGGAGGGAGAACAGGTATTGAATCCCCATTTTACAGATGAGGAAACCGAGGCACAGAGAAGTTAATTGTCTTGCCCCAGGTCACAAAGCAGGCAAGTGGCCTGGCTGGGATTAGAAGCCAGGTCACCTGACTCCAAGCCCAGGCTCTTTCCACTTGGCCACACTTAGAACCGATGTCCGCATCGTATCTGTTCCGAGGGAAATCACAACCCAAACTGTTGGGTGATGGTGCTAACGATGACAACGCAAATATAAGGCGTCTTTCATTTGCCAAATATTACTCTACTCTGGAAGTTGCCCTCAGGTTATTCAGCAGAAGAAATACAGGGCTGGAGAAAGTTTTGGAAATGTGGTAGATTAAGTAAGAATATGTGAAAATGATTTCCTCCTCTTTGCCTCACAGTAATCTAATATGTCACCTGTCCAAACTCAACTTGTTTACTATTCACTCCAAGGAAGAATTATGCTCTTGGGAAGTAATGGGGAATTTGGGCTGGTAAATGGCAAATCCCAAAATGATTCTTAACCCTGCCGGAATAGGTATTTGCTATATGTCCAGATGGCAGCATGAATTCCGCAAAATCATTACCATTTATTAGAAGCATAGACTATGAAAAATCACAGCCCTGGAAGCACTTATGCCTAAGAAATTATAGGGGCTGCAATTAAGCGATAGCTGGAGTGCCTACTCCTCAAGGACTTCTGTGGATAAAGTATTTTGAAGTGGAAAACAGAAAGGGCAGGGAAACCTGGAGGTGGAAGAAAAGTCAGTTTTTTAAAAATGGTGTTGGTTAAACGCTTACTATGTGCTAGGCACTGTACTAAGCTCTGGGGTAGACCCAAGCTAATCAGGTTGTACACAGTCCCTCTACCACATGGGGCTCGATGTCTTGGATATTGTCTCCTTCTGCTTCTCCTTTCCTATCCTAAAGCATTTATTCTCTCGGCACCAGTTAATGATCAGAAAGCTTTCGGTCCTGGTGAAAGTCAACCCTCTGGATCAGGATCTCTGCCCGGTGCAGAGAAATTCCATTTACTGTTGGATCTTATTAAGAGGGACGTTCTTGTCTGCTGTACATTCCACTCTCAAACATTCATTATCCACTCTCCTCCTTTATTTTGCTGCTCCATCCGCAGACTTTGAGTCACTCACGTGACTGTGGTGGGAGAGCCACTGATGACAGTAAAGAATTTCTGTCATCTCTCTGCTAAACCTGTACTGTAACCTGCGTTACAATACTAAAGAGGGATAATAATAGTTACAAAAATCATAGTATTCGTGAAGGGCTTACTATGTGCCAAGCGCTGTGCTGAGCGAGGGGATAAAGAAAATAGATCAGCTCCAGACCCACGAAGACCCATCACAAAAAGGTGCTCTGCTGAAGTTTGCAGAACCTGTGCGGTTCCTCGGTGTGCCCCTCGGGTGGACCCCGAGCCCCACAGTTGGCCTGGAGCCATCGGGTTCCGCCCACAGGTCCCAGGAAACTTGAGGGCCACTTCCGAGTCACGGGACTTAGAGGCAGTAGCTGTGACAGAGGGAAACTGGGTGTTCAAAATAAAGATGCCGGAGCAAAAGGCATCCATGCTAGCCACAGCAGGTGGGGCGGCCCAGGCGAAGGCCGGATGAATGATCAACCTATTGCAGTAGGAGAAAGGGCGGTGGGGGGACTGGGGGAGACATAAAGTCAGGACATTTATGCATTTTGGGAAAAGAGACTGAAATTTTCCAATAAAATGGGATTGTTTTAGCCTACCTGTGGATCTCGTGGAGTCTGGACTGTTTAGTGAAGGAGCAAGAGACTTCAAAACGGACACCTTCCCAAATCCTTCCATGCCACCTGCACAAGACCCCGGGCTCTGAGGTACCCCTGGGTCCTGCCGGTATCCCCCTTGCTTCTCCCAGAATCCGTTCTCCTGGAGGGCCCATTTGCATTCAGTGAAAGGGCAAAACGTCATTAAGTATCTTCCCCAGCCACAGATCATTCTTCCCCGAGAAAAATTAAGCAGTTTCAGCTTCGTTTGGCACTGGCTTAGTGAGTGGCAGTTTATTTTAGGAAACAAAAAATAACAGCACTAATCACCTCCAGGGGCGTCAGCATGTGAATCAGTTGCATCCTTTAGGTCTAGTTAAAAGACTAGAAACGATTTCTGCTGGGTCTAGAAACTCAAGATGTATTCAGCATGGACAGTGCCCGTGCAGTTTGTTTGCTTTGGTGGTGAACTTGACGGGGGGTGTCGGGTTTTTCCCGAGGTGACGTGAATCGTGCCGTTCGTGGCAGCTGGGATTTTTCTTTGCATTTCCCATCGTGGAGATGCAGGGAGAGTCTGATGATGAAAATGCATCATCGTGAATGTCTGCGAGGGTTTCGAGGACGTGAAGTTAATAAGCAAATTAAGGTGGAATTGAAATAAATCAGTAGGAAATCATTACAGTTGGGGGAATGTGAGAATGTGAGAACTGAATTCCAGCTAGGTCATCCTTAAAATATGTTCCTGCATTGCCACTAATTGTCTTACGATTCTCTAAAGTATGATCCATTGGAAGGATTCCCAGGAATGCAGTTAGGCTAGCAGGTCTCCCGCTCTCACTGGCACCTCCTTCTCCCCCGTCCGTAGCTCTCTCTTCCCCTCGCCTCCCCTGCAGCTCTCTCTCCTACTCTCTTGGTAACTGAGGCACAGAGGAGTCAAGTGACTTGCCCAAGGTCACACAACAGGGAAGTGGGGAACATGGGGCTAGAACCCAGCTCCTTCTGACTCCCAGGACCGTGCCACGCTCAGTACAACCTAAATGAGTGTGGCTGAACTTTGTACACGAGAAAGACACCACTGTGGGTGAAATGCAACCTATGGGGATGGTTTATGACTGGAGAGGTCAAGGCCAAAGCACGGCCCCTGGTCCCAATCACTCTGGGCACCCAGAAAGCCTGTCCTTTTTTGTATTGTCATATTTGTTGCTCGGAGTGTCTGGTCCTGGTTTTGCCTTGGCCTCATAATAGTAATAATAATAATAATAATAATGATGGCACTTGTTAAGCACTTACTATGTGCAAAGCACTGTTCTAAGCGCTGGGGGGATACAAGGTGATCAGGTTGTCCCACATGGGGCTCACAGTCTTGATCCCCATTTTACAGATGAGGGAACTGAGGGACAGAGAAGTGAAGTGACTTGCCCAAAGTCACACAGCTGACAAGTGGTGGAGCCAGAATTAGAACCAATGATCTCTGACTCCCAAGCCCGGGCTTTTTCCACTGAGCCACGCTGCTTCTCCACATTCTTCCAAAGCTGCTGCTTTTTTATATTGGATTGCAGTGCCCCATGCATCTGTCTGTAGCACGTGTCTTCTACTTTTCACCCGAGACTTTGTCTAACTTTATTATAACAGTGGAACAGCTAGAAGGAATAAGCATTTCCTCTGTTCCCTTCATCCAACTTCTAGACTTTTGGATATGATTGTTTTTTTCCTCTGGGGTTAGCTCCCACTGATGCGGAGCAAACATAATTATTTGTAAAGTGATATTGCCCTTGGATGTTTAATTGCATTCTGTGCCCCTTTGACTTATGCTGAGACAGGTTAAGAATACCCATCAAGATTTAAATTTAATTTATGATTTGTTTTAGCCTTAATTAGACATTCTGAAGTCTTCTCATCACTGCCAAACTCTGGAATCAAATAATTTTGCCCTCATGCATGAAGTGATCTTATTCAGTGACTGATTGAGAATGATCTGTGCAACTTGATTCTCTACTTTTATGAATTTGTCAGAGCTTCCTATATTCTATGTCCATCCTGCCCCTCCATCCCAAAGCATTCCCTTCCTTCACACATGTCATTCTCTCACGAAGCTAACTTCATGACTTTGCTGGGATTTGTCTCTAAACTCTACTGAAATTGTTGACATCTATTAAGCTCCAATCTTGTTTGGCCTGGACCACTTAGTCTTAAAATTGGCATGTTATGAAGTCCTGTTAACTTTGGCTTTCTGGAGAAGGGAGCTCATTCATTCATTCAGTAGTATTCATTGAGTGCTTACTATGTGCAGAGCACTATATTAAGTGCTTAGAAGGTCTAGAAGTAGCAGGAAGAGTTTGGTGAAAAAAACTTAAGAATTTTGCCCGTTTGCTAAAGCTTTATTTAGGCTTTGAAGCCAGGCACAGCTTCTGTGAATGGATAGTAAACTCCAGAGAAAAATTTCATCATTATTCTGTGTGTCTGTGGAGGTGGGTGACGGGGGGCAGGGGATGGGGGGATGGATGTTGTGTGTTGACTTTATTCACTAGTCATGCAAAAACTCCTTATCTTAGACGGATATGGGTATGTGCTCTCTGGTTTATCTGGATTTTTTGGGTTGACTTCTTGGGAAGGTTCCTTCCTTCTGTTGCTGCATCTGCCGAAATCACAGATTATTCCAGTGGGTTGGTCAATCTCGTATTTTTTCAGCTGTGATTTTTCACCAATGAAAGTAAAGTGTATTATTCTCACCTTAAGGGCTTTCAAAAAAGCCACCTTCTCCAAGAAGGAGTCCGTGATTACTCCCCTACCTTCCTAGCCATCCCACCTTAGAACCATGTATCCATCTGTTTGTTGAGGGATTTACTCGAGGGAAAGTTACAGATGAAGAGGGATAAATTAAGCAAGTTTGCTGGTGTATCCCAAGCCATTAGGGTGGATGCCAAGGAAGGCAACTATGACACCTTTCTTCCAAGCATCCTGTTGCCTTATCAGAGACAGAATCCTGAGACTAACCCAGTAATGACATTTTTATGCCTTTATCCTTAATGACATTTTTATGCCTTTATCCTCCAAATGCGTACAGTCTAATGGGAGAACTGAGACACAAAACTCTACGTAGATGTGGACAGCTGTGACAGATATGAGACCTGCGAGAAGACTGTTTTTATAGATGACGGAGTTCACGAGCGGACCTCATTTTTGAAGAGCTGGTTATAAATCCCTATAAACCCTCATTAATACAAGCAGTCGGTCAATCGGTAGTATTCACTGAATGCATACGCTGCACAGAGTACTCGGAAAAATACAATCCAGCTTTGTCCCAGCAGAATTTTAAAGCAAACCCCTAGAAATACCTTTGTGTGAGATGAATGAGAAACTTAGGAACTAGTTTTTTCAGAATAGTACTTTCAAGAATTCCCTTAATAGCTAATGTCATTATAAGATATGTTTTCGCTAGTTTCATCCAACATCAGATTACAGCGATAAAGAGATGAAAATAGTTACCATAGTTACCTTTCTCCCTCTGCAGAGACTTCTGCAAAGTTCTAATAAACCACGAGAAACACCCACCCACACATCTCGGTATCTGAATATGGACA
Organism: Ornithorhynchus anatinus; assembly: GCF_004115215.2. Classification (NCBI taxonomy): domain Eukaryota; kingdom Metazoa; phylum Chordata; class Mammalia; order Monotremata; family Ornithorhynchidae; genus Ornithorhynchus; species Ornithorhynchus anatinus. The sequence continues at coordinate 23,343,776 of NC_041742.1, read as the reverse complement.
ATTTAGTTATCGTAGTGGTGAACGGTGTTCTAATATGGAAACCAAAATTTCTGTAAATGCACTGCCATTCTAAGGCATCTCCATACAAATGGCATGTTTCAGATAGGTACCAAGACAGTTGATATGTCCACATGCTCTTGGTACTCTTTAGGATCAGAAAATTTCATGCCAAGGACCTTGGGGAAAAGTGACAGAGAGGCAGTGTTGAGAAAATTGAAAAATGAAAATTCAGGCCCTCAGCAGTCTAATCCCCTCTAGCCTCTGAGCATGAAAATCTTCAGTTGGGCAAAATATGCCTTGAGGGGCCGGTATCCTTTGAGACATAAGTGACTAAAGGAATATCTCTCTGTGGCACTTAAGAGGTGTAATCTCCCCCAAAGTAAATTGCAGTCGTTTGAAGGCAGTTTGAGCCAACATATGTCTATTTGAAGTGATCAAATTATGCTATGGGGGATTTGGGAAGTACCAAAGCCTTAATTATAGTTCAAAAATGCCGGCGTCCTTAGGGACAGTTAGCTGAAGAGACGGCTGTGGTGGGCTTGCTGCATTTTGAACCGTTGGTATCGACCTGAAAGCCACTTAGTTAACCCGCCTTACTTGGAGATTGGCTATGGATTGCGATTCTCCTTTCCAGTTGATCGAGGACAGGGTTGGGAGTGATTTCAAAGGTGACTGAATTTTTATTGACCCCGGCGGAAGGACCTTAGGAAAAGAGGCGTTAATTTTTCACCAGTGCAAGTGTAATAAAGGATAAAGAGCACAGACACTGAAGCTGGGGCTCAGGCCCCCGCTCACACACACACATGCCCCAGCCTGGAAGGAGTCTGGCGGGATGGTCTTTGGCACTCCTGGGGTACCCACGGAGAAAACCCTTTGCGGTTGAAGCTAAATGCAATTTAAACTTTTCCTATAAGAAACTGTGCTCCGTTGAGGGCTCTTTCACTTAAGACGGTATCTTCTCGGAGGCGATTAAGGTTGCTAACAAGGGTAGAGCGTTACACGGGGCCTAATGCCTTTTTGAAACAAAGATTTTTGGAGTCTGGAAATAACTGTATTGGTCCTGAATCTGCACTTAACTTGTCTAAGACTTGGCTCTAAGCTGGTGTTTGGTGGGGTGCTCCAATGAGGGAGATTCATTTATGACCAAAAACACCAGTGCTGCCTCAAAGCCTGACATGGCAACCAGCCTCACCATTCTAATAAATTATCTATCATTTATCGGGTCAAAAATTGCACTGTGAACACAGTGGGCATTAGAACCAGGGACAGAAACACAGAGCCAGAGCCCTAACAACTGGCAAACTGTAGGGCTGCCATGCAGTTTTACAGGTGTTGAGGATCTGGTTATTGATGTTTTAATTGTAATAATAATAATGGACTTTGTTAAGCTCTTACTAAGTGCTGTGGTAGATACAAGATAGTCCCTGTCCCACAGCCTAACTGGGGGGAACAGGTTTTGACCCTTATTATACAGTTGAGGAAACTGAGGCACAGAGCAGTTAAATGACTATCCCAAGCTAATACGGTAGAAAAATAGCAGAGCTGGGAATAGAACCCAGATCCTCTGACTCCCAAGCCCCCAGGCCCGTGTTCTTTCCACTAGGTCAGGCTGCTTCTCCGTTAGTGGTTTTCATTGTGAAAGATGAAGAAAAGCCTGGCCAGGAAAACTTCTGGGTCGCTCTCTGCAGCTTCTGGCTGTGAAAGCGCCTTTTGACATTACCGCTCTGATAAAGCATTGTTCCTTCCTCATGGAGCGGCATGAGAAGTTAAGGGTCACAGTTATGCCGTTGTTGGGGCTGTTGCTGCCTGGGAAGGTGAGGAAATGCTCTTTGAGCCCTAAAATATACAATCGGGAGATGTCTTCATAACTGGTTAGGCATAAATAGAATTTATTTCCCTCCTCCTTACTTGATGTTTCAAGAAATCCCGGGATCGCATCGGTGGCGATCTTAAATTGTGCATCGCATTTTCATGATTTTAGCATCCTCTGCCTTTCTACCTTCGTTCGGCTTTTGTATCAGTGATTTGTGCTTGGGTGTACGGGTTGTGTCTCTTTGTCTCCAGCAGAGGGAAGGCAATACACTCCTCTCAGGAGCAGTCAGTGTAGTAAATAAAAATACGCCGTGTTTTCCAGGCCCAGAGCAGTGTGGAACGTGGCCTGGAAGAGAAAAGTAGGGTTTAGTAGTAATGGTATATTTTAAGTGCATTTCCTGCAGACTGTAAGTTCCTTCAATCAATCAATGGTATTTATTGAGTGCTTACTGTGTGCAGAGCACCATTCTAAGCACTTGGGAGAATCGAACAGAGTTGGTGGACATGTTCCCTGCCCACAAAGGGGTGATAATCTAAAGAGGGAGACAGACATTAAAATAACTTAGGGATATGTGCCCAAGTGCTGTGGTGCCGAATGTGGGGTAAAATAGCAAGTGTTTCAGATCCGAGAACATAGGTAACATGGAAGGGAGAGCGAGTAGGGGAATGTTAGGCTTAGTTGGGGGAATGCCTCTTGGAGGAGATGTGATTTTGAGGATGGCTTTCAAGGTGGGGACTGTGGTGATCTGTTCCATCTAAAGAAAAATATGGAAAACGTTTAAGTTTATCATCTGGGCGAAGTGGGGATAATAAATTACATTTTGGGTGGGTGTTCCTCACTCTCCCCTTGAGATCGCTTTCAATTTTTAGGTTCCCGTTTGTATCGTTCCAAGGACTGTCTCTGATTTTCCTGTGCTTCCGTTGGTTTGGTATTCTTCCCCCCTCCGGGCGGCAAACGTATCTGTTGGTGTTCCACATCCCAAGGCTGCCCTAGGCCCTGCTTCCACCTGGTTTTTCATCTCCTCCAAGAGTCAGGGTCCCCTAGATGCCTGCCATCTTGTGCTCGGTTCTTCTCCACTTGAATTGTGGTGAGTCAGATTTCATTTCCTCCTTTTTCCCAGGTGAGGGTTCACCTCTGATTTTAGTGACTTTCTCACCATTAAATATGGTCCCTGCCTCTGTCCCGAGCACGGGTTCATGATGGCCTCCCCCCTGAGCTGCTCCCCAAACCCAAGAAGCAGTCTGGGAAGAGGCATCTTTTGTCCTGGGAAGATTCAGGAGTTCAGGAATAGGCATAGCCTGCTTGCAACCCTCTCCTGATGTTAGATTTGGCTTGGCTTCCTTGGCTTTTCATCTTGGGAACGTGCCTGCTCCAGTGCAGTCAAGTTGGGGATGGCAACTCCTGAGATTTCCAAGGTAGGTCATCGGAGCACACCAGTGCTGTTAGTCATCTGCTTGGGAAATGTTTGTGTTAGTTGTAGTGTTTGTTGAGTGCCTGTTTGGTGCAGTGCACTGTATTAGGTGCTCAGGAAGTAGAGAATAAAGGAATGACGCATTCCCTGTTCACCAGGAGCTTGCACCCTATTAGGGGACACAAACACAGAAATATTTACAGTTAGAATGGTCGAAATGAATAACCGAGTACACATAGAGACATCACCACTGGTTTGCTCTGTGACTTTGGACAAGCCATCTACCCTTTCTGTACTTCAGTTTCCTCATCTGTAAAATGGAGACAAGACACCTTTCCTCCCTCCATCTTAAGCGGTGAGCCCTGAATGGAACGGACTTTATCTGAGATCTCAGTATTCAGTATCTCCTGCCTGTTGTTAGTACAGTGTTTGGTGTAAATTGTGAGCCCTTTATAAATACCATAATTATTATTGAATGGAAGATTCTAATTCCACAGGGATGCCATTTTTTTCTTTGAGCAAAATCTGCACAAAAGTTTCCTTTTGCTTATCAGTGACTGGATATGATAACAAAATTTCTTTGAAGAACATCACGCTAGTATCCGGCTTAATTAATGGAGTATTTCCCCAGAGCATGGATCATTTTCCCTGTCTTTCGAGAGGGTCTCCTAAAGAATTGCTAATTTTATTGGCAAAGTTCTGAGCCTGCTGATAGCTTTGGGAATTGAGCCCTCAAACCTGTAGCTGTTCGAAACATGGTAAAAACAACATTTATTAAACTCACTGGCTACTCTCATTTCATATTAGACTCTAGGCATGCTTAAAGATCCATGGAGAGGATAAAAAACACAAGTAAATGTCACTGTGGTTTACAGTCTAGTCGGCTAAGAAAACCGAGACGCGGCTCTTAGCCCATCAGTTAATCAGTTAGATTTATTGACCACTTACTGTCTGCAGAACAGTGTACTAAGTATTTGGGAATGTTCAGTATAACAGAGTTGGTAGGCGCATTCCCTGCTCACAGTGAGCTTACATACTAGAGGAGAGACAGATATTAATATAAAGGAATTATCGATATGTATGTAATAATAATGTTGGCATTTGTTTGTTAAGCACTCAGTATGTGCAGAGCACTGTTTTAAGCGCTGGGGTAGATACAGAGCAATCAGGTTGTCCCACATGAGGCTCACAGTCTTAATCCCCATTTTACAGATGAGGTAACTGAGGCCCAGGGAAGTGAAGTGACTTGCCCACAGTCACACAGCTGACAAGTGGCAGAGCCGGGATTCGAACGCATGACCTCGGACTCCCAAGCCCGGGCTCTTTCCACTGAGCCACAGGTCTGTGGAGCCGAGGCAGGGGTGAATGAAGAATGCAAATCCAAGTGTGAAGGTGACGCAGAAGGAAGTGGGAGAAGAGGAATTCAGGGCTAAATTGAGGCCTCTTAGAGGAGATATACTTTTAATAAGGTTTTGAAGTTGAGGAGAGTGATCGTCTTTCAGATATGAAGAGGGAGGGCATTCCGGGCCAGAGACGGGACGTGATCGAGGGGACGGCGGCGAGATCCCTGAACTCCCAAAGGTAAAAGTCACGGAGTCCATAGTAAGTGTAGCAGCTCCGGACACTCGAATGGAGACATTCCCAAGGTTCTCTTGTCTTGGCCTGAGTTGAACTGAAAGCTGAAGGCTGAAGGGTGCGGTGAGGGCGGGAGAAGAAGTAGGGAGTTGGAGGTTTGAAATTGATTTCAAATTCCCAACCCATACAAATAGCAACCTGCCTTAGCCCGTGGGTTTGGAAAGAACTGCCTTCATTTCCATAATTCCAGTTGGCCTGGTTTCTGCTGCGTGCCTAAATAAATATTCAGGAGCTGTAATCAGGAGCTTCCCATGTATGCTTATAACCTCAAACGGGCCAGCTTTACTTTTTCCCATTTCACTGGCTGGCGTCCTTCCTTCCTTCTGTCTTTATTTTTATTCTTGAGGGAAATCGGGAGAATATGCCTGGGCAGCACCAAATACTACAGGTGATATGACCAATAAGCCCCTTCCAATTTACTGCAGTTTAGTTTCATCTTTTGTGAATATTAGAGTGGGGGATAAGCCAAGTCCCGCAGCTCTAAGCCCTGAAGCCTTAACATTGTCACGCAGGCTTCAGAAGCCAACGGAGAGTAGCCTAACAGAAAATCCCGCTTTTTCTTTTCACTATGATTTTTATTCTTGGACCCTCCTGAATAATTGGACAAAACATGCAGGATTATACAATAATCCTGCTCGCTTTACCTAAACTTCCGGTTGCCTGCTGCGACCTTGGGTAAATCACTTGACCTCTCTGTGCGTCAGTTTCCTCATCTGTAAAATGGGGATTTAGTGCCTCTTCTCCCTCCTACTTAGACCGCGAACCCGATGTGGGACCGGGACTCTTGCTTTTTCCATTAGGCCACCCCGCTGTTCTAACAAATATCACCAACTCTGTACTTGCCTGGCTGTTTTTCCGTAAGATGGCAGTCACCTATATCTTCTTGGCTTAGTGATTCTTGTTTTCAAAGCATCCCTTTATGAATCTCTGATTTTTACCACGCACCATTGACATTCTTAAGCATAAACCTTGCCACCTGAGGCAGGAAGCAAGGGTGAGTGCAGACAGAGTCTTGGCCTGGGAGTCCGAGGATCCAAGTTTGTGGCTGGCTCTCTCGTTACCCGAGAGCTACTTCTCTCCTTCACATCGCATTTTGTAAGACCATACGCAACCCTTTGAATCTAGGAGAGGTTGGTGTACTTTGTTACAAGATTGTATGTATTTAAAGACAGTTTCAAGGCACATCTTAATCTTCTCTTCCGGCTAAAACCCTGAGTTGTTATCCTCAGAGGATCTAACTTTCTAATCCTTCAGTTATTTTGGTTTTTTTCTGTGTCCTTTCTGGAGTCTCCAGTTTTTTCATTCCTCTTGTAAAATGGAGAGTCAGATAGCAAGCTACTGAGCGGTGTCAAGTATTGCTGAGAGGGGGGGAAAAGGAAGTTTGGCCGCCCCACTGTGCCTTCCCAGGATGTAATGCTACTGTCTCAGTTGAGTCGGCCCTTATTATTACTGGTAATCACCACTAATCATAGGTATTATTATCGTCTGTGAAACCGAGGTTCAACTTGCTTGGTCTGTGGTAGTAATAATACTAATTATGGTATTTGTTAAGCGCTTACTATGTGCCGAGCACTGTTCTAAGCGCTGGGGTAGATACAAGGTAATCAGGTTGTCCCGCAGGGAGCTCACGGTTTTAATCCCCATTTTCCAGATGAGGTAACTGAGGCACAGAGAAGTTAAGCGGCTTGCCCAAGGTCACACAGCAGACAGGTGGCAGAGCCGGGATTAGAACCCGTGTCCTCTGCCTCTCAAGCCCGGACTCTCTCCACTAAGTCACGCCGCTTCCCTTAATAGTAGCCGTCTTTGGTAAAGGCAGGGAGATTGCCAGGTCTGAACTGAACTGTATCTCTGGCACCTGCACTCCCCATGTCCTGAAGGCCAAGATGGTCTGCTGCGTGTGATTGTGAATCCATATTTAAAAGCTGGAGAAAAGGAAAACTTTGCTAGGGGGGAGGACTTTCCTTCGGCTTCAGTACTAAATAGATCGTTTTCAAGCCTGTCACCGCTCCCGAGTTTTCTGTGTTTTGTTTCTATTACCCTGACAGTTCTTGACCTTTTAAACCCTCAAGGATTAACAGTGTTTACACACTTGGCTTGAATTGCTACCTTCGGGCACACTGGTGTCTTGTTACCTTAGTAGCTGGCCCGTGTGCGTGGCAGGACACTGTCTGTTCTTGTCATCAGTTTCCTCCCTTCCATCACGGTTTCTAGCCTAGGTGTTTTGCTCCTCTCTGGGGCTCCACTGCAAGGGTGCCAGAACGAATAGATAACAGTCAGGCGACAGTATTCACTGAGCATGTATTTTGGGCAAAGCAATGATCTTAGCATCTGGGAGAGTACAAGAGAATTAGTAGACATGATCCCTGTCCTCGAGGAAGCTACGGTTAGGAGGGGAGGTGTGATTATGCAGAAGTAAGGGTCTATAAAAATATGCACGTAAGTGCTAAAGCTTTGTGAGTACTTAAAGTGTTAAGTGCGGTGTTTGTTGAGAGGTCATTGTTTCCATCCACCGAGATCCTCCATAATGATAACTTGTTCAGCTGAACACTGATCCATCCCACAGGGGACTGTCTTAGAACTTCTCCTTCAGATGCCATTAGGATAAATGGTTCTGACAATCAATGCCGGCTACGTCTGTCAGCCACACACACGCTGGCACGTTAAGGAAAGAGAGGGAGCCAGGAAATGGAACGCAGGTGGATTCCGTGCCTGAGAATAGCCGAGGGCTCAAATCAGCTTGGATTGACACCTAGGAAACACAGGGTAGGGTGCAAGGAAAAGATCCGGTCTTTTTCGGGGTGATAAAGGTGAACTCTCAGAGTAAAAGCTGAATTCAAATTTGGCATCGTCTGGATTTGGGGAGTGGGTCTGATTATAATTATTACTAATAACACTAATGACTGTAGCATTTGTTAAGCACTTTGTATGTACCACGCACTCTGCTAAATGTGATGTGGGATTGTTAGGGGTAATCGGCCCTGTTCCACTTGGGACTCAGAGTCTGAGACAATCAACACTCTTCTTTCCCCCTTTCCCCCCCTCTTAGTTGAAAAACTGCAATTTTGCTTTTTTCTTACTTCTGCTTGGAATCTACTTATGCAAAAGAGTTCTTGCCTAACTGTCTTGGCATGATTATGTGACTGGTAAAGAAGTGGAACTCACATTCATCCAGAGGAAGTTATTCATAGATAAAAATAGGCTGTAACGGCTTACCTGTTTACCATCTTCCCACAGGTTACAAAGTCAGTCACTCTCTTGGCGATTGTAGTGTGCTTATTAGATTCTCCAAGAGGGAGGATAGACCAATCCTTAATGGATATTTCTAACTGCCCACACAAGAGGGAGAACAGCAATGAAAAATTGAGCTCATTCTTCCAAAATCTACTGTTAACGGGGCTGGGGAGGAAAATGCCCTGTACTAATTGTCCTAAGGGTCTGGAAAATCAAATTTCTAAACCAGACTCTTAGACAGAATCACATATACAGGACTGGGGACATTTTAAACTCCACCTCATCAAATAGGGCAAATCCTCCGTAAACAGAAGGCAAAATCGCATGGCTGAACCAACCGCATGTGGCCTGCTAGAATAATTAAAATAATGGTAATTATGGCTCTTTCTATGTGCCAAGCACTCTTCTAAACGCTGGGGCAGATACAAGCTAATCAGTTTGGACACAGTCCCTGTCCCCCCTGGAGCTCACACTCTTAATCCCCATTTTACAGTTTAGGTAACTGAGGCCCAGAGAAGTTAAGTGACCTGCCCAAGGTCACACAGCAGACACATCTGGATAAGACAGCCACTTTGTGGCTTCGTGTTCCCCCTGCTCCTCCTGTTGTGGGTCACATTGGCACTGGCCTGTGCTGTTACCCACTGTCCTCCTAGAAATGCCCAGAGTCTGAGAAGGACGAGGAGACGTGTGTTTTATATCTGCCCTCTTGCCTTGTTCCATGTGGTCACAGTGGATATTTCACATAGTTCCTAAGGGGTGATTGTACTTTTCCTTCCTCTCGAGATCTGCAGGGAAATTAAATGCATACATTGTGGTTTTTCTCTTCTCATTAAATTCTCTCAGAATGCCCTCAGACTGGACACGATTTTTTTTTTTTAAATCCCTGCTGTTCTCATTAGTCACTGGTTTTGGTAGATATTGTGAAACTTTGCTCTCATTAATCTGTTTAATCAAACTGGAAGTTTGCAAGGAAAATGAGCTTAGGTTTTAGTATTCGGTTGGTACTCATCTTTGGGTTGCTGCGGTGTGTGGAGAATCCAGTTTTACTTATACAAGCTGGTATAAGCTGATATACACTGCGGTGTATAAGGACTTACTGTGTACCGAGGACTGAGCTGACCGCTGGGGTAGATACAAGATATCAGATCGTACACAGTCTTTGTCCCACTTGAGTCTCATAGTCTAAGTGGGAGGGAGACCAGCTATTGAATTCCCACTTTACAGATGAGGAAACTGAGACTCAGAGAAGTTAGGTGACTTGGCCAAGGTCACACAGCAGGCAAGTGGTGGACCCCAGGTCTCCTGCCTACCAGCCCCGTTCTCTTTCCACTATACCACACTGCTCCCTCTCTGAATTGGGATGTATAGACCTGTCCATGATTATTTTTATTCCTTGTAGCGCTTCTTAAGTGCTTGCAGTGGACAGAGCCTGTCCCAAGTGCCGGAGTTACCAATTACTCCCAAGAAAATCTGCCCTGAACTGAAGCAGGATCCTCACTAGCATTTACATAGTGCCTTCTGTGCGCGGTTCCTAAGCGCTACGGTGCTAATTGGAAAATGTGAATGTGGCGAGGAAAAGAAATTAATCAGGGAAAGCCTCTCGACGGAGGTGGGCTTTCAGGAAGACTTTGAAGATGGGGGAAGAGCTGTAACCCGGTGGATTTGAAGGAGGAGGGAGTTCCAGGAAGGAGGAAGGGGAGGAGGCAGGAGAGATGAGGGCAGGTTAGCTTGGGAGGAACAAAGAGTCCAAGTCAGAGTGAAGTGGGAGGGGTCATTGAGGAAAGCATTCTTTACGACTCGGCCAGTTTAAACTGAATGGACCAATCTGCTGCCGGGCCAGTTTAGAATTTGCACGTTATCCTTTCTGTGTGGAAAAATTTTGGATGATGGCCCCAATTAAATAACTCCACAGCTGTCTGCGTATCTGTAAATCACCCCGGCCCACAGACGGTTGGATTCAGTGTGATATAGTTCCATTTTATGTCACTTCTGCATCTCTGGGCTTGGCTTTTGGGAACCGTGTTGTAGGTTCACTAAAATGCCACTCGATTCACCACTTGATTAGTATTCTAGCGATTGTAGTATTTGGATTTCTTGAGCGAAGTATTTCAGATACCCCCAGACTCCTACCAGGAGTTGAGAATTCTGTGTGTGCTTTTTTTTTAATTGAAAGAACTCTTTCGAAAGAGCGCAAACAGGGCATCCTATCTCTTTTCATCCATCGTATCTGGAAAATAAAAGAGAGGGTAACTTCAAAATGAGAAGACCTTATTATTCTCCTTCTGCTGGAATCGCCGGACGGCCCACGGCCCACAGGCTTCGGTTGTGTCTTCAAAACAACCAGAATCTTCAGAAAATCTGGGCGCAGCGAACAGTGTGTCTCCTAATTAGTTTATCCTTAATCTGAACCGCACATTCCACCGTAGCGTATGCTTGCCCACCAGGAAGCATCCTGGAAAATGAGTTTATAAAGACCGCTTTTGCTGCTTTGCATCGGAATGCCATTATCGTTCAGCGGGTTATTGAGCCGGGCCCATTGCTGAGAATGTGCAGGGCTCACTCAGAGGTTATCTGTATTCTGGAAAAACGCTCAGCTAATCTAGGTCGGCGTGAGCGATTCGGCTGCCGACCTAAGAGTTGAGATGTAGGTTCTAGCCTGGATCGCCACTCTGCGGGGTGATACAGTGGGCGTGGAGCTCCAGACAGCGCTCGGCGGATAAAACGGACTTCCCCAAAGTCCCTCCCGGGCTCGCTTAAGGTCAGCAACGCACGCCGACAACCGGTTTCAGGCTCGTCCCCGGAGAAGAGTTTTTAGTTAGCGGAGGATCCACCTGGGGAATCTACTGAGAGGGGGCCTCCCAGTTCTGCTTTTAGATTTTTCCACTCTTGTCACCGATGGTTTGGACGGAGAGACCGAGAGACTTGTCGCACCGGCAGAGGACACGGAATCCAGTGGAGCCGCCGGTGTTTTGGAAGGCAGGAATCAAATCCGAAATGATCTGGGCAGATTAGGAGTATGACCCTTCTTGAGCAAGATGAAATTAAGAGAATTAGTAGAGAAGCAGTGTGGCCAAATGGAGAGAGCATGGACTTGGCTCGGCCACTTTGATTCATTCAGTTGTTATTTATTGAGTGCTTGCTGTTTGCAGAGAACTGTACTAAGCACTTGGGAGAGTACGATACAACAATAAGGACACATTCCCTGCCCCCAATGCGTTTACAGCCTAAGGGGGTTGAGGTGTGAGGCCGTAGGCCAGTCTCTTCCTTTCTCGGTGCCTCAGTTTCCTCATCTGTAAAAGGGGTAAGATACCTGTTCTCCCTCCTCAGACCCTGAGCCCCATGTGAGACAGGGAATGTACCTGACCTGATTATCTTTTAACTCGTAAGTCCGCACATTGGCACTGAGTAAATACCGTTGGTAAATACGGTAATGTTTCTGAGAGGTAGTTGAGAACCAGCCCCCGCTGGTTCCGGGTGGCCGAGGAACACCAGCAAATTTGAACTGGGAGGTGCCCTGGCTTGAGAGAGAGGTCTTGGGTTGTAATGCCAGCTCTGCCACTGGTCTGCTGGGTGACCCTGAGTAAGTCATTTCACTTCTCTGTCCCTCAGTTACCTTCTCCATAAAATGGGGATTAAGACTTTGAACGACATGTGGGACTTGTATTGTGTCCAGCCTGATTAGTTTGTGTTAGTACATTGCCTCGCACATAGTCCATGCTTAACGAACACCGTTAAAAAACAACCACCTTGAAGGGGGTGCTTTAGAAACCCCCTAAAGCCTCAACTCTTACAAGCACAGTTGGTTTTCTCAGTCTAATGCCCTCCAGCCTTCCCCTCTGAAGAGAGGAGCACCCAGTGCTTTGGAGAAAATGCACTCAATGGACTCACTTCTACGCTCATTTTCCTAAAGCCTTTTCACATCGTCTGTTTTCCTCCTTGCAAGATTCCTAGGTACTCGGGAGCGGGAGGTCCGACTCCCCCATTTTACAGACGGGGAAACTAAGGCCCAGAGGGATCGTGACTGGCCCGAGGTCACCCCACAGGTGGGTGTCAGAGCCAGGGCTAGACCCCAAGTCTCCAGGCTTCCAGTCTTGTCCTCCTCCCACTCAAGTCTGAAGCTTCCCTGTATCTAATCAGAAACTTACCACGTGTGCCTGAGCTAGAAGACTGGTCTTTGTCTTTTAAAAATGATATTTGTTAAGTGTTTATATGCCGGGCATTGTACTAAGCATTAGGCTAGCTACAAGCTAGTCAGGCTGGACACAATCCATGTCCCGGTGTCCCACATGGGGCCCACAGTCTTAATCCCCACTTTACAGATGAGGTAACTGAGGCACGGGAGTGAAGTGACCTGCCTAAGGTCACACAGCAGACTAGTGGCGGAGGGGGAATAGAACCCAGGACCCCTGACTCTCCGGCTCTCGCTCTATCCACGAGGCACGCTGCCTCTCTCAGAGATGATTCTGTTTGGTTCCCGTGGGTTTCCGTTTAAATAACATAATCACGTCTGTGCTTACCTGCCTATATTGAAAGTAACGGCTGTTTCTGGAATCTAATTCTGCCTGCTTTGGGCGGCACCATGATACGATGAAGAGAAAGCCACAAAAACGCTGTCACCTTGGGATGAAAGGAAATGTCGGTCGTCCCGGAACTTTTTCTGCCATTAGACAGCTGCGGGATTGCTACCTAGGGGAAAGGATGTATTCTCTACCCTGGGCACAGCCCACGTTCAGAGGACTTTGCCTCCGCATCTAAGGGCAGAATCGTTGTAGCCCAGCAAAATGTGCTGGATGTGTTTGGTGAATGCTGCTTCTGACATGAATATGGATGCTCAATTGAAGAGACAGATTGACTGCCTTTGGAGACGTGCAATCGTTCTCACCCAGAGTTTGATTTTTATCTTATTTTTCTACTCCTCGGGTTATTAAATACCTAAGACCTTGCACGCTACTCCGGATTCACGAATAAGCACAGATGATAAAGGGATCCGTGCGGTTGTGGGCAGATCTGGGTTCTCACTGAAGCAGTCCCGGTAACGCACCGAGCAGGTACGGTCCCCCATGCTAAATGTGTGTTCGGGTCTAAAGGAATGGACTTAAAGCCTAACAAGATTTTCATCTCCCCGGGACAGAACGGAGGGAGAAAAATTAATCATCGTAATAATCATAATTGCGGTATTTGTTAGGCTCTATGTGCCACAGATTGCATTAAGCGGGGGAAAGATAAAAGATAATCAGATGGGACCTAGCTCTTGTTCTACTTGGGGCTGACAGTCTAAATGGGGGGGGAAATGCAGATAGTTAATACTCTGTACACCTTGCATCTATCTCAGTGCACAGTAAGCACTTAACAAATGCCCCAATTATTATGATGTTTTGAGTCTCTAGGAAACGTTTCCCACTCATTTAACAAATCCTCCAAACTGTCTTTGAAATGCTGAGAAGAGCTAGTCTACTGATAACTGCACACCAGGCTTGCTTTAGAAGCAGCACCGCACAGGGGATAAAGCACAGGCCTCGGAGTCGAAAGGTTATGGGTTCTAATCTCTGCCCCGCCACTTGTCTGCTGAGTGACCTTGGGTAAGTCGCTTCCCTTCTCTGTGCCTGTTACCTCGTCTGTAAAATGGGAACTGAGAATGTGAGCGGAGCAGAGGAGGAAAAAGTTATTTTTGAGCTTTATCCCCATCCTGCTCTGATGGGTCATAGAGGTGGCCACTGATCAGCAGGGAAATGATTAGAGGCAGTTGAGATGTGCATTAGAGACATTTTTTCTTTCATTTTTGCCTGTGTTTTCCTAAGCGAGTCTTCGGGAAAAGATGAGTGGCAGGCTGTTCTCTTCTAAAGCAGACGTAGGACAAAGTAGAGACTAAACCTGTTACTATATAAAACAAAATATTTCAAGAAAACTGTAACGCATATCGGGGCGTGATGAATGGAATGCATTGCTTGTTTTCAGAAAGCTACTTTATATTCACAGTTTCAATTTCCTCTAGACTCTGGGTAAGGAACGTGTGTACCAAACTCTGTCGTACTGCCCCTCTCCCAAGCGCTTAGTGTTCTGCATACGGTAAGCGCTCAATAAATACCCTTGGTTGATGCACTGAAATAGACATGGACATACTTGAAAAATCAGGCTGTTGGCTAAAAAGCTTAGAGAAACAAAGGTCCCCCAGAACAGGCACTTCAGAATTGATCTTGTCTTTTACATTCGTGCTCTTATAATGCAAAAATAATTTCAACTGATTTCTTAAAAGGCCATCCGCCTCACGTAGCAGAAACTCTTGGCAAATTATGTGGGAGGGAAGGATTATGGCTCACTGGAAAGAGCCGGGCCTGGGATTCAGGAGACCCAGTTTCCAATCCCAGCTCCGTCTCTGGCAAATTACTGAACTCTTTCGGGCCTCACTCAAAAACGAAGACGATGCCCGCTCCTTTTTCCCCCTCGCACTGTGAGCCTTGGAGGATGGGAACCATGTTCAACTGATTATCTTCTATCAGAGTGTAACCCGGGGCGGGGGAGAAATGAAAGAGAATGTTCATTTTAACGACCTCCGCTTTGCCTGCTCCACGAAAGGGACAGAGAGGCAGAGCAGCATCTGCCTAACCTGTGGTTAAGGGAGGAGATGAAGCTGTCAGTGGTAGCAGGAACAACCCTCCCCCTGGAGGACGCAGCGCAGTTTCTGGAGTGAGAAAGAGTAATAATAATAATAATTTTGGTATTGGTTAAGCGCTTACTACGTGCAGAGCACTGTTCTAAGCGCTGGGGGAGATACGGGGTCATCGGGTTGTTCCACGAGAGGCTCACAGTGTTAATCCCCCTTTTTACAGATGAGGTAACCGAGGCCCAGAGAAGTGAAGTGATTTGCCCACAGTCACACAGCTGACAAATGGCGGGATTCGAACCTCTGACTAGCAAGCCCAGGCTCCTTCCACTGGGCCACGCTGCTTCTCTAAAAGTAGTCTGGGTCCCTAAGGATAGGCACCTGGTCTCTCGGGCTGGGGGTCCGTCTCTGTCTCTCCCTCTCCTTCCTTCTTCAAAGACAAATACAAATGCGGATGAAGTAGTCAGATGGGTTGAAGCACGGGTTTTAAGACTTGGAACAACACAAGACATTTCTCCTGGTGATTTTTTATTTCAGAAATGTAGTTATTCCTCTAAAACATATTAAAATAGAAAACATGTCCTTTGACCAGTTATACAAAGAAAATACCAATATCGTAATAAAAATACTGAAAATATAGGAAAGCACCAGAGTATCAGAATAATTCTACTGGTAACAATTCTAAATATATTTCTTGCGGTTGTACAATAAAGTGCTATTAAATCTATTGAAAATTAGAGGCAAGAATTTCAAAATAGTTACAATGGTGTATTAGGTGAATTAGCTTCAAATTTCTCAAGTCACCACGATTTCTAGGATACTCTCTAACAATTAGGTGATATTCAATTTAACAGAAACTTTGTATAGTCCATCGTGAGAACTGAAAGAGGATCTACATTTGGTTCTCAGTAATTCATTTGTAAACAGATGAAGTTATGAATTCGGCAGTATGAGATGAGCCGCGGACTACTAAAAATGACCGTTCACATGAGACATTGAGCGAAAACATGAATTCGTACAGAATACATCGGGACAAGTAGAAAGGTTAGGCTGTCGACATCTTTGATTTTTACGGTAAAATTTCAGCCATTCTGCATAGTCACAGAAGCCACATTGTTAATAACAGCTTAGGTTACTGATTTGAAGAATGAAAGACTGCTCAAAACTTCAGGCCGTTAGGTTTTTGTTAGGCAATGTTATCTCACCAAGAAACATCAAAGAGACACTGTTAGAACAAAGCAGCTCTCCAACCTGCCCAAATTTTTCCTCAGTTTTTAGCAAAGGAACACATGACCACACTGAGCGATTTTCTCCATTATATTAAAGCATCTAAAGCCAAGAACTCAGCATGCATGACAAATGACTGTGCACATAAAATGGAGTGGGAGAAAAAGGTACTTAGGGTGGAGGTCAGTCAGTTTCTCGTCTGGAGTTGCTAAAACTGAAATATAAAAATTTAAGTTAAGTGGAGATACCACAGCAGTGTGCATTCAAGGATTAAAGTTCGAGTCCAGTCTTCAGAGTACTCTTCTCAACCGTGATTTACACACCAAATTTCTACTCAACCACCCAAGAAGCTCAGTGAAGCTACGCAGCATAAATAACTCCTTGATCAAAAATCGAGATCCAATCCTAGATTAATTTATTTTCCAATAAATAGTACTCTAGTGTTATAAAGTTTCAGCCTATGGTTGAGGTCATTTTTTTCCCCGTAACACTGAAAAACAAAACTGCCTCCAGAATGACTCTCCTCATCTGTCCAGGTGTGCTCGAGGAGACCTGCTTTCTTAGATGTTTTTCTTGATCTTGGCTTGTTTCAACAAACGTTTGTGGGCCAGTCCAAAGGATGTTTATAGGATGTTTCTTTTTCGGGAGGTACAGATCTGAGCCCCAAATTAGCCATTTGGATCTTTACAGTACACAGAGTGCAAACTGTAGCTATTCAAGTAGTTCTCCCTCCCCTTTAAAAATAGGGTTTACTGGGAGATACAGTTAAATCACCCACCAACAGTTGTTTGACAGAACCCTTCCAGGAAGCGTGTGGTGACAAAAAGGAAAAACGACCCTTTAACCTATCAGATGGCAGCTACTGTATTTGCTCAAAATGAAGCCAAGGCGACGACAGGTTCTCAGGGAATTCTAATAGAAAACAGTAGCCACTTGGCATTGACCACTGAAACGGTCTAACGCTCCGGAAGAAGGTCGACTATAATCTGAAAGTAGTTCGGAATTACAAAAAGTCATGATTACATAAATTACACATCTTAGGGGTACATTTTCTTTACTCAATATACACAGACTTAATATACAACGGATAGAAAAGCTAACACGTTGGTTCAACTGTGGCAACTCGGTTCCACAAAAAGGCAGAATATCTCTTGGCTGCAATAGAGCATTCGGCTTGCACGTCATCAGTCCGCCGTATATACAGAAGACCTCAGCACGTGACGTTTAAGGTACTCCAACCAAAAAGGAAAAGTAACTCCTATTCAACTGTTACGTTACTCGGTCCGATTTTGACCTCCACTTGTGAGATAACCACATTCCATTCATTTTTTTTCCAGTGTTCAACGTCTCTGTTTCTCCTCTTCCCTCATTACACAACAAGGCAAGCTACTTTGAGTGGCATCTTTGTTCTTGCTCTCCTTTCTTCTTTGAATGGCAAGTAATCTCAGTGCTGTACTTATGACTCTGGAGAGCACAGATGTACACCACCGGAGCCGGTTCTGGTTTAGTGGATAGTTTTGGGGGTCTGACTTCTTCACTAGTTAGCTCAGGTTAGCCACGCACCCTATAGCGCATCGCTCCTCTGATTGTATAACACATACAAGCAAAAGGTGGCAAAGGAGAGTAAGAGGACTGTTAGAGAAGTCAGTAACTGTTGGAACCAGAGACAACGGTCAACTTGCTCTTGAAGTTTCCTATTGAGGTCTAGTAACCGTGTAAGCTGAAGAGGAAACAAAAATGGTGAAAGACTTTACGGCTAGCCACGCAACAGGACATTTCTTCTGTGAATGCCACATATGAACATGAGAAATCCAAACACGCGAGCTACCTCGACCCTTTGAAGGGGAAGCGGGGAGGAACGGGACCCGAAAATGCCATGCCACCTTCATTCTGCTTTATATGCTAATTCTCACTCCCGTGTTTTTCCTAGGCTCAGCAAATAGCTTGCAAGGGAGAAGACGGGCAGGTGGTGACTTCAGAGATGCGCAAGATTGCCCGCTGCTACATCTCTCCAGTGCAGAACTTCTTCCTCGGACTCTCTCAAAAGCCAGCAAGTCCTTCTGTCCTGCACCTCACTGGGACTCAATGCTATGGGGTTTTTTGTGTTTTTTTTGTTTTTTTACTGATAAGGAACAAAGCGCTGCTTAAACGAACTGGAGAAATTCTAAAGTTCTGGGAGAGTTGACGTTTTAAATCCTGAAAAAACATTGGAAGGAGATTAAAAGCAGCTTACCTGCGAGTATAAATCCTCATTCGTCTTTGTCGGAACATTAAAAGCGTTTTCTTTTAACGAGAGACTAGAAGGTTTGCTGCTTTCGAGAACGTGGCATCTTAACCTAGAAAAAGCCGAGCGGAACAGTAGATCTAGACTTCAGTTTTCGGGACATCGATTCAAGGCTCCAACTCACTGAAGTAACAAATCAACGTCCATTATGTTTCTCGGTAGGAGGTGTTGGAATCTCCCACTGAGAAGGGCCGCAATGTCTTGCCTTCCATGTCACAGTCGGTCCCCAAGCCAGCAGTCAATGGCTGCCTCGGAAGCCGCTGCTGGCATTCAGTCGGTACATGGCATCTGAACGCTAACCGTGCCTAGAGCGTTGTACCGAGTGTATGGGAGGGTACAATATAGCAGTACAACAGAGTTCACGACCCATCTCAGCCCACTTTTTTTCAGAAATCCTGCTGGACCCATCCTCCTGGAGGAACTCCCTTGGTGGTTCTGCGGTCAGAAACCTACACTGCTGATATCATCTGCCTAGCCGACATCCCCTACCTGCAGAGCTGGGCTTTTTTCCCGGGGACCAACGGCAATAAGTAGTCAGTAGGTAATGAGTAAGTTAATTAGGGGCCGGTGATTTTTTTCCCCCTCCTCCCAACTCAGTTAAGAATTAAGTCCAACTAAATTCTACCGATTCTCTTCCTGCGATAGTTTTTTGCATCGTGGGGGCTGGTGTGGTCCAGAGATTAGCTCTGTCTTCTAGTGTTGGGAGAGCACAGAATCCATGCCCACCACCTGTTGTCTTTTTTGCCAGACACTAAATCCCAACCCCACCATTGCTGTGGCCATCCCTTTTCATCTCCCAGCTTACCTTCCTTGGTTTGTAGATGTGTCTGTCTCCGTTCCTCTCCCTCACCTCTATCCTGAATTTGTGAGCCCCTCGAGGCACAGGGTCTGTGTCTAAATCCCACTTGTGTCCTCTTTCCCAGCAGTTAGTACAGTGCTCTGCTGCTAATACCACTATACTAGAAATCTTACAAAAGCCTTTAAGAAGTATGTTCCTTGGAATGTTTAAGGATACGGTTTCAGATGCATTTGACTGGGTTCTGTTTTTTGTTTTTGTTTTTTTAAAAAAAAGCCTATCAGCTCTTCTAAAGCCACCAGAGATTAATCTGAGCACCCCAAACTCGAGAACATTATGCTGAAAAATAGATTTGAAATACCCTGATTTGATATGTAGAACCAATAGGTTTAGGAACTGGCTATCTGATTTCCAACAAAACTTTGGATTTATATACCCTTCTCTTTCAAGCAGCAAAACACTCCGTGTATGTGAACATTCTCACTTGTGAGTGTAGACGAGGGGGGGTGGGGTAAATTAGAGATGTCTCAATTCTTGAAATGACAAGGTTTTTTTAAATTTGAATTTATGAAGCGGCACTGATCAGTTTGTGTTTTTTTTTCCCCCAGTATGAAGGTTCCCCCCACCAACCCTGAGAGGATACAGAATAAACTTGTCCCACAGATAGATCCGACTTCGAACCATTGGCAGTCAGGCTCTCCCTCTGCTTTCTTCAGTAGGCTTTATCCCTACTTCTGACCCCTCGTCTCTCTTTCCCCAGGATAGCAAGTTTCTCGGGCTATGGTTTAGAGATTAAAACATGCTTTCAGTAAAAAATCATTCCTAAGAATCTCAATTTCCACAACATCAGTGTGTTTAGACACATAAAAACAAATTACTAAGTCCCCCATCCCTAATCTATTTTAACGTCTGTTAGACGGTCGAGGAATCGAATCTACTAACTGTTGTACTGTCGCACCCTCAGTGGTATTTACTGAGTGCTTATGTGCGGAGCCTTGTACTAAGCACTTGGGAGAGCACAACCCAACAGAGTTAACAGACATATTCCCTGCCCACCATAACCTTACAGTTCTAAAGGGGGAGACAGACAATACAGGTAAGTTATAATATATAACTTATGGACATGTACCTAATTCCTGAAGGGTTTACTGTACTTTCCCAAGGGCTCAGTACATTGATCTGCACACAGTAAGGACTCAATAAATACCTTTGACTGACAACTTACTTAAGGCTAACTATGGGAGCTCTCCTGCCCCCCCAGCCTGTAACAAACTGAGCAGGACTCGTGTTGGTTGCAGGTGGGAACAAAGGAGAGGCCAAAATTTCAAATTTGCCTCACTTCTTAGAGTTTAGTAAGCTTCATGTGGGTTAAGGTAGGGGAGAACCAAGGACTAGCCTTACCTATTTCTGGGGCTCTACCTTGCCATCTTCGCAACTATAAATTATCAATCGTATTTATTGAATGCTTACTCTGTGCAGAGCCTTGTACTAAGCGCTTGGGAGAGTACAATGAACAGAATTAGCACACCTGTTCCCTGCCCATAAGGACCTTACAGTCCAGAGGAGAGGACGACCTGCAGATAGGGTGTCAAGGGAAAGACAGCACCCTTCAACGCCTAGTGAAGGAAGATGAAATCCGAGCTGCCAAGTATGAACTCCTTTTTCAAAATGGTGGAAGTGACCGAGGCGGTCCCGGGGCACTCACCTGTGCTCCATCACTTTGGTGCGGGGCACCTCCTTCCAGAACTGGGCCAGTTCGGCTGCCCCCGTGCCAGAAAGCTGCTGCTCCATTTCAGCAGCCATGATCAGGAAGCGGTCTTGAGGGGAAACCGTGAAGCCTGTATCCAAAAACGGCAAAAGCAAAGGCCCTCAACATTCAGACTAGAATCGCTTTTGGCAGCTTTACCATTCTTCATGTCATTAACTCGCATCTACCCCAGTGCTTAAAAACTGCTCGACATGTAGTAATTGCTTAGCAAACACCATCATCATCATCATTATTTTTCTTCAGTTTTAAGAGCAAATTTCTATATTAAGCCAGGGAGGCCGTAAAGCTCACATACGGAGGATTTGATTTCAGGAAAATCACCTTTAACATAGACAAGGGATCTCAGTGAGAAACAGCTTGGCCTAGCGGAAAGAGCCAGGGCCTGGGAGTCGGAGGTCCGGGGTTCTAATCCCCGCTCTGCCACTTTTCTGCTGGGTGTCTTGGGTAAGTTACTTATCTGTTCTCTCAATTACCTCATCTGTAAAATGAGGATGAAAATATCTGTTCTTCCTCCTACTGAGACTGTAAGCCCTACTGTAGGACCTAATTATCTTGTACCTACCCCAAAGCTTCGTACAGCGCTAGGCACATAGTGTTGAACAAATACCACTTTTTAGTTATTATTGTTAATGTTGTTATTAGCGCAAAGTAGGACAGTGCTAAGAGTTTGGGGCCCAGAGATTTTAGGCTCTGTTGGTAACTGACCAACCAGGCTCCTGATAACTTTACCCTAGGAGCTATTTTACCGACTCTGGCTTAAGACTTAAAATCAATCGTATTTATTGAGTGCTTTCTGTCTGCAGAGCACGGTACTAAGCACTTGAGAGAGTACAATCTAAAAGATTTTGTAGAAACGTTTCCTCCCCAAGAGTTTACAGTGTAGAGGAGATCTGGATACTTCTAAGTATCGTCATGCTCTTTTTGGGTCGCTTGTGCGAAAAAGAATCTGCATATCCAGAAGTGTTGCTTCTCTACAGTAAGAACCGTTTTTTATAATCCATGTAAAATTTTTCATTTGGAAAACCAAGATTAGCAATACAGATGTGTGTTTCAATTTTGACAAAATGCACATCCACATCAGGAGTCTAATACATTAAATTTAGATAATGTATCAAAAACAGGTAAGCCAAGAGAAACACTCTCTGGCAATGTGTAGGCAGTTATCTGATCCAGTGAATTTATTAATTAGGAAACCAGTCATTTAGGATATAAGATTATAAGCCCTGGAGCTGTTCAACACAGAACTCTGTTCATTTTTAATAATGTAACAAGCAAGGAAAGAATTATTGATTAAGAGCAAAATGAGAGATGGATACGTGCCTTTTGAAACCTGGGGGCGGTGAGGGGGTGCTTAATAAAGTACTATTTGACAACGACTTGACTTACCCCCATGAAGAGACACCACTATATCTAATGATGTGCCAGGCTCACAGCTACTGTTGCTTGGTTTAACTCTATATTTATCTGGAGCCGTTGTTCTCACCTGAAAATAGGAAGCAATCCATTTGTTTCCCAAATCCAATAGTCTATTTAGCGTAAGATTGATACATTATTTAAAAATGCAGAACTCAAAAGATGGCATGGTGGATACAGCATGGGCCTGGGAGACAGAAGGTCATGGGTTCTAGTTCCAGTCTGCCACTCTCTGCTATGTGACCCTGGGCAAGTCATTTTACTTCTCTGGGCCTCAGTTCCCTCATCTGTAAAATGGGGATTGAGACTGTGAGCCCCATGTGGGACAGGGACTTTGTCCAACCCATTTGCTTATACCCCCTCCCAGCACTTAGTACAGTGCCTGGCACATAGTAAGCACGTAACAAACACCAGAATTATTATTATTTCCCAAAAAGACTAAACGTCTGTTTTGTAATTTTCAAAATAAAGACTATCTTGGAAGCTGGTTTAAGCAGTCGGATAGCAGGAGGAACCTTAATTTTCAGGATATACCCTCTAACCACCCACATTCTTCTTGATATCTGTAGCTTTTCCCTCGTGACTATTTCTGAACTGCTCATCCACGAATTCATTCAGGCCCTCAGAGCTTCAGGTAAATACCATCTGTGAAATACCTCCTAGAGTAATACTTTCTGTAATGCTATCAAGTCACTGTTTGAAGAACTCCTTCCTTTTGTTTCTTTTGAACCTACCCCCCTCAGATTGTCTAATCTTGGTGTTGTGGAATTTGAAAAATTCCATATCTGTCTAATACTAGTAATAATTGTGGTAGTAAGTGCTTGCTATGTGCCAAGTACTGTTCTAAGTGGTGGGATAGACACGGTTAAAGTTGCCCCACGTGGGGCCCACACTTTTAACCCCCATTTTCCACAGGCAGAGAGTAGTGAAGTGACCTACCCAAGGTCACCCAGCAGACAAGTGGTGGGGCTGGGATTGGAACCCACACCCTCTGACTCCCAGGCCCGGGCTCTTTCTGCTAAACCTAATCCCCTTCCGTGATTTTGGGGGAGTTCCTTGATATTAAACTGCTCTGCTGTCTAACTAATCCACCTCCAAAGTACGACTGACTGAGAAGCTAAGACTCCATGCTGCTCACTAGGTCGGTGCTTGGTCGCTTGGTACCACATTTATTTAAGATCAAAAACAGAACCGACCGTTATGACGTGAGGACTTGGAGGTCAATGGCTCGTTTAGTACAGTGCCTGGCATGTCCTAAGTGCTTAACAAATACCATCATTATTATTATCAGGACACTGACATATATATACCTGCCAGCGTCCTTTGATAAGCATTTACTCTCCCCCCTCTTCAAAGCCTTACCAAAGGCCCATCTCCTCCAAGAGGCCTTCCCAGACAAAGGCCCACTTTTCCTCATCTGACACTCCCTTCTGTGTCATCCGGACTCGCTCCCTTTGCTCTCCCTCCCGACCCTGTCCCAGAGCACTTACGTCTAGATCTGTCCTTTCATTTATATTGCTGTCTTCCTCCTTCCCCAAGACTGTGAGCTCCTGGTGGGCAGGGACTGTCACTCTTTAATGCTGTATTGTACTTTCCCAAGCTCTCAGTACAGTGCTCTGCACACAGTAAGCGCTTAATCAAGATGACTGAATGAATAGATATGAATAGATATATGTGTAGGTATATGTAGATATATGTATCCTAAGTTTGCTAGGTTTCTATAAATTCATTTTAATTTCTATTCCCTTATGACACTAATTTCCTTTTAGTAGAGCTCTAAAATGAAAATCTGGTGTCAAATCATGATTTTCTCCAGAATTGACCTTAATGTTTGTTTTTTCAGTCAGCCAAATGTTTGAAGCATATTAAAATGGATATATTTACCTTAAATGCCACTGTATTTTTAGCTACATTTGTGAGCATTATTAAGCATTTTCTCTCTCCGATTTCTTTAGATCCAAAATACAATTCTTCAGCGGGGCTATATGGAAACAATGAGAGTTCATGAAATGTGCCCTTGGGCAATCTTTGCTTTGCACTTCCCTATCAGTCACAGAAAAGTTGAAGAGAATATTTAACAATGGGACTTCCAAGGTCTTGTGCCAGGACTGAATCACAGTGAGAGATGACAGATCATTTTTTGAAGGTTAAACCTTACAATTACAAAGAAACAATTCCAGCACTGGGGCCTGAATGTGTTCATTACAATGGAAACCTTAGGACCAAATGCCATTTTGCAGAAACTGAACCCACTGAGGTAGGTAGAACATTTAGAAGAGGCCTGAGTAGATTAAAGAACTAAATTTAAAGTGAAAAGTCCTCTTCATACATAAGGTGGGTGGTAAAGGAGAAGATACTTTGCACAGTGAAAAAGCCTGAACTCCCCAAAGTGAGTTGGGTTTGAAATTGTAAACTAGGAACAGAGTTGACTTGAAAGCGTCATTATAGGTGGGCCGTCATTTACTTGGACCTTTCCTCCTGTGCTTACTCTTCTTCATTTGATAGTTCAACTCCACGAACTATACTGCACTGAAAGGCATTTGGAGATGAAAGGCTTTTGTTGATACAAAGTAAGCTGAATTGCCATTGCTAGAATGCATGGGCCTGAGTTTCTCTTCAGATTAGGGATTTCTGGAATCCAGGAAGGTCTCAAATCATAAAAAAAGATCTTCCAAAGAAGGGAAAACTGATTTAGATGACTCAACCCTTAATTTAGTACTAATTTATTTTCAAACTCTAGTTTAAAGTACATTTTTAGCCTAATTCACAGACTCGCATAAATGATCAAGAAATGTTATGACTGGAATGGTTACTCAAATCAGTGTTACCTGATGTGCAGTAAAAGCCCTTTAAATACACTTAATGGTTTCTTCACAGATTTTGTCTTTGACTCTCCTTTGTCACATTCCTCAGGTTTGGAAATTGATTCTTCTGGTTTGGAAATTGGTTCTTCTGGTTTGGAAACTGTGTCTGCTGAGCTTATCTTTTCAACAGCAAGGAAAGTTATAAAAGAAGAAAAATGGTAATACGTGAGTCACACTTTGACAGCCGAAAAGGTTTTCCTCACAGAAAAATGATAACAAAGATAGTCTTCCATTCGATTACAGATGGAGGACTAGTCACCATAGACTTGTGTGAAATCTGTTAATATCCTTCGAGGCCCTCATTAAGCTTCCATCACAGCAGTGATGTTTCTTCCTTCCCTGATCTCCAAGAATAGTGGAATTCACTAGTACTGACCCCAAACACAGTTAAACTATGCTCTGGGGATGCAGACTGGACGTCAGCATAACAGTACGAATTAACCCATGTTCTGAGTGGAATTATAGTTGGAAGCCTACACAGAGTAGCAAATGCAGTTGTCATGAATCAAAATTTCCTCCTGAGAGAATGAACCTTGCAGGAAGCAGGAATGAAATTCTATTTTAAAGCCACTCATTCATTAATTAATACTTGAAAAATAATTTTTAGTTCAATACAAAGCCACAGACCTTTGGCTTTTGACAAATACCTTTTTGGGGCCAGGGAGCTGTTCTTCATTTGAGTTTGGTTCTCCCATTTCTTTACCATCTGTGTCTATATCCTCTTTACTTTCGGTTTCATCCTCACTGGTAATCGGCCCATTTTCACACAGTGGAGTCTGAAAGTCATCATCTACCAGTGGAGGATAACTATACTTGAAAGGATCCTAAAATAGAAGAAATATATAATTACTGTCCAACTAATCAAAGGAGCACAGTCACCGCAATAAATTAGACAAAGTGCCTTGTACAATGAGTTTAAAAGTCCTTTTAAACAACGACTTGCTCCACCTAAGCTTAAGCATCAAATTATGATCCCCTATACTTCCTCCTATACTTATAAAACTTCAGGTACAAGGGACTAATAGGCAAAGAGGGGTTGGTGACAATCACAGCACCCAATGGCGCCCTTGTTAGTATAATAAGAGAAATCACAAACTACACAATTGTGATCTGAGGTGAAGTTTTAAATGCTCACTCAACTGATCTCAGGATCCCCACACCTCAATTTAGGAGAAATGCATCCCCCACGAATAGCCAATATATTATGAACTGGGCAAGTCATTTAGTTTCTCTGTGCTTCAGTTTCCTCCTCTGTAAAATGGAGATCACAGACCTGCATTTCTTCCCGCTTCAACTGGGCACCCCAACCAACCTGATTTTCCTGTAACTCTCCAGTGACTCAGAGTGTTTAGCACAAAATAAGCTCTTAATAAATACTATCATTATTATGAACTACTACTCTGTGGGATACTTACAGTTCCACCCATATGTGAGGGCAGGTATTCCATACTGACATACTCTTGCACTTCATTCTTACTTGTGAACTTCAACATGTTTATTGCATCTGGGCCAAGCCAACCTTTTATAATTTTAAAAGCAGCTAAAAAGAAAACAGCAATTTCATTTAACTGCCTTCATGTTCTCATCTTTACGTACTCTATGTCCCACGAACTGGTCAATCCTTAAGGACCCTAAGCTTTGTATTAACTGCTTTAGAATGAAGCCATTGCTGATTTCACTACGTGGCTGGGCTCATATATTAGGAGAGGGGAAATAAAGACTTAGTACCCTGCCTTGTGCTTACAGCTGTTCCTGGCACACAGTAAGCACTTAAATCCCATTAAATAATAATAATTAAAAAAAAGAAAACAGTGGCTTGATGGACATTTCAAATACAAACATTTCCACCCCAACATCCCATAAAAGTTGTATGACCTCTTAAGGCAATCTTGCATTATGACGGCAAATTGATCCACAAAAGTTAGAAAATACCAAACCAAGCTTTTTCATTAAATATTCTGGATAGCCTGTGACAGGGGTTTTGACCCTGGACTATCTACTGCATGTAAAAATACTTGGACCATCCTCTAGCTGGTTTAAAAAATGAAATTCTGTCAAAGACTGAATGTATTTTCATGCAGTTAAAACAACTCACCATTCATAATCCATGGCATATCAAAGACCACTATTTTAGCTGAAAAGATAAAAAGAACACATTGAATGAGGCTTAGCGTTCTCTGTCATTTTTGCCAGACATGAAAAGCACAGGTCACTCGGGGGCTACTACGAACTGGGCTTGAACAACTGTGCGGTCAAGTGCATAAGGCATACCCTTCCCGCTACCCCATGTAATCCCTCAGAATGTGTCAAGAGGATCCTTTCTCAGGAATAATGGAACATAAAGAATGATATCCTTCCATATGTCATCTCCCAGTTAGTCCAGTCTTCAACTGTTCATGTTGAGCAATGGTGTGCAGCCCCCAGGGTCAGCAAGGCCCAGCTCCACTGCCGTGGGTTTTTTGTTGGCTTGCAGTGTCCCAGCCTTAGAGGCTTCTCTCTTTTGGGGGCAAATATTATCATGGTTTCCACAATTCACTCTGTGAATAATGTAACAACTTCTCAAATTAATTCTGGACGGTCATTCTGGATTTGCTCTAGAACAAACCTGGCACTGACATTTGTCGAACAGAAATCATTCTGGAATTTGTACATATTTTGCCTATCTTGAATCTCTTTGTGTCCTATTTCCATCTTTAAGTACCATCCCTATATTCTGTTTCATCCTCAGGGCTTTCAACTCTTGCATTTCAACTACTACTCTCAATTTTTTTTTTTTTAACCCTCATTCCCTTTTTTCCACCTTGATCCTTTTAAGCTTCTTATTTTCACCACTTTCTTCCTCCTGCTATCATGCATGCTCTCCTCATTATCTTGTGAGTCTCCTCCCTCACTGCTTGTTTCTTGCTGCTATTTTCGCTTTTGCTTTATTAACTAATGAAGTTATAGGAAAAAAATACAACAAAATCATTTTTTATGCAGTTAACAGTCTACCAACTCTGTTATACTGTATTCACCCAAGCAAATTCACCCAGATCCATGTCTTCCCCTTCATTATGTCCCTCTGTGGACTCACGATGGCCCTTTCTCTTCCCTGGGACACATTCAGATTTACAGAATGTGTGTGACTTTAACCTTCAAGAAAAACATTGTAATACTAGAGCACCTATAAATGTGTGTGTGTGTTTGTGTGTCGGGGAGAGGGGAACAACCCAACATTTTCACCAATAGATGTTCCTAACTATATTTAATATAAAATAAGTTACTTACTGAGGTATTTAGGATAATAAATCTTAAAGCAGTTGATGACAAACCGAACGATGTCCATGTCCTAAAATAAAGGTTGATGTTTAATCACCTTGATTTAGGATTATTTAAAGGTGCTAAACATTTCATGTAGAAATATTTGAATAACTAAATGAGGAAAAAAATATACCATTACAAACTCAAGTGAAGATTATGCACGTGAATCTGGATATGACTAGTAAACAGAACACAGGAATAAACGTGTATGGAAACAAAGATTAGTGACAGCAAAATTAATCTCAGAGGCGGAGCTGAGAGACGACAGATGCCTAAGAGGGTGCAACCAGTTGTCATTTTTACAACCTCAGTCTAGTCATGTGCTGTCGGTCCCAGCCAGGGAGCACTGCTCAATTTGGTTCACCACCCCAATCAATCAATGGTCCTAGTGAGCACTTTGATCGCAAAGCACCCAATCAAGTGCTTGAGAGAGTACCACAGACACAAGATACGCATTCCCTGTCCTTGAGTTTTCAATTTAATGGGGAGGTTGGAGGGGAGAATCAGACCAAAAAAACCCCAAACCAAAAAAAAAAACTATGTAAATAGTGGGAGCTGGCAAAAACATAATGATGTAATAAGTAGGACACCCGATGGTGAGTTTCCAGAAGATAACCAACCATCTGTGAGTTAATATGCAGAACACGAGACCAGCCCAAGCTGGTGCAGGGTTACAAGGCCACATAGGCCCGGGGATTACTTTAGAGTACACCCCCAAAATAGTTGTGGGCTGGGAAGGGGTGGCTGGCTTGCTACTATTGAGGTCAATGCCCAACCATCTTAAGGAGACACAAGCTTGGCCTACAAACACTCAGTGCAGCTACTTTAAAAATACTTCAAAGATTAGAATATTTCCTAAAACAAAACAGTACAAAGACTTGCAGAGGGCTACATTAGAAAGCAAAGGGAAAACAAACAAAAAACAGTTAGGGAGAAAAGGACACAGACATAAAGCCTCTGGGAAATCGAAGCAGTTCTGCTAGCAAAAGTATATAAGCCTAAATTATGACTTGAATATCCTACAAATGCCTACACTGTGGCCTAATAGAAAGAGCAGAGGCCTGGGAGTCAGAGCACTTGAGTTTTAATCCTGGGTTTGCCACTTGACTGCTGTGTGATCTCAGCCAAGTCACTTATCTTCTCTGTGTCTCGATTTCCTCATCTGTAAAATGGGGATTCCATAGCTGTTCTCCCGGCGACTTGGACTGTGAGCCCCATGTGTCTGCCCTGATTATGTTGTATCTGCCACAGCAGTTAGTACTGTATTTTTCACCTAAGTACTTCAACACCATAATTATCACCAAACTCTTCCACTTTGTAGCGGACATCAATCCAGGTACTTATTCTGTACCACCTTGTATCTGACCTCCCTGCCTCCTTTCTCTCCCCACTCCAGTCCATACTTCACTCTGCTGCCCAGATCATTTTCTATGAAAACGTTCAGGGCGTGTTTCCCCACTCGGCAGTTGCCCATCCACCTCCACGAACAAGAACAATTCACCACTGGCTTCAAAGCACTCCATCAACTCATCCTGTTACTCTTCTACTCCAACCCAGCCCCCACACTCTGCTCCTCTAATGCCACCTACTCGCTGTACCTCCGTCTCGTCTATCTTGCTGCTGAACTCTCACCCACGTCCTGCCCCTGGCCTGCAATGCCCTCCTTTCTCATATCCGACAGACAAATACTCTCCCCACCTTTCAATCCTTGTTGCAATCACATCACACTGAGAAGCAGCGTGGCCCAGTGGCAAGAGCCCGGGCTTGGGAATCAGAGGATGTGGATTCTAATCTTGGCTCCACCACTTGTCTACAGTGTCACCTTGGTCAAGCCACTTCACTTCTCTGTGCCTCAGTTACCTCATCTGTAAAATGGGGATTAAGACTGTCCCATGGCTTCACTCTGCATCCTATTTTATAGTTGAGGGAAATGAGGCACAGAGAAATGAAGTGACTTACCCAAGGCCACTCAGAGTGGAGTGGAGGATCTGGGATTAGAACCCATGACATTCTGACTCTCAGGCCCATGCTCTAACCGCTACTCCTTATGCTTCTTTCTGTTTTCCCTCCTATTTAGACTATGAACTACGTGTGGGACCGGATTATCTTGGATCTACCACAGAGATGAGGATTTTACAAAATTCCACTGGAGTGGGGGAAAGAGAAGCTGATCTTCTTCCTTAACTCCTTCAGCTTTTTGACCTGATCCTCGGCCTGGCTCATCCCACGCATCTGACAAGACCTGAGTAAGTATAGAAGAGAACCACAGAATGAAAGTCCCTTGAGAGAGAGAGGGTCTCTGTCTAATTCTAACCTGTTTACTGTGAACCAGCTAAGCATATGTCCCACTGACAAAGGGATACCCTAATAAATTCCCTCCTACTTAGACTGTGAGTCCCACATGGGACACGGATTGGGTCCAACCCAATTATCTTGCATCTACTCCCGAGCTTAGTTCGATGCCTGGCACATAATAACTGCTTAACAAATACCATTAAAAAAAAAAAGTCCACTGAAAAGCACTTCTTTCGGCAAGACTGGGGTTGGGTGGGGGAAAGACTCCTCCAAAAAGAGGTAGAGAATGGGACCCCTGCTCTCAAGGACGTTATAATCAAGGGGAAATACAAGTAAACATAAAAGGATCATTTGAGAGGGGATCAGCTCATTTATACCATGTGGTTCTCCAGAGTCTCCTCTGGAATTTAAGACCTAATGTGCCGAACTTACTACCGGGGAGAATTTGCCTTAATGAGATTAATGAGTTGAATATTAAAATGAGCGTTTTCACCTTTAAAACCTTATTTAACACATGAGAAAAGGGAAAATATTAAGACACTTTCTGTGAAAGCAATTTTGGATCTAAAAGGGATTACCCATTTAAGAAGCAGCACACTGATGGGTAGGGATTGTCTCTATCTGTTGCCAAATTGTACTTTCCAAGCGCTTAGTACAGTGCTCTGCACACAGTAAGCGCTCAATAAATACGATTGAATGAATGAATGCCCCATTGTCCTGGAAAAGGATTTCAAGAGCCTAGAGCCTCTTACTTAATAAGGTGTGTGCAATAACTAGGAGCAAAGTAAAAACCTTCTGGAATAAATATGTTGCATTCAGAGTCCTTATTATACCTGCCATTCCAGAAGTCCCAGGGACAGACACCTGCAAATTTCCAGCACCTGCAAATTTCCAGCTTGTAACTACTACACAGGGAGCCTACAACTGAAATGTCAAAGCATAATTAAAAGGAAAAGAATGGCCCCTTACCTCACCCTCAAAGGCAGTTTAGCCAAAAAAAAAAAAAATGCCCAAAGTAACATGTTCTTTTAACGTTAATTATGGTATTTGTTAAGCATTTACTATGTGTCATACACTGTTCTAAGCACTGGGGTATCTACAAGTTAATCAGGTTGGACACAGTCCCTCTCCCACATGGTTCACTATCTAGGTAGGAGAGGGAGGAAAGGTATTTAATCCCCATTTTTCAGTTGAGGAAACAGGCTCAGAGAAGTGAAGTGACTTGCCCAGGGTCACACAACTGGCTCAGCTAGGATTAGAACCTAGGTCCTCGGACTCCCAGGCCCATGCTCTTTCCATTAGATCATGCTGCTTTTCATACATCGTTAAAATCCCTCATGTCAGAAGAAATGAGAACTCTTTTTATATTAAGAGTGTTTTATTGGATTACTCTGGTATAATTCCACAGAAACCCTACAAATCATATATAGAATGAAAATCAAAATGGGAATTGCCTTGAAATGCTTACTATGTTACTTAGTCCGGTTTCTGCCATGTCGAACATCACTGTTAGGGGCTTTCCGGGCTCCCTTCTGGCGTACCGCTCTAACCAGAAGGCTATAAGCTTCTTTTTGTCCAGAAGTGTTTTATTATCTTTTGTGTGGAATTTCACCCGGAACCAGACTGTGACAAAAACAAAAGAAGAAAACGCTTTAGAAACTGAACAGTGAATAGCTGCCTTCATGTTATGTAGCCCAAGTCATGTGTCTCAACTGTTTTTCCACGTTTCCTCTTTCTTCATTCTAATTGTGAAATGAGGAATCACCTTCTAATGCAAAAGAACAGCAAGAAATGTGAAAAGGGACATTTTCCCCAGGAAAATGAGTGATAACAAAAATGATCCACTACAATTAAGTCATCGACTTAGATTTACTGAAATGAACATTTTGGCCAAGTACAATAAATGTATTTACTTCAGTAAAGTGTTCTAAACAGTGTTTATCTCTGACACAAATTCAATCCTTAGTCTAACCAAAGAACTAAAAACTAAAGAACCTGTTCTCTTACATTCACAAAATTAATCCCTTAAAACCAGAAGATTGAAACTGTCAAGGATCTTCTTTTCTGGGGAAATGAGTATTTGAAGTCAATGGCATGTCTCTAGTCACTAACTAGAACTATTTTAAATTCTTCCTGTCAGAAATCTGAATTGAGCCCTAAAATCCCTTACTTGGGTTGTTTTTACTAAGGATTTTATTGAAAACAAGAGCCAACCAGCTGTAGACAGGCTGCGTCTGAACCAATAATCTAGGCTAAGTAGTGCTGGATTGGGCCAATCTTTTCCCCTTTCATGAACCAACTCTAGGGCTATTTGTTGGTGGCCATTCCTTCTAAATAATAAAGTCACTTAAGGCATCATTGATCTACTAGAGCTGTCCCCTGTACTAGAATTTAAAGACAGGGAGGCCAAGAATTTTCTGCATTGAAGGCCAAACCTTGGTCAATTACAATGCTCAGATGAAAAGACGTCCTTCCTCGGCTCGGAATCGGGCCAAGACTAACTGGAGGGTGGGAGGGGAGAACCGGGTGGGATGAGAGAAAAGAGGGAAAGAGAGCGAGCGAGCAGGTGCATGCTCAAGCACACGCTTTCACCCGGGGGGGTAAAAGGAGAAGTTGTTTGCTCTTCTTGCTGCTGCTCCGGCAGCATAAAAAGGTGTGGAGTGAAGGGAAAGAGGTGACGATACAGAAGAAAACGTCTGAGGTGCTAAGATTCCCAACTGCCAGCAGTATTCAGTCAAAAAGATTCTGTGGCCATACCCCGGAGCCCTGGGCCTAATTTCCATGTCTTGCCTAAATTACAAAGAAAGGGAATAATATCCTGCTTAATTAAATTCCCTTGGCAAGGTTATAATGAGATGCTTTGTTTTCCTCTGCTGCCTATTCTAATAGCATTGTGCAACTGAGTGGTTCAGCTCCTGAACAACAGCCCCATACTGGGGGTGGCAGAAATAGCAATAGCTTAAGCTAACCATGGCAGGGAGGCCCTTTCATTTCCTTAGCATCTGGGGAAGTTATGTTGCGCCATGTTTTAAGATTATTCTTCCTCATACTACCCCCTCACTCACTTTCTAACTCTCTTTTTCTTAAGAGGTTCAGCTTTTCCAGAGGTATTCTAAGCACATATGGGATCAACAAAAGTTATCTAACTGATATCCAAACCCCCGCCCCCCACCCCCAAAATTAAGGTTACCATTTTACTTACACAATTTGTTACCCTCCTTGTCATAGCCATGGAGATAAACGGCACCAGTTTCAAACACCCACTTGGGAAGAGTGGATTCATTCATGTCTGAAAAATTGAAATGTTATTTTTAATCAAATAAAATGTAATGGGAGAAATTTAAGGACTCATTTCATAAAAGCATTCCTAAGCAAGATTTAGTTTCAGGAAATCTTTGGAGAGGAGTGCACTAAAATCACATCGGTACAGTTTCTAAACACTCCTTGAAATGTTGCTTTATAAATTCACATTACACCAACACACTAGCCTCTCTCTGCCAATTCCCCCTATCACCTCTGTATGTATCCTGTAAGCTCCTTCAAGAGCAGGGATTGTGTCTACCAACTCTAGACTGTAGACTCCTTGAAGACAAGGATCATGTTTTTCAATTATACTGTAGGCTCTCATTAAATACTCTGCACACAGTAGAAGCACGTAATATTATTTGATTGATAGTCAACACACAAAGCACACACACTTGTTAGGAGCATGGGCCCTCTTTTAAAGTCCACCTCTTCTTTGTCCAGAGCTCTTGAAGGAAAAGAAAATTTTCATTTCAAGTAGCAAATGTTCACTCTACATCCTGGCTAGCTGATGCACCAGTTAGCTGAATTCCTTATGCATTGCTGAGCAGCAGCCTAAAATTGCAGGGAATTGTAGAGGGAAGTGTACAAGACTTTCCTATTCCTCTTGTGGAGATTTAGAGACGGAGTGAGAAACACAGAAATCAGGAAGGTTCCACTGGAATCAGTATCGGCGATGAGACACCCGCCCTCTGAGATATGGACCCATAAACAAAGGCAGAATAGAAAGAGGCATCCTACATATAATTATCCATTTTAAATATGTACTCCTTCATTCTTGTCAAATAATTTCTTTAAAAAAATCTTTAAAAAATTGCAACTTCAATAACTTGATTACCAATGGTGTAATGGCTTATATAAAAACCCTAAATAACATAACGTTTTCCAAAAACCACTCGATTCTGGTTGTTGGATTTTAGAATACATTACATTTGACCTTGAACTGAAGATACAAAACCCTTCCACTGAAGAAGGTTAAAAAAAAAAAAAAAGATTGTTTAGAAGATAACAAAAACTACCAGTAATCTGTTCTAGCTCAAGGATAATTCATCTTTTTGCTTCTACATTAAATACAATGTTTTGCTAACTTTTAATGGCTAACTGAGCTAGGGGAATACCAACAACAAAAACTTCCTCTAAAGAAATTTGCAGACCTCCCTGTGAGGGATTTCATGCCATCAAAGCTAAATTTATACATCACTGCTTATGGGTTTTTTTGCGGGGAGGGGTACAACAGATGAAGTTTCTCAGTAAAAACAAGCTTAGTTAACATGATTTTTAGCATTTTATTTTGGTAATAAAATCTCTCCTAAAATTTCTAAATGAATGTTTTTTTCCCCCCAAATCCCATGATTTGAGTTTCATACCCACAGGTAACCATCACACCTATATACAGAACCACCACCACTTGTCTACTGTGTGACCTTGGGCAAGTCCCTTAACTTCTCTGTGCCTCAGTTACCTCATCTGTAAAATGAGGATTAAGACCCAAGAGGGACATTGGCTACGTACAACTTGATTAGCTGGTATCTAACCCAGCTCTTGGCACAGTGCCTGTCACACAGTAAGAGCTTTAACAAATACCATTAACTTTTTTTTTTAAGAAAAACAAAGAACTCCCCCCTGCAAAAAAAAAAAAAAGGAAAAACCCCTAAGATCTCTGATGCATGTACAACCCTATCCTAACCCAGGGCTCACTTCCAGACCTGTCCTGTGCATGTTGGGCTGCAGGATTTAGGGCTACAGATTTAAAAATGTCAAGTCTTTTGATTGTGAGAGGCCTCTTGAATATCTGGGCGGTTAAACCCCGAGGCCCCCTACCTTTATCACCAGGCTGGTTGAACTCCGAACTTTATCTTTTGTGCTGCTGATTTATTTATATGATTTCACCTTCCTATTTTGTCTATCACCCAACCTGACGCTATCTTGTTCTTAGGTTGAGTGAACTGAAGGGCCAGGGACTGTGTAACTTCCACCTGCATAATTTTTCCCAGTTCTCTGCCTCCAGTAGGTACTTAATAAAACATTATTACTAACCATTTTCCAGAAAGAGCAATCTTTGCCAATAAAAGACTGACTGAGTAAAAAAGCAATAGAACATACACCTCGTTGCTCGACAAACTGAAGAAGTATTAGAGGATACAAGCTAGGCTAAGATGGAATCACTTTAGCATGTGGAAAAGAGCAAGTACTCTGGGAAGATTTTTGCTCCCAGGAAACTGTGTCTACTACAGAGAAAAATCTAAAGAAAATTAGTTTCCTTTTCCACTCTACAGTGGCAGATGCAATAGATAGATTCAGACAACTCTTCCTGAGGGCTGCAACCTCAAGGCAATCACATTCTAGTAGTCATGTTGTGCTTTCAAGAACTGATTGTGACTTACTGTGATCTTGAACCTTAAAAAAACAAACTCCACAACAACAAACCAAACCATATCCCAAGCACAAACATCTCAAAATAATTTTTCTCTTTGAGTATGACAATGACACTAAACTTGGTGACCATCCTTTCTCCTCTCAACCAGATAAAAGGTGAAAACCTGACACATCGCAAGACTGACCATCACTAGAGTCCACGTCTACCAGGGTCCACACACCGTCCATGATCATGGACTATTTTTCCGGAGCCTGTTGTAGCTGCACTTTGTTACTGCTGTGTACTCTAAACCACACATTTATGCATATTGTTCCTCATGATATACCACTGGTTTACCAAGGTCATATGTGATTATATTTGTTACACAAGATTTTAGTTCCTTGCACAGTCATGCAGGGTCTTTTCCACTCTCTGTTTTCTTCCAATTAATCAGATTCCTCCCACCCGCTACACTCTTCTGGCTTCAGAAGCTATGCTGCAACCTGGAATTTCCCAGGCCACCCCATTTTAAGAGGGGAGCTGTGCTAATTTTCTAGACTTTGGCTTTCCTTCTCTGTACCCCAGGCTCAGAACATCCCTTTAATTGTCAAACAGTTGCTAGTACAATGACATCTGACAATTCTTTGAGTAACTTGGGTTGCAAATCATTAGGATCTTCATATTTAATTTTACTGAGTTTAATTAAAAAGCCCATTTTAATTAAATACTTACTTAAATAATACTTTCCCAAGTACTCTTCTTTCCCACCTTGAATTTCAACCCAGATGAATTTCAAAAAATAAGACATTAACAAACAGTACATCAGTTATGTCTGAATAATTTACCATTGACCATGAATTCTTTTCTCCACTGAAAACTTTCATCAATCATTTTCAACGTATCGTCCACAACATTGTGTCTCCAAATTAAGTAACTTTCGACCCAGGAATCATCTTGTTGTAATTTTTCCACATCTCGGAGATCGTACTTCTCGGGCTTATCTAGGAACCAAAATAGACATTTAAATTTTGTAAACAACATACTGTACATAATGAACAAATCTACAGACACACTAGTGTTTACCACAAAGAGGCCCTGACTGTGGATCTTTAACTGGTTTCTGATGAAAATGTAATACAACTTTAAAGAAAGATTAGTGATATTTGTTAAGTGATATTGCAATGTGGCTTTGAAAGAGCACCGGACAGGGAGACAGGAGGTTTGGCTTCTAGTTGTGCCTCCACCACTTGCCTGCTGGGTGACCTTGCGTACATTACTTACCCTCTCTGGGCCTCCATGTCCTCATCTGTAAATTAGGGATAAAATCATTTTTCTACCTCCCTCTTAGATGGACAACCCATGCTGAACAGGAATTATGCCTGATCTATCTTGAATATCAACCCTAAAGCTTAGGAGTAATTGGCACATTTTAAAAATACCATCATTAGGGTAAATATTTTACCTTTCTAATTCTCAGTACTTTTTCTTTCCTGACCTGATGGCACTAGAAGTTCGAGCTGCCATTAAAATGCAAATTAAAAGGTGCTGAGAGAGTCAAAGTGCCTGACATCAAAAATAAAAAAAAATCCATATTGTTCTGTTTCTTCCTCGTAAACAGTTCTAACCTAACTAGGGACTTTTCAAGAAGGGCCTGACTTCTCTGTTCCTCCATGTCAATGTCTAAAGTCAACCGTGCACCACAGGACAAGCCCTTGGTTGAATGTCTTCAGACATGTCCTCATCATTCCACTGAAACCCACTCTTCTGCCTAACTTTCCCACTACGGTTTCCAAGGGAAAGGCAGACTGGCCTAGTGGAAAAAGCAAGGGGCAGGGACTCAGAAGATCCAGGTTCTAGTCCCAGCTCTGCCACTAGCCTGTTGTGTAACCTGAGGTAAGTTGCAACATATCTATGCCTCCATTTCTTCATCTGTAAAGTGGAATTTGTTGTGTCAAGCACTGTTCTAAGCACTAGGGCAGAGACAAGGTAATAAAGAGTAGACCAAATCCATGTTCCACATGAGGCTCACAGTCTCAATCCTCATTTTACAGATGAGGTAACTGAGGCACAAAGAAGTGAAATGACTTGCACAAGGTCACACAGCAGAAAAAAAAGAAGGGGTGGAGCTGGGGTTAGAACTCAGGTCCGTCTGACTCCCAGGCCTTTATTCTAGCCACTAGGCCATGCACCTTCTCAGCAGAGCAAATGGAGACAATATCCGCTCTACTTACCTCTTAGCGAACGCGAGCCTCAAAAGAGGCAAGATTGTGTCCAATCGGATTACCTTTTGAGTACCCCAGTGCATAGCACACAGTGCTTAATAAATAAAATAATTATTAATGCTACCATCTTTCCTATCCCCGAAGCTCACAACTGTCACGTCGTCTTGGAGTCCTCCACTAACTTTTAAATCTCACATTTCTCTTTTGCTAACACCTGCTGTTCCTTCGTGGACTCTTTCTTGGACCTGCCCTTCCAACCCACCCATCCCACTACCGGCTCAAGCTCTCAAATCATCCGACCACTTGGTTCTATTCACCACCTCACGAGTCTACCTGCCTCCAACCTCAAACTTCTACAATCTGTACTACAGTCTCCCCTACATGATCTTTCTAAAACCTTGTTCGGCACAGTGAGTATGACCTCAAGCCTCAAGACGCTGTCACCAAGGTCCAAGAAGCCAGTTACAACCAAAGCCTTCCCAATGCTCTAAAAGGATTTTGCTCTGCACGTAGTAGACACTCAATACTACTGATTACATATCCCTCCTCCCTCTCCAAAATATAGTTTCACAACAGCAGAGCCATCCTTTAACTCAAAGATCCATATGACTAATTATCATGTTGACCACCTCTCAGTTGTCTTTTCACAGTAATTATAACTTTAAGAAGGGTTTCTCTCTATCTGTGACTTAAAGATGGTCTCTGCTAGAGAGCAGGGGCCCAGGAGGAGGGGGAAGGAGGCAGAAAGAAAAAAACAAGTTCCTTAGACCAGCATCAGGTGGAAGTGCTTTTGTGAGCGTGATCAGTTTCAACATTTCATTCAGTCATTCTAATCCATAATTACATGGACAAACTGTAATTAATGCATTTATTACAGCAATCACATCAC
This sequence comes from Ornithorhynchus anatinus, assembly GCF_004115215.2. NCBI lineage: Eukaryota > Metazoa > Chordata > Mammalia > Monotremata > Ornithorhynchidae > Ornithorhynchus > Ornithorhynchus anatinus. The sequence continues at coordinate 23,304,368 of NC_041742.1, read as the reverse complement.
TCTACCTGGGCTCTTGTTCAATGAGGGATTTTATTTCATTATCATTTTAGTGGGCTGGGGAGGCACGGAGGGGCCTGAGTGGGTGAGATTCCACGGAAGTGCTGTCTTTTCTTCCTGTAAGCCAGCCCCAAAGTAGACACTCCCTGCCTTCCCTCACACCCCTTATCGGCAATCCCAGTGTTGGTGCTGATCAATTCAAGGTAGTAAGAATGGACAAAGCCCTTGTCTTATTTGAGGTTCACAATCTAAGAGGCGGGGAAAGCAACCATTTTTATCCCTATCTTCCAGATAAGGAAACTCAAGTAGAGGCAGTGCGGCTACCGGAAAGAGCACGGGTCTGGGAGTCAGAGGACCTGGGTTCAAATCTCAGCTCTGCCACTTAGCTGCGGAGTGACTTTGGGTAAGTCACTTAATTTTTCCGTGCCTCAGTTTCTTCAACTATAAAATACCTGTTCTCCTTCCCTGACTGTGAGTTCCATGTGGGAGAGGGACTGCGTCCAAGCTGATTTTCTTCTACCTACCCCAGTCCTAAATAGAGTGCTTGGCAAATAGTAAGTGCTTAACAAACATCATGATTAAGGACAAAAAAATAGAAGCACAGAAGTAGTTGCCCAAAGTCCCACAGCAGGCAAATGGAAGAGCTGGAACTAGTAGCCAGACCTCTTGATTTCCAAGTCCCATGCTCTTTCCACTAGGCCATGAGAAGGGAAATTGTTCATCTAATTTTCAGAGGAAGCACAAAGGGACAGTGAAGTAATTTACATTACAGTACGTTATAATAGCGTTGGAAGACACAATCCTTGCCCAAAGGGAGTTTACAGTCTAGAGAAGGAGGTAGACCATTAAACTAAATTACAGATCAGGTAGCTGGCAGAATATAAGGATATGTACACAAGTGCTGAGGGTGGGGTGACAATCAAGCACTACTCCTCAAAAAGCTTCCAATAAATACCTATTTCCCTTGGCATCAGAGATAATCCTGATCATGGGCTTTAAGGCTCTCCACCACCTCTTGAAATGGACCAGGCCACAGCCTTGACTATCTTCAAAACCTCTTCCTAAATGTTGGTCTGTATACTTTCAACCAGGTCAGATCATATCATCCCGACAGCCACTCTTAGCACATAAACGTACATGGGGAGACGTGGCATTTATGCACATGCTGACTTGACTTAGTTGTTTTTCCATATCCTTGCCATTACCAGTTGTAATTACTTTTGCTCCTGCTTCCACTGCTGGTAAACAGTGGCTTCCAGGCTCCTCTATTATGCTGTAACCTTCTCAAGGACAGTCTCTAGTTTGTATTACTCAGGTACCTAGAACAGTGCTTGCCATCAATCAGGTGCTGGATAAGTGCTGGTATTACTGATTTTTTTTTTAACCTCTGTACTTGCCAAATTACTTGGTACAGCCCCCTTCATACAGTTGGGGCTCAAGAAATATTATTGATCAATTGAGTCACTTCAGTTTTAAAGCTCATTTAGAAAAACATGCGGACAAAATAGCCTAGCTGCCTTTAATTTTACAAGGGAAATAACATAGCGTATTTACAAGTCTGTATCAATCAACTGTATTTACTGAGCACTTACTCTGTGCATTCTATATATTCATGAATACATATTTACTGATAGTTTTAAAAAAATATTTTAGGTCCTAAGTCAGATTAAAAACAAGTTTTAGTGAATAATATTTCCTGTTAAAACAGGGCGTGCTTCTCAAAATGCTTTAGCCATGTCTTTTTCAGATATTATCAGAGGACAAAAAAAGTCTCTCATAATCAGTCTCCTGCTGTTTTATTTTGAAATCAAACATGTACTGTTTTTCCTCTCAGTCAAATGGAAAGAAGTGCAGTTAAATGAAATGCTATACTCACAATGTCTCACTACATATCTAAGTGTACGTATTCACACTTCCAATATTCAGATATATTCTCCCTTTCATTTTTGTATATAAAACTTAAATCACATTGGCTTTTCTCACTAAGTGTTCTTCTCTTAACACTTGAAAACTTTATCTCTATTAACAAGCCAAGGACAGAAAATAATATTCTATATTGAGAACCAGTGGGGAAATTGAAGACTATACATCTTGTTTAAATTTGAAGTGCATTTCCTCAACCCAATTTTGCATCTGTCTGCAATTTAATAACTGGATAAAGAAACAGAAACTGTACCAACTTCTCACTAGCATCAACAGAAGCACACTCATTCTAAAATTCAGCCACAGGTTTATGTACATATTCGAGCCCACAGAATGCAGAGCACTTTCTTAGAAGCTTGAATTTTCCTATCGCTGTACAAAACACAACCATCCTCCCTGTCTCACAATGCTGTAAACTTCATTTTATCTTAGATTTATCTCTCATTCCACCTGCAAAATTGGTCACAAAATCCTATCAGTGCTACCTTCACAATATCTCTATAATCTGCCCTTTCCTCTCAATCTAAATGCTACCACACCGATTCAAGCACTTATTTCCTACCTTGACTATGGCACCAGCCTCCTCACTTACCTCCCTCCTTCCTGTCTCTCCCCTCTCCAGCCCATACTTTACTCTGCTGCTCAGATCATTTTTCTGAAGAATCATTCAGTTCATATCTCCCCACTCCACAAAAAAAACTCCAAACCCTCCAATGGTTGCCCATCCATCTCTGCATCAAACAGTAACTCCTTAACAGTAATGTCACTCACCTCTCCTACCTTACTTTGCTGATCTCTTACTGCCACCCAAACCACACACTCCTCACCTCTAACACCAATCTTACTTTCTGTGCCTCCATCTAGTTTATCTCGCTACTGACCTGTTGCTCACACTCTCTCTTGGGCCTGGAATTTCCTGTCCCTGCATATCTGTCAGTCCACCACTGTCCCCATCTTCAAAACCCTCCTAAAATCACATCTCCAAGACACCTTCCCTCACTAGGCCCTCATTTCTTCTCCCTGCCCTTCTTTCTGTGTCACCTAAACATCTGGCTGTGAATCCCTTAAGTACTTTGATATCCTTTCCTGCCCCTCGGCACTTGTGCACATATCCTTATACTCCATTTCCCCTATCTCTGATTTATGTCTGCCTCCCTCTGTAGTCGCTAAGCTCATTGTGGACAGGTATTATGCTTACCAACTCTATTCTACTGTATGTTCCCAAGGGCTCTGCACACAGTCAGCATTCAATAAATATCACTGATGGATTTTTTTTTTCATCTGCCCTTCCTTCTGCATCACCTATGCACTCGGGTCCGTTCTTCTTAAGCACTTTGCTACTCACCCCACGCCCCCAGCCCTTATGCACATGTCCCTAAACTCTGTTTCCCCCCACCCTCCCATCTATAATTCATGTTAATGTCTATCTCCACCACCTGGACTGTACCTCCTTGAGACCAGGCCCTGTGTTTACCAACTCTATTGGATTGTTATTCCCCAAGTTATTTAGTAATGTGCTCTGCAAAGAGTAAGCTTTCAATAAATACCAGGAACTCCAGCTCAGGAAGAGGCAACTTATCAGCAAAAAGTGTACCAAGGAGGTCACATGGTCTGGTGACAGTCACACACACTAAAGTCACTTCCATTGCACAGAATTAGTCATTAGAAAGAATAGTTCCCTAATCTCACTAACCTAGCCCTAAACATATGCTCCATGTTGATTAGGCAAACATAATGGTGAGGGCACATTGATAAATCCTCTCATACTGTTGTGACACATACTTCAGAAAACACAATAGCCAAGTTTCAGATAAACAGGTTTTGATAACATCTCAAAAGGTTATCCAATAAATAAAGCCCTATCTAAGGGACCTTCTCATGCCACATAACACCAATTCTCAACTGACAATTAGACTATTATGGGATATGCTGTCTCTATAGGAAAAAACAGTGCCCTTACTCAAGTGTGTCAAGTACTCTAAGTTTTACCTTAGAAACTGCTCCTCTTACTTGAATGGTTTTGTAGAATATAATAGGGTGGATACTGGGGAAGGGAAGGGAGAAAAGAGGTACTCTTACAGAAAAGGTTGAAAAATAAATTGAGAGGTGGTAAGCTTGTTTTCCTCCAAAGTTTTCACAAACCCTGGTAATGACAGCTTACTAATCTTTATAAAATTATTTTGTGAAAGGAAATTAGAGGCCTCTTCTCCAGCTGAATGGGGCAATTACTGTTACAGGTCACACAGACTGTTTATAAACAAATCACATTCAATAAAGAAAGAACACCGACATTCTAGACATCTGAACCAAAGCAATTTAGAACTCCCCACGTACTAAATATATCTATGAGAGCATGTGAATTGGAAGGGGGAGGTTCTACCTCAGTTTTAATGTACTCAAACTTTAAATTACTCCACAGAGCAGATCTACAATAAAGTGCTCTGATATTTTTAACAGCTCTAGGTATATTATTTTTAAAAGATTTCGTTTTAAAGCTCTAAAGTTCTAAAGCTTGAGAAGTGCTTGGGGCTTCGGTTAACTCGTCCTACACCTTAAGGGCTGGGTCTGGAGGACTGGAAAAATGCCAACAGCCCCACTCCTTCTGTGATAGCACTACTCTGAATAAGTAGATTACACACACACACTGTCTCTCCCTCTCTCTCTCTCCCCCCACGGGCACCCCTTTGGTCATAAAACGGAAAACTGGTATTTGCAGAGGAAAAGATTTCATAAGCCACTGCCTTTGTACAAGGGAATAACTGCCTAACTTAAGGTTCATTTAACCCTAAGATTACTGCCCCACTAAACTCTGCTAAACCTCCCTTACCAGCTCCTCTGTGAAACCATCACCCACCCACCCTTCCCTGGTCATTTAACCTACAGGCCTTCCAGGGCAACGTCGATTCCCACAGCTGTTCCTTCCGGATGCCTAAAATGGGTTCTTCACGTAGCTATGGATTTCTTCCCCGTTCTGCTCGCTACCTCCTCCTTGCCCGGGTCTTTCCCTGTAACGGCTGCGCTCCAGATAATGCCATTAAGTGAGCGACTGCTGCCAGTTTAAGGCAAACAGTTGTCCCTCTGGGAGGGGGCCTTGAGAGTAAGCAGTTTCCTGCTCTAGAAACCACTGGAACTCTGCACTGCGCCTTACACTGAAGTCAGTTCTCCTATAACGCAGGGGTTGTGTTCTTGTACGACCCCCGGTAACTCTCTGTCCAACACTTAGGGGTGACCCAGACATGTGTCGTGGGAACAATCTTCTCTGAGTGTTTGCAATGTAAATACTGGTTATGGACAAATTGCTCCAAACTCTCCCTACTGCGTAGAACAGTGCTCTGTACATAGTCCGTGCAACTGTCTAATTCAACTGAGTCTATCTGCTGGTCTCCTCGCTTACAACACATCCTGGCCCCAAGCACTCACGATATGTCAAAAGTGGAAACAGGTCATGCCCTCACTGCTGACAGAAACCAGTATTTGTCATCTCCTTTCCCGACACTGTCCAAAGGCTACAGGGAAGTCAATTCAATCCCTCAAACTAAGTCAAGCCATGTGAGACAGTGCAGCCCAACTTCCCCACAAGCCTTCGCCACCCTCCGTGTCCAACTGATTAGCTTATGTCTACACTTGTGTTTAGTTCAGGGCCTGGCGCATAATTTTTTTAAAAAATCTAATTTATATCAATTATATTATATAATTAATATATTAATATAGTTTATAATTATTATATATGGGGGAAGCAGCGTGGCTCAGTGGAAAGAGCCTGGGCTTCGGAGTCAGAGGTCATGGGTTCGACTCCCTGCTCTGCCGCTTGTCAGCTGCGTGACTGTGGGCAAGTCATTTCACTTCTCTATGCCTCAGTGACCTCATCTGTAAAATGGGGATTAACTGTGAGCCTTGCGCGGGACAACCTGATTACCTTGTGTCTACCCCAACGCTTAGAACAGCGCTCTGCACAGAGTAAGCGCTTAACAAATACCAACCTTATTATTAATGTCTGTCTCCTCTTTTAGACTGTAAACTTCTTGAGGGGAGGGAATGTTTCTACCAATTCTGTTGTATTCTCCCAGGCGCTTAGTACAGTGCTCTGCACATGGTAAGCACTCAATAAATAGGACTGACTGGCATCCAGCACTGGTCCTTTTTTGCTGCAACTGCAGTTCCCACGAGCTGATGCCTCCCCACTACCCAACCTCCACCCCTAGGCAGTGGAGCAGAGGCAAGGACAACCCAAGGCAGGAAGGGAGCATCAGCTGCTCTGGGCACTACTTTCTCTCCGCCAGACCACCGGGGCCCTGTTCCTCTACAAATGCGGATACACAGTTTTTTCTGTTTGCTTAAAAAAAAGGTAAGCCTTCAAATTATTTTCATCCGTCATTAAAGAAGAATGCAATAGCTCCTCGGAAAATTCTGGAGTTTAAAAAGAAGTTCCAAAACAATTAGCATTGCAATATAAGGTTTTCACTCTGCTTGGATTTAACTGCCCCCATGGCCACACAGCTCCACAGGTTCATAATATGGTTAGGAGCAGCTGAGATTTTTCCAATATTGTATTGCTGGAAAAGGCAGCTGAGTACAGAGTCCCTTTTCCTAAAGAGTTTAATCCCCTGATCATTCCAGTGACAACACCCTCGGTATCTCTGGTCAGATTCATCTAAACAGGATTCAGAGCCTTTGTGGGTGCCAAGCACCACGTGAGATGAGGGAGGCCGCCTCCTCCTCTGCCCGACCCATCTTCAATGGTTCCTTTGAAGAGTGAATGAATGAAGGTTCAGGGTAAACAGCCTAGTCGTTGGTTCCGGGCCTGGCACAGATAAATAAATGAGAAAAGTAGACTTTTAAACGTAGAGGTGGGTCCTGAGCGTTTTGAACAGACTGTAAATTGCCAGCCCACCCTGACTTTAGTACTTACCCTAGCCTGGACAGAGGTCTGGACTCTACTCAGGGGGCTGGCCTTACTGCGGAGGACAGGCTATGCTGCAGCACATGTGTGGCAGAGAGGGATAGGAGGTACATGTGTGGTAGAGCAGTACTCACAGCTTAACCGGAGCCCAGGCCTGGCAACTTGGGAGAGTGGAGAGGCGGCATCTCTTAATGGTAAGAGCACGGGCTTGGGAGTCAGAAGACATGAATTCTAATCCCAGCTCCGCCACTTGCCTGCTGTGTGACCCTAGGCAAGCTGTTTAACTTCTCTTTGCCTCTGTCACCTCATCTGTAAAATGGGGATTAAGAATGTGAGCCCCGTGTGGGGCAACCTGATTACTTTGCATGTATCCCAGCACTTAGAACAGTGTTTGGCACATAGTAAGCGCTTAACAAATACTATAATTATTATTATTACTACGATTCCCCATGTAACACTGATTTGCTCATATCAGTCATATCACTAATTATAGTGAGTTTCAAAAACTTATGAAGTCAGTACAAGATGTATAAATTACAAAAACATCTTCAATATATTCTTTAAATGAACAATCTTATGGTAACACACTAAGTAGTTTTTGTTTTTTATCCTTAATAGCTTTAAATGTACATCAGGACACTTAATGGAACTTCAGAAAGCATCTTGTGCAGACAATACAAAAACTGAGCTCAGGGGTTTAGTCTATTTACCACAGAGCTGAAAGAAAAAAAATACTCAGTGTGGAAAACTGCTTGGAAGACGCTGATTTAGTTTTGATTTCCAGTAGACTCTAGTCCATACTTCACTCTGCTGCTGGCTCATTTTTCTACAAAAACTTTCAACCATGTTCCCCACTCCCCAAGAACCTCCAGTGGTTGCCCATCCACCTCTGCATTAAACAGAAACTCCCCATATCGGTTTTAAAGCACTCAATCACCTCGCTACTCTCCTACGATCACCAGCCCACACATTTTGCTCCTCTAATGCCAACCTACTTACTGTACCTAGAGCTCGTCTATCTCGTCGCCAACCTCTCGCCCACGTCCTCTATGGCCTGGAATGCCCTCCCTCTTCATATTCATCAATTATTCTCCTCATGCTTCATAGGCTTTCTGAAGGCACATCTCCTCCAAGAGGCCTTCCCTGACTAAGCTCTCTTTTCCTTTTTTTCTACTCCTTTCTGCATCACCTTGGCTTGTCCCCTTCATTCATCCTCTTTCCCAGACCCAGAGCATTTATGTACATACCTGTCATTTATTTATATTAACTATGACTCCCTCTGTAAACTGTAAGCTCAGTGTAGGCAGGGAATGTGTTTGTTATACTGTACTCATCCAAGAGCTTAGTAAAGTGTTCTGTACCCAATAAGCTCCTAATATGACAAAATGATCATATTCTATTATGGAAGCCTATTAATGGAGAAAAACCTTGAGTATAAACATCACTAAAGGTAGAAAAAAAACATAACCCTACTCAACTGTGCCACTCTCTGAACAGCCATGATAAGAATGTGTATAGCTTTTAATTCAACAATAAATACGAGTGTTAGGAAATGTAGGTCTCCGCTTCTAAAGATTAGACTGAACATTGTGAACAAAAAGATTACCAGCTCTATGGTTAGATTCAGCAAGAAAACTGTGTCTAAAATTTTCTGAGGAGGGTCAATGAACTATTGACTGAGATGAGTTTCCTTTTAGAACTTTTTTTTAAAATGGCATTTAAGTGATGATGATGATGGTATTTGTTAAGTGCTTACTATGTACCAAGCACTGTTCTAAGCACTGGGGGAGATAAAGGTTATGAGGTTGTCCCAGGTGCTTACATTGTGCCTGGCATTGTAGATACAAGATAATCAAGGGACACAGTCCAAGCCCCATGTTCTACATGGGACTCTCAGTCAACCTCCATTTTACAAATGAGGTTACTGAGGCACAGAGAATTTAAGTGATTTGCTCAAGGTCACACAGCAGGCAGCGTAGAGTAGGCAATAGAATTTGGGTCATCTGACGTGCAGGCCCCTGCTCTTTCCACTAGATCACCTTGCCTGTGTTTCAACGTACGTATACATGTACATACGTAGATATCTATCCGGCAAAATATGCTACGAGTGTTGCTGCCTTGTTAGTGACTGTTTGTGCTCCTGTGAACAGCAACAAGGAAGAGATTGGTGAAGGCACTAATGGGCTCTACCTGAGGCAGGTGATTAAGGGCCTGTGAGAGGCAGAGCATGGAGGGACCCACTCTCCCTGTTCTACCTAGTAAGGGGTCTGGACCAACCAATGACTGCCACGGAGAGCCACAGCTGCGATACCTAAGGCAGATAAAAGGCGGTTGCGTGGAAGCCCACAGGCCTGCTGAGACCCAGACAGAAGGAAGCGTTGGAGCAGCAGGCTGGTGGCAGAAAGAAGCATTGACAGAATGGGCTCCTTTGACCAGAGACTGGTATGGGAATCTTGGTGGTATGTGTCACTCCCTTGCACACTGGTGAAATTGAGTAAAAAACTTGTCACCTTAACCTTGGTGATCAAAAGTGTGGTTGGAACTCTACTGCGCGTCATTGAGGTTCCCCTAGTCCACAAAGGTCCTGGTTGGTTCGAAAGAGGGGATTGCAACAATATCTAGAAGTTTATATATATAGCAGTCATGCAAAAGCACTGTAAAACTACTCTAATTCAGATTTTGAGTCAAAAGAAGTGATATTTTCACCCCAACTCTGCTGAATGTCCTCTTAACTGCTATGCCTCAACTTCCTCATCTACAAAATGGGAACCAGTTATCTACTCACTCTTCCTCTTAGATTGGGAGCCCCGTGTGGGTAATAACCAAGGCTCATTCAGTTCTTTTTTAAAGAGTATTTAAGTGCTTACTATGTATCAAACACTGTTCTAAGCACTGGGATAAATACAAGTTAGTCAAATCAGATGATGTCCCTTTTCCACATGAGGCACATTCTAAAGCAGCAGCATGGCCTAATAAGAGCCCAGGCTTGGAAATCAGAGGTCGTGGGTTCTAAACCTGGCTCCACTGCTTATCTGCTGCGTGACCTTGGGCAAGTCACTTCACTTCTCTGGGCCTCAGGTACCTCATCTGCAAAATGGGGATTAAGAGTTTGAGCCCCACGTGGGACAACGTGATAACTTTTTATCTATCCCAGTGCTTAGAACAGTGCTTGACACATAAGTACTTAACTAATACCATTATTATTAAGGAAACTACTCCAGCACTTAGCACAAAGAACTTAATACCATAATTGGCAAAAACTTCTAAACTGCAGAATTAAGAAAACAATGGTATTTGAGGGCTGGTCTCCACATACAAGTCTCTCAACCCTTACTCACCCATAGCCCCAGATGAAGCTTAGCACTGATTTAAACATAAAAACTCCAGCCAGCCAAAGCTATGATCTACTTGTTCCCTCTGGTTTCTCTAATAATCCCTTCTTTGCTTTCTCAATTCTTTGTAGTTCTCCTCTTGTGCCTGCCTGTTTGCCAATGGCAGCCATTCTCCCTGCCTCATAGCAGTAAGTGGTAATAGTTAATTCTCCTATTATGTGTGCAAGGCACTATACTACGCATTGAAACAAAATGATGTAGGACTACACACCATCTCCTGTCCTGAGAGGTCCACGTTTAGATAATATTGCACAGAAAAACCACCTGAATTATTGCAAATTCCAAAATAATGCAGTTGAACTGTATTAGTAATAACTAGGTTATGTTGCATGCATTTAGTTGCTCAAGAGTATAAGCCTCCTCAAGGACCATGCCAGGAATCCCCTTGGGCATGGTACAAAGGGAAGGGCAGGGATGCAGGAAAAGGGAGGAAGTTTCTAAGTACACCAGGGACATTTCTAAATTGTTAGCTTTGGGGGTGGCTCTCTTCCTGGCTGGCAAGATGAGGAAGTTATTTTTCATAAAATTCCCCACGTCACTGTGGGTAGAGAAGTACCTTGGGTTCAGGAAGCGGCCTCTCCATTACACCTAGAAAAGGTGAAGATGGAAAAGGCAAGCAAAGACTCCCTTGCCATTTACCTTCATCTCCAAAGGCTTAGGATAAACCCTATTACATCCCTCCCAGATGTTTTTGTAATGGCCAAGGTCCAATTGGGCATGAGTCAATGAAAGCCAATTTACAACCCATTACTGGTATTTACTGAGCACTCACTGAGTGCAGAGAGCACTGTTTTAAGGGCTTGGGAGAGGACAATACAATAGATATGGTAGATATGATCCCTTACCTGAGTTTAGAGTCTAGAAGGAGAGAGGGACATTAAAATTAATTACCAATAGGTGAAGTAGCAGAGGATAAGGATATGTTCCCAAGTTCTGTAAGGCTGGGATGAATATCAAGTGCTTAAAGGGTAAAGATACAAGTGCACAGGTGATGCAGAAGGTAGGAAGAATGAGGGAAATGAGGACTTAGGCCTCTTCAAATATACAAGAGGCAGTGTGGCCTACTGGGAATAGCTAGGGCCTGAGATGGAAAGGTTCTGGTTTCTAATTATCACTGCCACCTGTTTGCTGCAAGACTTGAACAATTCACAGCTCCTTTAGGCACCACTTTCCTAATCTATAAAATGGGGATTCAATACCTGCTCTTTCACCTTCTGAGACTGAGAGTCATGTGGGGCAGAAAGTGTGCTCGTTCTGATTATCCTGCATCTACCGAGGCACTTAGCCTAGTGCTTGGCACTTAGTGTGTTTAAGTAATATTAATATTAGAGTAATGGTCCTGCTGCATATATTAAATGACATTTGAATTTCAAACTGATTTATCATATTCAGTATCTTTGCAAGGTCAAAGGGGTCTAGGGAAATGGTTTTCTAAGGTCCTCATACATGAAATTGAGGGTTTAACTCGAAGAAAATACTCAAAACATACACAACAAAACTAGAGTGTAAAACCATCCCACTTCAAGAACTCCTCCCTGGTAGAGTACTTTAGGAATCAGTTAATGCTATTTGCTTAGCACCTATGGAATACAAAGCACTGTATTGACTGATTCAAGGGATTTTTAATGGTCTGAAAGGCAGAAGACCTGGGCTCTAATCCCTGGTCTACTTCTCACCTGTTTTGACCTGGAATAAGTCACTTAACTTCTTCATGCCTCAGTTTCCTTTACTGTAAAATGAGGATTCAGTTCCAGTTCTCCCACCTAGATTGTGATCCCAATATGGGACAGGGACTATGTCCAAGCTGATTAATTTGTATCTAGCCCAGTACTTACCACTGCTTGACACAGCCTTAGTGCTTAAAAAAACAAAACAAAAAACCCCAAACCATATACACATCATCTGCCCTCAGGATACCAAGATCAAGGAATAAACTTTTTCAGGACATTAAGCTAAGTATTAGGTAGTGAATTACAGCCCCAATAAATATCAGATCTCTGAATCCTTAAGTCTTTAGTAACCTCAGTGGGCTATAATAATAGTATTTAAGTACTCACTATGTGCCAAGCACTGTACTAAGTGCCAGGGTGGATACAAGCAAATGTGGTTTGACACAGTCCCTGTCCCAGGTGGGGCTCAGTCTCAATCCCCATTTTACAGATGAAGCAACTGAGTCATTGAGAGATGAAATGATTGGCCCAAGGTCACACAGCAAATAAGTGGAGGAGTCAGGATTAGAACCCATGACCTTGACTCCCAGGCCTGTACTCTTTCTCCTATGCCAACCTTAGCCCATTATGGGGTAGGGACTGTCTCTACTGGTTGCCCAATGGTTCTATCCAAGTGCTTAGTACAGTGCTCTGCACATAGTAAGTGCTCAATAAATGCAGTTGAATGAATGAGGTCATCTAAAGGTATGCCTTAGGTCTCTCTAAGGCAGCAAATGAATCAAACACATGTCACAACCCAGGAGAAAGATTTGAAATTACGTCTCTCCCAGTTCATCAGCAGGAAAAGGGCCCTGAAATAGAAATGGTAAGAGAAGCAAACACAGAATAGGGGGAAAAAAAATCACATCCATCCCACAGGAAAAATCTACATCTCCAGCTGTGATCTTATTCCTTCTCTTCAGTCTTGTATTTTTTCCTGCCAAAAGCTCAAACTTAACATGTTTAAAACAGAACTGATTTTCCCACCCAACCCTGTCCTCTCCCTGACTAACCCCATCACTGTAGACAGCACCACCATCCTCCCTGCCACATGAGCCTGTAACCTTGCTTTTAGCCTCGACTAATGTCTCATTGAATCCCCAAAATTCAGTCTTTTCACCAAATCCTGTCAGATCAACCTTCACAGCATTGCTAAAATCCACTCTTTACTCTCCACCTGAACTGCTATGTTAATACAAGCACTTATCCTATCCTGCCTTGATGAGTGGCATCAGCCTCCTTGCTGACCTCCCTGCCTCCTGTTTCTCCCCACTCGGGTCCATACACTTCACTCTACTGCACAGATGGGTTTTTACAAAACCATTCACTCCAGGTTTCCCCATTCAAGAACTTTCCATGATATCTCATCCACCTCTGCATCCAAATGAAATTCCTTACCATTGGCTTTAAAGCATTTAAACACCTTGGTCTTTTTTTTTTACCTTACCACTCTGATTTCCTAGTACAACCCAGCCCACACCATTCATTCCACTAATGCCAACCATCTCACTGCACTTCCATGTTGTCATCTCATGGCCAAACCCTCCCTAGTGTCGTGGGACTCTTCCCCTTCACTCATTCAATCGTTTTTATCGAATGCTTACTGTGTGCGGAGCACTGTACTAAGCGCTTGGAAAGTACAATTTGGCAACAGATAAATCCCTACCCAACAAGGGGGCTCAGCCTAGTTCATTACTAGATGTCATTCTCCCCACCTTCAGACTGTATTAAAAAGCACTTCCCTAAGCCCTCATTTTCTTTTCTCCCCTTGCCTTCTGCATCACCCTTACACTTGAATTTGCACCCTTCACTTCCCCCATCTTCAGCCACACAGCATTTATGTTCATATCTGTAATTTAATTAATGTCCATCTCCCACTGTAAGCTCACTGTTTGAGCAGGGAATGTGTTTCACAACTTTGTTATACTGCACTCTTCCAAGCACTTAATAGAATGCACTACACAGTAAGCACTCAGTAAATAACTAGACACACACAAAACTCATGATAACCAAAAAAAACACAACCACCAAACCCTGTAGCTCTTTTCTCAGTTACTCAAAAGGGATTCCTTGATCAGACAGATAGGAGTCACCTTGCAATACTAGGTCACACTAATGCATCCTGTCTCCAAGAACAAACACAGATGATAATCACGTGTGATGCCTGAATCCTCCATTATCCAAATATCAATTTAATGCAGGAATTTAACCAATCCTTTAGTGGAATTTTTGCAATGATAATTTCTGTTTATGTCCAAAGGAAGAGAATTCCACATGCTTGCCACCCACTATTTAAGGCAAAACAAAAAACCCACAAAAAGGCTACCAAAATAATCATATGAACAGCTACAAACCCATTTCTTGTTTAAAATTGCAACTCTTCTACATTTTGCTTCCTTTGCTATTTTAGGGCCATATAAATGGTGGTATTTGTTAAGTGCTTACTATGCGCAAAGCACTGTTCTAAGCGCTGGGGGATACAAGGTGATCAGGTTGTCCCACGGGAGGCTCACAGTCTTCATCCCCATTTTACAGATGAGGTAACTGAGGCCCAGTGCAGCGACTTGGCCAAAGTTATACAGGTGACAAGCGGCAGAGTGGGGATTCGAACCCAGGACCTCTGACTCCCAAGCCTGGGCTCTTTCCACTGAGCCACCCTGCTCTATGTCATGTGCAGTTGCACAGAACACTGTACCATGTGGCTCAGTGGAATGAGCCTGGTCTTGGGAGTCTCAGGTTACGGGTTCAAATCCCAGCTCCGCCACTTGTCAGCTGTGTGACTGTGGGCAAGTCACTTAACTTACCTCAGTGACCTCATCTGTAAAATGGGGACTAAGACTGTGAGCCTCACATGACACAACCTGATTACCCTGTAAATCTATCACAGGGCAGAAAACAGTGCTTGGCACATAGTAAGCGCTTAATACAGTGCTCTACACCTAGTAAGTGCTCAATAAATACTATTGAATGAATGAATAACAAATACCAGCATTACTATTACTTACCTCAGTGACCTCATCTGTAAAATGGGGATTAAGACTGTGAGCCCCAAGTGGGACATCCTGAGTAATCTGTAAATCTACCCCAGTGCTTAGAATAGTGCTCGGCATAAAGTAAAGGCTTAAATACCAGCATTATTATTATTATTATTATAAAACCTCAATTAGACTGTAGGCCCGTCAATAAGCAGGGATCGTCTCTAGCTGTTGCCGAATTGTACGTTCCAAGCACTTAGTACAGTGCTCTGCACATAGTAAGGGCTCAATAAATACTATTGAATGAATTATTTAAACTTACCTCAGTGACCTCATCTGTAAAATGGGGATGAAGACTGTGAGCCCCAAGTGGGACAATCTGATGACCCTGCATCTCCCCCAGTGCTTAGAACAGTGCTCTGCACATAGTAAGCGCTTACCAAATACCAACATTATTATTACTTAACTTACCTCAATCACCTCATCTGTAAAATGGGGATGAAGACTGTGAGCCTCCCGTGGGACAACCTGATTACCCTGTATCTACCCCAGCGTTTAGAACAGTGCTGGGCACATAGTAAGCGCTTAACCAATACCAACATTATTATTAACTTACCTCAGTCACCTCATCTGTAAAATGGGGATGAAGACAGTAAGCCTCACATGGGACAACCTGATTACGCTGTATCTACCCCAGCGCTTAGAACAGTGCTGTGCACATAGTAAGCGCTTAACCAATACCAACATTATTATTAATTTACCTCAGTCACCTCATCTGTAAAATGGGGATGAAGACTGTGAGCCTCCCGTGGGACAACCTGATTACCCTGTATCTACCCCAGCGTTTAGAACAGTGCTGGGCACCTAGTAAGCGCTTAACCAATACCAACATTATTACTTAACTTACCTCAGTCACCTCATCTGTAAAATGGGGATGAAGACAGTGAGCCTCCCGTGGGACCACCTGACGACCCAGTAAATCTCCCCCAGCGCTTAGAACAGTGCTCTGCACCTAGTAAGCGCTTCACCAATCCCAACATTATTACTTAACTTACCTCAGGACCACCTGCTGACCCTGGACATCTCCCCCAGCGCTTAGAACAGTGCTCTGCACCTAGTAAGCGCTTCACCAATCCCAACATTATTACTTAACTTACCTCAGGACCACCTGCTGACCCTGGACATCTCCCCCAGCGCTTAGAATAGTGCTCTGCACCTAGTAAGCGCTTCACCAATCCCAACATTATTACTTAACTTACCTCAGGACCACCTGCTGACCCTGGACATCTCCCCCAGCGCTTAGAACAGTGCTCTGCACCTAGTAAGCACTTAAATGCCAACTTTATTATTATTATTAATGAAGTGTTGGGAAAGATGGGCAGGGCCCCTGGCGGGGGGGGGGGGGGGCTGACCAAAAAAAACCGCGGGGGATGTCGGGAAGGGCCCTGGGCCCAGAAGCCTTTGCGCGGGGACCTACCTGCCAAATATTCCGCCTCAAAGCGCCTGCGGGTCTCAGCGACCAATCTGCCTCTGTCCTGCGGCGGGATCTGAGGAAGACACAACCACCACCACCATCAGAAGAATCGGGATGGCATTTTTTTAAGCGCCCTCTGGGCGCTAAGCACTGGGTACCCTTGCCCTCTTCCTCCCCCTCCCCCCCCCAGCCAAATCCCCCCCGGGGATAAGAGAAGGGGGGGGAAAAAAAGGCCGTGAGGGGGGAAGGAGGACGGAGCCACTCACATCCGCCATATTGGCCGCCGCCGCCGCTCGGGCTTCGCCTCAGCTGAGGAGAAGGAGGCGGCGGGTCACGTGTCCCACGTGCGCGGCCGCCGCCTCGTGCCCCCCCCCCGGAGCCCCGCCCCCCCACCGCGCCCTCGTCCAATCCGGGCCGGGACGCGGAGCCTTCCCCGCATCTGATTGGCCGCCGGGCGGGCTCACGTGGCCGCCCTCTCCCGTCCAGGGCGGGCACGAGGCCCCTCTCCTCCTCCTCCTCCCCCCCCCCCCCGCCTCCCCCGGAGTGGTTCGTTTCCCGGCGTGCTTCGCGCTCTGTTCCCGGCGTGCTTCGCGGCGCGGGCCGTTTGGAGAGGACCAGCCACGGGAGCTTGCCTGGCTGAGGGCAGGAGGCGTCTAGTTGGGGCCTGCGGCTGTCGTAGACGCCTGACGGAGACACGTTTGGCAGAGGAAGAGGGGAGAGGGGGGAAAAACCCCTCCACCGCCCGAAGAGGCCACGGTAAATGGGGCAACCCTCCTCCCTCCCCTTGCCCTTCCTTTCCTCCAGTCCTATTTATTGAGCGCTTACTCTGTGCGGGACACTGTGCTACTACTAATGTTGGCATTTATGTGGGTATGTGTTAAGCGCTTAGCAACCATAGCCATAACCCCCCGATTAGACTGTAAACCCGTCAATGGGCAGGGAGGGTCTCTATCGGTTGACGAATTGTCCCTTCCAAGCGCTTAGTACAGTGCTCTGCACATAGTAAGCGCTCAATAAATACTATTGAATGAATGAATGGGAAGAGCCCGGGCTTTGGAGTCCCGGGTCATGGGTTCGAATCCCGGCTCTGCCACTTAGCTGCGTGACCGTGGGCAAGCTGAGAAGCAGCGTGGCTCCGTGGAAAGTGCACGGGCTTTGGAGTCAGAGGTCATGGGTTCAAATCCCGGCTCGGCCACTTGTCAGCTGGGTGACTGTGGGCAAGTCACTTCCCGGTGCCTCAGTGACCTCATCTGTAAAATGGGGATGAAGACTGTGAGCCCCACGTGGGACAACCTGATTCCCCTGTGTCTACCCCAGCGCTTAGAACAGTGCTCGGCACATAGGAAGCGCTTAACAAATACCAACATTAAGTCACTGCGCTTCTCTGGGCCTCAGTGACCTCATCTGTAAAATGGGGATAAAGACTGAGCCCCACGTGGGACAACCTGATTCCCATATGTCTCCCCCAGCGCTTAGAACAGTGCTCTGCACATAGTAAGCGCTCAATAAATACTATTGAATGAATGAATGGGAAGAGCCCGGGCTTTGGAGTCCCGGGTCATGGGTTCGAATCCCGGCTCTGCCACTTAGCTGCGTGACCGTGGGCAAGCTGAGAAGCAGCGTGGCTCCGTGGAAAGTGCACGGGCTTTGGAGTCAGAGGTCATGGGTTCAAATCCCGGCTCGGCCACTTGTCAGCTGGGTGACTGTGGGCAAGTCACTTCCCGGTGCCTCAGTGACCTCATCTGTAAAATGGGGATGAAGACTGTGAGCCCCACGTGGGACAACCTGATTCCCCTGTGTCTACCCCAGCGCTTAGAACAGTGCTCGGCACATAGGAAGCGCTTAACAAATACCAACATTAAGTCACTGCGCTTCTCTGGGCCTCAGTGACCTCATCTGTAAAATGGGGATAAAGACTGAGCCCCACGTGGGACAACCTGATTCCCATATGTCTCCCCCAGCGCTTAGAACAGTGCTCTGCACATAGTAAGCGCTCAATAAATACTATTGAATGAATGAATGGGAAGAGCCCGGGCTTTGGAGTCCCGGGTCATGGGTTCGAATCCCGGCTCTGCCACTTAGCTGCGTGACCGTGGGCAAGCTGAGAAGCAGCGTGGCTCCGTGGAAAGTGCACGGGCTTTGGAGTCAGAGGTCATGGGTTCAAATCCCGGCTCGGCCACTTGTCAGCTGGGTGACTGTGGGCAAGTCACTTCCCGGTGCCTCAGTGACCTCATCTGTAAAATGGGGATGAAGACTGTGAGCCCCACGTGGGACAACCTGATTCCCCTGTGTCTACCCCAGCGCTTAGAACAGTGCTCGGCACATAGGAAGCGCTTAACAAATACCAACATTAAGTCACTGCGCTTCTCTGGGCCTCAGTGACCTCATCTGTAAAATGGGGATAAAGACTGAGCCCCACGTGGGACAACCTGATTCCCATATGTCTCCCCCAGCGCTTAGAACAGTGCTCTGCACATAGTAAGCACTTAACAAATACCAACATTATTATTAATGTTGGTATTTAAGCGCTTAGCCACGTGGCTCAGTGGGAAGAGCCCGGGCTTTGGAGTCCGAGGTCATGAGTTCGAATCCCAGTTCTGCCACTTAGCTGCGTGACTGTGGGCAAGTCACTTCACTTCTCTGGGCCTCAGTGACCTCATCTGTAAAATGGGGTTTAACTGTGAGCCCCACGTGGGACAACCTGATTCCCTTGTGTCTCCCCCAGTGCTTAGAACAGTGCTCTGCACATAGTAAGCGCTTAACAAATACCAACATTATTATTAATGTTGGTATTTAAGCACTTAGCAGCGTGGCTCCCTGGGAAGAGCCCAGGCTTTGGAGTCCGAGGTCATGGGTTTGAATCCCGGCTCTGCCACTTGTCAGCTGGGTGACTGTGGGCAAGTCACTGCACTTCTCTGGCCCTCAGTGACCTCATCTGTAAAATGGGGATGAAGACTGGGAGCCCCACGTGGGACCAACTGATTCCCCTGTGTCTCCCCCAGTGCTTAGAACAGTGCTCGGCACATAGTAAGTGCTTAACAAATACCAACATTATTATTATTATGTGCAGAACATTGTTCTAAGCACTGGGAGAGATTTGCAGGGTCATCAGGTGGTCCCACGTGAGGCTCACAGTCTTCATCCCCATTTTACAGATGAGGGAACTGAGGTAAGTTAATAATAATGTTGGTATTTGTGAAGTGCTTACTATGTGCAGAGCACTGTTCTAAGCGCTGGGGGAGATATACTACAGGGTTATCAGGTGGTCCCACGTGAGGCTCAGTCTTCATCCCCATTTTACAGATGAGGGAACTGAGGTACGTTAAGTAATAATAATGTTGGTATTTGTTAAGCGCTTACTATGTGCAGAGCACTGTTCTAAGCACTGGGGTGGATACAGGGTAATCAGGTTGTCCCATGTGAGGCTCACACTTAATCCCCATTTTACAAATGAGGTAACCGAGGCACAGAGAAGTGAAGTGACTTGCCCACAGTCACCCAGCTGACTGGCAGACCTGGGATTTGAACCCATGACCTCTGACTCCCAAGCCCGGGCTCTTTCCACTGAGCCACGCTGCTTATCTGTTAAGGGTTTACTATCTGCTAAGCACTGTGCATGGCACAGGGGCTCAGAGCCCAAGTCCGGGCTGGGGAGTTGGAGGTCATGGGTTCTAATCCCGCCCCCACCACTTGCCAGCTGTGTGACTTTGGGCAAGTCACTTCTCTGTGCCTCAGTGACCTTATCTGTAAAATGGGGATTAAGACGGTGAGCCTCACGTGTGACAACCTGATTACCTTCTATCTACTCCAGCGCTTAGAACAGTGCTCTGCACATAGTAAGCACTTAACAAATACCTACATTATTATTAAATATCACCATTATTATTCTAAGTGCTGGGTTGTATAGAATGACATCAGTTTGTTTGATGTTGGGCTCCCAGTCTTAATCCTGATTTTGCAGATGAAGTGACTGAGGCATGGAGAAGCAAAGTGACTTGTCCAAGGTCACACAGCAAACAAGCGGCTGAGGCAGGATTAATAATAATAATAATAATAATAATAATAAGGCTGGTATTTAAGCACTTATTATGTGCCAGGCATTGTTTTAAACACTGAGTAGATACGAGGTCATGAAGCTGTTCCACGAGGGGCTCACAGTTTTAATCCCCATTTTCCAGGTGAGGTCACTGAGGCCTAATGAAATGATTTGCCCAAAGTCACCCAGCTGACAAGTGGTGGAGTTGAAATTAGAACCCATGACCTCCCAAGCCCGCCTTCTCCACTGAGACACGCTGCTTCTCATAAGCGCTTGGTGCTCTAAAGGAACATGGACCCGGCTTTTCCCAAAGCAGCGCGGGGATTTATGTTCTGGACACATGCTATTAGTGGGATGTGTTGAGCGTTTACCTTGTGCCAAGCCCTGTAATAAGGGTTGGAGGAGAGTCAGTATAATCAGAAGGAATACAGGAGCTGTCCTAGATGGCCATGGGTTCTAATCCTTGTACATTCCAAGCGCATAGTACAGTGCTCTGCACATGGTAAGTGCTCAATAAATACTATTGAATGAATCCTCAGTGTCGTTTGCTGTGTGACCCTGGGCAAGTCAATTCTCTGGGCCTCAGTTCCCTCATCTATAAAAAAAGGAGCCACAGGTGGGACAGGGACTATTTGCTTGTATCCACCCCAGTGCTTAGTACAGTGTCCGGCACAGAGTTTAATAATGATGGCATTTTAACCAGAATCCTAATTATTATTAGTATTATGGCATTTAAGTGCTTACTGTGTGCCTAGCACTGTTTTAAGCACCGAGGTAGTTAAAAAGTAATCAGGTGGGGCCCCCAGTCTCAATCCCCACTTTACAGATAAGTTGACTGAGGCACAGAGAAGTTAGTTGCCCAAAGTCACACAGCTGACAAGTGGCAGAACTGGGATTCGAACCCATGACCTCTGACTTCGAAGCCCGTGTTTTTGCCGCTAGGCCTCCAATATTTAAAAAAGCATGGTGAGTAACCCAGAAAGGGATAAAAACTATCAGGTATAGGGAGTAACAGAGAGGAGATGGAGTGTTGGGGGTGTGTGTAAAGGAAACTGAGAATGGGGGAAAAGTATGAAGGGGGGACAGGAGAAACCCTGAACCCACCTTTATTCCCACCCTCAGCCTCATAGCACTTAACTTATTATTAATTATATTAATGTTTGTTTCCTCTAGACTGTAAGGTCCTTGGAGGCAGAGAATGAAGTTTAACAAATACCACTATGATCATTGTTATGTCCACAACAGTCTAAAGGGGAGGGAGAAAAGGCATCCATCTTCCTTTTACAGATGAGGAAACTGAGGCCCAGAAAAGTTAAGGGGCTCAGGCCAGAGCCAGGATTTGAACTCTGGTTTCTTTGCTCTCTGTCTTTTAGCCTGAGCCCTTCTGGTGGGGGTAACTGATGGTTCACACCTGGATTCAGTGCCTTTTTTGGGGTGGATCTGATTGTGGATTTGTTGCCACTGCCCCGGAACCCCACCCTTTTACTCTGTTGTTAAAAATGACTTTCTGTTGGAATCCAGAAACCACTGCACTGTGCAAACCTAAAGTTTTAGGGGGAATCATCTCTTAACCCTTAGCCCTTGAAATTGCTACCACACCAGGTATTAATGTTTGACTAGCTCAGGCTTGGATCTGTTATGAGCACTGAAATTCCGTGTATGTGTATTTGAGTGTTTCCTATCATTAATTTTCTGAATGTCTACTGTGTAAAGAGCATTGGGGTGAGCACTTTGGAGAAGATGATAGAATTAGTATATGTGATTCCCCACTGTCAAGGAATTTATAATGGGTGTGGGGGGAGTGATCCTCACAACACTTAAACCAGGTGTATGGCGCATGTTTAATCAATCAGTTAATTGAGAAACAGCTTGGCTTAGTGGAAAGAGCACAGGTTTGGGTAGGGTCGAGGGCCTGATTTCTTACCTAGCTCTGCCCCTTGTCTGCTGTATGTCCTTGAATAAGTCACTTATTTCTGCCTTCAGTTTAATCATCTATAAAATGTACATTAAATAATGCTTCTTAGATGGAGACCCACATAAAACAAGGACTGTTTCCCCTGATGATCTTGTATCTACCCAGAGTTTAATGATATTTATTGAGCACTTGGGGTGTGCAGAGTCCCCTGCTAAGCTCTTGATAGAGTACAATGCATCAGGGTTGGTAGACACGTTCCCTGCCCACACTGAGCTGTACCATAATTATTATTAATGATATTTATTTAGTGTTTACTGCCTGCCGAACACTATCTTTGGTAGGGTATACTTAAGGAACATTGAGTATAAAGCATAACCTGAGGATATGGGAATATGAATCAGGAAATAAAACATGCTAGGAAGCAACCATCTAATGTCTCCTCTTAACTCCTCTGTCAGTGGTTAACTGTAGAATTAAATACAGAAAATCTAGGGAAGCATTTCACGACCGGGCCCCATTCCTAAAATTGCCCCACAGCAATTGAACAGGATGGCCAACAAATAGGAGATATGACACCGAAAACCCGATGTTTATATTTCTCCTACTTGTGAAATCAGTAATGGTTGGCACTGACCGAATCTTGGTAAAGGCACGGAAGAGGTAGTGTCTAGAATCTTGGACATGGTGTTCTGTTATTTTCCATATCTTTATTTAAATAACTGTCCTGGTTGAATGCTGTTATAGAAAAGCTATTTACCTTGAGGGCTAGAAGCAGAAAAATCAAGCATTATAAGGACTTTTTTGTCATATGCCGTTGACCAGTTGTGGAAACTAATTATTACTTTGGGAAAGAATGTCAGCACCTACAATATTTGGATTTCCAGATGATATAGTGAAAAAGCATATGGTAGGCTGCATTCTGATTGAGTTTAGCTAGTGAAATGTTCTTCCTCAGGTGTTGTTTAAAGTCTTCCATTTGCATGTAATTTAGACCACATTTCAGGTTAATTCTTCTATAAATTAAATTGAGATATTGACTTCTGTAGAGGTTAATGATGCTTTTAAAAATTCTGATGAAATATTTTGAAATCAAGTTTTAGTTCACTTAATCCTAATTATATAAAACTGAAATATTCAGTGTTTTGTAGAGTGTCTCAGTCAAATTTCCCAATTTTTCAATTGTCATATACTCTCTGGTCTTGTCCATCATGTTTCAGTTAAATTTCAGTAAATCACCAGGAAGTGTGCATTTTGACAAGCTAAGGTTTCTAGTACATTTGGTTAGAACTCATTTATATGAACTTTTTTTTATTATATTTAAGCACTTAATATGTGCCAGGCCCTGTACTAAGTGCCGGGGAATTTATATGCTAATCAAATTGGATGTGGTCCATTTTCCACATGGGGCTTAGTCTTAATCCCCCTTCTTTACAGAAGGGATAATGGAAGCACAGAAAAGTTGTCACTTGTCCAAGGTCACATAGACAAGTTCTGGAGCTGGGATTAGAACCCATGTCCTTCTAATTCTGAGGTCAGTGCTCTCTCCACTAGACTATGCTGTTTCTCCCACTGGACTTAGAACTCTTGATAGCTTGGCAAAGTTACTCCTGTTTTGTCCCTTTATTTTCTCTTTGGTGGTTAATCCTGCCAGGGAATATGTAGAGGGCAGTGGGGAATTGACAGGTTGCCGGTTGGGGGAGAATAACACCCTGGATTCCTGTCAGTCCATCTGAGGCAGAGAGACATCAGAGTAGTAATCAAGTCAGAAATGCAGACGAATATGTACTCATCCCCAGTACTGTTAAAAAAACAAAACATATATATATATAAATAAAACATTTCTGCAATTAATATATTGTCATTAACTCAGCATGGCCTAGTAGGTAAGGCACAGGCCTGGGAGTTGGAAGGAACTGGGTTCTAATCCCAGGTCTGCCACTTGTCTGCTGTGTGACCTTGTTGAAGTCACTTAACTTCTCTGTGCCTGTCACCTCGTCAGTAAAATGGAAATGAAGACTGAGCCCCGCGCAGGACAGGGACTCAGTCCAACCTGTCAACCTTGTATCTGCCCCAGGACTTAGTGCGATGCCTGGCACATAGTACTGTTGGAAAAAACAAACACACGAACAAAAGTCAGCCCTGTTTGTCCAAGTGAAGGAAATCTGGCTTTCTCAAGTTGTCAATACAG
This sequence comes from Ornithorhynchus anatinus, assembly GCF_004115215.2. Classification (NCBI taxonomy): domain Eukaryota; kingdom Metazoa; phylum Chordata; class Mammalia; order Monotremata; family Ornithorhynchidae; genus Ornithorhynchus; species Ornithorhynchus anatinus. The sequence continues at coordinate 23,279,859 of NC_041742.1, read as the reverse complement.
TATGTTGATATGTATTTTATGAAAATACAACTAATTTGACCCATTTTAACTCTCTAAGGGTTGGTTTACTCTGACTTCAATCTTATTTACTGTGCCTTTTTTGTTGGCATTCATTCTCTTTAGGATTCATTCATTCAATAGTATTTATTGAGCGCTTACTATGTGCAGAGCACTGTACTAAGCACTTGGAATGAGCAAGTCGGCAACAGATAGAGACGGTCCCTGCCGTTTGACGGGCTTACGGTCTAATCGGGGGAGATGGACAGACGAGAACGATGGCGATAAATAGAGTCGAGGGGAAGAACATCTCGTAAAAACCGATGGCGACTAAATAGAATCGAGGCGATGTACAATTCATTAACAAAATAAATAGGGTAACGGAAATATATACAGTTGAGCGGACGAGTACGGTGCTGAGGGGATGGGAAGGGAGAGGGGGAGGAGCAGAGGGAAAGGGGGAAAAGAGGGTTTAGCTGCGGAGAGGTGAAGGGGGGGTGGTAGAGGGAGTAGAGGGAGAAGAGGAGCTCAGTTTGGGAAGGCCTCTTGGAGGAGGTGAGTTTTGAGTAGGGTTTTGAAGAGGGGAAGACAATCAGTTTGGCGGAGGTGAGGAGGGAGGGCGTTCTGGGACCGCGGGAGGATGCGGCCCGGGGGTCGACGGCGGGATAGGCGAGACTGAGGGACGGTGAGGAGGTGGGCGGCGGAGGAGCGGAGCGTGCGGGGTGGGCGGTAGAAAGAGAGAAGGGAGGAGAGGTAGGAAGGGGCAAGGTGATGTAGAGCCTTGAAGCCTAGAGTGAGGAGTTTTTGTTTGGAGCGGAGGTCGATAGGCAACCACTGGAGGTGTTTTAAGGAGGGGAGTGACATGCCCAGATCGTTTCTGCGGGAAGATGAGCCGGGCAGCGGAGTGAAGAATAGACCGGAGCGGGGCGAGAGAGGAGGAAGGGAGGTCAGAGAGAAGGCTGACACAGTAGTCTAGCCAGGATATAACGAGAGCCCGTAGCAATAAGGTAGCCGTTTGGGTGGAGAGGAAAGGGCGGATCTTGGCGATATTGTAAAGGTGAAACCGGCCGGTCTCGGTAACGGATAGGATGCGTGGGGTGAACGAGAGAGACGAGTCAAGGACGACACCGAGATCGCGGGCCCGAGAGATGGGAAGGATGGTCGTGCCATCCACGGTGATAGGGAAGTCTGGGAGAGGACCAGGCTTGGGAGGGAAGATGAGGAGCTGTCTTGCTCATGTTGAGTTTTAGGTGGCGGGCCGACATCCAGGTGGAGATGTCCCGAAGGCAGGAGGAGATGCGAGCCCGAAGGGAGGGGGAGAGGACAGGGGCGGAGATGTAGATCTGCATGTCATCTGCGTAGAGATGGTAGTCAAAGCCGTGAGAGCGAATGAGTTCACCGAGGGAGTGAGTGTAAATGGAGAACAGAAGAGGATTCTTAAGTGTCAATTTTAAACCTTTATTTTTAAAGGCAAGAAGAGACGGATCACTGTTCAGATGACCTCTGGAAAACCAACCGATATGAGGACCTGATGTGGTGGAATTACCAGAGAGAGAAAGAGAGGAATGTCATCTAAAGAGGAGGGAAAATTCTTGTCTTACAATGGCGAAGTCCTTGTTTTTGAGCTGTCTAGAAGAAAATCATCAGGGGAAAGGCCTGAGAAAACATCAAGACTCCACGTCCGAAAAATGGCATTTGAGAGAGGCACAAGAACGTTTGTTCAGCAGGCGGCTGAAATATTCAGCCTGCACGGGAAGCACTTCAGTGTTGAAATGGTGTGTTGCAGCTGCACAGTCGACTGCCGGACAGGAATTAATCTCCCTTGCATTTTGATCAGAAAGGAGAAAAAAAAGAGTGTGTTCAAATATTTTTTATTGCTCCTTCACAGCTCCAATAAGTTTGAGCAGCGGTTGGCTTTTAAATTGGACTATGAGCTGCAAGATGACGTAAAACTGCTTGCTGGCCCGTCCGTCTTGTGGAGGCATTCCAGTGCCTTCTTTTACATCTCCTCCCAAACTGCCACCGTGGTTAGTGCTCCTGTTCTATTTTCTTCGATCAAGTGGGCAGGAGATATTGAAAATCTAGGTACTGTTATATTGGGAGTAAGAGAAGCTCATCCGCCCATGGGAGAAAGCAGCCAGGCGGCTTCACAATCAGATGCGGCCATATGGGGGACTGAATTCTTTGCATACTCTATCGAGAGAAAAGAAACACTGACGGGTGCTTGTTTCTTGCCCCACGCCTATGGCACTGTGGTGACTTGTCTGCACGTCTGTGCAATTGAGGTCGTGGACAAGCAGTTGAGAACATCTGTGGTTGCTGTCACTTGCAAGAATCAGTTGATTTGGTTCCAAGATGGTCTCCCCCAAAATATTTGCCAGCTTCCATTTGAAAATCCCTACGAAGTACAGGTTATGGCTTCAGTTGGAGGGGACTTCTTCATTGTCTTCTTCGAATCCAATAATGTCTGTGCAGTTTGGAAAAATGATTTTCAGGTATTTATCAATATTTTTGTTATCAACAGTCCTTATTTGGTTCAGTTATTGTGCCAAACTCTGTACTTCATCCTTGGGGAAACATACAGAGGGACTATAATGTAGTTAAGGAATTTTCACTAGGAAGGGAAAGTGCATAACCTGTTGAAGGTACAGTAATTAAAAGAATATGTGAATGGAAATATAAGCAGATCGATGATAAGCAAATTTCTACTTAGGGGCAATCAGGGGTATCAAGGTGCTGATGGAATGGCATGACTGGTAAGATGGAGATTAATCAGGGAATACCTCATGGAAGAGGAAGCTTTTAAGAAGGTGTTGGAAGGAAAAAGAAGTCAGGATCTGGTGAAGTTGTGGAGATATTTCAGGTTTGAGTTGGAGGCAGGTTTGTTGAAAGTGAGGGGCATTTGAGGGATTTGCTTGGAGCAGAGCACATTCTGATGTGTCTGGGCATAAGGCAGCAGTCAAATATGAGGACGCAGTTGGAAGCAGCTTGAAACCAATGGTGAACAATTTGTTTTAGCGAGGGACATCCAGTAGCAGTTAAAGGGAGGGGAGTGTTGTGTTGATCAAAATCTAATATATGGCCTCTTTTTCTGGGTGTGTGTGTTTAGGACCTCTTCATTATCACAATGTATGGTCTAATTGAATTTCATTCATAAAATGAAAATGCTTACCCTCACTTTCTCCTCCATCTTATTTTTACCACCTTTTTTTTTTTGTAAACTCTCTTCTATTTCTTTTAGGTTACTTCCAAGTGGCAAAATGTCAAGTCAGTTCTGGTAGATGACTTTACCGGAAGTGGAACTGAACAAATACTATTGATTTTTGAGGATGAATTCAACCCAGATTGTCTGACGACATTCAGAATAACCAATCTCAGTAACATTAACTACTCAGTAAGTTCTGTTTAACTACACTTAGGCAGTCCATAAAGGAAACTGGTGAAGTTTAACCATATTGATCCTGCTTGCTGGGCTTGAAAAATGTTTGAAATTGAGTATTGAAAACACAAACCTTCTAAACTTATTAAATATGTAGTTTCCCTCTATCTGATACTAGAAAAGTTGATTCTCCACGAAATCCAAATCTGTACGCTGATTGTGATCAGAATAGCAGTGAAGAAGGTTAATGTTAATCAGACTCGTTTGCATGAAATGTTTTGTTACATCTAAAAGTTATCTCTAGTCAGTGTGGCCCATTGAAAAGAGCATGGGCCTGGGAGTCGGTGAACCTGGGTTCTAATCCCGGTTGTGCCACTTGCCTGCTGGGTGACCTCAGGCAAGTCACAGAAATCATCAGCACTTCAGTTTTCCCATCTGTAAAATGGGATTCAATTACCTGTTCTCCCTTCCCCTTTGACTGACCCCCATGTGAGATTGAACTGTCTAACCTGATTATCTTTACCTAACAATTAGTAAGTGCTTAACAAATACCACAGTTATTACTAGTATTATTGCCATTTCTGTCATAGTTAAGAAATGAGTTTGTTTCCATCTTGGCAACAGTTGCCGATGTAGTGAAATTTAAGAGTTGTTTTAAGTAATGTTTCTGCATAGATCCAAGGCATGTCTAATCACAGTGCCCATTTTCTGGTTTCCAAACGAGTTAAAAGCTTGGGACATGAGTCTTGCTTAAAATAGTCTGTATAACAATATTCTTCATTGGCCTCTTGATGTTTGTTTGGATACAATTTTAATTGTCCTAGGTGACATTTTTAACTTCTTGGCATAAACCTCTTTATAATTGTGGGTCAAAAATCTGCACCCCATTTTCAAGAATTTTAAGTCACAACTTCTCTGTGCCTAAATTATCTCACCTGTAAAATGGAGATTGACTGGTAGGCCCATAGGGGACATGGACTGTGACCTATAGGATAAGCCTGTTTATACCCCAACCGTGCCTGGCACAGAGTTATTTAATGAATGCCATTTATTAAAAGGAATAAAGCTGAGTGTTCCTTTATTTAGAGTGATAGTTTTGAGTGTGAAGAAGATGCTTCACCTGAAGATCAACTACAGGAGAATCGTTCCTTAATGATTCAGGCTCTTGAAACAAGATTGCAAGTAAGTATAAAATTGTGTGACTTTGAGGTTTACAAAGAATTTCTACTGGACCAACTACATTGAAAACAAGATGCTGGGATTTAAGAAATGGAAAAAATATTAGTAGTAATAGAAAATTTAGAGATTAATTTAGAAATATTTAAGAAATATTGGAAAATTTATTCAGTGAGGAAAATGGTTGAATTTTGAGAATTCCAGTTTTCTGGCTTTGCCTTTTGATGATTCCTGGCATCAACTTTTCCTAGAATGATCATTTTTTTGGCATTTACTACTGGTATATAATAAACCCTACCTTCAGCCAAGAAGTGAATCGATAGCTCACTTTGTGGAGGTTCATTGTTTCAAGTCGATAGAGTATTTCATTCACTCAGTTGTAGTATTGAACACTTTGTGCAGAGCACTGTACTAAGCGCTTGGCAAGTACAATTCAGCAACAAAGAGACAATTCCTGCCCACATCTGTCTCACAGTCTAGAATGTGGGAGACAGACATCAAAACAAGCATCAATAGCATCAGTATAAATAGAAATATATATATATATATATATATAAAATATAGACACACACACACATTAAAACAAGTAAACAGGTTACAGATATGTCCACATATACAAAGTGCTGTGGGGTGGGGGGATAGAGCAAAGGGATTGAGTCGGGGTGATGCGGGGAGGGAAGGGGAGCTGAGGAAAAGGGGGGCTTATCCTGGGAAGGCCTCCTGGAGGAGATAAGCCTTCACTTGGGCTTTGAAGGGGGGAAGTGTGATGGCTTGGCAGATGTGAGGAGGGAGGGCATTCAGTGCGCTAGTGGTCTGCGAAGGAGGGCTTCTACTTCCAGCCCACTGTTCTTGACACAGGGAGGTGAGGGGGAATGTCTTTGTGAAGCTCTGAAGATCTTTGCTTTGGACTAAGACCTATCCTTAGTTGGCTTTGAAATGTTCATGGGTGATAAATGAAGAGTTTTTAATCCAGTTGATTCTTATCTCACAGGTTGGTTTGGCTGGTATTGAAGAATTGAAACAGCATCTACACCTCAAGGACAAAGTCATTATGAAGTCCTGCAGAGCTTTAGTAGAACTTGCCCGGGGGAAAGAATATACTCTTGGAAGTGCAGAGGAGGTATAGCAGTATGTCTATTTAATCTAAAAAACTAAGCCATGTGATAGAGCATTCCTGTTTTTTGTTTTGCTTAAAAAAAAAAACACCAATCCTGTAGCCTCTAGTATGTCTGCAGTCAGTGACTTGAGGAACCAGTAGTTCTCAAACTTGTATTGCCCTTCGTCTCCCCATCAATATTTATATTATACGTTTATGTGATGGATAGAGCATAAGTCTGGGAGTCAGAAGGTCATGGGTTCTAATCCTGGCTCCACCTATTAATAATATTTTTGACATTTAAGTGCTTACTATGTTAAAAGCACCGTTCTAACCTCTGGGGAGGCTACAAGGTGATCAGGTTGTCCCATGTGGGGCTCACAGTCTAAATGTCCATTTTACAGTTGAGGTATCTGAGTCACAGAAGTTAAGTAACTTGACCAAAGTCACACAGCTGACAAGCGGCAGAGCTGGGATTTGAACCCATGAACTCTGACTCCCCAGCCTGTGCTCTTTCCATTGAGCCACACTGCTACCATTTGTCTGCTGTGTGACCTTGGGTAAGTCACTTGACTTCTGCGTGCCTCAGTTACTACATCTGCAAAATGGGAATTGAGACTTGGAGTCCTATGTGGGCCAGGGACTGTGCCCAACCTGATTGTCTCGGATCCACCCCAGGGCTTAGTACAATGCCTAGACACATAGAAAGCGCTCAACAAATACCGTAATTATTACTTGCATGTCTGTGCACACACACATGCTTGGCTTTCGTTCACTGATTCGGTTGTGTTTATTTAGCACTTAGTGTGTGCAGAGCACTGTACTAAGTGCTTAGGAAAGTACAATACAACAATAAAGTGACAATCCCTGCCTACGACGAGCTCACAGTGGATTGGGTGTCACGCTCCCCTTCAGCTTCGAAGCAGATTTTTTTCAGTGCTGAGCTGGAGGGTGTTTAGTAGGGAGGTGGACTCATGTTGGTGATTGGCTACCACAATAGAGTTTTTCAGGGCTTTGTAGATCCTAATTCTACCACCCCCGTCAAAACTGCCACGCATCGCGTTGAGAAATACCGTCTCAAACATATTAACAATAGACATTCTTTAATGGTCTTAATTCGGGGAAAAAAGTGTTTGAGAAACATGAAATGTGAAGAATCATGAATTTGGATAGGAACCTCTCTTGTAAAGAGAAAATAAGTTTGTGCTCTTGGGAGAGCACACCAGAGTTAATAGGCATGATCCTGCCCCTCAAGCAGTTTACCAACTAACTGGGGAGACACAGTGAAATAAATAACTTAGGTGGAAATTTCCATTCCAGGGGATAGTAAACATCCTTGAGAAGCATTGTGGCTCAGTGGAAAGAGCCCGGGCTTGGGAGCTAGAGGTCATGGGTTCGAATCCCAGCTCTGGCACTTGTCAGCTGCGTGACTGTGGGCATGTCAGTTAACTTCTCTGTGGCTCAGTGACCTCATACGTAAAAATGGGGATTAAGACGGTGAGCCTCATGTGGGACAACCTGATTACCCTGTATCTACCCCAGGGCTTAGCACAGTGCTCTGCACATAGTAAGTACTTAACAAATACTAACATTATTATTATCCATGTAATTCTGACAGATTCAATACAAATAAATTGAACCAGAAATATATAAATATTCCGTTCCTCTTCTCAGAACTAGGTATATTTGCGGCTTCTTCTGGCCTCTGTATTGTTGACTCACAATTGTTGCTTGCCGCTCAGAGGTTTTCCTCTTAAACATAGATTCTCAGCAGAACCTGACCAAAGGAATTAGAAAAGAAATAGAATTTGTTAGGCTTCTTGGGTTCAAGGACTATTTTGCAAAGCTGTAACAATTTTTTTTTTTAACATTTCATGATAATTCTGGGATGCTCAATGGATATGTTTTTCTTCAAGGAAGGTCTTGTTTCTCTGTGGGATGATCCCGAGCAGCCTCTCCATCCCATTGAAAAGCCAAGCGACACGTCTCCAGATTTAGAACATCTAGTAGAGAAGCTGTGGCATCGTGTGGTGGATGACCGCTTGGTTGTTGGACTAAAATTAAAGTATTCACCTGTCATGTAAGTAATGGAAAAAAGTCATTTAGTGTTAGAGGTTGAATTTTTTATGAATGTATATCTTCAATTCCACAGCATGTGGATTTATGACCCATGGTCAGTGCTGCCAGTGAAGTTACCACCAAGAAGGTCTTTTAGGTGGAGCAATGACTGTTGAACATTCTGACAAACACTGAAGCATCTGCCTCAGGATAGTGACTTCATTTGTCCCTTTGCTCTCAATTTTAGCAATTAATTCTAATGGTCTTTAACTCCTACTGCCAGTTGTCAGTTATTCAGTAGGTGAGTGTCCAGGCATTGTGCTGCTCTTTAGTTTATTGTCATTTCAATGCTCCTTCCCCACCAGAAGGTAAAAAAGGCAGAGAGGACATGATGCTCAAATTACTAAGTTTTCAGGAATTTGCGTTTTCTCACCTATACTAGCAATAGTTAAAAGCAGGGTGAGATTTCAGATTGTGTGGGTTTCAGTAGTCCCTATGCCCCTATTCTCTGGATACTTTATATATTTTTCTCTCAACAATCCTTTACTTCTTTGGGCTCCTTTTGGATTTGTACTCTATTTTATTGGGATCAAGGAGAGCATGTAGATTTGGGGGTTTGGTGACTTTACTGTTAAGAAGGGCAAAGCTTTATCAGACTTTAATAGTCTTAAAAACTGGATGCACAGGCACTCAACCTAAGTTTGTTTACCCTGGTGTTTTATAAATGGTCACTTTCGTAAAACCCCCTTATCCACGTAAATGCCTCAAGATGTAGCAACTCAGTCCAAGTCTTCCCCTGAGCCAACTAGTGAGAATTGGGCA